>NW_024429184.1:82898025-84098025 GCF_017639785.1 Mesocricetus auratus | reverse complement strand
CACAGACCTTGAAAAAACAATAATCAATTTTGTATGGAAAAACAAAAGACCCAGGATAGCCAAAACAACCCTGTTCAACAAGGCAATGTCTGGAGGAATCACCATCCCTGACCTCAAGCTCTATTATAGAGCTATAGTCCTGAAAACAGCTTGGTATTGGCACAAAAATAGACAGGTAGACCAATGGAATCGAATTGAAAACCCTGATATTAACCCACACACATATGAACATCTGAACTTTGACAAAGAAGCTAAAAATATACAATGGAATAAAGAAAGCATCTTCAACAAATGGTGCTGGCATAACTGGAGACTGGCATGTAGAAGAATGTGGATTTATCGATGTTTATCGCCATGCACAAAACTTAAGTCCAAATGGATCAAAGACCTCAACATAAATCCAGCCACACTGAACCTCTTAGAAGAGAAAGTGGGTGGTACCCTTGAATGAATTGGTACAGGAGACAGCTTCCTGAACATAACACCAGTAGCACAGACAGTGAGAACCACAATTAATAAATGGGACCTCCTGAAACTGAGAAGCCTCTGTAAGGCAAAGGACACAGTCAGCAAGACAAAAAGGCAGCCCACAGAATGGGAAAAATATTCACTAACCCCACATCTGACAGAGGGTTGATCTCCAAGATTTACAAAGAACCTAAGAAGCAAGTCTCCAAAACACCAAAGGATCCAATTAAAAAGTGGGCTGCAGAACTAAATAGAGAATTTTCAATAGAGGAGTCTAAAATGGCTGAGAAGCACTTGAGAAAGTGCTCAACATCCTTAGCCATCAGGGAAATGCAAATCAAAACATCTCTGAGATACCATCTCACTCCTGTCAGAATGGATAAAATCAAAAACACCGAAGACAATTCATGCTGGAGAGGATGTGGTAAAAGGGGAACACTCCTCCATTGCTTGTGGGAGTGCCAACTTGTTCAGCCACTTTGGAAATAAGTATGGAGATTCCTCAGAAAAATGGGAATAAACCTACCACAAGACCCAGCAACTCCATTCTTAGGCATATATCCAAAAGATGCTCATTCATACAACAAGGATGTCTGTTCCACTATGTTCATAGCTGCATTATTTGTAATTGTCAGAACTTGGAAGCAACCTAGATGCCCTCAACTAAAGAGTGGATAGAGAAAATGTGGTACATTTACACAATGGAGTACTATTCAGCAGAAAAAATAATGGAATCCTGAGATTTGCAGGCAAATGGATGACACTAGAAGAAACCATCCTGAGTGAGGTAACACAGTCACAAAAAGAGAAACATGGCATGTACTATCTCATATATGGATTTTAGACATAGATCTGGGGAGTGCCAGCCTACAATCCCATGGCCAGAGAGTCTGAGAAACAGAACCTTCATTTAGTGGCTGATGGAAGAAGAGGCAGACTCCCATGGCTAAGCACTGAGCTGAACTCAAGAAAGCCAGTAACAGAGAGGGAGGACTGATGACCAAAGGGATTAAGACTGGGCTGGTTTAACTCCAGAAACGGCTGACCTGACAAGGGTTAACTCTTGAATCCCAGGCATCAGCCTGGGAATCCAGCATGGGACTGATCAAGACCCCCTGAATGGGGGTGTCAGTGAGGAGGCCTAGGTAATCTATTGAGCCTTGGGCAGTAGATCCGTACCCATCCTGAGTATACACATGGACTTTGGACTCCCATCCAACAATATGAGATTCACTCTCACCCTGAACTCTTGGGGGAGGGTCTAGGCCCTGCTCTGGACAAAAGTAAAGACTATGAACACCTCCATGGAGGGCCTCACCCTCCCTGGGGAAATGATAGGATAGTAAGGGGTTTGGGGGAGGGCACTGGAGGAGGGGAGGGAAAGGGAGAGGGACCTGGAACTGACATGTGAAGCAACCTTGTTTCTAATCTAAATTTAAACTTAAGAATAAATAATAAAAAAAATTAAAAATCCTCCCCCCAAGTCATATACTTCAATGGTCAGGGATTTAGAAACAGCATGATTGGAAAATTGATGAGACATCTGGGAATATGTATGTGGGCAAAGGACATGAAGATACACGTGTTCCATATGAACGCTTGCCAAAAGTGGCCTAAGTAGAGGAAGAATTCAGTAATCAAATAGGATGATCCAATATGTTTGTAGTCATCCTCTTTCCCTAGCCCTTCTTATCTTTCTCCAAAGGGCCATTGAACAAAATGGTCATGGTGGCAGCCATGGAGGGGTTATACATGGGTTTGACAACAAAGACTTTCACTCACCAAGACTGACCTAGATATGACTGCTATTGAGTGTCATGCCTGTCGGCAGCAGATACCAAGCACCAGTTCATAGTGTTATCAGACAGTGAGTGACTCTAACATTGACTACATCGAGCCACTCCCATTACAGAAAGGACAGCACTTTGTCCTTACTGGAATTCATGCTTATTTTGGTTATGACATTTCATTTCCTGTACATAACGCTTCTGCCTCAACTACTATCAGCAAATTATGGAATATCCTGACCTCCATCATGGTATTCCACACAGCATCACTTCTGATCAAAGAACTCACAGCCAAAAAGTGCTGCAGTGGGTCCATGGATGTAGATTCCACTGGTGCTATCATGGTCCACACCATCCCGAAGCAGACAGCTTCATAGAATGGTGTAATGGCCACTAGAGGATACAGTTACACTGCCATTTAAATGACAACAGTCTGGTTTTGGAGAGGTACAGAAAGCTGTGTGTTCTTTTAATCAGTATCCAATATATGGCACTTTTCCCCATAGCCATGTCTCAAGGTTCAGGAATCAAGGGCTGGCAGTGGAAATGGTACCACTTGCCTTCATTCCTAGTGACCCACTAGGAGAAGATTGGCTCTTCTCATTATTCCATGCTCTGATGACCTAGAAATTTTGCTTTGAGCAGGTTTGTATTTGTGTCAGTGCCAGGGGCCATGAGAGTTACAGCAGGTGGCAACTAATGTTCAGATGTCAACCCACCAAAGGCATGGTTATCTGATGGTGGATCAATCCTACCATACAAGGTCTTCAGGACCATCGACTATGAAAACTTTTGCTCACTATTGCTGAAATATTGTGCTCACTATTGCTTGATGTTTCCCCAACACCTTCACTGTAGTGTGTAATCTCATGTAATATGTATATGTAATCTCTTGATTGCCTCTCAATCTATTGGGCACAATTTGCCATGTACTGGTGTATTGAGTGACTACCCCCAACTCTGTGGGACCTCTTGGAAGAAATCTATTAACATAGTCAATAACCTTGGTTCCCACAGTTTAATCTCCACATTATTCCCTGAGATAGACTCATAAATCATCTCCTTGCAATTGTCTTCTATTTGGCAGGACATTTGGTGAGGAAAGGAGTCCTTCACATGGATCACATTCCAGACCTTCATTATAGGGGTGGTGCATCCCAGCTTGTTTGACTCTTAGTCCTTCCTGATAAGGAGATTGGGTGTCCTATAGTCCCCTACAGCTAACCTCAGTTAACCTCTGCTCTACCCCCCAAAATCTATTAATTCCCTACACCAACCCTCACCTAAGGTTACCTATACAGGTTTTCAACCTAAGAATGTAGTATCATGCACCAACTCTGCTTTTCCCCTTTTAGAATTTAGAAGACTTCTAGATATTACCCAGGTGTCCTTCTGGCCACAACTCCCCAGGGCCATAAAATTGCTGACAGTGTACCTCAGGACAGGTCTTATCTGCTTTTTGACCCTAAGAAATTCAAGCTGAGAGACTTGCCTGAGTGTGTGTGTGTGTGTGTGTGTGTGTGTGTGTGTGTAAGCTGGAAACTTTGCTGCACCAAAAGAACACAGCAACTGCTGCAGAAAAGTACTTTAGTGACAGTTCACTTCACCCTCAGATCCTTCTAAGTCACATGCTTCTTGAAAGCCTTCTTCTGAATCCTGAGGGGACACTGAGGCTGGTACTCAGAGCCCTTCCCCCCATATGCTAGGAAGACAGATGTCCTATAATCATCAGTGATGAAGGTGTGGGTCACAGCTCAATAGAAAGAACCAAGGTCTGCAGAAGTTATTGCTAAGAGTGGGTGTTGTGATTTTTAAGAAGTTGCTTGAGACAGAATGTTTCAAACAAAGTTTTTTTTAATTAAGTAAAAGAATCATAAAAGAGGAAAGGGGAGAGACCTGCCTTCAGGGACAGGAGCAGTGAGACTAAGGAAAGAGAGGCAGAGAGGGAGGGAGGGAAGGAAGGGGTAGAGAGGGATGGAGAGAGGGAAGAAGGAAGGGAAGGAGGGAGGGGGAGATTTATAATGACCTTGTCTTGGGTTAATTCTTCAAAAACAAGAACAGCCATGAAGATGGGTGTGAAAGTGCTTTACCACAAATGCCCCCAGTTGAAAGTATTAAGGGACAAGAACAGTAAGGGCGAAGAGAAAAGAAGGAAAGGTAAATATTGACACATTTCCAGTAGTGGGAGCCAGTGGGAGAGTAATGTGAGACGTCTTCTGCCTCTGTTTATGGAGTAGAATTTTTGTCCTGGTTGGGAGCAAGTTTGATCAGTTCTCAGAGTTGTCTCTATTTAGAGCAGTAGTTTTCAACCTTTCTAATGCTAAGACCCTTTAATAGAGTCCCATGTGTTGTGGTGACCCCAAACCATGAGATTATTTTCATTGCTACCTCATAACTGTAATTTTGCTACTGTTATGAATCATAATGTAAATATCTGATATGCAGGATATCTGATGCACCATCCCTATGGGGTTATGACCTATCCCTATCCCTATGGGGTTGAGAACTACTGAGCTCCAGGAAAGAGCTTGAACTATTTAGCTGCCATGTGTAAGGTACAATATACCTTTTGTATTTCTCCCATGAAGGAGTGTAAATCAAGTTTTGGAAATCTGGGGCAGTGCTGCAATAAACTGGTGTAGCTGTAAGCAGCCATGATAGAGCACAAACTGAGAATATGCCGAAAAAATGTATAAGGATGTAATACGACATGAGAAAGTACTACCCTTGATGTAGTAAAAGATCATAAGTATCCTGAGTGTGGGTACAGACCAGTTAGAGCAAATGCTAGCTGGGGACTGGAGGACAAGAGTCATTTACCAAGAATAAAGTGAATAAAGAATTTTGTATCAAAACTTTATTTATTAAACAAAAAATGCACCATTGGAATAACATTTCTATAAAAAATGAATATGAGACTGTTCTACAGTGATTACAAAACCCCCTTTTCCTCATGTAGTGTATACAAGTTCATGTGTAGAAACAGTCATCGCTTTTAAACCTTAAGCAAGCTTCCTTTCTCATAGAACAACATTTACACTTAAATATTGCAATCACTACTCTAATTTGGTTAACAATGCTAGAGGCTGACAATTCCAAGAAACTCTTTGTAGGCTCAAAACATCTTTTGATTAAAAGGTGTTTTGTAACAACAAAAAGTTTCCCTTTCCACTAAGGCTAGTTAAAGCTGTAGTGTACCCATTTCTACCAAATAAACATATCACTATCACACTAACAATTTGAGTTGCAAAGCCCTTTAAGAGAATGAATAGCATTAATCTGAAAAATGCTATCCGAGTTATTTTCATTTTGGTGTGATCTGCTTTGAAACCCCAGGAAAGGAGAAGGTGGTAATGGTGGAACTTCAGTGAAGGCTTTGCCTGGCCTGGACACTTCCTCATGCTCAGCAGTGGACAGTTCGTTTCTAAAGTTGTCCCTCTGCAATACAAAACACTGCAGCTTTAACAGCCAATGCTAGATCCCAACCACATCTCCCTTTGTATCATAAATTATCCAAAAGAAGCCACTTCTAAATAATAAATTAAATATTACTTATAAAAAGTACCCCTCAGACCCACCCACCCTTCCCCCAAACAAGCTGCCAATCCACCAAGTGAATTGTCAGGTTCACCCTACAATAATAAAAAACACATTTTTCCTCCTCTCCAACATTCCTTTCTTGCATCTTGAAAATACACATCAAACACACAGTGAGATCCCTTGGCCCATGCCTCTGTAGTTATGATTTCTTGTCCAGTTTTGCTGTTGCTCTCCTATCAACAACAACAACAGAATCATAAGATGGCAATGTACAAAGTTGAGAGCAAGAGAGAAACACCCTTCAGAGTGTTGCTAGAAGTCTTCCCAGGAAAAGCTATGCAATGGTCAAAGGAATGAGACAG
The DNA here is from genome assembly GCF_017639785.1 of Mesocricetus auratus. Taxonomy (NCBI): domain Eukaryota; kingdom Metazoa; phylum Chordata; class Mammalia; order Rodentia; family Cricetidae; genus Mesocricetus; species Mesocricetus auratus. The sequence continues at coordinate 84,091,868 of NW_024429184.1, read as the reverse complement.
AGCAGACGTTACACTCATTTGCTGATATGGGCATAGTATTGTCACCTATATATCCTCACTGACCAGAAATAGAGCGTTTCTTTAACAAGGCAAATGTTTCTAACAAGGTAGACTGAGGCATGAGGACACATATTTTCAGTTGGATGGGGTGTCACACAAACCAGCTATCTGTGATTTTCTAATGTGTCCACATAACTTTAAAAACAGGGACAAAAGTGCAAAGCTCTTATGAGTAATGTTAAAATGATTTTTGAAAGTCATTAGATAAATACAAATTATGAAGAGAATATTGCTTTGAATTTGATTTTGGGAAAGGAAGTTTGTATTGGACTGTGTTGTGGCTGCTGCAGATCCTTAGTGCCCTGGACTCTGTCATCTTCAAATCATAAGTAGGTATACCCAGGTATCCCAGGCTATGATACTAATACTTGGAAATAGACTGATGCATAAAGAGAACTAGGTGTAAAATGGAGAATTTCTATTCTCTGTATTGCTGTTCTTCATCTTTTTAAAGTTTGTATTACTTTTATTTTCTTTAAATACATTATAGACTTGGAGGTTTCCCTTTTTCCTGTGTGTCACTGACTGGAAATGAGCATTCGAAAACCACCATAATTCTTTGCTTTGGATATGATTTTATGTAAAATGTTAGGCAGCATCTTAAGTAATCTTTTTGGGGATTGCATGGACAGTTCACCTATCATAACTGACACATTGTTTTTCGTTGATGGGTGGCTTTAAGACATTTATTTGAACTAAGTCAGAAGGCTCCAGAGAGGAGAGGAAAATATCAACAGTCATCTCAGTATAAAACTCTTGGGGTAAGGGTACCAGAAAGACCTGCGCTGGAGAAGTTGTTTATTTGGAAAGCTAGTGAATGGTGAGCTTTAGCTTTAAAATGCTGTCTGGACTCTCTGTAAATTCTATCTTTGCAGAGCATGAAGCATACTCCTTATTTTCATCAACCTTTATTTTGAAGAAACCCAAACTATTATTACATCCAGTCCCAAAAGGAAACCTTAGTGAGTCTGCTTACATCAATAACTTGGCTTCTTTATTTCTGGGTCATTCAACTGAGTATGTATTTAATAATAGCCAAAGATAAAGCTGTATTGTTTAAATGTTATGGAATATTATGGGTCTACTATATGGAGGCAGCTATAACCAGTTCTCCATTGAATATAAGTCACTAAGAAATACTTACATTTTGACTGGAGCATTACAAAAATGGTTTTGTATATATTTTGAGCTATCCTCACTTTTGTCAGTTTAAACAAATGCAAAAATTTCTGGAAGAATGAGAATAGCTTTTTTATCAAAATGAAACAGAAAAAAAATTAAAAAGTTCTTCAAGAGCAGGTTCTTGCTTTGAATTTCAATATAGTGTGTGGAAACATAAGTCCTCCTGCCAAGTTTTATTTTCTTCCTTTTCACAGAGAATTGATTCTGAGTAGCAGAGATGCTGGCTACATGGTCAGCCTTACCCTATGGGAGTCAAATAAATTTATAAGTTTAAAGTGTCCTGCACGCCATGAGCTGGACTCAGAAGGAATCAAACCAAACTGCCTCACACCAGCCACAGAGTCTTTCTTGTCAAAGGAGACTAGAGAATTAAACTTTCACCTGGAATCCTGGGTATGTTTTGTTCACATGTGAATCATTGGAAGGGATATGGGAACAAGCTTTCTGAAGAAGCCACATTGAACTAATTGTACATTAAAATCACCAGGTTAATATCAGTCTCCTGAGTATGTGTAAATGGATTCCACTGTATATACAAGACATGATAATATGACTTATAAGACTCAGTAGCTGATTAAACTATTATATTCATTTGTTGAAATTTTCAAGGGCATGGAGCAGAAATACAGCTACCAATGAAAATGGATAACATACTTTCAATGATTTTTAAAGATTACATTTCTGGAAATTACTGACCAAGCAGAAAGGCCTAGAATTTTGTAAATTGTAGTTGTCTTGACTGTCCACCTAGAATTTATAGCAACATTCCATTAAAACTTATTCACTAAAACCTGAGGTTTGTAACATACCCCACGTGGAAACTTGAGTTGACTCTGATGGGTATCAAATGCCTCAAAAAAAGTGGTTCAGCTTTACAGAAACTAAAAAAGGGAGCATATTCTAGGATTTTGAGAAACTTAGCTTAGTAAATATTTTCCAGTTGGCAACAGTGGGTGATTTGTTAAAGTATTCAATGCTATGTTAAGAAATGCTTTGTTTCAGGTCAGGGTTGTCTACCTAAGTGCCCAGATATTGAACAAAAGCCTTCTGTCCCATTAAGTAACATCACATAGCTCTTCGAAAGTACTTCCAGAAAAATCTCAGTAAATTGAACAAGCACTCTTGTTGAAGGAAACATTTTGCAAATGGACCAGACTTTCTAATGAACCATTTGAACCAGCCCTCTCTTTGACATCAGATTTCCTTTCCCGACATAAAACTGTAAAAAAATAATCTGAATTATTATTTCTGTTACAGTGCCATTTTGCTCAAAATATTTCATTCAGGGATTCATATATAATTACCCACCTAATAAAAGGAGCTATTAGGTTGTAAAGATTCTATCCTTGCCATGCTCTTTTAAAATTATGACCTACTCAAGCTTGAAATCAAAGGCAGAGCTGAAAGGAATAATTCAGCTGAAACTCTCATTGGGTTTTCAAGTCACCTAACTGATAAATATGCAAACTAGCTCCCTTTTGGCGACTCAGCTGCATAAATAGGGATTAACTCCAAATGCAGCTGAAAATTCATAAACTAAAAGGGAATGCACAGAATGTTCTTAATTTCAGCTAGTTTCAAGCTGTAGATAACATGGCAATAGTTTAAAATTCTAGTCCACAGTTTAAGATGCTGCTTTGAAAAATACCTACATGATGTGTCAGATGTCAAGTGGTACCCACCCCTCTCTCCTCCCTGAATCTGTCTTAGGGATGGTATGGAAGGTTGCCTTGCCAACAGAGCCTGTGGTGAACATTAGTCAATGTTGCCTCACGCAGCTCAGTGAAGATGTGATAGGTGGAAGTGACATTGCTCAAGAAAAGGTGCTCTTGGAAACGGTCTTTCATGCTCCTTTTCCTTCTTTTGAGCTTACTCTCAGGAAGTCTCCTATCTGCATGGAGGGATATTGGGGACACAGGATATAGGATTCATGAAGTTGGCCATTTTACCTAAGGCTACTTGCCCAGGAGAAAGAAATAGGGGGATGATGAGAAGGAGGATTGTAGAATGCTTCTGGCCAAATGCCTGAAGAAGAAGCCTTAGTGAAACTCAGACAGGCCATCACAGTGTGGAATGGCACAAAAGCCACTCAAGTTGAAAAGTATCATATTACAAGCTTAATTTCACAATCACCATGTGTCTGAGAAGATTGCATATTGTCCTTTCCTTCTAGAAAGGTGGTATTGTTGGCAGATTGCCACCAGTTGAGGATTTTTGTGTCTATACTCTAGACATAAACATTAATCATGGATGGATTTACAAATACTTGCTAAACTTGGTAAAAATTTTACACCCACTCACTAATATCTGCCACTTGAGATGAATCATTGGGCTGTAAACAAGCATTCATTGCCTTTTGCTTGTTCACTTAATTTACTTTTTCTGCTGCCAGAAAAACATCCAGTCCTTTGGTGCTATGTAATCAGAGAATTACCATGAATGTTTTGTAGTTTAAAGTTGAAAATAAAAACAGTGAGGTTGTTTTTTATTTTCTGATTTGCTATGGCATGGTACAGGCTTGAATAATGCACTTGTATTTTGTAAGACTAGACCTATACAGAAAATGGAAGTTATCACTGAAAGAAAATGTAGGCATCAGTGATGACACAATAGTCACTGCAGTGACAAATACCCAGAACTATGCTAGCAACTTCAGCCTTGACTTTTCAGTGAAGATGCATCTTTGCTTTTGCTTAGGGACCTCATGGCCATCCTTGTCCAATTCCTGATGTCTAGGTAGGATGGGATTCCTTCCGAACTGCTCCAGATGTTCCTTAACTGAGTGGTCCTGACGGTTGACCTGTACACTGGTTAGAGTTTTTGGACACAGGTGTGCTGTTTATGGATAATTGGTATGCTTTAAAGTTCCCAGAAAATCTCAGTGCTTCTGCAATATGTGTCAAAAAGCTGAACCTGTGATGGCATTAAGTTGCTTCATTAGCCCTTCCAAACTTGCCATTTGTTCACTCAAGTCATCCTGCTCATATACCTGAAAAGAGAATGAGAACAGAGTTAATACTGTGTCTTCATAGGCTCCTTCCATGAAGGATCCACTTATTATTACTTGCGCCACTTACTATTCTTGACTTTTACATGGGAGCATATAGCCAAAACTATTCTCAGAGTATTTTAACTGGATGAACTTGTGATAGAGATTGGGATAGACAGGGCTGGTGTAACCCACAGAAACAGTTGACCTGAACAAGGGGGCAGTTCTTGGACTCCAGATTGATGGTTTGTACTCCATGTGGCCAAGAAGTATTACTTACTACCATGGTCTGAGAGCCCTTCCCATCCTAGTAAGTCAATGTCCATCATCCCCAGAGACTCAGAAAAATTTGGACTACAAGATTCTCATAAAGCCTTGTCATCCATGGAGGAATGTTGCAGACAAATGGGCACACAGTATTAACCCAAGACTTTGTTTTGGAATATGAGCACATTAATGAATAGGTTGGCCATGTACCATTCAAAGCTGAGCAGGGATTGAAAAGTAGACTGTTGGTCCAACACACTGTTTTGTATAAAAAGAATGAAATTGTGGTGAGATGATTACTTGATCAATCATTTCCCACTCCCTATTTGCCTGCCTACCTGCTTTCTTCCTTCCTTCCTTTCTTTCTTTCCTTCCTTCTTCCTTTTCTTTTTTTTTTTTTTTTGAGGCAGGGTCTCACTATGTGCTCCTGGATGGTCTTGAATTCTCTATGTAGGCCAGATTGGCCTCAAACTAACAGGGCTCCATCTGCCTCTGCCTTTTCAGAGCAAGGATTAAAGGTATGTGACACCACACCTGGTCCTTGGTCACCTATTCTCAAATGTGCTGTTTAGGTTGTCTGGATTATGTATCTGAATTTAACTATTGAATATTGAAATATGGTTAGTACAAATTCAAATGTAGTTCATATATAAGACACACATCTAATTTTGAATGCATAATGTGAAAATGATAGGAAAAATACTGTATTGACAGTTGTTTCATATTTATCAAGTATTAATATAAACTTGGTAAATAATAAGTTAAGCAAAAGACAGCCTTAAAATACATTTTATCAATTTTAATGCTTTTAATATGAATACTAGAAAATTTAAAATTATTCAGGAGGTCACATTATTATTCTATATGAAGCTGTTGATTTAAATTAGCGCAGTTTCTAGTTTTCCTTTCATATGTTTCTTATGGTTTTTAATACTATGTCCTTTGCATTGACTATTTTCAGTCAACCTAAAGTATAAAATAGGCCATTTGATATTATTCATTTGACATCAGAGTTAGAAATTCTAATGTCAGAAACATTTAGTAATTTTAGTATTTTGATCTAATTTTACATACGCCACAAATCATGTGACTAGATGCACACTGAAATACAGTTGTATTCTGAATAGAGAACAGTAGGGATCTTCATTTGTAATCTTATAGGTATATAGGTATATTAAGCATATAATGTCCTTCTACCACACATTCAGACAAAAATACACATTACTTATTTCATTGGTTGCTATGTGCTGATATTACTTTATGATTTTTATAGTGTTTCATATTTTAAAAATCATGAAAAGTATTTGTTATTCAAATGAAATAATTTTTCATTTTGACAATGAGATCTCTGATGAAAATAATTTTAGTCAAGGAAATTGGTAGTTTCATGACTTATCAGAGACTGATTGCACTTGCTGCTTTTATCCTCAGGTATTATTGAAGATTTATCATTGTAACATTTGCAAACTTGGTGTAAGTCTCACTTTGTGCATGAGGTAACAGAAACTAGCTGGCAGTGGCAAATTTTCTTTTCACAGTCTGTGCTGGAAAAAGATACCTTGTAGTCCCTGCGGAGCGGAGGAGGGATGGAGTGGGGGTGATGGGTTGGGAGGATTGGGGGACAGGGGAGGAAGGGAGGGAGAGGGAACAACAAAAAAAAGATAGTAGTCTAATCTGTTTTTTATGTTTTCCCTTTACTATTTCCTGGTAGTCAAAGTATCTGATATGTTAATTCTATAAATTTCTTTGAAATGTTTCCTCTTTAAAACTACTCAGAATTACACTAGAATTCCAAACAGCTGCCCTTAGGTAGCTTGATTACAATCTCTTTCATAGAACATTTTTGATAAAAAAAAGTTTTTACTTTTCTTCTCAAAATTCCTATTTCCCCTTTACCATTGATTTTTCTTTGAGTTTTCTAAATTAATCATATTTGACTTCTCCCCTTAGAACAGAAAATTTCTGTTCCTTAACCAATGAAACTTTCCTTTTATTTTCTAAATGTGGTTTTAGTTAGCTTATATATGTATTATATATACATATATATACATATATATTATATATAAAGCTTTTATTGTCACATTCAAGTGTAGGCAAGGTGTAAACACAATGGCCTGATATGATGTTGAGTGCATACTGCTTTATATCATATTGTACTCTGAATACAGGCTCTTACACTGGCTGGATCCTCTGCTGGCTTGTGAGTCTCCTCAGATACTTCAGGGGCTGTTGGCACAGACACAGGAAGCAAAGGGGACCTTGCCTTTCCAGCCAGTCCAAGAGAGGCTGTTTTCACATGAGTCTTGGGCAGAGTAGGTCCTGGAATAGAAAACACAGAGTAATGAATGTAATATATAGGGCATCCACAGAACAATGTCTTTGGTATAAACTGAATCCTGTAGGCTGGCCTTGACTTAAGCGAGTACTTCATTCTGTGTGCAGTTATAGATTCTGACACTCAGGGCAGGCTCATTTTATTTCCCCTGAATGGAAGACAGATTGTGAGAAGGCCTTGCGGATAAAGCTCTATGAGTCATAACTAATTTCAAGTGGATTCCAAATTGGGCAGGGAGATGCAGACTTTTCATCACAATCTACAGATTATCATGCATGCTCATTATCTGCAGCCTCTGGTTCAGGTTATAAAGGACTGTACAATAACTCCTACATAAGCTCTAAATTATATAAGAGCTAAAGATGTGTGAGCCTAGAAGAAATAGCTGCTTGGTCTAAAAAGAAATGCTAGATATTTCAGTAGAAGAAAGTCTTGCATGGCTAAACTGAGAGAATTGTATTATTATCTATTGGACAAAAATGAAATATTTTTCCTGAACAAAGTAAAATGCTAACTGAATACATTTTAATAGACATCAAAAACTTGCAAGAAAATATTTTCTGTCAAAGACATTTTTTACTAAAATAAAAAATGAATTGCTTTTTATTGAGTTTGAAATTTACCTTAAAAATTCTGCTTAACTTATAGCAGTGTTTCTGCTTCATTGCTAGTAATTTACAATAAATGTTTCTAAAGACTTATTAAACTGGCCAGCACATCTTACAGCACTAAAGAATTATGTCTGCTTAGCACTGAAACAAAGTGCTTCAGCACAAAAGTTGTGTCAGAGAACCCAGACTCATGAAGTTTCACCAACATGTCTGTCAGTCAACATAGGCCATGTATGAGGATGACACCAATAGACACACTAATACAGAAGGAGCAAGCTTATGAGGCTCCAGCCCCAGATAAAGGAACTAGAGACAGCTAAGCTTTGTTGAGAGTAGGAGAAACAGTCTTCTCCAGGGAAGAGTTCATCCACTGATTATCCAATACTAAACTGTCAGTCCTGGAAATGTATGCATGTAAATAACACTATACACACTGAGCAGGTTGTGTTTATATGTAGTGGTATATTATTTATGATTTATTAAAGCTTGACTGAGGATTCAGAAAAGCAAAATCAGCCTCAAGTTATAGAGACTCAGGATTAAGAGATAGATGGATCTCTCTGAGTTCAAAGCCACCAAGATCTACACAATAGTGAATCAGTATAAAGGAGAATTATATCTTACACCTTTAATCCCCACAATAGGGAAGCTAGGTCCCAGTAAAGGCATCCATTCTCCATTCACGCTGAGGAGAGATTACAGTCAGGATCAGCCCATTCAGTCTGAGGTATAACTAAGAAACTAGTAACCAGCTGCTTTGCTTTTCTGATACTCATCTTGAAGTTTAAAGCCCAATATCAGTCTCTGGGTCATTTATTTTTAGTGTTATATTTATATATTTAGGATACACATTCACAAACATGAACACACGTGTGCACACACATGCACATACTCATATAAAACACACATATATCAATCAATGGGGGTGCATTGGGAGGAGTTGGAGGGATGGAAGGAAAAGGAGAAAATAATATAATCTCAAAATCCAAACAAATTAAAAAGAAGGTATTAAAGTTTGCCTTCACTCCATTCTACCACAAATAATCTCACTTTAGTTGTTGGTTCTACTGATCTTAGGGGGGTATTATAGCCTTTGAAATAGACTTCTATTTTAATAAACAAATAAGGGTTGATACACTAACTGGGTTAATTGATCTGCGACAAGAAAAAAGGGTCCTTTACTCATTTGAAACAATGTAAATACTTTATGAAATCAATAATCTGCTAAAAGCTAGACACTGTAAAGTGTAAATTTGAATATGAATCCATACTCGTATTTCATGACCTAACCTGAAATTCCTTCTCAATACCTTTTATTGCTAAACCCCAGGGATCTAAGTATGTAACTAGACACAGAAATCCTGCATATTCAGTGATCACTGGTTATGCAAACTTTTGATTTTTCTCAACCTGTCCTGGCTTGTTTATCTGTAGAATGGTAATGACAAATGTGATTTCTAAGTATTTAATGAGACTATACATTTAAAGTGGTCAAGGAGTGGAAAGATGGCTCAGTGGATAAAGTTCTTTCATTGGAACATCAGTTCTTGAATATGATCCCCAGACACATGTAAACAGAATGACTCATTGAGCTGCACTTCTAATTCCCATGCTGGGGAGGCAGAGTCAGGTAGATCTCTGCGACCCACTGGACCACTAGCTTCCTTAGTAAGCAAGCTTCAGGTCAGTAAGAGTAAGAAATTCTTTTTCAAAATAGGTAAGATGGACTATGTCTGATGAGTGAATGATACCTGGAATTCTCCTCTGACTTCCACATGCATGCATACACATATATATGACACACACACACACACACACACTCACACACACACATACACACACACACACTCACACACACATACATACACAGACACTATAAGGTAGATGATACTAAATTGTTCAAATAGGACTACTTTTTACTATTTCCATACTAAATCATAACTAGTATTATTCTGAGCTCACTCATTAGAGTGTAAAGGATGAAACAAAATCAAGTAACCTCAGCATTCCACAACTGGACAGACAATTCCCCCAGCTTATATCTAACTGCCCTGGATAAGAGAAGGTTTCCCTTCTCATAACTTGTTTTATTTAATTTAGGTGAGATTTTCAGGAAACCATGAAATTGAACATTACTGGAATTTAAAGATGATGTTTAGCTTGAGGATTGAAATTTTTTCACATGTGACTGAATGTCATAAGTGAGTTGTAATGTCAATAAACTCTAGCATTGACTTTACCTATTTTTATTACAATGGTTTTGAAATATAAGCATAATGCTTTCATCATCTTCATAAATATATTTCTTCTGTTATAGTTTTTAATGCAAACATAAGTAATCTTAAATGTGAAGAGTACTATAAAAATAGACAACTTGCAGGCTGATTCGATAGTTCAAAAGAGAAATGCTTGCTATACAAATCTCATTGCTTGAGTTCCATCCCCAGAATCTATCCTGCATGTGTTGGGAAGAACCAAATCCAAAAAATTATATTGAAGTCCACAATCACGCTATTGTGTCAGGTGTGCCTGCACTCACATGCACATATTAAACACACACACCATACACAATAATAATAATAATTACAAATAAGTGACAACAATAATACCTTGTTAAAAATTGCAACTTGATTTAGTCATTCAAAAGAAGAGGGGGGTTGTTGGCTTAAACCAAATATACGATGGAAACTTTTGAATACATGATATAGTCACTTTGGATTCATCATCTATGATTAGATGGTAGTGAAATCTCCATCCATCCAGAGATTGTAACGTTAGCTTGTCTTCAATGGTGGTGAACAAAACATCTGTGTATTACATTTACCTATGTCTGTACTTTTGAGCCTGTTACTGCACATAGGGTGTTCCTGGCATGATCTCACTTACAAATGGAAGCACTAGAAAGCTAGTCATACCCAAGTTCTCAATTGGATCTCCATGTGAACCTCATGTTTAATTTATATTGATATTTTACATTTTTTTTACTGGAGATGTAGGTTAGGGTTAGATTTTTTGCATAGCATATACAGTGTCCTGAGTTCAATTCCCAGAATTATGATAAATGAATGAATAAATAAATATATACATGCACAAATGAAATATGGATATTAATAAATATACTCAAATTGAGATACACATTTTTAAAGGAATTCTCAGTTAAAAGTTGATAAAGTAATGATGGCATGGTAGTCCGAACTACTCTTATACAAGCAAGTTAGACGCTGAGACATCAGGAAAGTATAAGTTCAAAGCCAGTCTGGCTATATAGCCTGGTTCTATCTCCAGCAACATGCTCCCTACCCCCTCTCCCTATGTACATACACAGAAAACCTAAGAATTCTGCCATCAAAACATGAAACAAGAAAAAAATGAACAGACAGCCCAACCAAACTAATGAGACTTCCAAAAAGAGTGTTGTTGAACTTGGAATGAATGTCTGTTGAATTTCTGTTTTGAGTTACAGTCTCTGGATTGTGTTCATTTATCCTCATACAAAGATTTCCAGGTTCTGGGTAAATCCGAGTTGAGCTTTATTTTCACAAATGCAGTACTCTCACCTTGCATGCGTACCTTTTATGCCTTACTATTTCAGTGGGGGAAACACATCCTAATGACTGTTCTCTCTATGGACTTATTTATACATATTTATCTTTTTTTAAAATCACGGCTTCCTAGATGATGAAAACAGATTTGCTTTTATTTTTAAGATTTTCCAAATGTTTTTCAAGGAACTTAAACTAAGTCTGTGAACTTTACGAAATACATGCAATATGCTCGGTACACACTAGAAATCAGTTCTCTTTAATGTAGGTATTTACAAAGAAAAATGTAATGTGTATCAGAGAAATGAAAGGGCATTGGCATAGCTTATTGTGGAGAGAATTATAGCAGTGTTGGTTCTTGTTTTGTAAGAGAAAACACATAAAATAAATATTCTTTTAGAATTTACCAGACTTGTTCATGTGATCCTTAATATTTATCTTAGTACATTTTCACAGCTTTGTATATAGAGAAGATGTGATTAACATTACAGAAATACTCTGAGATACATTTTTGCCATAATACATGGGCAGATGCTTCATGTATTATGCTCCATTTCCCGTATTAATATATTATACTATGACACAGGTGTGCCTAAAGACTACATTAATTCAATCTCGTTAAAAAAATGAAGATTGTTAGGCTAAGTGATTTTCTCTAGTGATGAGGCAACAATTTTATTCAATCTTTCAGAATATACTGAATGTTATGCAATGACAAGACCTTTTTTATTTGTTTTGCTGAAAGAAACCCATGGTCCTTGGAAACCAAGACACTGAGGTAGAACTAATCTCCCCAAAATGTATATAGGCAATGAATTTGAGCAGTCTTCCAGAGTTTATTATTGGTGGGATGTGATTTTGCAGTCAGTGGCCTTTAATGTCTTTCATTTCCATATGATGAAGAAAGAGGTAAAGATATGTGTGTAGGAGGAATTTCTCAGGAGTGGTTTATTAACAGCCAATTAGACAATGTTGATACCAAAATGTCTCTTTAGTAAAGAAGTGTTGAAAGAGATTTTCATAAGGGATTCTGTGCTGGGAAGCTGACAGCAGTCTCCTGGGTTTGTGTTAATTCTGGACCTATGCTCCAGCTCTGCTTACACAGATTGGACATTTTCCACTTCAGACCTCAGATATTTGAAGTTGCACACTGGAAGCCAGAGTCCCCAAAAGCTCACCGAGATTTGCTTTATCCTTCACTGAAGTACTTGACGGCCACTGAGCATTATTTTCTGATTTGATTTTCTAGTTTGTATCTCTAGTCTTCTATGGAGCTACAAGTCAGATGCAATTTTTTACTGTGTATCTTACAACTTACTGGTCGTCTTCCCCAGGGGCAACATTCTGACCCCATCTTCTACAGCATTGCAGCCAAACATACATCTTTATATAAAATAACTAGTCTTGTGGCATATACCATTTTGGAGTGAAAAAGGAATGCAATCCTCTGGCATTTAAGTTAGTGAGTCGAGTCTGGGGACTTCGCCTGAAAGAAGATGTTTCCCAGAGAGCCATGCTGCAGCCTCTTACCCACTGATGTATGACTGCCATTGGGAGAACTGTTAAGCCAAGTTCATTCCTCCATGTTGAGATTTCCTGGATAACACCTGCAGACTGGGTGTTAGTATAATTCTTAAACACTGTCTGGCTTTTTCTACATTGCTCTTGCATTAATTGCATGGAATACTCAGCAGTGGATCTTCAGAGTACTTCTTGTAAGGTTAAATTCAAAGTCTTACTACTTGATATGGGATAGTGGCCAAGGATCTTGCTTAGTTTATTGTTCACCCTCTGCAAATTAGGCTTCATTACGTAGATGATATAATGCTAACCTCATAGTGTTTGGCAGATCTAGAAATTCATCTATAGGATATGCAGGTTCACCTAAAGAAACAAAGATGGGGGATCAATCCCACAAGGTGCAAAAGCCAAGCACAGCTGTAAAATTCTTTGGTGTATTATGGTCCAGTGAGACACATGTGATTCCTAATAAGAGACACATGTGATTCCTAATAATGCTACCGACAAAATGTTACAATAACCTATACTGTAAATGTAAAAGACATTTTAAAGGCTATTGGAATATTGGCGAATTTTCATACTCCATCTTGCCCAAGCAACCCATCTTCTGAATAACTTGTTAGAGAAAAGTGTTATATGTGATTGGGACAGGAAGCCTCAAGAAGTCTTTGAGCAGGCTAAAATTCTTGTAGGACAGGCCAAACAGTCATGTACTCTACTACCATAGTGTCCCTTCTTGGACAAGTCACCAGGAGTGCAGAAGGCTATAGCTGGGGCCTCAGTCAGGGCAAGGAGGAGAAGCTCCATGCACACCACCAGAACAACTGTGAGCAGTATATAACAGCATTGCCACTGGTAGAATTCTCAGCTGGTTCTCCCTCAGTGACTATAAAAACGGTTTACACAGCTTATGCAAAAAGGGCCTAGAATGAAGACCTTTTGCCCAAACCCCTTTCCAGTTTAGCACAGAAGCAAACTCTACAAAGGTAGCATGCATACTTATAGCAATGATATGTGGTGTCTACAAGCCCCATCACCAATGCCATGCGGGCTGTCTTAGGATCTGAGTCCTTTAGTGTCACTGAGCATCCCCCAGTAAATGAACCAAGAGTGCGTTAGATAAAGTGCTGGAGGGATATCGCCTATATTTGTAGATGCCTGGTACAGACATGGTACTCGTAGGCACACCAAACAAAAATGTAAGCTGTAGAAATACAAATAAGTATAGATGTCATGTGCCTGGAAGATGTAACCCGTGTTCTGAGTTAGGAGCAGTGTGGATTGCAGTAACTCATTAGACTTGGCTCATAACCATCTGTGTTGACAGTTGGGCTGTGTTTGGAATCCTCAGTTCATAGACAGCCCAGTGGGAAAAGGAGGATTGGCAGATACTGAGCTGGCCCGTGTGGGGACAACAAATATGAAAAGAAGTATATAATAGAGTTCAGCTTGAATCAGAAATCCTGGTAGTTTTCCATGAGGCAGACCACAGCTTATCAAATCTCCCTGGAAATCAGGAAGCAGATGCTGTTTTCGAAGTATGGCCATTTCCACTCAGCTACCTTTGGAAGCTGCCAACTGGGTCTGTATAAAGTCTGGTCATAGTAGAACCAATACAGGATGGAGAATATCTAAGGCTGTTGGCATTTCTGTGAAATAGTATGCTATTTTGCATGCTACCAAAACATGTGAGGACTATTTCCTATTATGGCACCCACAAATGGAAGACCTGATTGGACATGTACATAAATCAACCTACACCATCAGAAATTGTCAGATAGACCTAATAGAGCCTGTGCCTGCTGCTGAGATACAAATAGGGCTTCATCTGTGTGGACACTGCTACAGGCCTCTTCCAAGCATGTCTGTGCAAGAGAGCAAAATGGGAAGCTGCCATTAAGGGTTTCATCCAATTCAGTGTTACACATTAGTGTCCATGAAAAATTGATAGTGACAAAAGCAGCAATTCATTCACCTTGGGATACAGAATGGGATGAAGATAATCATGTGTGATGGTATGTCCACCTATCTTACAGTTCTCTGATCTTGGTTAATTGAAAGTGAAAATGGGGTGTTAAAAATAACAACTAAAGAGTCTAAACAAAAAAGGTACTCTGTATGCATGGAAAATGAAGCTTCCAGAGGTCATAAGAAGATTGAATGAGAATCACAGTGTCAAAGTTAGGCTACCTCTCTATGATGTTGTTGACCAGGAAAGCCCTTGAGGACCCGTGGATCATAAAGGCCACTGCTGTGCTTGTATGGCACATTTCGATAATAAGAACCTTTTGCTGAAGACACCGCACGTGCACACTTTGACTGCAAGATACAGAGAAGTAAAGCTGGAATTGAGCAGCAAACTCCAATCTTGCTAACTGACTTTCATAGTGTCAGTGAGTGAGGCCATACAGGATGCTGGTGGAGAACTGACCCCAACATGCCTGCTTGCCAGTGTGCACTGTGTGCTAAGATATTGACATGCCAGGCATGCTTATTGCTCAACTATCATGGATATGACCAACAGTCTTTTGACTGTATTTAAAGCCCACTCCATCAGAGGGAGCTCACAACTGGTATTATAAGCCAAGACAAAAATGTGACTTGTGAGATCATAGTGCCAAATGGGAAGGAAATTTCAATGGTTTTACTAGATGGATGTCAAACTGCCCTTGGAAGCTTTGTATTTATGCATGTCAATCACATTGTTGTTAGCCTCAACTCAAACTGTGGTGAAACTCTTGAGAACAAGTGATTGTTATTGTGATGCAGTGACCTAAATTTTAGCACTAGATGGACATTTTTAACCATCCTTTCTAAAGCTCAGGGATCATTGCACAGGAGGGCAGAAAGAGGAATGTAAAACGTGAAATAAGGGGTGGAGTGCTGTGTAACAATTTCCTCAGAGATAGAAATATTCCATCCTGCAGGCAAGCTCTTTAAGACTGAAGCCAAACAAGTCAAAATATATTCAGTAGTCCCTGAAACAAACAGGATGGAGCCCCTCCACCCCAAGTAAACAGTATAGAAGGCAGAGGTTCATTCTCTCTCATTGGGGACAATGTAAAGATGTTTTCAGAGCAGCTTTCTAGAAGAAGCAAAAACCATCTGGAAGATGGAAGAAGTCTAGACCAACTGAGTCACTTAGGAAGGATACTCAAATCTTTTGAGCTGCCTGAAGGCTGTGGTGTGCTTTAGATTCCTAACTTTTGTGAGCTGTCAGCCATGCTGGGGTAGGCTGTGGGGACACAGCTGTCTGCATTATTTCTTTTCCTGTACCTAACTCTTCCTCTGATAATTAACTCTAATAAAACTATTTGGTCCACAAAGTTGGACTTTGGTGGTATCAGTATTTTAGTCTGTCCTGGGGATTGAGTAGAAATTTATTATGTCTCCCTAGGAAAAGTCTTGTCACAAAACATTCTAAGTGAACTTTAAAGGAAGATTCATTCATGTACCAATTTATGCCATGTAAATATTAGTTAAAATAATATGAATTATAGATAGGAACACAGGTAGAAATGAGGTCATATAACTTAATCTGGCAATTAAAATAAGGAACCACCATACAGGCTACTGCCCTTAGAAATCAACCATTCTTTTTTCAAACCCCATAAAAGAAAGACCCAAAGTGTAATCAAATTCCTTGAACACCCTTACTTATGTGGCTGCCAATCCTGACAGTGCATTTCTAATCTATCTGATTCCTTTGCTTTGAATAAACACTTCTAGCAGAAAATGCATAACAATCTTTTAAGAGGCTGAGAATCTGCAGTAATCTGGTCCAGACCCACAGACTACACTTAACATTTTGACAAACTAAAGAGGGCTGTAACCTACTCTCCTAAGGAATTGCTGGAAATGTAGTAAGTAGAAAAGAACCCATTTCACCAGCATGCTCAACTCTTGTATCTCAATGTCTGGAGATGATAGGGCTTTCACTCTTTTTTTCTGAAGCTAGCAGATCTCAGCTGCACCTTGCAGGGATGACTTCATGTTTATTTCTTTGTTTTTGTGATCAGCATTTACCTTGATAACTAGCATATGCATGAACAATTTCAATGAAACTTCTATGGATTACTCGAGAGCAAAGTATCAAAGGGAAATAAAAGATAAAAATAAAAGAAATCATTTCCTGACTCTGAGCTTCTTATGTAATAAAATTGTAATTTTCTAGTCAGCATATTCTGAGCTCTGTTCCAAACATAACGAGTGACATTCAGAATGAGATCAGGGGACATCATCTCTCTTTGGGAGGAAGAAATAAACATGGATATAGGTGACAGCATGTGAGAGAAAGAACATCCCTGGGGTTTTAAAAATTGGAAAACTCATCTGATTGCATTTAGTTATGGATGGATGGGGGAATTCCCAACCAGAAACAACTAGCTGATAGACAAAATGAAGGAGTTTGGGTTCACTGTATTATTTTCTCCAAGTCAATGAACTATATGTGATATATAAAACAAAGTCCTGATAAATGCACACATGTGGGAAAAAAAGGGATTCATGGCTTCTGCTATAAAACACATGCCTAGGAGAGTCAACTTCAAAGGCAAGAAACTTTGGCTCATATTTTCATAAGTTTGAGTACATGGTCACTAGATTTTATCGTTTGCAAACCTGTATTGAAGGAGTACATTGTTGCGTGAGTGGGTGGCAGGGAAATGCTTATTACGAGGCAAGCGTGATACAAAGAGGAGTAGAGACAGGAAGGAACACAGGACCCAAGATATCCTTCCAGGCCACATTCTCCACTGACGTGGGTCCCTTTCAGGAGGTTCTGTCTCTGAAGTGTTCCACCAGTTCCCAGTAGTGTTCCCGTCAAACAAG
Source organism: Mesocricetus auratus (assembly GCF_017639785.1). Classification (NCBI taxonomy): domain Eukaryota; kingdom Metazoa; phylum Chordata; class Mammalia; order Rodentia; family Cricetidae; genus Mesocricetus; species Mesocricetus auratus. The sequence continues at coordinate 84,074,531 of NW_024429184.1, read as the reverse complement.
GAAGATATTAAATCAGGTTTTGAGGGTCAGGTTTCAGTGTTATAATACTGAAATCCTTTAGCCTGATAGTGCAATTTCTTTGACTCGTGATTTCCTCATATCTATCAAAGCTAAGTAATTTTCTCTCTATATTGTTACCTACAAAAATGATAGGAGAAGCTGACACTGATATCCTTCCTGCATTTCATTTTCATTCTGTTTTTAACAACTTGGTATGTTAATTTTTTAAATTTCTTGGTATGTTAATTTTTAATTTCTATTTCCTTTATGAATATATTTGTTTGCATTTACTCCTCCACTTTCAACTCTTTCTGGGGCCTCTCCACCAACCCAAGCTCTGCCAGTTTAACTTACTCTTTATTGTCTTGCCTCTCTTTGAGATTTAGAAAGAATCAGCCAAGCATGGTGACATGCACCTCTCTCTAATCCCAGCATTTAGGAGGCAGAGACAGGAAGACTACTGCCCATTCAAGGCCATTCTTAGGCTCCCAAGCATTGGAATCTGACTCAGGAAACAAAAAACAAAATAAAACAAAATTTAAAAAAAATATTGGTTTAACAGTTTGGTAAAAATATTTTCAAAAAAGATTTCTCATCAACTAATAATACTTAATTTATAAGGGGTGATAATTTGTCGTTAAATCAGTGCTTTATAGAAAAAAAGTCTTTTAAAAGATCATTAATGCAAACCTGTAACAGCACTTGGCTTGCTTTTACTTTTTATATTTTAAACTCTAAGTTGCTTAAGTAAAATAATGCAGTATTAAATTTCTATGAGTCTAAATGACCCATGCTTAATTGAAATGTTTCAATTTGCAAATGCTTCAGTTGAAGCCACTGCACAATTTTCCGTGGCTGGGGTACACGCGGGAGAATCACTTGAGGAGACCCTCGATGCAACGCCGGAAGCTGCTATGTTAAATAAATGCTTTTACATGGTTATACAACTAATTAAGTGAGCATCGCTTTGGTTTAATGTTGTTTCCTCAGCAGGACCCACTAGGCAGGGAAACACAAATGATGTTGGAGCTTTGCGATGGGCCAGCAGTGTGCATGGGGGAAAGATGAACAGCCTCAGCAGGCATTTACTGTTCTAAGCTTTATTTCCACAGTGCAGTTATTAAACATTTCATTTGCTCATTAGGTACATAATGTATGACTGCCAGGTGCAGCCTCCTGCTAGCATCTCCTTGCACACGGTAAGCCTGACTCCAGTACTGTCTACGTGGAGAAACACCAGACCAGGCTGTAGCAGGGATGCATTGCACAGACTCACCTGGGGCAGATCAGAGGCTGCGGTGCATCTTGGGTCTGATCTTCAACTCCAACTTCCACATTCTTGCCTACCTCCTCCTATAGCCAACTCTAGTTTTCCTTCCTTTATTTTTATGAATATCATTGGAAGACATTTCATTCACCGTTGTCTCTCACCTGTTCTATAGTGGCAACTGAAATGGGCTCTCACTGTCTAGTTTTGATGTGAAAAGTACTCTGGTTTGTATTTATTTTTAAGTGGCAAGTCCCCTTGTGTCATCTGGGGATAATGAAAGGTGTTGTAAAGTCACCCACATGTCTCATATGGGAGAAGTTTTAGTGCTATGGGAGAAATGTGAACTATGTGTGGGGAACTCTTTGTTCTCATTCTTTATATTTTATGTTCACAGAATATTAAAAATAGAGCAAGTAGATCCATTTACTTTATAAAGTAGTCACAAGGTTCCTTTCTCGTAGCCTCATTTCAAACATGCATGGTTTTGTACTGATCTTAGTGCATTTTAATTCACAACACACAAGAGCAGATTGTACTTTAAGAAGTAATGAGCATTTAAATGATACCTTTACTCAGAAAAGACCTGTTCTCTTCTCATGTTCCCATTTCTCTTCAGTGAAGGGAAAAGTAGTGCACCTGCCCACTGGGGACATGCTGACAAAGGGTCTTGCCTCCCTACCCATATATACTCTCCTAAGTAAAAGGAGCTACATGGAGTCACAGGTAAGTGGCTGTCATATGATATGATTGATATAATAAACGTCACTACTCAAGTTAAAGCTGCATGTGATTGACATAGAAAGCTCCAATTGTGTAGGGTGCATTTATTAAGCAACTAGGAAAGGCCTGCATCCAATAAACCAAACCAATAGTCACATGATTAGTGAGACAAAAGAGGTCTGCTAGTTGTTCCTACCTAGTTGATCAAGTGGGCCATAGCGTGCTAAGATCTGGATTTCCACTGGTCATCAGTACTTTATCTCTATTGGGAATATGTGCCAGAACCCAAGGAAAAACCTTAGGTGCTATCATCTTTACTTAGAGGTACACAAGCTATGATACCCCATACTTCCTTTGGAAATAGACTTATATTTGGAAATAAAGCACACAGTAGAAGTCTACTTGGAAACAGACTTCCAAAGCACACTGTATTGTGTTCTTGGAGACAAGAAAACCTATGTTCAAAGAAGACAAGGGAATACTTAAGTTTACTCAGCTGATGTCAGAATTCATGGATTTCTACTATTAAGATGTATGTTCTTTCATAGATAAAATTAAATTGATAATTAACAAAGAATATATAACTGTGAATCAGAGTGAAGACACCAGCCAATCTTGGGTCTGTGAAGAAGATGGGACAGGAAGAAGATGTCAGCATGTTGTGAGCAGTTCACAGGGGAGCAGTCAGAAGAAAGAAGAGCAGTAGATACTGCAGATTTCTCTTTGCTCTCTCTTTTGTCCCTGAGAATGTGACCGAAGATCCAATACACAATTGCAGGGTGCTCTACCACTGAAGTCCTGTAGACTCCCCCTTATCTTTCTTTATTCCTGCTAAGTGTGTTCCCTTCTTATAGAGGAAATAGTATATATGTAACATCAGAGAAATTAAACAGTTCAAAGTCTAAGTAAAATATAATATTTGTGGACTGATCTTAGTTTGAAAAATGCACATCAAAAATGTTTCCACATACTTTCCCTTTAGTTGCATTCTTTCTACCCTTTCAGGAACCTCTCCTCATTTCCCAAGCCCTTTCTACACATTAAATATGCAAAACCAAGAGCCTTATGTTCTTCTCCATGACAGAAAAATGACGCAAAAATGCAACCAATGACAAATCAATCATGCTTTCTAACTGCCTTGATTTGTTCGAATTTTAATGATAAATGATAGAAAGGTAGTATTAGCAACTAAAAGGTGTTCTGCTGCCAATCATCTACCCGTTTAAGGGATCCTATGCTTCCTAAAACAGGTCTCAAAATGGTGGTAATGTTTCCTTTCCCAGCCCACTTTTGCTCCGGCTGAACATTGAACTCATAATCAATAAATGATTTAATTATTCTCCTGTGTTTACAGTAAGCATCTAACAAAACATCTAGTAGTCTTAATGAAAGCATACACTTTCATGGTTAGTCTATGGTTTAATTTCCCACCTTTGCATATTGGAATTTAAGTACCAGATCTACTAGGCAAACCAGGGACCATTTAATAGTAACTGGATTATAAAAACAGAGGTTTCCAAAGTAACAGGAAAGAAAGTGGCCAATCTTACTGGAAATGAGAGTCGTATGGTCCCAGGTGACATAGAAGTGCAGGGATCCTATATGTGAAAAGTGGCTATTTTACGTTTTGTAATGGATGAGAGAAAAGCTTATGAGAATTTTAAAGATTTCAAAGGAACTAGGCTCACTAAACAGCCCTGGTATAATGTTTACGCTGGGAAATAATGACTAAGCAGAGGTGGCAGGAAGTCCTCACAGACAGATCATTGTGTAATGCTGCTGTGTACTTGGGATTTGCCAAGAGTCTAACTCACTGAGAGCAGGGTCGACCCTGTGCTTTGGTGGAAGACTTCCCAGTAATAAAATGGAGATGGACAAAGGCAAAAAGAAATGGGCAAGTTTACAGAATGTTAACACCAGCAATTAGCTTTGCTTCTTCATTGAGAGATGTCAAAGAATACATCTCAAAGAAATCAGCAGAGATATTGAGAAGAGGATTCACCTGAGCCCCCTCCTTCTATGATACTTTTCTGATGTTTCCAGTTCAAAGTCAAAAATACCTAGCAGATTAAAATAGGAATAGAAACTCCCAATCCTAAACTTGTGTTTTTAAGGGCACTGGATCAGTAATCGGGAGTAAAGATGATCATTTCACATTCTATCCATGACTTTCTTTAAGGTGTCTGCTTGACTTCCTGGGAGTTTATCATTTTCAACAGTCTCACCTCAAGATTTACCTCAGATTGTTTAAGAAATATTCTGAATCATTTGATATGAAAGGGACATTTCTTTCTAATCAGACTGCATGCATACTAAAGTCACATGCTTAAATATAAAAAGAAGAAACATACTTCAATGGCTACTATCAAAGTTAAAGGGATATTGGTGTTTGTTGTATTTTTTCTGAGCATTTAATGTATTTTAAAATTGTTTAATGTTTTCATTAGCATATATTAACTATACAAAATGAATCATTATGACAATTTCATATGTGTATGTATATGCATTTTGTTCTCTTGTCTCCATTCAATTCTGTTCCTAACTAGTTTCTTTTCAACACTTTTACTTTTTTCCTCTGTGTGTGTGTGCACGCATGACCCAATTATAATACATGCGCTCTCCTCCCTTAGCAATGATTAACTTCCAAGAACTCTTCAGAGATGGGGAGAGACCATTGAGTTCCTTCCCAGTTCATGAGAGGATATTGTCAGACCTAATATTGCTCAGGTCCTATTCAGGTAATTACAACTGATAAAAGTCCAAGAGTACAATGGCTATGTTAGTCTATTTTTATTTCATTTTATATTTCAATCACAGTTCTCTCTCCCACCCCACATACTAACCCACTCCCCACCCTCCCAACCCACTCCCCATCCAATCCTCCCAGAGGGAATCAGCATAGTATGTCAGTGGGACCAGGATCTTGCCCTGGTACATGAGCCAGCTTTTGGAGCCCATTCCCTGTGATGGGATTCCATGCTCAGCCTTAATGCAGAGGAGAGGGTCTTGATTCTGCCTTCACTTATGGTGTCAAGTAAGTCTTAGAAGACAACATTCTGCAGTACTCCATCGTATCCTCTAGTTCTTACATTCTTGTCACACCTTCCTCTGTGACATACCTTTATTTGAAGGGAATGATATGGATGTCTCATTCATAAATAGTCATTTATTCCCACAACTTTGAGCAGTTATGAGTATTTGAAGTTACATATGACCACTGAAAAATAAAAGCTCATCTGATCAAAGCTGACAATAACAGTAACCTATGTAGTAATTTAGAAGGCAATGTGGCAGGCAGGTCATGCCTACTTATCAAAACAACTGTAGTATGTTCCATAGGTGGTATGTTTCCTAGCACCAGTGAGTTTTCCAGCCATGGAGAAAACAATGACCTCATTTATAACATCAAATTATGAAGCTCTGATTTAGGAATAGGCATCCAGTCATATCATGATGTGATGGGTTACCATCATAGAAGGCTGGCCACTATTGCAACAGTGCCCATTCTGTCAGATCACTCATGAATTTGCAGGGTCCAAAGGTGAGTGTTGACTACTTCTCTCCTCCAGCAGCTTGCATAGCACTTTCTGATACTATGAGGGTTGGCCAGTAGGGAAGCTGCTTCTTGCTTAGTTCCTGATGATTGCTGTATAACTTCTGGTCAGAGCATATAATATATTTGGCAATAGAGACTTAGCATATAATACATAGAAGTGACTATTTTTTGAATTGTTTTGGGAGCATGGAATGTTTTCTAGAAAACAGCTCACAGGGAAGTAATTCACCCAAGACACTGGTATTTTCATGTAATCGAGTATGGCTTCAGGGAATAGTTTTATCTACCCACACAGGGTACCTGCATTCAAACTCCTTTTTACATGTTTAATTTTGAATTAGCTTACCATATATCAGATTCCCTTATGGCTCTTCATACAACTTTAGTTTGGGTAGATATTTTCATGATAAAATTTATAAGAAATATCTAAATGAAAGTATCTTTGCTTGAAGGAACTACTGTATTTATAATGGCTGTTTTCTTGAACTGCTTCTCTATCTTGGTTTCTGGGACTTCTTTTTGTTCTACCACAAAAATGGAGATTTGTTCTAAATTTGTTTTGAAACTTTGCTTTCCCTTCAAGTTCTTTTCCTAAGAGTTAGCGTTTTGTTATAGTTACTGTATGTAGAGACGCTCACTGTCTGAAGAGGATTCTCTGCACTACCACTTCTGCTGTGTCTACCACCACGAATGCTACATCTCTCCCTATAAGCAGCTGATCTCCTGTTGGATTCTCATATAACCTCTTCACCCTCAAATTTCTTTCTCACAATTCTTCTTTCTCAACCTTATCCCAGGACTTCATACTTTCTGTTTGTTTATAACAAGATCCCTGAAGACACAGGGATAAAATGGCGGTCAGTGGAGACTCACCTCCCTCATTCCTCCCATCTAATTATTCACTAACTCAACTGCTTCTGCTTCTGAAAGGCAACTCTCACAAATGTGTCTTATTTCTCTCTCTACCCTTTGAATGCCTGGTACACTTTCTCTATCAATCTTGGTTTACTATTTGACCTTCCCCAATAACAGTTCAGTTGTCATTTATCACAGTCTGCCTTTTTCCAGCTTGTAAACTTACTATTACTCTGGGAATCACTCTCTGAAGTCAGGCGATTTTTCCTATGAACTTTGAAATACAATTGCTAGACATTCCTGATACAGTTTTGTGACTCTACAGCAATCTGTGACTAGGGATTCACATTGACATCATGCAGAATGAGGTTATGTTCTGCCACTGCTGTTTAGTGACTGTGACCTCAGAGGTTACTAAAGTTTATATTCTCAGAGCTCTAGGTTCCCATCATGCAGAATGGCACAGCTTGCTTTACAGTTGTGTGTTATAAAGACATGGCAAGTGCCCCGTGACAAGCTTCTCTATGTATAGCTAATAGAGAATTGACTATGAATAAGCATGAATATCATGCAAAATAATTTCTATGTTATCCTTAGTTAACTGAAAAGAAATTTACTCATACTAGATTCTCAAAAAAAGTCTGGCTGGAGGAGATTTTTATTTTTTTCCTGTTTGCACTGCAAAATTCAACCCATCATTTTAGAAACAGCCAAAGAGATAACCTGGTAAAATCACTACATGGGGAGTTACTAATGAGGACACTATGTCGCTATGTGATGCTTAGTAAACTCTTCACTATTTTTATTCTCCTCCCACTTGGAAGTCCTGAATATTTATTTCATCTTTATACACAATGGATGCCAATTCTGGGTTTAGAAATGAGTTCATCTATCTTTAGCTTTTTTACATCAACGTAGATACTTATTTTAAAATTCAAATAAGAAAATACAATCTGTACATATTGGAAAAGAAAACCACAAATAAAAATATCACATAGTAAAGCCCAAATGAAATGTGAACAATTTGTCATCAAACAAAAAATGAGCAAAATTTGGGGAAGTTTGGTTGTTGTTTTTGCTCCACAAAGCAGAAGCTAGAATAAACATTTATACATTTACACATATATAATAAGTCTTGAATATAGATTCATGACATGTAAGTTAGTTTACCTACTATTTCTTGACCTTCTGTTTTTATATATTATAACATGATAATGCACAAAACAGATTTTATGCTTAACATATGCTTAGGTTCAGATCTTTGTTCTGACAGTTACTTGTTATGTGACCTTGGATGTACTTCTTACATCTTTTCTGAGCCAACATTTTCTCATGAATTCACTGGGAGAAGTATGTTTCCATTAATGCTTCTCTGATGAGTGAGTTAGAACAGGAACTTAATCGATGTGTTCCATAACAGCAATTATCAGAAAGAAAGTCTGGACATCCCATTGTTAGAATCCTCAAATGTATTTGTGCTAGTATATTGTGAGATTTAGTACATATTACAAGTTGTTATAATATTAAAGAATATTGAGACTATGTGTTTCTACAGCCTTGAATGTCAGTTTTAGAAGACATTCCATTGGAACAAAATGATTTTTTAGGATGATACTACATGCAGGATGAGTGAAGCCTTAGAATCTGGACTTTGAAGCAAAGAGGAATGAGAGATTATGTTTACTGGCTGCCAGCTGCAGGTGGAAGAGGAAGGGTTGATAGGGAAACTGTCTGAGTGGCGGTCACAATCTCTGAAACAAATCCTATGTATAATCATATGAGTCCAAGAACTCGCAGCTATCCAGAATTCCCCAATATTAAAATCATCAAGACAGCTTAGAGTAGCGTACTACTGCTACTCTCTGGTCTGGAATTCTTACATACACCTGCTACCTCATGTTTAGCTGCTTTGAGAGCAGAGCCCACAGATTTCTGAATTCAGAGTCTCTGAACCTGGTAAAGGATATTTTAAATGTCACATCTGGATGACAGAGGAGGAATGGGGGAAGAGAGCAAGAAGAAAGGAAGAAAATATTTTATCTCTTAAGCATTTATTAGAGAAACAGTATTAAAAATATTCTTTCTCCCAAGCTATTTTTATCAGGAGCCTTCTTGAACACATATTTACTTCTTTGGTATATTTTATATTCAATAATTAATTATGATAATATCTTAAGGGAAATTATGTACTTTAACCTCCTTGCTATTCACATAAACATTACATTTAATTACCTCTTGTTTTTTGTGATTTGTATTATCACTCTACAGGTATATTTACCCTCATTACCACCAGAAAAAAATCTAAGTTAATTTACAGACTACATATGATATTCATACAGATTACATATGGTATGACAATGAATGAATTGGAAATTTTTATTGAACTCTGAGTCACTGTGCATGCAAATCAGCTGATCTTGTGGAAGGCACTCTTCACTGTACCATGGGTTCATGGGAAACCTAATAAACCTCATGACCAACTCCAAAATGACAAGCAACTTCCTAGATTGCCGCAGGAGCTCATTTGCACAAAAATTCCTATAAAATGTTTTAAATCTTAATTATCAATCTTCACTTAGACAATGAAATAAGAGACACTTTCAGAAGTAGCACTTTTCAAGCATATTCATGTATATTAAATAAACTAATTCTTTCATAAGGCACTGGATTTTTTATGTTTATATAGAAAATGGAAGCTTCAATTTTGCAGTGTCTTATGAGCAGGGGGACAGGTGCTCAGCTCTTGACCCTAGGCTATGGAAAGGTATCATAGTTGTAAGAGTATTGCAACAAGACTCAAAAGTCAAAATTCAACCCACATTGTTGTAAAACCACAGCAAAGAGAAGCAGAGCTTGGCGATGATGTTCCATAGTTACATGGGGCATGATAAACAAGAAAGGGTAAGTGATCCCTAACCTACTGCTTGTAATAAATGATAATATATTCTAAGAAAAGTATAAATAAAGTAGAAATTTAAACATCTGTGAACCTGTGGGTACAAACACATGTGTGTGTACAAATGCACACACACACACACACACACACACATGAGACAGAGAAGTACATTTAATTTCATGTGACTTATCAAGCATACTAATCCTTCCTCAGACCTCAGGTTAAGAGCACATGATCTGTTCTAAGATAAAGATGCTTCAAACTGTTAACTATAGAGGGTAGCCACTACGCCCCACATCACCTATAATCCCTTTATAACTTCAGGATGTTGAGGTGTTCTTCAGATGCACTAAATTGCAACCTTCATTTGAAGAAGATTTGCAAGTGATTCCCCAATGTGTGAAATTTGAAACTCATTGCTACAGAAAAATATCCATGATAAATAGAAATAAATTATCTCAAATCACAAACATTCTAATATCATAGCAACAGATTGTGTTTTTGAAAATTAGAAGACAAACGTCTCCTTGGTAATATTTTATACATGACCAATATGAAATAACCACCTTGTTCCATTGGCTTCTGCTCCGCATTTCTTCAATCTCCCTGTCTTGCCATTTTACTGCTGTAACTTGCAGTTCAGATCATTTTGTATTTTATGATTAAAAAGTCACAAATTTGGAAGTTGCTTCATTTTTATCTGGATTTATCATTAATAAATATATAATCATTCTATTAACTCTCGAATTGCTTTACTTTACCTTAAATATTTGGATTGAAATTGATGAAATATTTTTCAAATCTTGGCCCCCTTCATTGTTTTAGGCTGTGAAGCTAAACTGGCAGCTAAATATTCATTGCATGAAAGGGTGAATGAAGACCCGAAGAATAATGATGCGGTATCTGGGAAGGTTACAGGGTTCTTGCCCCACTTGTGGTTATATAGTGGCTTCTCAGTGAAATATGAATTTATTATTGATAAATTTATGAATTATAACTGATTACAATATTTAAAGTCGTAAGTTTTTTCATTTCCCTTATATTGATTTTTATAAAAACATTTTTGATTTCCAAGAATACAATGTAGTCATCAGAATTAAAGCATGTGACTCATCAAGTTCATAAAATATGTGGAAGGATTGTGCAGTTTGAAGATAACTGCTGCACATTCTTTCATGCCACCCTTCTCTGTAATCAAGGAAACTATGAAGGTTCCAATAAAATCCAAGGACAACCTTCCTAAGGAACATGCTTTAAATTATCTTACCCATGAAGTTAGCCAAGTTTGAGCATAGAGCTCTTTAACTGACTTTTATTATTACTTCAGTAGCATTTTGATATTGTAACCTCATTCTTTAGTCATATTAAGTTGATCATTTACTTACTTTACATGTGATATTCTTGATAAAATATCTTTCCTTATTTTCCATCTTTTCTAATTGAGAAAATTTGATCAAAGGGATTCAAAGTTTGACTTCTCTATCACTTCCTTATTCCCTCCAAAATAATTTTTGTAACCCTGAAAAGCTGTGGTCATACATACACTGATGCCTTGGTCTGCTGTTATACTGTCTCACCCATAGTATGTATAATATTCCCATGTCATAATTTCAATTCCAGTTCTTTACTTCCTTCTGGACTTTAAAGTTCTGGTCATCAGTGCTGACAGCAACAGATGCAAGGGGCTGGCTTTCTGCCTACTGCAGATAATGACTGGCAGTTGGAACAGGTCAAGTTTCCACAGATGGCAATAGTTTCAGAGTTCTTCAGAAAGTTAGTATTCTGGTTATAACTTCCCTCTTCTATTTAATACCAACATGAGTGCTAAGAAGTTACTCCAGAGTTGGCAAGAAGAGTTTCTTTGTGGGCTCTGTGCAAGACAGATTCCCTAAATTTCAATCCCTGGATTCCACAGAAAGCTGAAGGAGATAATCCACTTCACAAAAGTTATGCACACTTCAAACAAAAGTTATAACACACTTCACAACATAATACACAAACACACAGACACACACATACCACATGTACACTCACACAATAACAAATTATAAAATCATTACTCAAAAACTAATCTAAATATCATCTTGTCTGCCACAATTTTTCCCTTAGGAAATATTTCTGAAAGTAACTACAAAAGAAAGAAAGAAAGAAAGAAAGAAAGAAAGAAAGAAAGAAAGAAAGAAAGGAGAAAGGAAAGGAGGAAAGAAAGAAACGAAGAAAAGTAAATGATTCTATATTTCTTGTCAATGTTACTTTATTTTTCTGGATTTTTGATGTCTGATTTCAAACTCAGTTTTGAGCATGGGAAACATTACCTTTTTGAGTCTCCATTTTATCATCAATATGTGAGGCATCAGTCACCTGGATTGCTTATTAAATCTCGTCTGGAATTGGTGTTCCTGTTTTTAAGAGAGTTAACAGACCTATTTCCTATTTATGTGTCAGAATACCATTTTACAGGAAAATAGGTTTTTCCATAATAAACACCTGGTAGGTTACAGGGTGACAAATAATAGGTATAGCTAAACAAAGTTGTCTTATTACATTTTGCTAAAGCATAATTTAGGATGATTAGATTATCACAAATCAAAGTTCGTCTATTAAGTAAAATCTATTACAAGTGAGGACAGGAAAATCTTAAGATGCTTGTTAAAAGCACAGATGAGATTTGACAAGAAAAGAAATATATTTAATAGGAGGTGGTGTAATTTTCCTCTCTGCAAGTGATTCCAAGTCAACTCATCCCCATTATTTAGTTAGGGGAGTGATTTATGTTCTGTGACTGACCGTACCAGTGATGGCTTTATGATACCTGTTAAAGAACATCTGACCTCTCATCACCTCTGCCTGTGGCTCATTCTAGCAGGACTGAACTCTCAGGTGACATAGTTAACAAGCATGCCCAGTGGTGGTCTGAGTGTGGGGTGTTAATTCAATTGTCATCATATATAAAAAGCACTTTGCTTGCCTCCTTGTTTCATAGCATATTTACTGAAATGAGGTTGACAAAAAAATTGTGTTGTAAAGAGAATACATTATTTCCCAAGCAGCCATAAAATATAAATTACATGCCCTTTCTATCCACTGTCCTCCATACATATCTATACCTTGTCCTTGACCCACAGACAAATTGTAACAGATGCCACAGTGTGCAGGGGGAGAAAAATCAAACCCAATTTTGCTATACAATGAAGTGAGTTTTGGTTTTGTCATGTCCACTGATGTATTGATCACTCAAAGTTCAAAGGGATCATGTTACATTGGGCTTTAATATAGATGCATAAGTTCCTTTTGTTTTACAACGATGCAAGGGCAGCTTAGGAGGCTCTCATGTTACAATAGCGCAACACCGTAAACATCAGTATTTGAGAAGTTACATGCTCTTTGTTTGTAGAATGGTAGTTCCACAAGACAAATGGGCTCCTGTTCCAAACTCATTTAAAGTACTGCTGATTCTTCCAGAGCTAAGAAGAACTTTAGGAGGGAAACCCACACACAAGTGCTAAAAACCACACACACACACACACACACACACACACACACACTTATACTGTATGTCAAATTTATAATGTGATAAGCCAAACACTACATCAAACATTTTCTATTTAACCTGAGAGGGGACTAAGCCAAATCACTAATATCTTCAACTCTGTGATTTTCAAGGTACAGTGACTGCTCTGTGGAATTTTAAAGCCAGTGAGGTTGTTCACCCCCATGATATGAATCTCTGGTACAGAATAATTTTTATCAAAAGATAAAGATGAAATTTCAGAAAAACACCATAAAGACCCTGGAGTCTACTAAGCTAAATCTTTAACTCAGCGGGTGAGAGGGGGAGAAATGAAGGAATGAGTCTATGCTTGCAGGTAGGCAGAATCCCAGTCATTATGACAACAGAATGCCTCTCTAATTACCACCTACCCCAGCAATGCTGCACAACGCTGTGTGATCCCTGGGAGATTGTTACTCCATGAAATGTATGGCCCTATTCCACATATATGAAGCTGTTGCAAGCATATCTGCATATCTCAGCGGGAGGCAAATTGAGGCTGGGACCCTTAGCACTGCTCATGAAAAGCCACATGCAGGCATCCTATTGAGGGGAAGAGTGCCTTCACTGATGCTAATCACAAAATTCTCCAAGCAGAGGAACTTCTCATTTAGCATAAGCTTTAAAAATTAGAGCAATGCCTCCCATTACCATATTCTAAAGTAATTATGTGCAGTAAGTAAAGACAAATTCATTACTAATTACACAGTCTTTTATTGTGAAACCCAGAGCAAAATTATTTGAGGTATTTTCTTTTCTAATCTGACAACAGGATGACTTTACTTCATCAATCAGTTTGACTACAGTAATGATTTTCTTGGAATTAAAATTTGTTGAAAGCACTAAGCGTTTCATCTTTTGGGCTAAGAAGCATGTAGTTAATGTCACCACTAATACATTTGTCAGTCTGCTAATTTTCTTTTTCTATTAGAATAAGTAAACAGCAGCCCTTTTAAAAAGCATACTATCTACCATGTGTCAGGAGCAACGTAGGGAGACTTATTTGAAAACCATGAGGTAAGACATTATGAGATGCACAGGAATCAGTGGCAGACAATGAAGGGGAAACATAAAAGGGAAAGGCATTTAATAATTCCAAAGTGATGGTAGAGTAAATCTCACAAAGCATAAAGGGAGGATAGCATTTAGAGGTGAATTATGAAAAAAAAAATCAAATCCAAAGAAGAACTCAAGACAGAAGGAACAGAAAACATGAAAAAAAAAGAGACAGATCCTGACAGAGTTAAAACAAAATGGGAGCAATAGTCAAACAATAGACGGCTCCTAGAGGACAATGGAGATAGAAGCAATGAGGCTTCGCTTGTATGGCATTCCACCAGTCAGTACCTCATCAGATGTGCTCATTATTTAATGGGATATGGCCAGGGACGGTACAAGCAACTGATTCTATTATTAAGGACATAGTTCAATCACTTAGGCTCATTGCATTTAAGTTAGCCTTGGTAGTATTTTAATTAGAACAAAACAATGCCTGGTAGGAAATGTCAGCTCTCTGCTCTACTACCTGTCCCACAAAAACCTAACGTTTCTTTTCATAATTTTGATATCCCAGAGCTCCAGATTGCCGGTTGATTTCCACACCCCATGACCTGGATCAAATGCCACTTCTACATGGAGTTTTTTTTTCTTTCATTTATAATAGCATTCAAAAATTATTTGGGTTTTTTTTGCTGTAAAAAATGAAACTATCACTTAGGAAAAAACCTTTTCTTCTGTTATCGTTTAGATTTGAATGGTGATGCTCTTTGGAGATGGTAGACCTCTAAGAGGTGGTGTCTACTGGGACGTCTTTGAGTTATTGGGGGCATATACTCAGGGTATACACTCAAAGGGAACTAGAAGATCCTACTCCCTTTCTCCTCCCCCTCTTTAGCTTTCTAGCAATAAGATGAGTGTTTTGCCCTGCCACATGTCCCTATCATGATATGTTGCCTTACCACAGGCTCAATAAATCATGAACTGGAACCTTTGAAACAAGGACCCAAAACAAAGATTTTCTGTTATGTTTAGTCTTGGAAAGATAGCATTCATGACTGACCCAAGCCAAGAGAATAATAAAAAGTCCTATAGCAGTTAAGTTTTTATGATATTATATAATTGGTTGTATTTGGTATATGATACTAAACTAGTTTGTTTTCCTTATTAAAATGTGGATGAAGATGACATATAGGGATGTAGTAATAAATGTGTAGATATTTAGGATTTTACTTTTATCTTTCTTAATTTTGGAATATTTGATAGAATGCTTTTATATCTGTTTTTGTAATTAAATAAGTTGGACATGAACTGAGAGGCACAGATGAATTCCTCATATTTTAGAACCTATGTTTTCAAATGCTAAAAGGAGTTGGTGAAGATACCTTACCCACCTAATCTGTGGAATGAAATAAGTTGTTTAAACTGTCAGTTCCCTGGTTACTTTCCAATCATCAGTAGTAAACATGAGCACAAAGGCAGGAAATCCACACTGAAACCATACATGATATGAAGGCCTTCAACAGCTCCTTTCTGCACTAAGGTAGAGCTACCATTGATGATAACAGTACCTTGATAAGTACTGGCTACTTACCCGGCTGAGACAAAAGTGGTGTATAAGGGACTTTTGGTTCTATTGCACTCATTGGTGGAGGTAGCAAAGGGTTGGCAAAGCTGCGGAGTGGATGAGTTGGTCGGACACAGGCTGTGGGGATAGTTCTGCTGGGTGCTTCCTCGCTGGTGGGATGTTCAGGCTGAGCTGGCGGCAGCATGGGCTGTTGTTGTGTGGTTGGTCCTTCACTCACAGCTATAGTGGAGATAAATCCGGAAGTCATTCAAGATAAAGCTTATCTCCCCCACATTTCCAGTACTAGTCCAGGAAGAAAAGATGGCATCCACTAATCTCTTCTCCATATTATGGACAGCCTTATTCTTCAGCTCTCTTGTATGTACAGAAAACAATCAACTCATCACTTTTAAATGGCAGAAACAGGTACAGTAGGTCTAGGTATGTCTTTCAGGGACAGTAGTACAATTTATTCACACTATATTGCATGAACTGTCTGGACCCTGTAATCATAAGTGATGAAGCAAAAAATAAAAGAGTTATTTCTCCTCTTCTACGTAGTAATGCGGAATGTCAGTGAAATTCAACATCCCAAACCCGGTTATAGCTGCATTATTACCTACCAGCCAATATGCCAATTTTCCTGTGATTTAAACATGCCATGTCAACTGTCAAACAAATGAGAGTTACAGGGTGCTCAGAGGCATTGCGAAAAATGATACAAATAATAGCCACTATCATTATCTCCCATAACAAAATAGAAGCACACTGAGCTAAAAGTTGCATGAGACACGACTCCACTGGAGCAAGTTGCCTGAATACAGAATTATGATTTTTTCCTCTTTGGTAGCAAACCTTGTAATTTTCAGGCAGATTACTATAGTTGAAGAGGCTTCACATAGTCATTTGTGACAGCCTTGGGATATGTGGACAGCTTTGTATATTTGATTGAACTTTTCCCCCTGGGGAACACAGTTGAGTGAGACTAAAATGTTTTCAAAGCTTGTTCTGTTACTAAAGACAGGGTGACTCAGTTTTAATGTTCATTCACATTCAAAGCCAAAAGGTCTAAGTTAAACCACAGATGAATAGGGATGCCTAGCAGGTGTAAGTGTTTTGTACTCTACACAAGCATTTCTAGTTATTTAATTCTTAGGAAAATTGCTTTGGGTTAAATGGGAAAATAAGATATTGATATGACACTGCCATACTTTGGAAGGATAATTTTAAACATGGAATCATTTCAAGATAGTAAGTTTAGGAGATAGTTTGAGATGACTCTGGGAAGCTCACTATGGTCTGCAAAAGGTAGAGGAATCAGAAAATAGATCTGGTGATGCTGAAGGAGAAGACATGAAAGATAAAAAGACAAAAGTATCTTATGACAGATATGCACACATGATGCATCGTGCAGAAATGTTTCTATTCATCCTGTTTGGTTCAGATTGGGTCACAGGTCCCCTGGATGAGAGC
This sequence comes from Mesocricetus auratus, assembly GCF_017639785.1. Taxonomy (NCBI): domain Eukaryota; kingdom Metazoa; phylum Chordata; class Mammalia; order Rodentia; family Cricetidae; genus Mesocricetus; species Mesocricetus auratus. The sequence continues at coordinate 84,057,648 of NW_024429184.1, read as the reverse complement.
AGCCTATCCTTCAGAGGTGTAGGTAGAGGATGCACAGTCAGCTGAGGAAATGATAGCAGCTAGAGCTCAAAATCAGATTTTGTCAGTCTTCTAACAGAGAACCCTAAGACAGCCAAGTGCCGAACCTCATGTATGTCTCACAGGAAACTAAACTGCTTACATGATCACAAGGGGAATGGACTCTCTTTGTATTTGTGTTTTGTCAGATTCTGTCTTGGGGTGGTTGAACGTTAAGCTTTACAGAAGGAGAAAATATTAGGTTTTAACTTTAGACTTCCATTTAATCTGAAGAAGATGGTGACCAAAGGTTGATTTTCAAAATATGGGTTTAATAATTTATTTCCACACTTGAGTATTTTTGCTCCTTAGCCTTATGGTGATGGCAGAATTGTTCCCTTACTCCTTCCTGGTCCTTTGGAGAAGGTTAGGAATCCTTGTTTGTACATCCTTCACACCTGAGGTCCCAAAGGAATTTATTTAACTGTAGAATTACAGGAAATGACTAGAACACTACAGGCTCTTTCAAAATTAGGATAAATGGATAAGGTTATTTAACCCAAGCAATTTACAACTTCAGAGACATGGGGATTCTTGGGAATATTGCCTTTATATTGACTGAGACCCTGTGGTCCTATAGGATAAATGGATAAGGTTATTTAACCCAAGCAATTTACAACTTCAGAGACATGGGGATTCTTGGGAATATTGCCTTTATATTGACTGAGACCCTGTGGTCCTATGTAAACCGCCAGTCTCAAAATGAGGTTCCTGAAGTTGGTTCTCTCTGATCCCTTCTCATTTACACCATCTGGTTCTTAGTAATGGGGCCATACCATAATACTAACTAATGAGTGCAGGAAAAGAAATTTCAAATCCTTTTCTTGGGAATTTACTTCAGGTAACTCTCTCTACAGAAGATGTTCTATAACTAAGCCCTACCTGATCCCTAGAGCTCCCATAGCATTGAAGAAACCACAGAATATCTTTAATACCTATTTCCCCTTTATCTCTTTTTCATTCACTTCTTTTCTTTCTCTTGTATTTTGGACATGAACAGTTTGTGACAAAATATTATTATAGACTTGAGCTTAATAAAATTTACACCCATTTTTTTAATGTCTTGGAATTCAGTTTCTCACTATGGAAAAACCTTTGTGTAACATTGAACATATAAATTATAATTTTACTAGAAAGTTTGAGTATTGGCTAACTGAGGTGCCTGCTAACATATCAAAGTGTTTGCTGTCTTCCAGGTTCACCCACTACCTGTGGGTCCCCACCTCCCTACTTCAACTCAGCTATTCTCTAAATTACTCTAGCTCATGGGTTTTCCTTCCTGCAGACTCTCATTCCTATATAACCCTGCCATTTCAGCCATGCACTCCCTTGTCTTTTCTCTTGGTTTTCCTCCCTCACTCTCTCCTCATCTCTACTCTCATGGCTCTGTCCATTCTCCTGGCCATGTATCAGTCTTCTGCTTTCTCTCTCTGCCCTGGACTCTTCTACGTGCTGCTGGCTGTACTCTCCCTCCTAACCACAATAAAATACTACCCTTCAACTATACTTGGAGCACTCATGTCCCCACTTCACTCATTGAGGACACTCCTAGCCACATTCTTCTCATGCCATTTCTTTTCATTCCCTTCAGTGAGAACTTAAAATCTCTTTATTCCAAGTCGGATATCTCTAGCCTTCCAGCTTCCCAGAAAGATTCCCACTGGGATCACCATGAAGGTCCTAATTAATCTGACGATATCCTTTGTCTAATACATCCTTAATAACACATAAGACCACAATGTGAAACCCAAGGCATGAGTGAGATGCTTCATGTTTGGAAATTAATAGAATGTGATCCATAAGAGACAAGTTTTGTTTTGTTTAAAACCAATATGGTAGAAGAAGGTTTTCATAGGTAATTCATAATGCTTGCATTTTAAGAAAATGCTTTCATGGTTGACTGGCATGTAAAGCAGGGAAAATCCTCAAATAAACAACATAGTAATAGCTCCAAATGAGAAATGCCACATCTCAGATGTGCCTGTTTGGCCAGTTCAGACACCAGCCCCAGGACATCTATATAAAACAAATTGGCTCAGTGACACCGCATTTATATGCACTAAGAACTCTGAAAGCAAAGACAAGCCCCCTTCACCCACAGAATGCAGAATTCAGAGGTAAATGGATGTCGGCAAGGCACTCATTTTCAAATGATGAAATAGTCAGAATTCATTGTACAAATAGCATACAATTACACAGTGGATTCAAATCCCAAGGTACTTTATAATAATTAATGTCAACATACAAAATACTTGCTACAGAATAAATGGCAGAAATACTGCAAAAATGGAAATGAGGAATTTTCTTATATCTGCAAACTGCGATGCTTGATAGATATACAGCCCACCAACAGCATGAAGCAGATCCTGAGACATGAACACCCATTCTAGGAAGCTCTTTGACTCATTAATCTTAGAAGAACAACATTATGAACTATTCCTCAGTAAACTGGTTCCTCATAGCTTGTTTTAAGGGCAGACACCCCTAGAATAATAAAGGAACTCTTCCACTGTGCTTCTGATTTTATCTGGGACAAATTCCATTTGGCAGTCAATTTCCAGTTTGTTGGAGAAATGGATCAGAAAAACAGTGTGGGTAAATCTGAGAAGCACTGTGGCAGTGACAGAATGGGAAATTCTTAAACTCCTCTTCCACGACTTGTTTAAAGGATGAGAAAAATGAGCTATTTCTTTGTTATGGTTAGCAGAAATAAAGTTCCAAGACTACCTACCAGTTTGGGACATTTTCAAATTTTGGGAGTACTGATCTCCTGGAGCAGCAACTTACTTATGGGTTATGCTAAGAGTCCAGCTGTAGTTATACAGGCAAGGTTATTTGTCCATCATTCAGGAAATGTATTGAATGCAAGTGTTTTTAGTGTGGCTCCCCTTTCCTTACAATTGCTGAGAATTCCAGCTTTGTTTATGACTTAGGGCTTGGGGAAGTATTTCCTAGCTTAAGGATTTCCAAGTTTTTAAGATAACTGTGGAGAAGTGGCGTCTTCTTCCTGGACCATATCATCTTTATCTCCTTCGTTATGCCTTTCTCTGCTCCTAAAGGACACTAATAAGGCATCTCTAACCAGAGCCATGGAGTGTTTGCTTCTTGAAAGAGAACAGGGTGTTTAGTGCTCTCCAAGGCATGTGGAAACAAATACAAAAGAGCTGGATGTGAACTATCATTGATAATTATTTAGGGAATATTCTGTTTCCTAGAAAAGTGAACATTTATCCTTCCTTTTCTCTTCCAGGCACTTGCTTGAAGAGCATTAGATGTTATCTCTTTTGTATCACTTGTATTTTGTTGAAAACTACTTGAATGAAAGAACATATACATTGTAAAGCAATCTATAAATCATGGCCAGGGATAGAATTTTCATTGTCTTGTAATAACTTGGATGAAACTCAAAAATTACACAGTATTTTGCAGAGAAAGTATTGTTTACATAAGGATGCACAATTGTTCCTTTAAATATTTTTACCTTTATTTGCTAAATCATGCTGCTCAAAGACTACTGAAACAAAAATCTACTAAAGAGTTTAAATGTTTTGATTGAATATCTAACATTTAACGTACTTCATTATTTGAAGTTTACAGAAAAATTAATGGAAGGTACAGAAAAATTTCCATATAGCACCTGTATTCATATTTCCTATTAGGAAATTGGAGCTTGGAAGAGTAAGCTCCTTTTAATCACAGATCAAAACAAACCAAACCCAACCAAACAAACAAAAATAGAAATATTATTTCTTAATAGCAGCATATTTCTTTTCTATTGATACTGAACTTTTGAGTAAATTTTAATTTTCCCCAGGATCCAATTAGAGACAATTCCACTTTGAATGCTGACCCAAGAGGAGAAAAACAAACAAACAAACAAACAAAAAACAAAAGAGGAGTGGGGCAGAGGAGATGAATACATTTCTAGAATATGCTTTCAAAAATTGGAAAGGAAGAAGGCAACAGTTACTAAAAAGAAATAATTTCTAATAAGAAAAGCACTGAGCCATGAGGTGTCAGCCATGCCAGAAGGGCTAGAGCAAAGTTATCCCACAGATTCCTCTTCAGTGTCCCTTTAAAGCTCCAAGATCAGAGAGAAGGAAAGGAGGGTGGCAGAATATCATCGAATGAAGGGACTTGTCGGAGTATTTTGACTAGACTCCCATTTGTAGTTGTTTTGGAATGCAGAATTTTCTAGGTGCTGGACTTCCCACATGCTTCTCATTTCCCTCCTTTTATAGTGGTTTTGGAGTCACCCCCTCACCCCGAGTTTTAGCACACAGCTCTATTTTGTAGATTCGATGCGCAGTGAGAAAAGGGAAATGAATCTAATTCTCGCCTGGCAGATTTTTGATGCCTTTTAATTCTAACCTTGCTACATTTGGACAATTTATGACTTCTTGGAGCTGCCCCTGTTGAGTTGAGAAAAATATAGCTTACCTCACGAATATGTTTTATTGCTGTGCTATCATATCTATTACAAAACCTCCTCTTGCACATGAGCTGCTGAGTCACCTGTTCTTAACAAAGAGATGAAAGCGAGAAAATCGACCTAAAGATGCTGTGCTCAAAGTAGTGGGCGGGGTAAATCCAATGGCACAGGAGAAATCACCAGGGTGTATATGGAAGCTTAAGTCTCCTTCATTCTTGTTCTCTTCCTAAGAAACGATGTTTTATTTTAGCAACCATCAACCGTCGATAGTTAGAAGTTGAAAAAGTACTACCTAAGCAATTAAAGAATGCCAAGGATTCAGCAAATATTTGTATACTGGGACGTAGTAGAGATATTTCAGTTTAACCAATATATACTAGTATAAACATGACAGGTATTGGAAGACACCACTTGATTTATAACTTCCTGGCTAGCAGGGTATTGTTTTAAAATATGTACTGCACCATTGTGTAGTGGAGCCATGTGTACTTTATTGCCCACCAGACACATTTTTCCTTCCTGTGGAGTTTGCTGTGGAACGATGTTGCTAGGGCCAAATAGATCAGTGTGATGAGAAGGAAAATTCTTGTACTAGGGTCACTCACAACCAGTCTTTCCAAAGAATAAGAATATCAAAATGATACACAGAGGAGATATTGCTATTGTTAATGTTTTTTAAACAATAAAGCAGAAAAAATGCATTACACTGACTTCTTCCTGTGCCAAAACCTCGATCCACAGACAGCGTTGGGAATGGTACTGGCCGGAGAGTGAACTGCGGGTGGGGGTATCCACAGGTGGGAGATGGAAGGATTCCAGGATACTGGGCACTTTCTAGTGTTGGCACAGGGATGGCACTGACGACAGCTGCAAAAGAAAAACATTAGTTATTTAAAAGTTCCTGTGTATACATCTAACCCGTATCGAAGGAAATGGACACATTTTTAAAATGTCAAGCCATCAAGCCATGGTACAGTCTCCATGGCATCACCAACAGTCCCTTAATTCTTCCTATAAACTTCTTTCTTGCATAGAAAATAATTTTATTTTTAAAACACTCTATTATGGTGCATTTTTCTTCCAGTTTGAAATTATTTATGGCTCTGAGAAAATAGATGTTACAACAGAGGTGCCTCAATACTCCAGTCTTTGTATTTCAGTTTATTTTTTGTTGTTTGTTTTAGTCTTTCTTCCAAGGAGAAACATGGAACAAGATGTATTAGGATGTGACAAAGGGAATATATTGTGTATAGTGACTTTAGGAGGTGTTGGGAATCATAATTTAGTCCTGTAAATGAATGTATTGTTGTCAAGAGGCAAACTGGTAAGATAAACACAACACACTCTCAGTATCCACAACTAGGGTTTATCTTTAAATAAAATCCTCTCAAAGATATCCAGATAAGTGCACACTCTTTAATGGTAACTGAATGCTACCTGTGCATGCCAACAGTGTGATTACACTGGCTAAAAACCATAGAAAAATGCTTGTGCAATGTTTTTGATGTTTAGACAGCTCTGATCAATTTCATTATTCAAAGGTTGTTGATCTATATTATTTTATGAGATGTTTATTACAATTTTAGTCAACCTTAATTTATATCATTTGATAATCACCTTATAAAATGATGAATATTCTTTGTCTCCTGTTAGAAAAACATGGACTATAAGCCAACTAACAGGATGGTTACTTTCGGTTGTATATTCTACTCTATGATATCAAAGTTGCCTTCTGTTTATAAATCATTACTCATATTCTAATGCCATCTCTGTGTATAGTGTGCATATGTTTTCATATTTCCCAAAGGAAATTTAAAAAATCATATTCTTCATTTTATTAATAATATCATTATTGTAGAAACAATTATAAGAAACTACTGTATCACTCACTAAACAGAAAACATTTTCAGGTTTATTTATAAATGCTTTATTATTCTCAGTACAATTTCATACTTATTTGTCATCTAGAACAACAACATGAAAAAATGACAAAAACTTTTAACAAAGTGCAAAATTAAACCCAGGTGGAAGTCCAAATGATTACACATACATTAAAAAATAGAAATTATAATTTTACTACCTTTGTGTCTCTCAAAGCATAGTAACAACACAAGCCTAATTTTTCTGTTGAGTAATAAGAAGAATTTGCTAGAGTATTTGTATTTTTGATATTTGAACTCATTGGAGAATTTTGAGGTCACTGTTTGTATTATTTTATGTCCTGGAATTAGTAGTTGTCATAGTAATACTTGTAATAATAATGACAGTACAAGTATAGTGAAAGCATTTGTGAAAAAACAGACATAAAATAGTATAAAATCTTTTTTATGTAGCTCAAAATGTTAGTGCTTTGAATTCTTTTTAAAATAGTGTGTATTTATCAAACAACCACTTATCAAACATTGAGGCTGATAGATGGCTGATGGTTAATTTACACTGACAGTTTTTACTCATGCTACTCGTATGATCATTTCCTTAGATACAGACCACACCCATCCCATTAATTGTGCATATCTTCTAACCAATATTATTAAACTATTATAACACTAGCAATGATTTTCTGAGCCAATATTTAATATTCCTGTTTTGAAAAAGATTTCTAAGGATCTTCTGTGATAAGGACAAATAGATATGGACAAAAAATAAAAAAATCAGTAAGTCATAGAATCTTCATAGAGCAACTGAATCAACCAGAGAGACTGAAATTATTTTCCATCCCTGAATCCTTCATGATTGAAGAAAATTTACTTTTCATTTAACCTAATGAATATGGTACAAAGTATTACAAAAAATAAAAGTTTTGAAAGATAATATATTTTTGTGTTTTTGCATGTCAAAAATGCTTATTGTCTTATTTCCTGGTGAAGACTAAGACATTCAGTAAATGACAGCTTTGGTTTTAAGGTATTTCGATGTCTGATTCATGTTTTTATTTAAAAGAATTTTAAGATTTATTGCATTCTGTATGTGTGTGCATCTTTTTGTGAATATGTTTGCATGACTACTGGTGACCACAGAGGCATAGACTCAGACTACCCTTGATATGTAGTTACAGACTTTTGGGAGTCAACAATGTGTGTTGAAAACTGAACTTCGGTCCTTCCCAAGAGAAGTATGAGTTTTTAATTGCTGATCTATCTCACTAGACTCTATGATTTATTCTTGAAGGGAGCATACGTTGTTGACATTTACTTATAAAACAACTGGCACAAAAATTATTATCCTAGTGCAGACCTGGAGATCCACATCTGTAATGGCAGCTACTCAGAAAGTTGAGAATGGAGGACTTTGAGTTCCAGATAAGTCTGGACTGTGGGATGAGCTCTAAATTACCTTGGGAAACTTAGTGAAATCTTGTTTCATAATAATGAAGAGAGGGTTGGGAGATATAGTCTTGTGATAGTGTGCATATCTAGCATGCAGATGTCCCAGGGTTAAATATTCAGTGGGTTTGAGGTATATGTATGTGGAGATGATCATATAAGCCTAAGATAAGTTTAATAAAATATTATTTACTGCTATTTATTTTATTATTTTACCACAAGACATCAGTTTTCTGACACAGGAGTTTTGCAATTGTACACACACATGTATGCACACACTCACACACTCACCCTCAACATGAGTTTTTCAGTATTCATGACACTGCTGTGTTTATGTACAACAGCTCAAAGGGAAATGCTATCTTTCATTTTCAATAAACCTCTGCTCTGTGGTCAAATGTGACCAGAAGTCTCTTCCGACACAGTCTGTTGGCAATTGAATTTATATCTGACACTGCTGCACAGAGAGTTTTCAAGTAGAAATTCCCTTAACAAATACATAGCTCCATGAACAGGTTAGGTGGCATTTGGAAACTTTTACGACCATCTTAAAAATGTTATCACTAAGAGCAATCTACGGGAACTCTAAGGTGAACACCAAATTTAATGCTATAAGTTTTAAGAACTAAATGCTCTCTAGATATTCCCCAACATGAGGTATGACAGAACTGAGACATTTGTTTAAGGAGGAGAGGGGAAGATATAACAGTAAAAATAGTGGTATATTCAAGTGAAGGAGCCTCAGTGAAACTGTTTCTCATGCTGCCTTTGTTTATGGTGATGTTTCTAAAATCACACACACACACACACATATATATATAATTTGGAACATTTCATGTGGATTGTCCTACAATCCTATTTCAGATGTTCAGATATGCATTGATAAGAAAGTATCACAGGTGCATTAATTATTATTAATCCATTAATATACATTAATATAGATGTCTGTTTGAACTTGAAAGGCTTACGGCCCTATAAAATTTTGAGAGCAGAAGGAAAGGTTGTCCCCAGTGGAGGAGAAACTTAAGAACTATGATGATGAAGAAAAATCTGGATTCTTATTATGAGATTTTCATTTCTAAGTAGGGGCTGGTGGGACTGGGGCTGCAGATGGCAAGTTGTGTGAGGGCACAAAGCTGGAAAGAGAAGAGCAGGGGAAACTGAAGTCAGTATAAAAAAGAAATGAAAAATGCTATATAAATAAAATAAATAAGAAACAATAACCAAAACCCAAAGTTTCATCATTGATGTGGTCTTACATAGACCATCTGCTTCAAATCAGAAGCCTCTGAAATCCTAGTCCTTTCTGCTCTAAAAGCTTGTAGAAGACAGTGAGTTGGCATTGGCAGCACAGATAGTCACATCCTGTTGGGAATATAGTTCTAGAGATGAAAAGCAAAGTTTTCCCACCAGCCAAAGGGAACTGCTTCCCTCTTCTCCACTGCTTGAGCCTAGTCTACAAAGAGACTACTGGTGTTAGGGTTCACCGGGCCTGTTCCAACCTTGCATCTAAAGGCTAATCCCAATCAATTTCTCCCTTACCATACTCTCACAGCACTCAATGTCACTGGTATTATTCCAGAAAGTCCCAACTGACATCAACCTTTGTCCTCCCATCTCTAAATTAACAGTCTGATTGCTGGAAAAGCCAGCATATGACTCCTTTTAATCCTGTAAATTTATTAGAAAATTATATCTGATCCTTCACATTTATTGCTGTAATTGTTTCTATGACCCTAAAAATGACATTTAGTACAACTTCAGCTACTGTAAAAATTGTTCCCTACACCTTAAGGGCAGATATGCGATACTAGAAAGACAGAATAAATGAACTGTTCACTATGTTCTCCTACAGTCATCAGTGGATTTAGCTGAGAATTGTTTGTGGGTGGGACTAATCTGTAAAAATGTCACCTAGTATTTTTCAAACAAGTGTAATCTTTGGTGAATAAATAGACTTTGTTCACCAATGAAATTAAATACAATTCTCTCTAAATTTTTCAAGCCTCAAACACGACATTAATTAAATTATGCTTTATCTAGTAATATTGCTTACCACCATAGTATGGTGGTTTTAATAATAAACCTCCCTCGGAAGCTTAAGTATTTGAATATTTGGTTGTGTTTGGGGAGGTTATAGAAGAACAGGGGAAGTGGAGCCTTGCTGGAGAAATATGTCATAGGTGTGAAATTTCACAGCCTTGATACTCTAAGCGTCCTCTAAGCAGCCTCTCTCTAGAACTGTAAACAAAACAATCAAACAAACAAAACAAAAAACAACTCTTTCCTCTTTAGGTCACGTTGGTAATTCTGTTTTATAGTATCAAAATATAACTAACGAATATGGTAAAAAATGTGAAAGTAAAAATAAAAGTAATCTCAGAAAAATAAGATTTCTAAAGTAGAACAGCAAATGTCTTGGTATATGTCTAGAAATTGGATTGAAGCTATAGGTTTGATTTAACTAAAACTTGGCAACAGAGTTTAGACCTGAATAAATCCAAGTAAATGCAAAGAGGCCACTGGTAAATTGGCATAAAGTACTGAAAGTATTTGCAGTTTGCCACATTCTGAATTACAAATTTTAACATTATAAGGTTATCTAATATCTTTGTCAATCACAAAAGTTGGAAATAGAATATTTTATTTATCAGATGCTTATGAATTATTCTGAAATTGACTATGGTCACATATTGAAGTAATTTTCTTGTGTTGGATATAATTTCACCAATGTAGAAGTTATAAGCAATAAGTAATAATTCAATGTGACAGTATTTAAAAGAATAGATACCCTATTGTGTCATTATTTCTTACTTCAGTATGAGCTACATATGGAAAAACTGGGACATGCCAATCATACTGAGTCATGACTTTCTAAATTTAAATGCACTGTACTTGCCATCAAGAGTAAGAAAGAGAAAATCAGCCAAAGCCTTTTCATTGTCTGTTACAGTCACTTATTGTCCCTTTCAGTCATTCATAAACTGCCTTCAATACTGACTGCTCTTGGAAGGTCTAAGACCATACATAACTTTATTTGTTTTTACACTTTACATAAAATTGTCCACACAGATCTATTAGGTTTCTCTTTTACCTCGTTATGGCTTTGAAATGCTCCATATAGTGTTATCACTTAGATAACTCATTTTATGACTGCATGCTATTGTGTGATATGATTATGCTACATTACATTTATTCATAGTAACAGAGATGTACTGCAACTAGATATAGTCTTTGGTAAGTATAGTATGTACTTACCCAAAACTAGAATATACCCTAGAATGGAACAATTGGATCAGGATTTCCTAATAAAATCTTAAATTAGTTAGTAGATTGAAACTAAGTACGTGAAATATTAGAAAATTAAAATAATGATAGCAAAATCAGTTGTTGGTCATTGTGAATAGGTCCTATTAATATGGACTAAAATACTAAAAATAAGACAAGATTAGCCGGGCGGTGGTGGCACACGCCTTTAATCCCAGCACTCGGGAGGCAGAGGCAGGCGGATCTCTGTGAGTTCGAGGCCAGGCTGGACTGACAGTCTCCAAAACAATACAGAGAAACCCTGTCTCATAAAGCCAAACCAAAAAAAAAAAAAAGAGAGAGAGACAAGATTAGTTACATTAGGCAGACAGAAACTCAAAACTAGCTGATAATATGTGGCAGACACCACTAGATAAAATGAGCATCGGACTGACGTCAGGCTTACTTCCCATGATTATACCTGACATGATACTTTGAAAAGCTATTTAGAAAAAAGAAATTGTTTAAAGAGGTGGATAATGGCAAGCATGAAAGGCATCTTTATCTATGAAGAAGCAGTACACACTACAGATTCAAAGTATGTGCCGCTGTGTTCAGGGGAACAGCTCCTAGGCAGTCCACAGCTGTTTCCTCTGTGTGCAGTCAGGACAGTCTCATTCCAGTTTGATACTGTGAGAATTGAGTGAAATCATAATTAGCAAGGTTTCATCATGTGAATGACAATCACAAGGTCTCAAGATTTGCTAATATCATTTTATTTATCTTCCTTTTAAAACCCTTTCTTCATAGTCAGAAACAATTTCAACTACCTTTAGTACAATGGAACATTTGTCAGGTAGTCTCTATTCCTGATACACATGAACCTTCAAACACAAATGTGATGAAAACACAAAGGGACCACTTTTTTGATTCACATATCTATCATTCATTTGTTTGACAAATATTTAGTGAGCACCCATTTTTGCAAGGTACTAAACTGTATGATATGTGAATATGAAGATGAATTAGCTGCATTGCCTACCTATCATGAAATAATTCACAGACTGTTAAAGAAGAGAAAATTTTGACTTGAATATCTAAGCATATAAATTAGTACTGTCTGCATTAAATACCACAAATTTTATTCTAATATGAAAGTAAGCCATCATTTCTAAATGAAGTGACTTGAAAGGCATTTATCACATTAGCCATATCTGCTCTGGTGTTTGAAAGCACATAAAACTTTGTTGGGTGTAGCTCTCTAACAAGTTATTCTAAAAGCACAGAGGAAAGCAATGCATTTATGGGAAACAGCGACTAGTCTTTTGTTATGAGAATTATGTCACCTGTCCACTAGCCAATTAAGAGGAGCATTTTAGTCCAAGAGGCGGGGTTTTGCTGGGGATGGACTTTACTGAAGAAGTGGTGGGTATGTTTTGGAGGAGCATCAAGTAATATGGATGTTAGCAATGACTGATGACTCAGTTCTGATTCCCCATTTATTCTTTAATATTTGTGCATGGATTTTGTTTGTTAATAAAAGGTAAAAAATCATTTATCATTCTTTCTTGGCAAGAGCTGAAGGTCTAGCAGTGTGAAACCAGATTTGATCTGAATAATCTGATACACTGATGAGTTTGTAATATTGGGTTTGGTTGTTTTGTTGGTTTACTGGTTTATGGTGATGAAAACTCAATGGGATATGAGAACTTGTTGGATAGAACACTAACATATGGGTCTAATGTCTGAAACCTTCTGAAGCACAGATACATTTTTAGAATTAACAGGTTCAGACACAATTTCCCTACTAGCAAAACAGCAATTAGACTCTCAGAAACAAGGCAGCTAAGTACAGTCTTAGTCTATGTGAAAGGCATGTAAGAAAGAATACCCTAGTTTTTGGAGTATTGCAGCTAGGAGAATAATAACAACTAGAACACTGAAAGCATAATTCTGACTCTAATTACTAGCTGTGTTAACTAGCTAGTTAATCTCTCTAATCCTTAGTTCTCTTATCAGTTCATTGGGCATAACAGTAGTGCTCAGGGGCCAATCTTTTATATTCATTGTAAAGAATATATACATACATATAATATATATATATTGTATTAGATCATAAGGAAAGGGAATCAAGAGAAAGAGATGCACACGGAGAATGAGAGAGAGACAGAGCATCAATCCATACAAAGGAAACAGCACATGCTGTTAGTATGTACTTTTACCTAGTTCCTGAGATGATACATATTGCTGCCCAAGCCACAGAGAGAAGGATTACATGCTGTAGTGGATTCATGTGTAGTTACATGAGAAAAGGTGATGTCAGAGATCAGCACAGAAGTTTGGCCACATGGAACTTTGTGTAAAATTATAAAATTGTTGTTACGCATGTTTCCAGGTGTAAGATGAAGTAACACAGCTATTGTAACACTGCTGCTAGGTAATAAACCACAAAACAAACAGCTAAACTAGAGAGATAAATTTTAAGCATATTTTAAAGGAGCTTAAAGTCAAAGAAATAAAGGTGGGAAGAAAAGGTGAAATCAGACAAATACGATGAATTGAGGAAGTGCAAGGAGGGCATAGTGAAATATTGGACTTGGAAAGTGGGAAAGTTTGAATAAAGAAACACAACATGATGGAGCAACATCTTGGTGGTGAACAACATTTGCTTCACAAATGTGGGAACCAGAGTTTGGAACACAGCACACACATAACAGCCCTGATGTCCAACAATCCCCTATAACTCCACACTTGAGGTATCTAGTGCCCCTTCTGTCCTCTGTGTATGTACACAGAGGCAGATACACACCTAAGTAGATGTTCTTAAAATATCTAAAGTGGAATATAAATATGAAACTTGCTATAAGCTGCAAGATTACACAGTAATTATACAGGCATCTATCACAAGATAACTCAGAAGAATTAAGGATTCTAATGATGAATGAAACCAGTATAAATGTTATAGTTGGCATTATAATCTCATGAATGAACTTTCTTTCTGTAGATTCTTCCTGTAGTTTATTCCTTTCTGTAACAAACTTGGGATTTACTTACCTCAGTTTATCACTATCTGATTAGTTACTGGGAACAAACTTCTCCCATGCATTTAGAGTTTTACTGATTACACTCCCTAGCTATGTGTAAAACCTGTTCTCCATTAACAGGTACTAGTTTACTGATTACATTCTTTAGATATGTGTGCGACCTGTTTCCCAATATCAGGTCCTTGTTCCTGTCTCCATTACAAAATGCAGAAATCTGCCTTCCCGTGATTATCTTTATTGACAGGCATTTGGTCAGGGTTTACGGTCCAGGCAAAAACATCTTAAGACATTACCAGATATCCAAGAACATAGAATTACTACACATCCAAAGTTGTTGATTCATAGATGAATAGAAAAAATAAGCATGTTCTAGAGAAGCAATAACCTACACAAACCCTGCACTAAAAGATGCTCAAACTTCTTGTTTTATTTACTCAAGATTTTAACTCAGAGATTTACTGCTCCCTCCATGTTTCCCCTGAGAAGATAAAGACAACAGTAATCAGCCCATTTGCTTATCCTCAGGGAAAAGTAAACTTTCATGAAGCTCTGTTCTGTCACTGAGGCTAGAGCACTGGTAAGCCCAAGTTTTGTTTCTATTGCAAATTAAACTTAGACCCTCTCTTGGACCTACAGCCTAAGCAATCATGCTAAAAGTTTCTCCCTAGCAGTTTTAGTTTATTGCTCTGTGTATAAAACTTATCTGCCTTGCTGACTCTGAGAAACTCAAGTCTCAATCAAACATACATACATACATACATGCATACATACATACATACATACATACATACATATTTTTTCTTTATCCCCCCAAACTGGACAAAGACAGAATATAGAGGGGCAGAATACAGAAACAAAGAAACAGAGACAGAAATAGAGATAGGAACAGAGAAGCGGTGAACGGAAGAGAGAAAGAGAGTAGGAGAAGAATAAGAACATTCAGAGGAGCAATAATGTGTGAGTCAGTTCCTTTTCCCCTCAGATTTTACTTCCTTCACTTATTTGTAGTTCCTCTTTTGTAACCTTGAGTGAAAATTTTAGAAGTGGACTTCTAAAGTCTTCAATAGAAACTAATATTTCTGATGAGAATAAATCATGGACAGTGATGTTATTTCTGGAAATTAGGGAAAAATACTGTTCCACAAACACTTCTGCAGATGCAGAAGGGAAATTATGGAAAACTGAAACCACATATTTGATCACAGCTAAAGTATCTATTAGATATTTGGAGAAACTGAGTTTGTTGATAAGGAAGTTCATGTAGGTTCTGGAAAGAGATGAGGGTAGAGATACAGTTTCGGATCATCAACATTTCTATTGCACTATGGCCATAGACATTATCCCAGTGGTTACTGAATTTGATAGATGCAGCTATTCTAACTAGGAGCCCTAGCCCACTCTGAGTCTTAGAAGACAGGAAGAAGAGGAAGAATTGTGAGAAGCAGCAGTCAATGGGAAGGAAGGAAACTAGATGGATTTTATTGAAGGGGGTTGTATATGTGTGTATGTTTCTTATTTCTGTCTTTGTCTCTGCCTGTGTGTCCTCTCTCTCTCTCTCTCTCTCTCTCTTTCTCTCTCTCTCTCTCTCTGTGTGTGTGTGTGTGTCTGGCTGTCTGTCTGTCTGTCTGTCTCATTATGCCCTCCACCACACACAGGAATCTAAGCCACATTCAGTTGAGAGTTGACTGTAAGATGAGACAGCATAAATATACTGACAGCCTTAACCACTGTGGTGGTTTACATAAAAACTATCCTCCAAAGAATCAGGCATTGAGCACTGGTTCCCTAGTTGGTGGTGCTATTTGGGGCGTTTAAGGGGTCCGGCCTTGCTGGAGGAAGCATTCATTTGGGACAGGCTTTGGGGGCCACATATTCTTTATAGTTCCAGTTTGCTCCCTGCTTTGTGTGTATCAGTGAAGACGTGATCTTTCAGCTCTCTGCTTTGGCCACCTGGTGCCATTGTGGACTCTCCTCCTGGAATGACAACTCCACATAAACTTTTCCTTCTATAAATTGCTTATGTCTATGATGTTTGATCACCACAATAGAAAAGTCACAAAATGACTACCATGGTTTCAGTAAAGAAGGAGTATGAAAACAGAATCAAAGCAAGCATAAGAAAGAATAAGTGTTCTTTTATACTATCTGTGGAGTTTGGGTTGGTGGGAAATAATATCCCAGGTTTTAAAATAGGGGTTAGGACAGAATATACATGTTTACATGCCTACTTCAATGAACAGTAAAGAGGAGCATTGATGTGGGAACATGTGAAAGAGATAAGCACCGGAGTTATTCATATGTGTGTGATGGGTTAGCCACATGATCCTCATTTGGTAACATAAGCACACCAACTGAATTTATTTTTAACAAGAGTACCATTTTCTTAACACTTCTCTTTCTGGGGGTGACAAGAGAACAAAGATGATTATGCTGATAATTATTACTACCATTCTCTGGCTTTGGTGTTGGTGATTGAAGCCTGACCTCTATGGCTGTTAGGCAAATACTCTGAAGAGCACCCCTAAATATTCAGAAATATTATTTTGACTCTGGTGAGAAGATACTGAACTCTGAGAAATCAGACTAAGTGTGACACTCATCTTATTGAATGAAATAAGAAGCAACTGCTGAAATGCAGAAGCACTTCCAGATGAATGCTAACCTCAAACCTGTCTTCAAACATACCAAAAAGGCAAGTGGGGATTATTCTCCAGACACAATGAACTCATGGGGGCCTTGGCACAAATTAGTGGGGTTATTAATTTCATTATGGTTGATTATTTTTGTTTCTTTTCAGTTGATTTGTTTTTGTGTCTTTTCAAGTGAATAAAGGTGGCAAGGAGGAGCAAAGTGGATGAGGTAGAAAAAGAAACAGTGAGGACATATGGGAAATGGGGTACAGAGGGACTGTGAAAGTGTTAATGAATTGGCAGTCTTATATGTGTGGAGGAAATGTTGGCAAGGGACAATAAAATAAGTGAGCAAAGAACTATCAATAAGGCATTAGAAGGAAGGATGATGGAAACTGACACCATGCATTGGTTCAGTGTGACATGGAGTTGATGAATTGAGGTGGGAAGGAGCCAATATCATTGAAGGTACCATAAAGAACTAACAGTTCAGGGAATCAGATGGATTGTCTTCATGAAGAGTGTAATTACCAAGATTGATCATTGAGGTAATTGGAAAGGAAGTGATCCCCAGATGCTAATTTCTTCAGTGAATGCAGGAGGAAGACAGAAACCTCCAACAAGGAATGCGTGAATGTCTGATAACACTTGATTTAATAAGGCTAGGCAGTGCACGAATGAACATTGGCCATCCAAATAAGGAAAAATTAAGCCGTGATGATGATGATGATGATGATAGAATCACATCAATAATATCAATGGATATTTCAGTTTAATAAAACATAGATTCATATTATTATAAATAATTTCTTCAATTGTAACCATTTGTTTGCTAACACCAATGATTTAGAGATATAATTACATAGCAATGACCATGACTAATAAGTATAAATGATAGGGTTTGCATCAATCTTCAATTATTCTTATTCCCCTCTAATAATCACATAAAAAGTAAGTATTTCTGACGTTTATAGAAACAAGGCAAACGGAAAGATTTTTTTAACGTTTTTAACTTAACCAAATTATACTGACCAGGATTGCTGGACTGGGCCTCCATGGGAATCATGAGCTTTGCCCTGGTGGCTCGGCGAGCTGCAAGGGACCTCTCCAGAGTAGACATGGAGCTTCCTGCTTCTTCAGAGTCTTGACCTAAAAATAAAAAAAATATTGATTATAAGAGCAATAGTAATAATCTCCAAATAAATGTATTTTCCTCTAAGTAAAACATTCCTATATGTAAACTATTCGATTTTATAGTTAAAAGACTGTACTTCACCAGAAAATCTTTTAGATTTGATAAATGCTTTCATCAAAATAGCATGATATAATAGCAAAATAAAAAGAACAAAGCTAGAGATATCACCACACATAAACTCAAGTATATCTTAGAGGCACAGTTGCAAATACTATGTGGTATGTGGTACTGGCAGAAAAACAAATATGTAGAGTAGAATGCAGGACCAGAAATAAACCTACACAGTTACAGCCACCTAACTCTCAACAAAATACCAAGCATGCATGCTGAGGGAAAATGGGTACATCCAAAGATTATTAATTCTGGGAAATACTTAAAAAGGAAGTATCTTTCCACTGTAGAGACTTGATATCTAAAAACTCAAAAGAAAAGGAATACTGGACTGAAAAATAGTTACTGGAGATCCACCATGGAGTGCCTCACCCTCCTTGGGGATCAGACCAGAGATTGGGTGGGGGACTGCAGGACCTGGTGGAGAGGGCAGGGGAGGAGGGGAGGAAGAGGGAGCTGGGATTGACATGTGAAACAAGATTGTTTCTAACCTAAATTTTAAAAAAATTAGATGCAAAAAAACGCTTCCCCAAAGTTTAGCAACATATATATACATATATATTTATATAATTAATATATTTATGGAAATACATAGTAAAATTAGCAAAATCTATGCCATACATGTTGCTGATACACTCCTGAAAAATAGAGACAATTGCAACATTTTTCAAAGCAGTGAGAAGAAAGCAAATTAATTCATGTATAGTGATGCGACACTTTGAAAAAAAGAAAAAAGTGCCCTGTAAGCAATGCTCTCCTCATATTGAGGACAGACAAATAGAGAAAAGTGTTCTCTCATTCCAAAGCAAACAGTCACCACTGAGGTCAAGCCTCCCTTAGTACTTATTGAGAAACATAAAACTGGTCTAATTACTCCAAGGGTCTTCTCAGTATAGAAAGAAAAATGGGGGGGGGGGGTAAATGGCATCCTGGAAACCCTTTAAAAGTCTTCTGAAGACAGAGTGTCAACCTCCTCCTTGTGAGGCTGTTACCCCTAATGTCCAGTCCAGAATTAAGCTTCAAGTTGAATCCTCTGAAAAGAATAAAGTTCCTGCAAGAAATTTGTTTTCATTTCATTCTGCAGATGAACAGAAGCTTTCTTTAGCAGTGGCCTGGATGACCTATCATGTGTCTGTCTAAACAGAGGGAGAAGTAATAGATGAGACCAGTACCTTGTAAATACAAGATCCCTTATGGCTACTTTTGGTAAGGATGTAGGAGCTTCTTGTGGGTCGAGCAGAAAATATACAGACTGTTACTCAGGTTTGATTCCTCTTGCTGAAGCTGTGTAAGTACTTTCACACAGCAAAGGACCCATGACTATGTATGAAGAACCCTGATCTGATTTCCAATAGCATTAACTTGGGCAATGGAGGAATTCCACAAGTGTGGGTAAAGAACTTACATTTGTGCATCATGAAAGATGCAGCATAGGGATGTTATTATTATTTTTTTTTTTTTTTGGTTTTTTGAGACAGGGTTTCTCTGTATTGTTTTGGAGGCTGTCCTGGAACTCACTCTGTAGACCAGGCTGGCCTCGAACTCACAGAGATCCGCCTGCCTCTGCCTCCCGAGTGCTGGGATTAAAGGTGTGTGCCACCAACGCCTGGCTTAGGGATGTTATTTAGGAGGCCCCCCAGAGAAATGCAGTGAAGGATTCCAGGAGTCCATTTGAGTCTTCTATTTTTCATCATGGCATCTCCTTTCATGTTCCCAAAGAATGGAAAGGCAGGGTTCTGTGGCTTGTTTTCTTAACTATTACTCAAAGGTCCATTATTATTAGAGATCTAGTTACCAGCCAGTGGGACTACAGGGATATGCAGGATCATTTATAATGAAGTTAAGTGACTTGGAACATTAGAAGGAGATCTTGGGTAGTCATTCTCTTCTTGTGTTGGTTTGCCTTAATTTTGTGTCTGGCATTAAGTGAGCTAGAATCATCTGCCATGCACTCCCAACATGATTGGTAGTGCTATCATGGGCCAGAAGCAATAAGGCCAGGATAACATGGACAAAATCCCCTGAAACTCTAAACTGGAATAACCGTTCCCCTTATAGCTCAATTATTCAGGTATTTTCAATATGCTAATGTAAACCTGACTAATAAACAGGGAATGCAAAAAGGTGATTCTAAAACAGACCAAGACCCTTTTGCCCCATTCTAGGATTCTAATCTGCTTGAAGGTCCTAGGAGACTGAAAGAATAGATTGCAAACACAGTCTTCATATTCAAAAGTCTAACTGGCAGTGATGAAAGTGAACCTTTAAATTTGAGACTATAGTTTTCAATATGGCCAGGCTGCCCTTAAATCTGTTCAAGATGACCTTTAAAGACTAGGAAAGGAATACTGAACGCTTTACTTGAAAATCAGTGACTAAAATACTTATTTCAGAAATTTTGAAATGACAAAGTCGAGTAAACAATTTACACATTCACTTGATTAAAGTATTTCATTTAGTTTAAAAAGAGAGGCTCCTCATTTATCAACCACACTTCAAGGAGATTCAGAGCTTTTCTCGTGCTGATTTTGTGTGCACTTGTATTCCCAGTGAACAGATAATATGATGACCCCCAGAAAACAGCCTACTTTAGAACCACTTTATTGAACCCTTAGTGATCCCTGGATATCATTTATTATGCTTCAGTCTATTGAGCAATTGGCATTTTTTCATTTAGCTCTGTATACCAACAGCTTTCAAATGACTTTGTCCAGTGAGAGATCACATAATAATGTGACTGGATGACAGTTGATCTCCATGGTAATGAATGCCAAAATAAGAATATTTTTCATTCTTCAGGTGTTCCTAATGTTATTTTTTTTCAAACAATGAATCAATCACAAAGTTAGAATCATCTTTTAATAGCCCACAGAGATTGGGAAGTGGAAAATGCATGGCCAGCCTCAAACTTCATTGCCTTAACAACACTTTTGCGAGAATATCATTACCTGAATGCGAGGCGCTTTTGCTTCCCATCTGGGTTTCTGACTGGCTGTGGCTAACTGGTGTGAGCTCTTGACAGCTCTGGATGGGAGAGTCCCTCCCTGCAGGGTCAGTTCCTGAAGGCTTCTCAATATTCTTCATTTCCATTTCTTCATGGTGTATCCAAAGGTCAGGAGGTCTGAGGTCCTTTTGACTTCCTTTCCTTTTGCTCACACTGTGGGTGGCCCGTTTCCTACATAACAAAGTGAGAGAGCAGGTGTGAGTCCTTCTATGTAATGGTACTTCCTCCCTTTGCTTTGTCATTTCAGGTTGGAAGCAGAGAAAAGAAACAAAAGGACTCCCAGGAGGAATCAGATGAAAACCCAAAATTGGCAGGCATGTCTTGGCTGTCTTTCCTCTTCTCTCCCTGAGCCTTAGCACTTTTCTAGGAGATGCTGAGCTGAATCCCCAGAGTCCCAGCAGTCTGCCAGAAGTCATTCTCCAGCTTCAGCAGCTGGAGATTCATACACAAGGTGACAGTGGGTTAGAGGGAGCCATATGCCAATCTTTAGAGGTGGGCATAAGGTACCTGACTGCAACATCTGTTTCAGAGATAAATGAAGGAGTAGCTTTGAAAGGGCAGATAGAAATAAAAAGGCCGGAATTTGTGCCAACGGCTGAGATCAGAGATTAGAAGAAAGTCTATGCCTCAGCTGTAGAATTTAGTGTGCAACTGGGATGCTTCCTAGATGAATAAAACACTTTCCCTTGGTGTCATGTCTGGATCCAAACAGTGAGAGTTGTCTTCTGAAATTAGAAGAGAAAGAAAGGTCCCTTGTCTGGAAACGTGTTTCAAATCTCTCTTATTTGCTTCAGTAAGATTTTTAACTACCCATTTTTTTGCCAGTGATAATTACATCTCCAGGTTACTGGCTGTCAAATGCTGTCTGTGTACAAAGTAAAGTAGCACAGTGGTTATAATACTAATCACTTGCACCAGAAGCAAGCAATCCACAAAAAATATCTCACAGGCCAGATCTGCCCCAACCTGTCTTGTAATCTTGTAAAAAAGTTTTATTGAGATGTGGTGGCATTCCCTTGTCTGTGCACTGCAGTGGTAAAACTGAGGATCTGTGTACTGTCTGCTGAAAACTTAAAGTAGGCTTATGGTTAATTCCAGAACTACTTTTAACTGTACTTTCTAATTTTGTAAATGTTAATCTCGACTTGAAACTTCTGTGTGTGTGTGTGTATATATATATACACACACACACATATATATATACACATATATATATGAATGACAGAATGCAAATAGCTAAAATCTGGCTTGAATTGAAGCCCTTAACAATACGTACTTTTTTCATTTACAAATAATGGCCTTTATTGTTTGTTAAGTGGCCAAGACAAACTAATGTCTGTGTGTGAGTGCGTGCCTGTGCAAGGAGGCCAGAAGTCAAATTTTAGTGTCAATCATACAGAACAGTCTACCTTTTTTGAATCAGGGTCCTAGAAATCACCAATTAGGCTGGCTTGCCAAAAGTCCCAGGTATCTGCCCATCTCCACACTCCCTGAGCCTGAACTGCAATGCCTGGTTTACAAAGGTATTAGGAATCCAACTCAAGACCTCATGTCTGTGCAGCACAAGCACTTAATTGAATGAAGCATTTTCCCCAGGCCCCAAACAAACTAATCTTAATGAAAACACTATAACCTATGAAAAACTATTGGGAATGACTTTGCCTTCTCATTTGCTGACTTAGAAGCTTTGAAAATATTTTCTAATTAATGCTCAGCAGTATACTTTGTTGAAACTTCCCATCTTTCTTGTCTGTCTTTCTAAAGTATACTGATGAGAACAGGAGACAAAGAACTCCAGACTTAGCATCTGCCTTGTGGTTTAGTAGAGAATAGTGTGTTTGCTGCTCTACTACCCTCTCAATAACTTCTAAGTTGGTATCATGACAGCAGCCTCACATTGACCTTGACCATGCTCAATCCTAAATCCTAGGTAATTTTCTGGTACCTAAGATAATAAACACTGGCCTCCATTATATGAATCTGTTTTCCTATACTTCACCTTCTCTCCTCAGTAGATCTTTAACACTCAAAGAAGTGTTTGTTGTCTACGCTGAATGATAATATAGAAGATCTTGTTATTGTCAAACAAATCACCTTGTTGTCTTTCTTTCTTTCAGACTAAGATGCTAAGTGACTTCAGGATTCCCATGATTGTCTTCAGAGAAGTAGCATTCCCCCACAGAATGTCACCATGTGCTTCCTAGGAGTAACTCAATATTTAAATAGTTCATGGAGAAAATACTGACCAACACTTTTTAGTGGGGTCAGAGAGATGGCTCAAAGCACTTTATCTTTCACATGACCCAGGTTTGATTCCTAGTACTCTAATCAAGGCAGCAAACAATGACATATTACTCCAGTTTCAGTGAATCTGATACCGTCTCAGGCCTCCCTTGATACCCATATGCACAGCACACACACACACACACATACACACACACACACACACAACACACACACACAGAAAGAGAGAGAGAGAGATTAAAAAATCTATCTATTTATTTATCTATGTATCTATCTATCTATTTTGCTGGAAAGCAATGTGTTATTGGTCAAGCCTTCAATCCCAACATTTAGGAGACTGCGGCAAAAAGACAAATTGAGTTTCAGGGTTACATAGTGAATGGTAGGCCAGCATGATTTATAATTGAGACTATTTCTTACAATATCAAATAGATAACCACACACACACACACACACGGAGAGAGAGAGAGAGAGAGAGAGAGAGAGAGAGAGAGAGAGAGAGAGAGAGAGAGAGAGAGAGTAGGGGGATGAAAACTTTTCTTTTTGAAACCAGTAATAAATCAGTAATTCTTGTTGCCTCATGTTTAAAGGTATGCCTTGCTCAACCATCCATTTACCTCCATTACTCTAAGACTAGGAAGCCCAGGTATAATTTTTAAAAGTTTCAAATACTTGAAAAGGGAGTAGCTTCTTGTTGGTTGTAAATCACAAACTTAACTAGGAAGAGGAAGTCATGGTTTCTGGTGGGCATTTTCAGATACACATATTCTCTAGGCCACTCTCAGCTGACCAATGAGATGCTGGGGAAATCCTGCAGGTCTCTAAATAGGTTCATTTGCTGTTTGTGTTGTGCTTTGTCAGGTACCATTCACCAATAATCTTCGCTGAATGTGTGCTTTTCAAGAGAGGAGCCTTCTGCTCAAAATTTCCTCTCCGGCCCTTCAACGTGCACGGTGGCAGGTGTGCTATAAAACTAGCAGGTGCTCAAAACTAAAGCTTCTGAAATTTGTCTTCAAACTCTACACAGGGCAGCTGTCACCCTGACCTTCTGCCCATCTGTTGTCTCCCTAGCTTAATGGCTGAAAATATGGAGAACTCAGCTCTCTGGTTTCTACAGTAGAATCTTCATAACATGTGTGTAGATGGAAACTATATTGACTTTCCAAAGTGTGACCTAGGCGCAAAGTCTGAGGAGGCACTGCCTGTGAACTTGTCAGGACTACTGAACCAGAAGCCCTAATGGGGGTAGAGTTATCTGTTTTTAAACAGATAAATATGATGCATATAAAATACTGCTAGGTGATTTTCTATTTTAATTTGATTATATTTTTAATCTGATATTTCTATTAACTAAAGAAATACCACACATGGAATCCTTTCACACAATGTAAAAATATCATTTTCCACAGTTATAGTACCTTCTTTCAAAACACACCTTCAAAATGGGAGCTATGCCTTCCTGCCACAGGTACTCTCAAGGACAAAGAACACAGCTCATCCGGATCCTCTGTTTTGGTCCAGTAGTGCCCAGCAAAGCATTCCTAATATGATAGAGTCCTGGGCTCTGCTTGATTACTTTCTGTCCCCAACATTTTTGGAATTCTATTTCCTTAAATATACTTATTCTTCATTATTCCCTTCAGTTTTCTCTTCTACAGAGAGCCCTACCCCCAACTACTAAGTCAGTGAAATCTTAGACTACTGAACTCATTTCCCTATTTTTATGTCTTTCAGCTAGGCATTGGTTGTCAGTGTAAGCATTTCAGGATGGGTCAGGACAGGATGGAACAGGAGTGGGTCAGGTATTCTGGCACTTGGGAGCCACAGAATACTGAGTGTTACACAGCTCAGGTGGAAAGGTATCCTGGAGCTCGGGAGCCACAGAATACTGAGTGTTACACAGCTCAGGTGGAAAGGTATCCTGGAGCTCAGGAGCCAAGGACCACCACAGGTTGCAGTAAGCTTAGCTGCTTACAGCCTTGCCTCAGAGAAAGGCTTTGCCTGTGTATCAGCTCCACTCCTGCAGGAAAGGGTCTTCCAGCTGAGGATGTTTGCCTAGTGTAGGGCAGCAAGAGGTTTCTTGGGTGAAGTTGCTACAGTTCAGCTCTGCTCCTGGAGAGCAGAGAGTGGAGAGCCTGTAACAACTCTGCTCTGCCAAGGGAAGGTTTCCCAGGCAAGTGTTACAGCCCTGCTCGCTCTGCTCTGCCCAGGGTCGCCTCTGCTCCATCACAAAAGAAGATCTTCATCCAAAGCTCGTTCAAGGGGTTTATTGGAAGGGAAGAATCCAGGAGAGTGGCTGCCCTCTGCCAAAGTGGCAGAGGACAGCCATGTAGCAGGAACAGACACAAGCTGAACAGACACAGGGTTTATATAGGGCTTCTTGAGGACGGGGAAGGTTTTCCAGGGTAGGGATTGGTCCAATTTCAGTGCTGAGCTCAGATTGGCTAGATCTCTGCTCGAGGATTGGTTACTTTTCTGCACAGGATTAAGGTCAGATTTGGCTCTGGTTTCAGGGCCAAAGTGCGTTTCTTTCTCTGGTCCTTTTTAGCCATTTTGCTCCAATTTTAGGGCCAGGGTACATTTCTTTCACTGACTCTGATTCCAGGGACAAAGTGTGTTCCTTTGACACTGGTTTTAGGGTCAGGGTACATTTCTTTGGTTCTGGTTGCAGGGCCAAAGTGTATTTGTTTGGCTCTGCTCAGGGTGTGTTTCTTTGACTGGTCCCTTTTCCCCACAGTCAGGTGTTGTACTGAGATGTCAGGGAAGTTCACTGGCACAATACAATTCCTCCAGCAATGCAGGGCAAACACTCCTTTGCACCTCTTCAGTATTATTCAGTGTTTTACAATAATAAGTCATTAACTTAGTGAGAATTTGTATAAGAAACATACGACAAGAAATGTAAGTATTGCAAATATAAAGAACGGCAAGATATTGGAAGCATAGTGAATCATGACTTTGAGAATTTCTGTTATGTTAGAGTATGAAGGTTGTACCAGAATATGGTAAACAGGAAGGCTGAAAAGGCAGAGGGTGCAACTCACTGCAAGTCTTGTCATCTACAGGAATATCCTGCCTTCCATCATGAAGTCACTGGGTAACTTTGGAGATAATTTCTAGGTCCAGAGTTATTATTTACCACATTCATCTTTTGTAGGAAGTCAAACCACACAAATACCATACATGAAATGATAACTGAAACATATAAAAAAGAACTCTTCACTCTTGTTTTTTGAAATCTCCTTCATGCATTCCTTAATGTTCTATCTGCTCCTTATTTTGCACATAACCTATTAACCTAAGAAAACTTTCTTTTTCATGACCATGTCAGGGGTATAAGTATGTTAAAACCAACATAGTTTGAACATCTTTTAAAATTTATAACTGCATCAAACGAAGTTCTAATGTAGTACTGTTATCTCATAGATGCTTTTTCATGTTATAATACATCATCTAGACTCCACTAAGTGCTAAAAATACATTTTGTTCAAGTTTTACACCACAGCCAGCCAGGTAAGCAGTCATATTAATTCCCTAGTCAAAGGCATGCTCAAGGTTCAGTGGATGGTGCAGAAGGATGCTTGTCCACCTGTGTAGAGTGAACATCAGAAAGCGAGGAGGTCTGTATGTGTTAAGACAGCACAGGCTGTGCCGGGAAAGGATCATGCAAAGTATCAAGAGTTTCCTTCTTTCTCCACCTGCTGTGATGATTATTTTTATTTGACTAGTAACTGTTACCCTGTATTAGAAACTTAGAGCATGTCAATGCTGGACTATACCAGTGTTTTCAAGGACAAGTTAATTGATCTTAAAACCCTAGGAAGTTTCCAGTAAAACTTGCTGTGAGATGAACGTGAAAAAGGCAGTTAAAATGCTAAAGAGCTGAAAAATCAAAGTTTCCTACAGATGTTAAAAGGCAGTTGACATCATGTGATAGTTAGCTGATCTTCAGTATTGAAAATACTCACTTTTGTCATGATCTGAATATATGCTATTCTTTAAAACTTGCTACACACATTAAATTAGACACCAGGCTCAGCCAACAACTATTTGTATCTGGGAAGGGGTTTTAAATTTTATTTTAATTTAATGTAGTAAGACAAGATAGTTGTCTTCTCTAATAACTGTCCTATGAATGTAATAACCATGTGTTCTGAATTTCCAGGATAGGCTCAATATTAACCTTTTAATCTTTATGAAGTAAATCTTTATGAAGTATGTACAGATTCTAACTCAGCAATATGTGATTTCTGTGTTCAGAATAAAAATTCTTACCATATTAAAAAGTACCACTGACTTCACTTCCAATTAAACACAATTTTTCTCTATTACAATGTTGTATTGTCATTTTGCTAACTGAAAATGTTAAGGTGCTTCTCCTCCAGGTTAAAAAAATTAATTACCAAAACTATGCAAGATTACTTCTGTTTTCTTTATTCTAAAGCTACATGCTACTTTTTGATTTTGTAATTTACAAGTATTCCATTTTGGATTGCTGTATTTTAGGCTGGACTGGATTATGGAAACATTTGTGCTGGTTCTGAGACTGAAGACACTGATGCCCAAGGACAAAGGACCTCACCACATATGACACATCTGAATAAAAGAAATCGTAAGCACCAACAGCAGTAGAATTGAGATGGAAATATTGCTCCTCTATTTCGTATGATAAAATTGACATCTTTCCCACTAACATGTGAGTCAAATAGCTAGGCAGATTATTGTTAAATACATGATACTTATCAATAGAAATGTGACAAAATCAATGTCTATACTAATTCAAATAAGAAATTCCTGATGGCTGATGAAAATAATTGCAATTTTTGAATGTAGTAGTTTGCATTCCCTGTAACACATGAAATACACATCACTATTCACCTGACATGGTCACAGAGACAGCAAAGAAGGCTGGGTGTGTTCCCTATTCCACAGCACTCACTGCATCTCACTCTGCTTTCTGAGAGCTCAGTAAAGAAGCTTATTTATCTTTCAGATTGGATTTGATTTTGTTTTCCTCTGTATTAATTGGTTCTAATGTTTCTAGGGTGGAAATGGTGTGGGGGCAGGTCCTCACTAAAATAAAAACATTAATAAAACCCATAAATAATTGCAAGAAACAGCATCCTTTACCCTTTCTTTTAACATGCATCTTAAAATACAATTATATTTCTCTAGCTTTGTAAGTAGAGCTTGAGATCAGGGATAGCAATACCTCCGGAGTTCTTTTATTGTGCAGGATTGTCTTAGTTATCCTGGGTTTTTTTGCTTGCTTGTTTGTTTTGTTTTGTTTTTTCCACGTGAAGTTGAGTATTGCTCTTTCAAGGTTTGTAAAGAATTGTCTTAGAATTTTGATGAGTATTGCATTGAATCTGTAGATTGCTTTTGGTGCAATGACGATTTTTACTATGTTAATCCTACTAATCAATGAGTATAGGAGATCTCTCCATCTTCTGGTATCTTCTCCAGTTTCCTTCTTTAAAGACTTGAAGTTTGTGTCACATATGTCTTCCACTTGAATACTTAGAAATACCCCAAGGTATTTTTATATTGATATTGGCTATTGTGAAGGGTTCTGTTTCCCTGATTTCTTTCTCAGGCCTTTTATTATTCATGTATAAGAGGGCTACTGATTCTTTTTTATTTTTTAGTTAATGCTTTATCTAGCCACTTTACTAGCTGTTTGTCAGCTGTGGTAATTCCCTGGTAGAATTTTTGAGGTTGCTTATATATACTATTATGTCATCTGCAAATAGTGATACTTTGATTTCTTCTTTTCAAATTTGTATCCCCTTTATCTCCTTCTGTTGTTTTATTTCTTTAACTAGAACTTCGAGTACTATATTCAATATATATGGAGAGAGTTGACAGACTTGTCTTGTTTCTTATTTTAGTGGACTTTCCATGAATTTCTCTCCATTTAATTTGATGTTGACTGTTCACTTATTGTATATTTTTTAATTATATTTAGGTATGTTCCTTGTATCTCTGATCTCTCTAAGACCTTTATCATGAAGGAGTGTTGGATTTTGTTAAAGGCATTTAAGTATCTAATGAGATGATCATTTGTCTTTTTTTTTTAAGTTTGTTTATATGGTGGATTACATTGACAGATTTTAATATAAACAGCATGGTATTAGAATAAGAATTCAACAGATGGTTCTGTTGAATGGAATCTAAGACCAGACATAAATCTACGTATCTTCGGACACTTGATTTTTGACAAAGAAGCCAAAATTATACACTGGAAAAAGAAAGCATCTTCAATAAGTGATGCTAGCATAACTAGATGTCATTATGTAGAAGAATGCAAATGGATATGTATCTTTCACTCTGAACAAAATTCAAGTCCCAGTAGATCAAAGACCACAATATAAATCTAGTTACACTGAACCTGACAGAAGAGAGAGTGGGAAATAGCCTTGAACACATTGGCACAGGACACCACTTTCTGAATAGAACACCAGTAGCACAGACACTGAGTTTAACAATTAATAAATGAGACCTCATGAAACTGAAAGGCCATTTGTAAGGCAAAGATAGAAAGATAGTGTCAAAAGGACAAAATGACAGTCTACAGAATGAGAGATTTTCACCAACCTCACATCTGACATGGGGCTGATCTATAAAATATATAAGGTATGCAAGAAACTAGACATCAAAACAATAACAAAAAATAATCTAATTAAAACAATGGGATACAGACATAAACAAAAAATTCTCAACAGGAGAGAATCTCAAATGGCTGAGAAACACTTAAGAAATGTTCAGCCTCCTTAGCCATCAGGGAAATGCAAATCAAAAGGACTCTGAGATCCCATCTTACACCTGTCAGAATTGCTAAAACCGTAAACTCAAAAGATAACTTATTCCAGAGTGAATGTGGAGCAAGAACATTTCTCCATCTCCTCCATTGTTCACAGAAGTGCAAACTTGTACAACAACTTTGTAAATTCATATGGCAATTTCTCAAAAAACTGGGAATAAACTACCTCAACAGTCAGCTATATCACTCTTGGGCATATACCCAAAGGATGCTCAAACATACCACAAGTACCCACTTATTCAACTATGTTCAAATAAGCTTTATTCATAATAGCCAGAACCTAGAAACAATTTAGATGCACCTGAACCAAAAAAAATGGATAAAGACAATGTGGTACATTTACATAATGGAGTAGTACTAAATAGTTAAAAACAAAGGCATTCTTGTGGGTTTCAAGGTGATTTAAAATGCTCTCAATAGACTCACAACTTTTAGTTCCACTCCCTTAGAGACAAGACATTTTCCCTGTGGAAAGACAATATATGCCCAGGAACTTAGTTCATCAGGCAGTATGTCCACAAAATAATGAGGGAAGCAAGCAAAACTGAAACTCCAAATAGTATCATTGATTCAGTGTTCTTAGAAAGTATGCTGGTGTTTTAACAACTGCTGAATATTAAACACGTGTTTCCTCAACCCTTCATGTGAATTTTCAGATTTGCCTCAGACACCTGATATCTTGTTGATACACCATTCCAAGTCTGAACAACCCTTCTCAGTAACACCAGCCTGAGAGGTTTTACAAGATTTTGCTGCCATGATTTCCACATGGTTTGTCTTAATAAAACACATATTGAAGCTAGTCCCTCAAGTAACAGGAGACCACGAAAAGGCGAATGTTTTTATTTCAAGGAAGGCCCACATTTTGTGGTATTGGTTTCCCAATCAGGAAAGTGGGTTCATGAAGCTTTCAAAGTAGGGCTACCTCTTGTCTCCTGCTGTCTGACTTGTTATGTTGCCACTCTTCCATGTTTGTTTACTTGTTCTGCTTTGTCACAGTAAGTGGCCCTCATCTTAAGTTAACACATGCTTGTGGACTGCCAAACTATTGATTCCAAAATAAACCTATATTCTTGATACACTATCCAGCTTCAGGTATTTTATTATAACGGCAGTCTAAATTAATTACTTCTTATGTCTGACCTTTACCAAGTGTTATGATCTCTGAGAGACTATGTCTTCTCTCGGTGTTTATACCCAAGACTAACTTTGCTAAGCTTATTCCATCAGATTTCTCTTTCCAGGCAGTAGACTGGCTCACCAGCAATTACCAATTTCAAACAGCACCACCCATGAGTACAGCTGGACATAAATTAAATACATAGACTGTGTCTGTGCCTTTCTGGTGCTTTCCTTAGGATGCACTAGTCACCTGTTCTATTCAACACAGAGTGCTGAGGGACACAGAAGAAATCATCAATAGAGCCATAGGGTTTATGAGAAAGTGATAGAAAGACCAGTCATGAGAGAAGGGGGAAAATGGGTTGCTGGAGACTCTTTCTTGACAATGGATGTAGAGACTAGCTGTCAAGCCAGCCACTACCAGCCTAGCCTCAGGCTTTAAGTCAGCACAAATCTGAGGCCAAGAACAATGCAGAAGGAAAGGGAGCAAACAGCATTCAAACTAGTGAGAGAGTGAGTGTAGCTGCAAATGCGTATCAGATTGGATATGATAAATACTGGAAAGACAAATGGTGAGGATACTCTGGTGACTTTCGAATCTGCAGCACAGGTAACGTGCTGGTCCTGAGGCACGGCTGGAAGGGATGTGTTGTGTCCAAATAATATGTATTTTCATGCTAAACTGTGTACATGATGCAACCTTCTGTATACAGAAAAATCAAGAACTGTAAAATATGAAAATATTTTGAAGCCATTAGCAATGTTATTTCCTGACATTTAAACATAGACAGGATATAGGAACCTTTTCCAATTGCTGGACTCCTCTTTCTTTTCTAATGCCTAAGAGCTAAGCCTTCCTTACATTTGCAATGACAGTGAGTTTGATATGCTATATTTAGTCATCCATTCAACAAGCATTGATTACCTGCCTGCAGGACTCCCTGTCAAATGTGATAAATAAGTACTGTGGAGGAACAATATCTCCAACTGTCTAGAAGCAATTACAGAGAAGGCTAGATCAGAGGCGTGGTGGAGTCCCCCTCTGAGGGCTATTTACAGAAGAATCTGCCCCTAAGAAGTAAAAGCAAACAGAACTGCAAGATTGTCTCTGGGGCGTTGTGTTGTAAAACCTGCAAGTTTAGTTGTAGTTTAATTATAGGCTTACAGTGGACAGAAGTGGGATTAGTCAAGGTCAAGCAATAAGGGGCACACGGTGAATTATGAAAAAACACAGAAAGAGTCATCAGAAATACAGTCAAAGAAGTAGGAAACGCCTTTCTGCTTGGAGTCAGTTGCTACTTACTTCCTCTGCTGGGCTGAAGAGCGCCTGGTGCAAATCACAGCTACAATCACCACTACTAACACTGTGAGGATGCCAACGGTGACCACAGTTATCACAAGCAGGTTGCTGTTCTTCTGAGGAGTGACACTGCCATGTGGAGGGTGCATCTGTCCAATGGGTGGTTCTGGAGGAAAAACAAGTATAAACGGTCCAGGTTTAGGGAGGGGTTGTCACCACTGCTCATCAGGTTGTAAAACGAAGAGCTCTTACTGTTTTAGCCTGACAAGCAATGAAAGCAAAATGATCCATTGAAATGAAATATACAAACTTGGACAGGACAAGTTATTCAAAATAGTTCAAAGCAGAAACAATGTAAATGTGGATTAACCAAAAATGGTGATTTATCCATTTAATAGAATATTACTCAACCATAACAATTGAAGTTCTGACTTAATGCTACAATGTAGAGGCTAAGGGAAATGAGTTAAGGACTGGATAGAGCTTCCTTCCATTCATAAAATATCTAGAGTAGGCAAATAATGAAAATAGACTACATTTTAGTGTTGGCCAATGAATGGAAAGAATGGCTAGTGGGAAAGGCAGATAATGGAACTAAGCTGAGTTTTCAATTCACAGACTGTTCTAAATTAGATAGTGATTGTGTTAGC
This sequence comes from Mesocricetus auratus, assembly GCF_017639785.1. Classification (NCBI taxonomy): domain Eukaryota; kingdom Metazoa; phylum Chordata; class Mammalia; order Rodentia; family Cricetidae; genus Mesocricetus; species Mesocricetus auratus. The sequence continues at coordinate 84,024,467 of NW_024429184.1, read as the reverse complement.
ATAACCTGTTGACTATACTAAAAATTGACCCAATTGGATCAATTCCAAAGGTGAATTTATGGCAGAGTTATATCCTGATCAACAAAGATATATAATATTGCGAAAAAAATCCACGGAGCCTGTGTGGAACCTGCCCCAGAATATGGCTGGTGAACACAGTGACACTCCATTGGATAAAACTGATATTCTCTTTGCCAGGATTTGTCAATTGAAACTAATTTCTTGGTTAAAGGGTTACTTTGTGTTCACTTCCCCATCCCAGTTCTGGTATTTTGTCTCGTTTGAAGGCCTTGTGTGCACGATTAGACTCTGTGCGGTCATATGGGTATCACTTCCATCGTGTCTAGAAGGCACTGATGAATTTTCCCATTGGCATTAAAATATCTGCTGGGAATGTTGTTGAGTTCCTACTAAAATTCTTTAATCTCAGAACAATAATTTAATAGATACATGCAGGACTTTATATCACATAATCTGGAATAGTTGAAAAGGTGATTGCATTCTGAGGAAAATAAAATACAGTTTTCATCTGATATCCTATATATGTTACTTTAAAAGAAAATAAAAATGCAACAACTGAGTATTTATAAATTAATTAATAATTCACATTTTTATTAATGAAAATGAATCAAACTACTGAAACATGCAAGTTTAACACTTTCAAAACTGAAGTCAATGGAATAATGTTATATAGGGTCTGTATATCTTTTGATCAAATTCACTAAACTGAACTTTCAAATTCCAGGCAGAACTATCAGCAAAGGGAATTGGTGCTTTTTGGTGAGTGTAGCAAGATTGAGTTGAAGCAATTTTCATGGTGGTTGTCATTCAAACAAATGTAAAGCACGAATTATGTTTGTAGAAATTGAAGCATGTTCAGCACTAAGAAAGAATGTGGAGTATATTCTAAATATTAAATGCATCATAAAATTGAAATAGTATCATATAAACAAATATTTAGCTATGATTCTACCTGACACAAAAAAATATTTAGGAAGCCTCTTCAGCCTCTACAATTTAATTAAGGGCATTCAACTATGAGAGAATTCATGAACTATAGCACTATTTTTGATGTTTGGGCTTTTTTGCTTGTTTCTTTTTTTAGTTAAAATTCTAAAGTAAATTTTTAAAATGTTGGCATGAAAAGAAAAGAACATAAATGATTAGCAGGATCTAAATTCATTTGCAAATGCCTTGAGTATTCTGACAATAAGCTATTATTCTGTTACTACACTGTGAAGGATGAATCCAGCAAATGTAGAGAGAACAAGAATACCGCCATAATTCTGTCAATCTAAGGGAGATGTATGAAATTTCATTATACAAGAGGCATAAAAACAAAAACTTGAACAAATTTTTGTCAATGCAGACACTTCTTTTAAGGTTGTGATGCAGGTACAGATTTGACTCTCTGGGACCTCTCTTACACATCTAATTGGGAAAACCCACCTCCTTCCAAAACCTTAACACATTACTAGGCCTTTAACTGGGAATCTTAGCTTTCATAGGCCTTTGAGGAATCTCTTATAATAGCCAGAGTTTATGTCAGATAACATATTCACCATAACTCTTCTGCTAACAAAATAGTAGAGGAAAGAGATTAAGTTTTTCCTTCACCATCCATGTGTCTGGGGGTTTCCAAGTCACTGTAATCAGTCAGTGTAGTAATTTGTCTCTCCAGTAGTGAATCTAGGCATAGTTCAGGTACATCATTAGTCTCATTCACTTAGCATAATATTTCTAAGACATCATGAAGTGATGGAGGAAACTGAGGATGGATAATGCCCACAGTTCATGTGAACTGGCTGGAAGCCACTGAATACCATTATCTGTTTGCCTCCATGAATTTGCCCTGTAAAGTAATGTTTGTTAGGTCAAATTTAATTATAATTTCATTTTCACCAGGAATCTTTTTCAATAGAAAATGCATATAGTGGTCTACATTTCTCCAAATCATTGTTCCTTTCTTCATCTGAGGACTTACTCTTTTAAACAGGGAAATCCTGTTGATTAATACAGGGAAATCCTGTTGATTAACATATCCATGTTGGATTTCATTTGGGGTTTCTTTTTGAACTAAGATTTCATTTTATTTTGAAAGACAACTTCAAGCACTTAAACAAAACTTAGTTTGATTCCTACCGGGGATTGCAACATTTAGGAAGTGAAAATACAAGCATTTGAGAGTAATTTTGAATAATTTTTCATTGCTTATGCATATACCTCTTGTAAAGAATTTACTTATGTCAGATTCTTAGGGAAATGTTAACAAATTACAATTTTAGTTGCTATGTCTAACCCTACTCAACACCACATCCTTTAGAGGAGAGGATTTTGCCTGTGGTTTACACTTACTCAGCTATTAACGTTTACATCCATTGCTTAGCAATACTGCAAGCTACAAGGGGATAATTACCCTTTCCCCACTATCCACATGGTTTCCTTTTTGAAATTTCTGTAGTTCTATCATGTGGTCATACTCATAAGTGGAAATGGATGTCATAAAATTAGTATTTCAAAATGGGTATTTTAGAATGATTCTAAAATAGTATTATTTACTAATATGTATGAATGCATGTGCACACACATATGCATTGGATGTGTATGTATATATGTAGGGGAGCATGCATGTGTAGGTCTCTTTTCACTACATGGTACAGGGATCTAACTCAGATCATCAGATTGGCAGCAAGCACCTTTATATACTCAGGTATCTTGCTGTCTCTGTAGGATGATTCTAAGTGGGAATGTTGATTCCTTAAGAGGACTCTAGAATTAGAACCTCTCTTTCTTAGGGATATACATACATACATACATAATACATACATACATACATGGATATATAAACATTTATAACAAATACACATTACATATATATATATATTTCATCACACAAAACAGTCTTTAAAAACAAGATCAACTTCTACCTACTCATGAATCTTTCTTGTCATCTCACTTTGGTTGTTTAATCCTCTGTCCTTTTACTTGAACACTTCTTTGTCTTGGGTTTTGTTCTTGAAGTAATGCAATTTTAAACCCGTGCCCACAGTTTATTACTAGAACTGTGCCCTCAGTGGAGTCTTAGTAGCATTTCTTCAGCTACAAAATATGTTTTTATATTTTATGTATATGCATGGTGCATACATGAGCATCTGTGCACCATGTGCATGTAGTGCCCAAGGAAGCCAAGAGATTATGTAGAATCCCCTGGAACTGAAGCTACAAATAGTTGTTAGTTGTCACATACGTGCTTAGAACTAAAACCTGATGTCTGCAAGGACAGAGGGTGTGCCTAGCAACGGCCATTTCTCTAGCCCATTAGTAACATATTTGGTCCAATGACTTTTTAAATGTAGGAAGTATGCCTGGTAGAGTGTTAAATGGGAGTAAATTAACTAAACTGGCACCATTTGGTAGACAGAATGAGCAATACCCAAGACCAGGCATGGGGGAAGCATGCAGTTCCAACACAAGCCTTTCACATTAATGTTGTGTACTCCAGCCTTGTTTTGACCAGAGACTGACCGAGCTAGGTATTACCTTATCAAGTATTACAGAAATGGGGAGGAGCATAAAGAAAGAACAGGAAGATGTGGACCTCCTGGAGTAAACACTGTGAATTTAATCTTAGTTAGACTTGGATGGAATATGTATTCAGGACATTCTCTATCTTGACCCACCCAGCTAATGTGTATGTTGAAATCTAATCTATATCTTAGTGAGATTCTGTGGTAAAGTTTCTGGGTGTGGTTATGTGATATGATGCAGGTAGAAACTTCATCAGCTGAATCTGTGTCTTCATTAAAGAAGATTAGAGAACCTAGTTCTCATTTCCACCAAGAGCAGACACAGAATACACCATATGTGAAGTCTTCCCATAAGGACAACCTACTATTCTTTGGTATTGTACTATATTTCCAGCCTTAGAAAGAAGTATGAACAACAAATTGAGGTTGTTTACAAATTAACCAATGTAAATTATTTTGTGAAAATAACAGGAATGGATAGAAAATGTAAATGACAGTAGATGCATTTGTCTGTTAAATAAATGGCATTAATAGCAGAGGAAGTTATAGAGGAAGATTGAAAAATTATTGAGACATTTGTTGTGGGACACACACACACACACACACACACGCACACTATGTGTATATTGATATACTGATACCTCCTGGAAAATTTGTGCATTTGATTATACTAGCATACAATAGGAAATAATCACTTAATTTGGCTATTTATTCTAATTTCATAACCAGAAAACAAATTAAATAGCTATTTTGTCTTCCTATCTAAATATTTCATTAGGAAACTACTCAAATGGATATATATATCTGTTCATTAATCAAATCTCTCATGCAACCCTACTGAATTGGTTAAATAATTTTGTTAGTTATAAAATAAAATACTGGACCACAGTGAATAAAAATAGGTGAGGACTATGTTTAACACATGTATAAGTCTTGACAAATTTGAAGATAAAGACAAAATATAGCACTATCCATAGATGATTTAAAGGGTAAATGGTACTTTAAAAATTATAAATATGTGAAATAATACATTATTCCTTTATATAGTCACATGTAGGGAAAATCAAACTGAATAGAACATCAAATAACTGAAAATGGAGAGAAGGCATGCAGACACGTCCCAGAGATTATTGACATATAATAAAACAGACATTATTATATACTGAATATGTGATTTGCATTTAGTAAGTTAAACCAAGCAAGAACAGCATGTTTTCCAATGGTAAACATGTTACATCAGTCCTTTGTTTAGAGTTAATTTATCCTTTCAAAGATTCCATTTCAGCCAAACAGACCAGCTTCTAGGGTATAACTTTCATATGCTCCAGGTTCATTACTTGGTATTTCTCCCATGTGTTCCCCTAGAAGCCCACAGTTATATGGAAAATTTTACAAGAGGAAGCAAGCAGACAGCCTAAAAGTGAGAGTACAAAGGACAACTAATAATTAAATATTGTAGTATTTAAAGAGTAAATTACTTTTTTAGTAAATAGCCCCATTAACTTTATCAAACATAGTTGGTTTCAAGCTAATCATTCGTTATCATAGCTCTCCAATAGAAAAGGCTGTTGTGAACATAGGAAATACACTATCACATTTCAAAATGTAGCTATTTAAGAAACATTGTTCTGGTTAGATTGTGTCAACTGGACACAAAGTAGGGTAATCTGGTTAGAGGGAACACCAATTGAGAAAATGTTCCCCTATACTGGGCTATAGTTAAGCCTTTGGGTCATTTTCTTGATTCGTGATTAATGTGATAGGGTGCAGCCCACTGTGTGTGATGCCAATCCTGGACAAATGGTTCTGGGCTATACAAGAAAGTAAGCAAAGATATCCACAGAGTAAGCCAGTAAGCAGCATTCTTCCATGCCTCTGCTTCATTTTTTGTCTCCAGGTTCCTATCTTAAGCTCCTACTGTGATTTCCCTTGATAATTGACTATGAGTTGTAAACTGAAATAAACTCTTTCCTACCTTCATTGTTTTAGTCAATGTTTTCTCACCACATTAGAAAGCAAACTAGGAAAAACCTGTATCATTTGTGAGTTGCCCAGTACTAGAACTTGTTTAATTATTTTTCATGCACCTGCCACCTCTAATTATCATCATTTTCTGGTAGAATGTGTGAAATTTGCTAATAACATCATTTTTCTATCACCACAGTAAAACACTAAGTCCACAGTCCTTGCCCTTGTCAACAGAAAATTTATTTTGGATACTGCAGAATTAAATGTGTAATTACTGTATCCAATCCAATAGAACTCAATTTATATACTTACCATTGAGAGTGCTTCTATCAATCAAGTTCGTATCAACTGGCCAATAACCTCCATCTCCATGACGACCTGTGTATAACAGCACATTAAAATGTTAGCGGATACAGCTTAGGGAACTACAAACAAAACAAAATGAAGCGGCAAAGAAAAAATTCTAAATTTACAATGAATGAGCAAAATTACTTGGAGAAAAATCTGTCATGCTTAAACTAGTGAAATTCAATTTTCTGGGATGCAATCATGTTTTCTTCCTTTTTCCACCCTTTCAATACTTAAAATATAGTACCAAGAAAGAAACATAAAGGGCCCAGCATTGCCATACTAACTGCTTATCTCCGGAAGACTTCAGAACAAAGATGGCCTGGATTAAGGCTCCTATGTATAGCCAGCATTTATTGCCTCCTATCTGTCACAGACTTTCAGCAAGTTCTCATTGCTGTCTTACCAGGCCAAGATATGTTTTATTTCAATTTGGCTTTGAGTCCTTGCTAGTATTGCTATGTGCCAGGTAACATGCCTGATAATAAATACTAACTAGAAAACAAAGAATGTGTTCAAGATCCCCATCACATAGTCTACATATTTGTTGCTAACACAATGAAAAAGAACGCTTCTCCATTGTGGTATCATTGGTAATTTTGCCTCTCATAAGTGTGAAACAGATGAATGTGGTGTTTAAAAGAATTGATTTACCAATTAATTAAAAATTCTTATGCGATAATGAAAAGTTAGCTAATGGTACTGTATTACAGATGACAATTTATCCATAAAAAAGAAAACTTTAAGTATTTTACTAGCTTTGATTTTTAGAATTTCTAGGTGAACCTCTCATAGAGAAAAACATTAGAGACTTGCCTTTATATACAAACACATTCCAGCAAACAGCATCTGTTTTGAAATAATGCTAGTTAGGATGCTGATTGAGGAGCTGACCATAGTGACAGGTGGTTCTTAGGTTCCACTGATAGATTAGATGTTCCTTTATCTTTCTGACTTACAAGTCAGCTTTGTAACATTCCTTTGCCTACCCAACATTCTTCTCTCTGATGTTTTCCAAGCATTTCATTATTTTATTTGCAGAAGAATGATGGAAAAACAACTTAGTATTCTGTTCTCTGAGTATCTGAGCACAGTTTTTAAAAATTCTTTGGATAACAGTTCAGCTCAAGTTAGCATGGATGCCAGGCTTCGAACAAGAATGAAAGAAATCAACTCAATCACAGAGAATCATGTTTTTCACATAAAATGGCATATTTAAACTCTGCTGGGCTTTGACTGTGAGTGTGAAAGGAAATAGATTTAGGGCGAGGTTTCTATTTGTATATAGTAGGGAACAATTTAAATGAGAAGACATGGTGGACATTTTGATGGGCTAACTATATCAATGGACAGTTCTAATCTTTCTACAGATACCTGGCTTATGTAACACTTTTCAAGTTTCAAATAACACAGGAGAAGCTTTGCCCATAGCACACCGTGGGATTGGTGTTGGAAGAAATGAAGTGAAACAGAAGTTCTGCATGAATATTAAGAATATTTTTGCAGGAACTGAAATCAGCTAGATTGCAAAGCAGTCAGCCAAAAGACATCTAACAACCTAATCACTTAGGCCAGTAACGGTAATGAATAACTCCTATATGGGCTGGAAATTAGGTAGATAGCCTGGGGAAGATTTTCCTTTTTCTCCAGCCTCCTGACAAATGTCTTTTTAATGAAGTTTGTAACTCTCTTTGCTAGTTTGTGGCATGATGTAAAAACAAGTATACAAGCACGTTCATGTATTAATCACACAGGAAGCCATACAGGTCTGAAATCCCTTGGATTTACCAGGCTATCAATGACACTGAAAATACAGTAAGTAGAAATGCCTCTGATATATAGGCCAGAATGCTAAACGAGATAAAGGCATTGTGGAACTGCTTTTAAATAGCATGGGTGTTAAAACCTGGACATTTTATACTGAAAAATCTATTGTGCTGGCATGGCTAGCTTTTTGTTTTCACTAGACTGATATCACAAAATTAAAATTAAGTAACTCGTAATGAACCCAACAGAAAGTCTCTTCCAGGAAAAGTGATATTATCAATCAAGAAGATTGGATTTATGGGGAAATTCCAAAACTCATTTCCAAGCTATTGATGACCCTAAGACACCTTGATCTAAAGACATGGAATTGAGCTTTAATTTTGTGCTGAGTTTCCAGCCCCCAAAAGATGCTTTTAAACTGCAAGGAGGCTTTCCTGATTGACAAGTAATAAATAACTCCTAATAGTAGTAACAGCAATGGCAGCAAAATATGCCCCTACCACTATTATGCAAGTCCTACGAAGTTAACAAATAAGAAGACACTAGAGAGCTAAAGGAAACAATAGCAATGATTCTGTTGCCAGGTAGGCCATCACATGTTTGAGGACTTACTGCAGTGGAAAGATATTTAATGTGTTCACTTTACTTGGTTGATTTCATAAACATTGATTCACAGAAATAGAGGCGCATTTGGAATTTAGAAGATCGTTGGCATGAAAGTCAGTCAATTTAAATATTATGACTACTGCCTCATCCCAAAGGTCTCAGCTTCATTAAAGGAGAATTAAATGGTAATAATTTATTCAACATTTATTGAATGCTTGCTACACCAAAGACATATTCCTAGATTCTCAGGGAATGTGAAGATAAAAAGTTGCATTAGCTTGTGTCCTGTGATGTCAGCTAGCATTGATTCATTATGTCTAAAGCTTAAATAATCCTACTCATATTTAATAACAACCAGCTATTGGTGGTTTGTAATTCACTCTGGGTTTAATGGTTTAAGCACTACTTAATCCATCTATTTCTATGCAACATTGCCAGATTTTCCTAAAAATGTTTTTCATTTATCCAGTATCATTAAAAGAAATACCTGAAAATTTGTGATATTTTAGCAGTACCACATTAGAATATTAACGGTTAAAATTTTGGAATCCTCCAATTTTTCCAAATTTAAAAATCCTCCAAAATTTAAAAGTTTGTGAGTATCCCAGAGTGAATTTTAAAATATGCTCAAGTGTCTGTGACCTCCATGTCAATTGCTCTCAGGATGGAAGATGAGAAGGGCAGATATCTTATGGCTGTCTTTGGGGAGTATGCAAATTAATTTCTCCTTTATGCTGATTCCAGTGGTACCTGTGATGCTGTCACTACTGGAGGAGAGACTCCTGTTCATTAAGATGTTTTTCAATGCATTAATAAAGACTGTGCATCTTAATTTATTGTACTTTTAGAGTTTACCTTATGATTTTGTTCTTAGAGGCCACTTAAAATATTGCTTCTTTATTCTTATTGTGGTATGGTGTGTATAAGTGCATATATGCATATGCACATCTCAGAGTAAAATTCACCAGTATTAATGTTTATGTTCTCACTTGCAGGACAGATGAACAGTATTTCCTATAATAATAATTTTCCAGAACCTATAGTAGATGAATTATGTTGGAGTTTTGTTGTGAGGGTCTGCTTTTTTCTGTAGATGTTTATGATTTCAGGAAGGGGAGTGGGACATTAATGTGCAGAGGCCATTTAGGAAGTTGGATGAGGTAGCTGTAATCTCATCTTTAATCCATCTTCTCTGAATGGGAATTCAGAGGGTCCACACTATCAATCCCCAGAGAAATACATATGGGCCATAATCTAAATCAAATGGGCAGATTGGTCATCGAACAAATACTCAATGCACAGCCTCCCAGTGATGCAGAGCACAGAGTCATTTTCCCTATCTTAGAATTGGTTTTCTGAGAATAATTCTGGAGGTAATGACGAAAATTGCATTGATTTTATGTCTTGTACAGTAGTGGATAAAGAAGACCCATTAATGCCACCTGAATACAATTTCACTGTCCAGCACACAGATCACATTGAGATATATTTAAAACAGATGATTCGTCAGAAGCAAGATATGTGTGTGAGAGTGATCAATTCATCATGTGGTTGATAATACTTCCGACTTTGAGCAAAGGTATCAGGGCATCAAAACCAAGGAAACAGAACAATAGCTAACACCCTAGAGTTTTCAAATACATATTAATAGAAAGTAGCTGCTCACTCGTTCCTAAGGTCCAATGCACAGTGTTTAAATAAACATAAAAGTAATCACCAAGTAAAGGAATACATTACTGCTTCAGATGCAACAGGACCTAAAGTTCTCATCACATCTGTGGTTTGGTGCTGAATAAATCCATGGTGTTTTCCATTCTTCAAAACCTTTGGTTGCATTTGCCTCCTGCAAATATTCTGAGAGCAATAATTTGCAAAGTAGGTGGGGGTTGGTGAATGACTGAGTTGCCTGGAGTGAGAAAAGCAATGTGTGCATCCCTCTCCATGCATTTTAATCATAAAAGGCAAGCTTTGTTTTTCTTTTCTAATTTTTGTCTATACACCATTGACTGTTAATAGGACTGGCTCTTGCTAAGAAGAAAACACATTTATAAGAATTCTTGGAAATCAAACTAGAAATTAAAATGAGAATTTCATGTATAAATAAGATGAGTACTGTGACCAGATAGTTGTGGAAAACAATATACTGTAAGAAAAGGAAAGACTAATTTTGTGGTATTTGTTAGTCATAACATCCTGTGTATGGTGAATTTATATGGATGATTCTTTTATCCTAAATGCTTGCTATTGGTGGACATCTCAATTTAATTCTTAGTATTGACATACTGAGGCAAATGCATAGTTTGACCAACAACTAGAGAATGGTTTCCTGAGAAACTGCCTAAGGTAGGAAAAACAAAACACTACAAACAACGCCTTTAAAAAAATGAGTACAGATCAAACCAGCACTGTCAGACTTATCTGGACTACTAAGTGCTAGTATTTTCAGGAATCTGTACTGGCCTGTCCTTAGGGTTCTGAGAGGATACGCCCTTAGCTGCAGCCACTAAAAGCACCACCTGTGCACATTCACTAAGTTTCCTTTTAAAAGAGCCTTACCCATCTCCTTCCTTTCTTCCTCCCTCCCTCCCTCCCTCCCTGCTTGCCTCCCTCCCTCCTTCTCTCTCTCTCTCTGTCTCCCCACCCTCTTTCCTTTCTCCTGCAGCTCTTGTCCCCTGAGACCAGTCACTCCCTCCCCTTTCTCCTATTTATGATCACTTTCCCTAATTTAAAAAAAAATCCTCTGCTTGAATCCTGTCACCTGGTGTTTTATTTTGTGAGCTACTTGTCTTAAATTACAACACTACATATGGGGATGAAAGATGCCATTCAATAAAACAGTTTAATGCAAGCATCTTACTTCACTAGTTAAATATGTATATGGATATATATATATACATATATAATTTATATGCCATAGTACAATATATAGTGTACATATTCATGCATTTATTTATAAAAATTCTTTCACATCTGAGCTTCACATTTTTGACACTGAACTAAAGAAAGCTGGCAATATTTAAAAAGAACCCAAAGACCCCCCAAAAAGAAGTAATATCAACAAACAAACCACTAATTACAACCAAGTGGTTAACTTTATTCTTTAAGATAGCAAGTAAACTCACAATTTCTGACCCTTATAAATTCATCTACCTTACTAGCTGCTGGTAACAATTTGCTACCTTACCCTGATGATCTATATTATAACCAGCCATATTTAAAAGGCCACTACTGTGCTAGTTGTTGTACTTATTATTAACATAAATTTAGATACAGTACTGATTAACAATTCAGTTATCAAAAGAACAGAAGACAACTAACTGTTAACAGCATGGCAGTTTGTGGTGCTGTCTAAAGTTGTTTATTTCCTTGGGTCTCTCCTTATGTCTCTTTGTCTCTAGTACAACTGACATAATGGTCATCAGAAGGGTCTCAGAAATCACTTTTAGATTCAGCCCTGTCCTTACCAAACTCTAAAGCATCATTCTGCTTTTCAATAAAAAAGGGCTTTCCTGGATGACAGAACCTTCCTAGGAGCTCATTTACCTGACACTGACAGCATGGACGATGAGGCACAGCCTTATGTAGTTCATAAAATAGAAACTGCTCTCGCAGTCCACAGAACCGTCTGATAGACTCTCCCCAGAGTGCTATACAAGATTGTCCCAAACTCAGATTTGAAAAGTAATTCTGTTTAGGTGAAGCTCTAAGTCATACAGAGAAAGAATAGAAGAGACAGGGTTCATTCTTCCCCAAGGGAAAATTGCTGAATGAAGCCATTAAAATCATGCACATTCTTCCAGGGGATAGAAATAATGGATCTATTGGAATTTCCTCCCTCAAATATCTACTCATGTTCCACCCATGCATTCAGTAGAAAAGTATTTGTTGTATTGTATAGCAGTTTCCTTGGATAGCCAAACTATTCTACACTGCAGACTACTCCTGGAGACAAAAAGGAAATTACTTATATCAGTGACAGGATGTCTCTGAAACCAAGTAGATTCACTATGCTCTTCCTTCTCCAAGAGAAGACTACTGAGACTCACTCTAAGATCAAATAAGTTGCAAGAGAGATCCATATAAGCTCAGCTGCCTGCAGGAAGCAGGAACCAGATACATTTCCTAAAAGAAACAAAGATCTATCTGGAAGAGGCTGAAATAATACAAGTCACCTGGAAAGGACAATCTCCAACCTACTGAGCTGGCTGCAGGCTGTGCAGTGTGTTCTAGTTTCCCAGCTTTTGGGAGCTGTCACCCATGCTCAAGTGGGCTTCAGCAATGGAGCTACCTTTGAGTCATTTCTTCTCCTATTTGTCATCCCAGGCATATTCCTTTGAACAATCCAAATAAAACTCATTGTTTCTGTAAGAGAGACCTTGATGATATCTGTATTTTTGTTTGCCATCCCTTTCTAGGATGAGTAGATGCACAAGTTACATGTCCACAGGAAAATTATGTCACACAATATGATTGGAGCCCAAAGGCACAGGGGAACCAAAGATGAGTTGGGAATGAGTGAGGACATGATCCTGGATATAGGTAGCAGGGCATTCAACATAGGCTGAGACACTTGAGATGGAATATTCTCAGAGGAAACTCTGATACAACCAATGTTTCTTGTATGTTGTGTGTGTGTGTGTGTGTGTGTGTGTGTGTGAGAGAGAGAGAGAGAGAGAGAGAGAGAGAGACAGAGAGAGACAGAGAGAGACAGAGAGAGAGAGAGAGTTTTACTATGTCCATGGTTGCATGGCTTTTGTTCTGGGTAGTGAGACCTCCAAATAAGTTTAATCCAATAGGATTAGGAGCCACTATCTGTGTGGTATGTGGTGGCATAACTACCTTAGGAGTACAAAGATGCCCTGTACTATGTGAGTACAGTGCTGCCCTGAAAAATAACAAAAGTTTTAGAGACAATTTTCCATCCTTGAGAGAATAGCCTACAAGTTTTTAGTTTGTCAACAAGTAGCAGCAAAGGCTACCTGTCCTCTGTTCTGTGTAGTTAATAAATGTATCTGATGGTGAGATGAGAGCCAAGCAGGAACATGTGTGCATAAAGGAGGAGTTTCAACTAGAAAGGGGGATGTAGCAGAATCCTCCATATTTGCCTCTGATCTGACAAATAAATTGACTAGAGAACAAAATAGAGACGCTGGCTTGCTGTTTCTTACAGCTTGGAGGCTGAAAGGGAAAGAATTCAAATTAGATCCATAATAGAAAGCCCTTCTTGGAATCCAAGATCATGGAATCAAAAGGAAGAATCAGACAGTGAGGAGCACATGGTTAAAGAGGTAGATGAAACCCTCAGGTCTGACCTGTAGTAGAGAATGAGGAAAAAATCTCGGGTCCTATGTGCAGATGGAGGGGAGCTTAACAGTGATCCAGTAGAAGGAACTGCGGTAGTGAAGAAATACTCAGCACTTGATCTGCTGCTGTTAGGAGGACTTATAAAGAAGCAATGGAAGATGCTGTCACAGCCTGGTTTGTGAGACAGTGGGGTGTGTGAACACTTGAGATCAGTCTGACTGTTGTGAAGACAGAAAAAAATTGGGCAGCACAGCTACCCTTCCCTTCTTAAGGCAAAGGCTCCATGAACTAGGACAAGATGAGGGAAAACAGTCCCAGATACAATGGCTTTGCAGATCCATTAGGAATACTTGGTTATCTCTCACTGAAATTTCAGAAGTTGGAGGACCACAGAGGAGGGGCAGGCACTATTGAAGGAACTAGGAATAAGAGAAGCTGTGTTTCAATATCACTTCATTGGGTCAGAGAGAACTATATTCACAAAGGACTTAAAGTGTTGATTCAGTATGGACCACCAGAAAGGCTGGGCCTTGAGCAACTTTGTTTCCATGGTAGGGCAATAGCTTCATAAAACAAAAAATGTTTTGGCAGGTCCAAATCACTTAACTACTATGTAACAAGTTTATTTAGAGAGAGAGAGAGAGAGAGAGAGAGAGAGAGACACAGACAGACAGACAGACAGACAGACAGACAGACAGACAGAGACAGAGAGAGGCAGATAGAGACAGACAGACAGAGAGAGAGAGAGAGAGAGACAGAGAGACAGAGAGACAGAGAGACAGAGAGAGAGCAACCTAGAGGATAATTTTCAAGGCAAAACAGAGAAAAAGGTCTGTCTTTGTGTCTTGAAGACAAATGTGGAAGAAATTGTGTAGAGTGGAATTTCCTGAAGAATGAACATGACAGAAAGTCAACTTGTGTGCTAAGAAGTTATGGAAGGTTTTACAGCATGGGGAATAGTTCACAGAAGGCATCTATGATAGGGCTATAAAGGAGAGACTTTCAAGTCTCTACTAGGGATGGATTGTGTGTACATTTTCCTCTAGAAAAAGTTTATGCTAGGAGTAGAGATAGTTAGTCCATCCAGGGTTGCTCCCAGAAGCCAGGTGCAGTAGATAGAGAAAAAACAGCTACAGATTAAGTGACAGTGCCAACTCAGGACTCAGGGCTTCTCAGTGGCCTAGATGTCTGATGTTTAAGTTAACCCCTGAAAGTCTTAGGGGGCATCAAGGCAAAGGGGTAGAAAAAATGTAAGAGTGAAGTGAAGAGGTGAAGTGTTGTGTAGTAGTTACTTCTGAGATCAAAACAATTCTATCCTGTACCAAAACTCCTTAAGACAGGTAGTAACCAACTCAAAATAGCCTCAGGAAATCCATGAAACCAACCAGATTCACTAGGCTCCTCCCTCTTTAGGAGCATATAAACAAAAAATACTGTTGAGAAGCAGATGAAGCTGCTGACATAAGCCACTGGCCTGAAATAAGCAGACACCAAACAAACTGCCTACATAAAACAAAGACCAATTGAAATACTTGGAAATGACACTATCCAGTCTGTTGATCTACCTACAGGCTATACAGTGTATTCTGGGTTTCCAGATTTTGTGATATGTTACCCATGATCTAGAGAACTTTAATAATATAGTTGCCTTTGAGTCATTTCTGTTGTGGTTAATTACTTCACTTACATTCCTGTAAGTAAACTCAATAAAATTCATTGAGTCACCAAGTCAGATATAGTGGTATCTGTATTTTGTTCTATCCTTGCCTTCCTATCAAAAGTGTTTAGGTCTCTCTCTCTCTCTCTCTCTCTCTCTCTCTCTCTCTCTCTCTCTCTCTCTCTCTCTGTGTGTGTGTGTGTGTGTGTGTGTGTGTGTGTGTGTGTGTGTGTGTGTGTGTATTTGTTCATGGTCTCACCACAGGAAAATTCTGTCACACAACACATGAATCTGCTGATTGAAGTATTAGAGAAATAAAATGGCTACTGTAGATGAGTATATATTACTGCAAAGGGAAAAGTTTAATGAGTTATTTTCACCCATGATCATTTACAAAAGTTGAAGAAATGTAGTTTACAGGTAAGGGATCAAAATGAGAAAATGTGTTTATTAGCAATTTAGGACTAGAAATTTTATTAAAAGATTTATTTCTTTTCTATGTATATAGTGTTCTGCCTGCATGTATGCCTGCATGCCAGAAGAGAGCACAGGACGTCATTATACAGATGGTTGTCAGCTATCATGCGGTTCCTGGGAATTGAACTTAGGATTTCTGGAAGAGCAGTTCAGTATTCTTAAGCTCTAAGCCATATCTCCAGCCCCCAGGACAAGAAATTTTAGGGGAGTTTGTGTGTGTGTGTGTGTGTGTACATGGAACTTGAGAGAGAGGTTAACTAGCTGAGTTCTGAAAGGTATAGAAAAACCATTGCTTGTATAGTCTATCTAAAAGTTTCCTTAGAGTATCTTGGGGGAAACAGAGACCCATTTTGGGAATTTTGCACACGTCCTATCTATTTGAGAAAGATTATGCTAATTAAGGTTGAAGAGATTTAAAGAAGCCATTGCAGTAAGTAGTGTGAGAATAATGTTAGCTACAGATCTGTAAAACAGATCATTTTACATATGAGTAGATTATGACTTAGAAAGATGAATTTACATTCTTAAGTAGCAGAGTCTGCTTAACTCTGGTGATGGTTTTTCCACAATGAATTGATAAGTACAGGAACAAATAAGGAGGGGGAGAAATGTACTAGGTCACACCCAAGAGTCAATTAGAGCATGATTGCATGAGCATTTAGGAATCCGTGATATAAGACACATCACCTGTATTCTTCATAAGACATACAAAACAAGGTAGGCTTTGGAAGGAAAAATGAAAGAGTTTTTGACCATATATAGCACTAGGGAAAGTGATGTTGTCACTTTAGAAAGGACATAACAGAACCTAGTATGATAGTTCATATTTGAGATTCCAGTCTAGGAGAGGGAGAGTTTGCTTTCATTATTCTGTGTCTCAGAGTAAATCCGAAGTCAATCGAGCAAAAACAACAATAGCATGAATGCAAAACATGGCACCATAAGGGAACAAAATAGGCTATGAAATGTGGAACATGACTAATACTGAGGTAATCTCCCTACACCAGGTAATCTTTTCCTTGCTTTGTCCAGTACCCACGAGGAAGAAACTGTCAGCATGACCATCCAAAGGTGAATGTGTTTTAGATAGCTGTGGACAATGAATGGGAGCATGCAGATTTTAGTGGTGAATGCAGTGGCTCTCCGATATGTTGAAATGAAGGAACACTCTAGAACTACTATGTTAGAATAGAGGAAATTAGAAAAACATTTTGGGGGGGGGAGAAATGGGTTTATTTGGCTTATATATCTTTATTTTATTTATTTGAATTAGAAACAAGCTTGCTTCACATGGCAACCCCAGCTCCCTCTCCTTGCCCAATCCAATCCCCACTCAACTCTCCAGGGAGGGTGAAACCCTCCCCCATATGACCAGACTTAGCAAGCATCTCTCCATGTGGAATGGGCTCTCAAAGTCCACTCAGATGCCAGGGATAAATACTGATCTAGTCCTAGAGGCCGCAAAGCTTGCCGAGGCCTTTTTACAAGTTCATTTTGCTACCATAATATACTGCTCTGCAGACAGTTCCTTGGTTGTACTCTGAACCCATCTTATACTTATTATAATTCACTCAATTTCTGGATTCCTGATCATCCCTTCCCAAGATTTCCTTAAATAGAATTCTACTCATTATTTTCCATTAAAGTTCTATTTATACATTAGAGTGCAGTCTGGTTCTAAAGAAATCCTTTTCTCTACTCTATCCCACTATGATTTCCCTTCTGAAATCCTGAAATATCCATTTAAGTGTTAACATCTGGTTTGTCAATTAAAGTTTACACATTGGTTTGGCAATAAAATATCTATAATGTAAATTTTCTGTAATGCTGACTGCTTGAAAATAGATCCAAACAACTGTTTTACTTTCAAGTGTTTCTGTTTCTAGCCTCATGGTAGATTTTCTACTATTAATAAATAAGTTGTCACAAGCTAGTCCAGACCTTCTAATATTTACCACAATTTCAATAATTCACTGGTACCCATTAGTTTTGATTTTTCTTCTATTTAGCATTACAAAATTCTAGTGAAATTTAAGTCTGTAAATTTTTCTGCTAACTACAAGGAATGACAGAGATCACATAAAGAAGGACTTACAATATTTCAGAGAGAATTATGATTTCTTATTTTTGTATTTATCCATTGTTTTTATAGTTGACTGTTGAATTTCCATTTTTTAGCTAGAAATATACTCTTACATTTTATTCATCTGCTTTCTGAGATGAGCAGCATACAGACAACCCTCTGTCAATAGCTTTTCCCATCTACACTTTTTATTAGACAGGAAAGCTTTTGTTTTCAGATGACTCCACTTTCTTAGACACTTGTATCATTATTTAAATCAACATACATTTATTTAATAACTATAATATTAGTTACTAGGAAAATGATAGAAATGACAATGAACATCTAACTAATATTCTACATAGAGAGAATTTATAATCTAACCACCAATCTAGGAATGATAGTAGTAAATTATTAGAAGTGCGAACACAGTGACACATTGTTGAGTATTATGGACACCAACAAGAAGAAAAGACAAGAAAGGCAATGGAAGATATTCGAATACATAGAATGGAGGGGGTATCTGGAAGGAAGAGGGATTTGTATTTGTTATTTTGATAAAGGGAGAAAACATTGTTCAGGATGAGAGAATGGTACCAGTAACAGCAAATATTGGGTGGCTATTTGGTTTTATTTATACTTCTTAGTGTTTATCGAAGAATAATCTGGCCATCAGTTTAGAAAATATGATTTTGTTCTTATTGCTAGCATTGTAGTGCCAAATAACTGAGTCTACTCTGCAATCATTCTATATACTTGAGTCCTTATACCCACAGATAAGTATAGTCTTAACCCCTCCTGAAGGAAACTTTTCTGACAATAGGCTAGAAACCACTATAAAACAATAAAAACTACAGTCAATGAAAGTGTAGATCTTTGGAACCAAGTCCCAGTGGATACCTCTACAAAACACTCTTGTACCTAAAATAAGAGAACACTGCTTAACAGGGAGACAAGATTGTAGAAGCAAAGGGAAAGTGGAGTTTCTTGTGAGATTGGACCTCCTTGTAGCATCAGAAGAAACAACCATAAAGCCTCCCAAATATGACTTCCTAAACATGAGTTGACAATGGATAGCATCAATGGAAATTACAAATTGGATTAGAAACAGCCCACAAGGTCTCAACCCTTCACAAGGAACTGGGCAGATGAGGAAAGTTGGGAGTGGAAGAGGTGGTCTTCCCCAGGGAAGAGCATGTCAACTGATTTTTCAGTGCCTAAGAGTCAGTCCTGAAGGCACACAGCACACATAGAGGTAACGTAATATACAGACTGAACAAGTTATATTTGGGAATATGGATATACACATTTACATACATATAAACATTTACATGCTACAACAATTAGTGAAAAAGGCTATCAATTTGAAGGTGACTGTGGTGGGGTTTCTGAAAGGATTTGGAAGGAAGAAAGGGAAGGGAGAAATGTACTTACATTTTAAAAATAAATACATAAACAAAAAATATTACTTGTGGGGTAAACAAACAAATATAATACTGATGACAGAAATGCAGAACTGATAGATAAAGGCAAAGTCAGAGCCAGGAGGAGATCTCTCAAGAAGAACCAAGGGTGTTAGCAGCAGAGAAGCTGCATCACAGGAATAGCCAGTATTGGAAATACTGTTGGAGATCCTGTAAACCAAAATGCCTGCTTTATACTCTGAGAAGGTTAATAATCTACATGAATCAGGTAAATCCCTCTGGGCAGTGCCTCTGTTTCTTTCTTTCCAAGTTACCTATTAAAACATAAAGATTCCTGAGAGGCAGACTTAGGCAGCTCCATAATTGCTTGCTGGGAACATGACAGACACTTAACACTCTATTAAAAGCACATTACTCATTTTCCACCTCTACTTTTTTCACCACTCATGATTGATAGAATTGCTAAATTTTGAACCTGCAGAAAAACACAGGTGAGAATAGCATTTTCAAGTGGGTGTAGCAAGTGGTTGAATATTAAACTGGATGGAAGCTGTTCACAATAATAGGGTAGAAAGAGGCTTTAATTTTCAATTAAACTGCTCGCGTCAGAAGGTGCAAAAGGTTTCAATTTTTCAAACAGAAGCCTGGCTGTTGCAATCTGAACCCTACAAATTCTGTATTACATTAACTAAATTCAAAGCTTGACTATACTGCCTTGAGAACCCTAGTTCCTTGAAACTTGAAATAATTAAGATTGTGCTAATACATGAGAGTAAAACAGCTAAGGTGCAAAATAGTAGGAGTGGTGTCAAGAGCTTTGCAGGAATACTCCTTTTGAGGAAAACAAAATGTTTCAGAGGTGATGACTTTGCAGTTATGCCTCTAGGTTTAATGTTCTTGAAAACAAAGTTAGATTCAATAAATTGATTGCATTTCCAAAAATTATACAGTTGTAATGAGCAAAAATTCCTAGGTAACACAGGTATGTATATGTATATGTACAGATACTTACTTAGATCCTTTTATCTAATTTTATCTACCTAGTAGCTTGCCATGAGAACTACATTGGCTAACACATGTGAATAACATAGTGGCTGTTGCCTAGTGGGAAGGCAATTCATATTACTTTTTTAAAAATTCTATTTACAGTATAAAAACCTGGGAAACTTAAAGATAATTTGCACTATACTTACCATTTCATAGGTGAAAATTCTTAGAGAAATTAATTGCCAACCCCACAGTCACATAGCAGGTCCCAGTGTCAGGGCTGTGCTGTGCTGGGAGGCTCTGATTCCATTGCAGCACCCTCAGAGCACACAGTGAGTGACTGCTGACAGGGAAACCCAGAGACTTCTCAACAATTGTGAAGATTCTAGGGGGACTTATCTTTCTTTCTTTAAAGTACAAATGGATTCACATGGTCATTCTTTATCTCAATTTGTAAGTGGTTACAAATCTATACTTCTCTATGCTGAGTGTCTCAACCCTCCCCCAGAATCAGAGACATGTGAAAGTCCTGGAGTGAGCACTTTTTGGTAGTCCATCTAGGTAAGTTCCCATCCTTTATAAATGGCTCTGATATTGCCACTGTAGCCACTCTACCAGCAAACTAGCTAGGCATGAACATGCACACGAAGTCATGTATTTGCAGCCACATAGAATAACCATTGAAAATGGGCAGCACAACCCTTAAAGGTATTCGTAAGACGCTCTAAAGTTTTACTATTATTCCAGAAAAACAAAATTCCCATGTTTATAGCAGCAATGTACAGTACATTGTGGAGTCAAAGAGAAGAATTTGGTTTCCAGAATTGTCAACACTGGCTTGTGTGATTTGGGGCAATACTAAAAACTAGAAACACACTTAGTGAGGTAGTTAAAGATATTTCTGACGCCGGGCGTTGGTGGCGCATGCCTTTAATCCCAGCACTCGGGAGGCAGAGGCAGGCAGATCTCTGTGAGTTCGAGGCCAGGCTGGACCGACAGCCTCCAAAAACAGAGAAACCCTGTCTCATAAAACCAAAAAAAAAAAAAAAAGAAAAAGATATTTCTGATGAGGCAGGCGTTGTGAGTACTTAGCATTATACATGCCCACACAGAGATGCAGTATGGCTCCTGTCTATCTTCTGCACAAACTTTACAGGGTCAGACTGTGTGACTACCTCCCCTTCTCTCCCCAAGAAACTTAATCACTGAAACATCAGAATTAATTTCAAACATATAAAGAAGCTTCAGCTTATTTATTGCTTAAATGATAATAATAATAGTGTTTTTAGTACAAAATCTAGTACTCACATTCAGATAGGAATTTCTTTCATATACTAATGCTGTAGTATGGGCTGTAACTACATTCAGGTGTACTTGGAAGCAAGTCCAAGTAAAGTCACAAGCGGAGAAAATTGGTCCAATAGTACTGATGTCATTTTAAGAGAAGGGGAGAAGAGGAGCAGGAGGAGGACATGAGGGACCAGGAAGATTGAGACAGGGGAAGAATAGAGGAGAGCAAGAAAAGAGATACCTTAATAGAGGGAGACATTATAGGTTTAAAGAGAAATCTTGTACTAGGGAAATGTCCAGAGATCTGTAAGGATGACCCCAACTAAGAATCTAAGCAATCTTGGAGAGGCTACCTTAAATGCCCTTCCCCTATAATGAGATTGGTGACTGTCTTATATGCCATCCAAGAGCCTTCATCCAGTAGATGATGGAAACAGAAGCAGAGACCCAAAGCTAAACACTGAGGCAAACTCCTGGAATCCAGTTGTAGAGAGGGAGGAGTGTTGAGCAAAGGGATCAAGACAAGGCTGGAGAAACCCACAGAAACAGCTGACCTCAACAATGGGGAGCTCATGGACCCAGACTGACAGCTGGGAAACCAGCATAGGCCTGAATCAGGCCCCCTGAACGTGGGTGTCACTTACGAGGCCTGGGCAATATATGGGGCCTCTGGTAGTGGAGCAGTATTTATCACTGGTGTACAAGGAGACTTTGGGAGCCCATTCCATATAAAGGGATATTCTCTCAGCCTAGCCACACAGGAGAGGGCCTTGGCTCTGTCCCAGATGACACCACAGACTTTGATGATCCTCCATGGAAGGCCTTAACCTCCATTGGGAGCAGAAGGGAGATGGGATGGGGGATGGGGGAGCTATTGAAGGATAGGAGGGAGAGGGAACTGGGATTGATATGTAAAATAAGATTGTTTCTAATTTAAATAAAAAACAAAATACAAAAAAAGAAGAACAAAAGAAATTACAAAGAAAAAGAAAAGACCTGGGGGGGGGGCTCTCTTCTGCCAAGTGAAGACACACCCACTAAGACCATTAACAAGCAGGAAAGACAGCTCTTGCCAGGACTCAGCTGATCTGCACCTTCATCTGGGACTTCTATCTCAACTTTAAAGTACATACATTTTTGTTGTTTAATTTACCTGTCATTTGGTACTGGCAGCCTAAGATAATTTAAGTAGCATAGTTCCTATGTTTCCAGCCTCATAGACTCAAAGTTGTCGATACCCATTAACAAGATTATATCATTTGCTTTGTTCTAAGAATACTCACTGATATGAAAAAAAGACAGTCCATATTAGAAAAATATCAGAAAAATAAAACTTTAGAGACAGAAGTTTTGTACATCCATCGGTCTACATGTAAACATGAAGAAAGTACATACTGAATGGATTTGGGTTTAAAAATAGAACTCTGTCACCCACATTCAGAGGGTGTAGTTCAGGCCCATGCAGGTTACCCAACTGTCAGTCCATATTCCTGAGCTCCCACTAGCTCTAGCCAGCTGTCTCTGTGGTTTCCCCCATCATGCTCTTGATCTCTCTTGTTCATATGAGTCCCTCCTCCCTTTCTTCACCTGATCTTCAGGAGCTCAGCCGAGTGCTTGATAGTGGGTCACTGTATCTACTTTCATAAGTTACTGTATGTAGGTTCTTGATATCAGGAGAGGGGACATGGCTGGCAGTAGTACCAGGACCTACCCAGAGGCATGTACTGGCTTTTTGGAACCCATTTCCTATGGAGGGATACCTTGCTCAGCCTTGATACTGGGGGAGAGGGAGTCCTGATTCAACTTGATATGCCAAACCTTGGTGACTCCCCAGGGAAGGCCTTACCCACTCTGAGGATTGGATGGGAGGTGAGAAGGAGGGGAGGTGGAAGGGGGCAGGAGAAGGGAAGAGAAGGGGAACTGGGGGTGGTATGTAAAATGAAAAATTTTACATAAAATGTTAGTGTAAATAGGGCTTCGGGGACATGGTTTTTGTGGGTTTATTTCTACAGGCAAAATATTTAGATTCTCTAAGCTTCTGATTATTTATTGCTCAAATGGAGATAATAATAGTATCAGCCTCAGTCATGTTATGAGTTAAGTTAGTCAATCATCCATTCTTAAAATTGTGAGTGGTGGAAAGATCCTCATTGCGTTCAATTAACCATTACATGCACTCATACAAAAATGCTCTACAAATCTTGTCTATACTGTACACACACTTCATAGGCTTTGTGTGACTACCTTCCATGAAACTTAACTCACTAAAGCCTCAGAGTTACTTTCAAACATATTGGCCTCTTGTAAATGAAAATTCCTGGAAATAACTGGAAAATGAAGTGAGAGAAGAGTACAGAAAAAGTACGAAGCATTTAAAGGTTAGAGTGAAGAAAACACCAGGTACAACTGACATGCAAGGGTTGTTCATCAATTCTGTGTTGTTTATAATTTTCATGCTACTCTTACCACTACTTAGAAGAAAGCAATTTCACGACCCCCCACCCAATTCTATTTTGAGGGTTTTTAAAAATGTTTTTCATAATAGCAGGTATTATGTTCCAAGAACAAGTAATTGTGACAAGAAACTTCCAAGGTACTTTTAACAACGATCAAGGTTTTTCTTATGTTTTCACTTACAATTCAGTTTTCTGCTTCTCTACTTAAGATTCATATTTTCAGGGTTAAGTCTGACTTAAGGTGCCAAATTTCCACTAAAAGTGAGTTTCTTTTTATTAATCCTTTTATAATTCCATTTGTATTTGATGTTATTTACCTCCTACTTCTCCCCCAAATTCCTCCAGACCAATGTCCACTGCTCCATGCCACCAACTTCTCATCTTTTCACTTTTAAATAGTCCACCAATTAGAATTTGTGCTGCCCATATACTAATGGGAGTAGTGTCATCCACTGGAATGTAGTTTACCTACAAGAGGCCACACTCTTAAAGAATAATGACACGCCTGTCTCTAG
Source organism: Mesocricetus auratus (assembly GCF_017639785.1). Taxonomy (NCBI): domain Eukaryota; kingdom Metazoa; phylum Chordata; class Mammalia; order Rodentia; family Cricetidae; genus Mesocricetus; species Mesocricetus auratus. The sequence continues at coordinate 84,000,079 of NW_024429184.1, read as the reverse complement.
AAGCCATCAGTAGTTCCTCAGTTAGGGGTGTGGTGAACCCCTCCAAACTCCATGCTAGAATGTTGTCTGGCTTAGAGCTCACAAAATCAGTTCCTATTACAAATTTTTACAGAAGAACAAAAGTCTATCAGTGAGTATGATAAAAATATATTCAGCTCACTTCATTTTGCTGTAAATGGAGCAGTTAGAACAGGCTTCTGTCAGTATTTCCATCATTTTTAAAGGTCTCTAATCTAGGATGTATCTCACATACTTGTTTATCAATACCGGTAAATGATATTTCACATAAAAAGCTTTTGGTGGCCAATATATTTTATGTAAACGTCTGACGATATTACTACCACTAACATAACTATTACCACAATTTTCCTTTAATGAGTGATTTGAATAAATGTGATATAAAATGTTGAGGTTTTCAACTTGACCAACCATCTGCCTGCTGTGTTTGAAAAGACATTAAGTAGCCTACATGAAAGAATCATTCTAAGTAGTATGTAAGGAGGAATAAACACTTGATTAAGTATATCTATGTACTCAACTGGGACAATAAAGCTTGGGATGCCTTTTCTTCTAGAAATTGGCCTTATTTCACTGAATTAGTGAAAATATGAGTCAGACTTACAGGTAAAGAGAAGTAATATGGTCAGAAATACAGGGGAATCCTTTATTTAAATAACAAAATATGTATCGTCTAGTTTAACATAATATGAAGCAAAGGATGAGGTTTGTACCTCTGTGACTAGGCATGTCCTTTGTAGCTATGAGGTACTATGATTAATCTCCTGCACCACAAACAAAGAATAATATAATATTGAGCCAAAAAACTGACTGAAAACTAATTGCAAAACAATATAAGTAAGAGTCTATGATTTGGGAATTGGAATGCTTTATCATGCAAGTTGCTTGTTGAATAACTAAACAAATTTCAGCTACTTTTGTTATTACACACACACACACACACACACTTATGATTCAAATATAATTAAAATTTAAGAGCTCTTAGTCTATGGGTGCTCCAAATTTTCTTCAGAGAAGACCATTATGTAAGACCATTTTAATTATCTTTTAACTGAAATAATTAGATAGCTTCTAACTAACTGTTCTGGGTTTGTATTTTGGCAGCTCCAGTGCTTCATTTACTTAGGGAAATACATTCAAAGTGATATTATTCATCATTAACATTATTAAAGATGTTCATCTCTTATAGATATGGCTCATAAAAGTTTTTCCCCAGTGGAAGCAATTAGGAGCAGATATATACATTCATGGAATACAGACATTTCTAGAGTGTCAATTCTATAATGCCAGGCACAATGTATTAAATATAAATGTTTCACAGTGACACAGAAAAGCACAACAAAAACCAAGTGTATCTCCCTTAGGCAAAAACACTGTTCATGTTGGGTGTCCTCCACCATTAGTAGGAATAGCACAAAGATGATTGATATCTGTTAAAAAAAGTGCTTCCAATCAGAAAGAACTTGTTACTTAGGAGTCTCAAGGTGAGTTCGTTACACTGATTGTCCGTTCATATGTGCAAAGAAAGAGACAAACTACTGTTGGGCCAGAAAGCACAAATACATGCACCAGGGATACAAATAGTTTCAAGGACTCTAAAACTATCCCTGAAAAGAATGTATCCACCCCCTGCCACCATGAAACTCATCCACTCTCCTCTACTTAGAATTCTATTAAATGTCTTCGGTGTAAAGATAATGGAATACTAATTTATCAATCAGTCTACAAATTATGTTAATAGGAATTGCTCTACTTTTGAGTTGAAGGATAATTTGTATTTATCTCCGTGTTTTCTCATTGTGTGAAACCATTCCTGCTTTTAAATCAGCTGTTAGTAATGAGGGAGAAAGAGAAGACCCTGAGCTTCAAAATGAACAGCAATAACTCCCTAAAAAGTTAACTCAACTTTGTTTTTATTTATCAAAGGAATTTCCTTGCAGAGGAGAAGCACCCATGATTTATATAGTACAGCAGAACTTTAATCCACAGCTCAGGAAAGGGTGCAAGAGCAGCTAGAAAATTATACTGAGCTTAATTATACTTAATGTGAATTATTCAGAAGTGCAGACAGAGACTAAAAATTTATTTCATACAAAGAAGCTTGACATTTTAATTGGTCCTTCTGAATAGAGACAAAACAATTTCCTCTCAAGAAAATTTACATCTTCCCTATCAGACCCACAGCCTCAGCCAAGCAGAACTTCATTAACAAGATTAACCATGCCAGTGTCTGCTCCATCAGGTGGAGGAGCCAGGTGAAAGCAGGAATGCAAAGTAGCTATTGATGCTTTCAGTAGATTCCACTGCTATAAAGACACAAACAAGAAAAGACTGTAACACCGTACCTTGGTCATTAGCCATTTTGTCAGGGAGTTCCACTGTGGAGAGAAAAATAAATTATGTTATTACAGTGTAGAGTTTCTTATGAGAAAGTTGGCTTATCAAGTCCATAGTGCTGTCATCATTTCTATTGGTAATCAGCCAGAGGCAGCAAAACCCTGAAAATAAGGTTTTTGCTGAATAATCATCTTCTAAAGTCTAGTTGTCATGTTTTCTTAAACATAAGCTCATTTTTTAATTTTAATTAAAATGGAATTGATAGTAAAATAATTGGAAAGAGCTACCAAATCGTATTTATTTGATACAAGCTATAACACACACACACACACACACACACACACACACACACACACACACACACAAGAATGTAGAGTCTAACTGTTAAGACAATTGTTCATGAGCTGGGCAAACAACTGGGACATACTCAGTGGGATAACCTTAAGTGGGGTGACCACCATTAGCGTGATTACCAGGATGACTCATTTCACAACTGAAGAAGCTGACACTTGATTTGTTCACAACTGCAAAAGAGTTGTTATTAATCAATGCTGACAAATTCCTTTTGAAATGTAAGTATATCTCTAAACTTCTTAAAACCTGGTTTCTTTCCCTTAAGCAGAAGAAATTACATAGTAAATCAATACTATCACAGTTCTAAATGCAATCTTCAAGGAATTTTTGGCCACTGTTCACTTTTGAAAATCTCCATCAATTATTATGCATACCTGAATGTGAGTTTTGTGTCTTTTGGGCACATTCAACTAACTTGTATTCAAAAGCTGACTTGCTTCTTGTATATATTTCACTGAAACTTACAGAGATATTATGCATTAATCTACAATGCAGTCATCCAATCATTCTGTGAACCACTCTTGTTGTGAGTCAATTACTATTGTTTAGTAACTTAAAGAAAATATGGAGTGTTGACAGACAGCTGAGGTTTTTGGACAGGTCATTGAGTTAACTATAATCTGCATAGTGAATAATAATATTTGTGTTTTGTTTTGGTTTTGGTTTTTTGAATCAGGTCTCTCTGCATAGACCTAGCTGTTGTACCTCACTACAGAGGCCTGGTTGGCCTCCAATTCACTGATACCTTTTTGTCCCTGCCTCCTGATTGCTGAAATTAAGGGCTTGCACCATTTCACCCAGGTGAGACTCAGCAGGATTTCTAACAACCATCTGTATCCTGTGAAAAATTATGCTGGGTTGTTGGAACATTATACCCTCTTTCTAGCAGTAAGGGTGCAGAATACTTCAGGGACATAAGTAGCTACACAATTGGGAAGTATACAAATTTTGGAACCAACACAACACACATTTATGTCTGATGTTTCAGAAGAGTATGTGGAATAATGTCAAAAAGGAACAAAAAGAAAAAAGAGAGAAGAATGCCAAGTTTATTTTCTCTCTACCGTTTCATTGTTCCTTCAAACTGTTATTGCTTTCATTGTCTGAATTCCAAGATATTTTTAGTGACAATAAATACACTGCTTCCAGATTTTGTTTTCTGTTAGTAAAGTTACATTAGAAGTAATGTGAAAATTCTTTCAAGTTATATAAAATGTCACTAGCTGGGTGAGCTGGCATACACCTTTCTTCCCAGCACTATGTGCTACAGTGCTAACCTAGTCTACATATCAACTTTCAGACCCCCAATGTCTGTATAGTGAGACTTTGTCTAAAAAAATTAATGAGAATTATTTTCCAACAGAAACCAAATGGACTCTAGTAGTTACTTTTTATCATTTGTGATTTGAATTTGTAATTGTTCATGTCATGTGACCAAAAAACTGCCATGTGTTTTGTCACAATACAATTTGAATTCTAAGTCACTCTCCCACACCCTCACACAGAGTTGTCAGTGAATTTTATTTCTGGGCTTAGGAGAGTCATATTTTAAATATCAATTAAGGTTTCCAGGAGAAGAGATCATGCTCTACTGAGAATTCATCACTGAACACTCTGCTCCTTTGAGTGTAAGAAGTGATGCTCTCCCACTATAGAAATTTTCTGTCATCTATTACTTTAGGAGTACACTTCTTCTCTAGTGTTTCAAAAAGATAATTGTTACTTTTGGCTATCAACTTCATTAGATCTGGAACTAAAGCCCTAGTGGCTGGACACACCGGTGAGTGACTTTTGCTGATTGAATCATTTTCTGTGGGAAGACCCACTCTAAATTTGAATCTTTTAATTTGGGAAGATCCAGTTTAAATTTGGCCCACAACTTCTTGGACTTTCCATTGGGAGACAGCCATTATTGAGTTAGTAGGGTATATGTGGTAGGCAGGTGGGAATTTGCATATTCCTATGTAGTCAAAAAATCACGTGAAACATTAATTAAAATTTCAAATAAATAGTTACACGTACCACACACTTATGTATATATGTTTTCTAATTATAAATGTTGTTTTTTTTTTAATTCATCAGTGACTACTTACCAAGTCTCCTAAATCCCTCTAGCTGGTTGCTGATAGCAAAAGACAAACTCATATCTCAAGTACAAAATGCTGCTACTTTGACAAAGCCTGAGTACGAAAGAATGAGGCTTGGGGATACCTGCATGGGGCAAGATTTGCAAGGAAACATTTACCCATTAGCCTGTAGACTACAGAAACTTCCCTGGGCTTCAAAAAAAATCTGAACCTCTCTCCCTGTCAAAAAAAAAAAGGTCACACACTGATGAACAGAGGCTTTTGCTTTTAAGCAGCTTTGGAAAGAGAAAATCTTCATTCAGAGCAATTCCATGATTTTGTCTTTGGTGTAGCTGTGGTTCACTGAGACATCAGATCTTTCATGATGGGTGATTTATTGACCTTAAAACATTTGTCATTTAATGTGACATAGGAAGTACATTTTTGCAGAACTCAGGTTTTATTAAAGATAGGTGGCATTAGGGTGTGTGTATGTGTGTGTGTGTGTGTGTGTGTGTGTGAGAGAGAGAGAGAGAGAGAGAGAGAGAGAGAGAGAGAGAGAGAGAGAGATTTACAATTTCCTCAAGACATGAAAAGATTATTTTACCTTTTGAGCAATCTTTATTCACACAATGACTATTACTTATAACATCGAATCAGTGCATTAGACGTAATTCTTATAGACCATTATAAAAGAAAATTTGGAGCTGCTCTCCAGCTTAGAAAACCAGATGATACTAGGAGATTCAAGATAAACAGTAACAAGTGAAATGTTGACTTCATTAAATAACCTACAGAATGGCTATCAATGTTTGCCAGTATATCCTAAGGCAGCTCATCAATCTACCGTATAAAACATTCAGATTCCTAAATCACCATAAACCCTCCTGATATCTCTTGACTGGCATGCATAGGGAGCATGAAATTAATTTGGCACCCGCCTATAGATAAAATTTAGGCATTTGCAAAACATTATCTAGTTACAGCCTATGCTTCTATGAAATGAACAACTGGCTGCCTTTCATTTGCTCATGAAGTAAAACCTGATTTAGACATGAGTTCCTCAAAACCTGGACAAAAACTAGCTCATTTGTTCCTCATCTCCCTCCTCACTCATACTGTGACATGAAGAACTGTCACGTAGGCTCAGGATGAATGCTTGCTTGTGTAATTTTGGCAAAATTTCAGGTAAGCTGCTAACAAAATCCAGATTTTGAATAGCTTACTCATGAGAATTCAAAAGTCCACTATTTATTAGCATATCTTCCTAAAGCATTGGGAAGCCAACTATGCAGTTACTCTAAGAAGCACAGCAAAGAAGTGAGAATTGTCAATCATAATGGTCTGCTTAATATCTCACTTGTTTGAGATCATGTCTCCACTTCTGGGAGACATATATGCAGTCACTCATTTAAGACCCAAGTTGTCTGACCGTGTATAAAACTGTGAGACTCACAAAATCATTTTATATTGTGGAAAATATGATTTGAGTCTAAAAGAGTAAGGTTGTTTTATGTGACCAGTATTTGAATTCAGTGTTTTCTATAATGAAATCAACTATCTTTCAGTTGAGTGTACACACACACACACACACACACACACACACACACACACACACACAAGAATGTAGGGTTTTATTTAGCCAACATATAAAACTCTTTTTTTTTAGTTTTGTGGTCTCAACATGCCAACCACATTTTTCTTTTTGAAATTTGTTGACTTACCTTATTAAAGTTTTCTCTAATACATAACGGTGACCATTATTGAAAGGAAATAAAGTTGCCAGTTTTAGGCCATACACATATATACATCTACATTTTAATTCCCTTATATTAAAATGTCTAAGAATTCGTTGTACTTCAACTAAAAACGGCATACATAAAATCAATGCAAAATGAAGGAGGTCTATAAATAAAAGTCAAATTAAATATGCCTGCTGATATTGATGGCAGAAAAATGTGATAAAACCATATATCTTCCTTTGACATATTGACTTTGAATTTAAGAGTCACACTTCAATTCATTTTGAATGCCCACTTTAGGTATCTTTGCCAAACAAATGGTGTAGGGTTTTGTTTTTGTTATTCTGTGACTGTCCGCAAAGAAAATGAAAGAGATAATGAGAAATAGTTGACACCTTTCAAAGTCCTGAAGAGGATGGGATCAGAGAGGGGCCCCACTCCTTTCGCATTCCGAGCTTGAATTCGAAAGTAGTACATAGTGTCAAGGTTTAGATCCATGATCTGATGGGTCAGCCGATCACCATTTATAGTTTCCATAATCCAGTCGTCTATTGGTATATTCTTGTCCAAGGTATAAAATAGGATGTAAGCTGTATAAACAGACAAATGCAATTGTGATTGTTGTATAGAAAACATGTTGTAGCTCTCCTTTCAAACACACACATTTCTCAAATATAATTTGTAATAATTATTATGTGTCCACAATCTATAAAGTACAGAATTCAGTTTAGTAAGCAATGAGTTTTTTAAATAATATTTCAAGAATTAGATAATAAATGTTTCAATGCACAGAATCAGAATATGGAATAGGTCATTACATCTGTCATATTTAAAAATTGGTGCTTTATCTGCCTATAAATTCTGATTATTCATTTTCCCTAATACATAAACATTATGATAAATGCAAAAATGAGATAACATGTCTGCTTAATACTTATGGAAGTTCAATAATGAAAATAAGTTACATTTATTTTGGCTGAGCTTAAAAAATAATGATACATTAGAAAGTACAAAATGTTTTTCATATTTAGGTTATAAAAATGAATAGTCATATTTTATTTTTGCAGTAACCTTTCGAAGTTAGCAGGACCTGTGTCTCTCACAAATAACGAAGCTAGTTGGAAAAAGGACTGAAGTGAGATTCTCTATACCATACAATCTAGCATTATTTCTTCTGTCCAGCTTAGGTAGGCAAGTAAATATCACTGAACTATAAAGTTGGCTTGGTTGCTATTTCTAATATTAGTACCTATCATTGAAAGGCTCTAATTCCATGTTTTGGGAGTATGTTAGTGAAATGCTAACATTGTACTCACTTATGATAGTCTAATTTGAATATGCACTGAAAATCCATTAGCCTTATGAAATATGCATATCTGGACATTAGTCTTAGCCAACTTAGATGCTATCTCTTATTTAAAAGCATCAATAATTTACATATTACATTGTTAGATGAAACTGTATGAGGCTAATCGTGTGTAATATATTTGTTATATAAATATGGTGTTGTCCTTCATTTCTGCCAAAATTCTGTAAATAATATTTACCTTACATACCACACTCTTTATAAGTCTAGTAATTCTGCATAAATAAGTTTCTTTTATATGCTTTCATTGTTAATATTAATCATACACTGTACTGTGTTACATAAGAATATGAAAATCACATTCTTTTTTCCTGAGTTCTGTTAATCATTTTTAAATTTTCATTTTACACTCCAACCACAGTTCTCCATCCCACCTCTTCTTTTTTCTCCCCTTACCTCCCCCACCAGCCCACCCACAAATGGTAAGGCCTCGAATGAGTAAGACCTCCCTTGGGGAGTCAACAAAGCCTGGCACATTTATAAGTTAAGACAGGACTAAGCCCCTTGCCCCTGCATGAAGGTTGAGCATGGAATCCCACACTAGCTAATGAACCAGGGATATATGCTGCTCCTACTGCCAGAGGGCCCTTGGGTAGACCAAGCTTCACTACACTCCCACATGAGAGAACCTAGTTCAGTCCCAGGGAAGCTCTACAGCTGTAGGTCTAAAGTTCATGAATTCCCAGGAACTTGTTTCAGCTTTCTTTGGAAGGCTGTCCTTTTTAGTCTCTCTTGCTCCATCTGGACTGGGAATTGTCACTTTTATATATTTGCCATGCTTAATTCAGAGTCCTCAGACTGAGTTTCACCTGTCTTTGGAAGCATCCTTGCCATATATGTATCCTCAGCACAGATTATCACTATATATAGGAAGATTGCTGCCTATGCGTCTCCAGTCTTTCTGTTTGTGATTAACACCAATCCACTGTCCCCTATGTTCTGTATCCAAACAAATGCTACCTATCAAAATCCCGTTAAGGTATTTCTGACATATAAAATCTGTCCCTGGCTATAAGCTTTCTTTTCTGTAAGCTCTGTGGTTTTAATAAATTAGGATAACACCTATTCATCTGTATCATTCATTATACTGCCATATAGAATTTTCTTGGATGTTTGTAGCTCTAAACTTTCTGGGTTATAAACCATAAATTTATTCACCATTGATCTCTATATTTAAGCTAAACTACAAAATCCAACATCCATTAAGCTTTGTCATAGAGAATAAAATGACCTACATTCTGGGAAACTGGACTTAAGCTGTAGTTGGGACAACTGTCCAAAAAAGGAAGAAAGATAATGGATAAATGATTTCAAAATGAGAGACTTTGAGGCAGAGGAATTAGTCACAGTAACAAAAGACACATAAAACAGAGTCCACCTTCCTCAGAGCAAAGAGACTGGGTTGTTTTTATTTTATCTACATCTTATCCCCTCACAAAAAAAAGAAAAGAAAAAGTAAGACAAAAAAATTCTTTATCTCTGGAATCATATCTTCTAGTGTGTTTTCATACCTCAGAAAACTTACTAATAATTAGTACTGAAACTCACTAATTGAATTTCTGTAGCATAGTTTTCTTTTGGATTAATGACTTGCTTTTTTATTTTGTTTTTTTTTTTATACAGGGTTTCTCTGCGTGATAACACTACCTACCTTGGAACTTCCTTTTAGAGCAGGCTGGCCTGGAGATCAAAGAAATTCACCTACATCTACCTCCTAAGTGGACCACTACCACCTGGTAATTAATGGCTTTTAATGAAATTAATATTTCTGTGATTTTGTTAGGACATGAGACATAAGAAAATTTGAGAAATATTCTCTCACCCAGATCACTGCATTTATTTATGATTTTCTTCACTTTTTTGAAGAAAAATAATATATCTTCACTGTGATTTATCTAAATGAAAATTATTTCTTGAAGTATTTAAAACTGGAATTGATTATCTAAAGCTCATATTGTGTTAGGTTATGACAAATCAAAATTGCCATCTCATCAGTCCATGATATTTATGGTGACACTGAGGAATTTTATTTTTTCAATTTGATGATTAAAAACTTTCAAACTTCAACTATAGATAGCATTATCCAGCCCTAAAAACTGGTTTAAAAGAAAGCTCCCAGATTCATCTGAATGTTGCAGGTTTTGGGTATATTCTAAAGCTACTGACTCCATCATCTAAAGTTTTAAATTACAGATCTTCATAGCTACACAATCTCTTCTAAAAACCTATGAATCTATTACCGGAGTCTTTCTTTTGCCTTTTGTTATGTTCTCATTCTTTGACTTGTCACAGCTGACCAAAATACTAACGTTTCATGTGAAATTAGTGTTTGGAGACTCCTCTGGAACCACCAGTAAAACCAGGAGCACTCATCTTGAAATCACATTTATCCAATATGCATAAAATGTAACACCACACAGCCATCATTCTGCTTCTCTTCCCCCAAACAGGCATTTGGAATTCAAGAAGCAAAGTGTCAGATTTGCTCAATTCCTCCTCTATACTTTTTTATCTTTCTACATTTATTCCTTTAAGAATCAACATAGAGATGAGAAACTGATCTTAAGTAGTCATTGGTACAACTTTCCAAAAATTGAAGAAAGGCAATTGTTAGATGATTTCACAATCCAACACACTTCTAGGCAGAGGAATTGGTCACAGTAATGCAAGACTCATCAAATAGACACCAACTTCCTCAGAGAAGATAGACTGCTATGTCCTAGGAAGACCAAGGTATGACATATAATCTCTGCCATATAGTAGCTTAAACATTCAGGACATTTAATGTCCAGCATAACTAGTAGGCCATCATGGTAATTGTGCCCTTAGGTATAAAGAGAAGGAATGTAACTTTGGATGAATTGCTCCAAAATGTAGAAATCTTGTAATTTTTTTGCAACAGTAGGGAGATGTGATTAGTTACCATCCTGTCATTTTAAGCATGATACCAAGAATATTGTAACTGCTTATTCTGTTGTGAATATTATTTTTCTGAAAAAGTGAGTCTAAATCCCCTGCATTTGATGAGCTCATGTTAAGATTTTGCTGTCACTGGTGTTACAAGAGTTACCTTCTCAGTATTAAAATTATTAATTTATTTACTCATTTTTGCTCATTTCATCTTTTTTGAAGTGCTTAGATTTACAACAGAACTAGAAACATCCTGGGTACAGTAACCAAACCCAAAATACAAATATTGCATATTTTCACCTATGTCTTGTTTTTAGCTCTTAAGCTTTAGATTTGTATATTTAAATATGAAAAATGACATGGGCTATCTAGTCAGTAAGGAAAGATGGGGAGGAGAAGAATCTTTCAAGGAAAGGGAAAGATACCCTTTACTTCTGTTACAGAACATAGAAAAATTGAGCAGGTACTCAACAAGAAGATCTAGCCAACTGAACAATGTTGACAGTCCATGAAGGTACTTTTCACACTACAGGAAAAGAAAAATAATCATCAGTACAACCCAGATGCAAACCTTGTGTCAGTTTTTAAGATTTTTGTTACTTCAGTTGTGTGTGTGTTTAAAGCAGGAAAAGAAGACTAATTCAGTGTGATTATATTGGTAAGGTGAACCCCAATTTACAAACACCTCCCCAGTCCATCTTCAGGTTTCTATCATGAGGGTAAGTTTTAAATAAAAGATGATATTTCTTTCTTTTCTTTTTTTTAACTTTATATTTTATAAACAGTCTTGCCAGGCACAGTGGCTCACCCCTGTAATCCCAGAAGCTACTTGGGAGGTTGAGACAGGAGGATCGCTTGAGTTCAGGAGTTCTGGACTGTAGTGTGCTATGCCGATCGGGTGTCCGTACTAAGTTTGGCACCAATATGGTGACTTCCCGGGAGCGGGGGCCACCAGGTTGCCTAAGGAGGGGTGAACCGATCCAGGTCGGAAACGGAGCAGGTCAAAACTCGGTGCTGATCAGTAGTGGGATCGCACCTGTGGATATTTCTTAATATGGGCTAGCATTCTGATTTTTACACTGGAAAAGCAAAATTAAGGCTTTCCTTTTCAGAGCTGAAAACACATTCTGTTGCTGACTTTGACATGTTGAAGATTTATTTCAGTAAGAGGAAAGAATGTGGTGGAGGAAAATGTGACTCATTTCATTCTTTCTCTAATCAACGTTTCCATCATACTTTGTTTTCATTTGGAAAATTTCTACATTTTTATTTTTAAAATATTATCTATTTTGACATATGTTTACAAATAAATGAAATAAAGCATAAACATATCAAAAGCTACAAAATTACTGAAACAGAATCCATTATAGTAGACCAGACTGCTGAGAAAGAGAATAAAAGAAAATTGGAAAGCACTGGTCTGAGTTTTCAAAGTCCTGGCACACTGACAATTGAACCCATATTCTCTTGGGGGAGGGATTTTATGCTTATGTTCTGCCCCGTCTTTGTCAGGTCATATGAAATTCTGTTTACTATTGCAATAAGAGCCACTACCTAAATAAAACAAATCTTCAACTTAAATTTCCACCACAGTTGGAAGCTTCATGATACCTTTTCATTTTGAAAAAAAATCACAACATTCACAAAAAGTGAATTTGCCATCTGAAACTGCATGTTTATTGCTCATTTGTATCAGAAAGACTCCGTCACTCTGTTTATTTATAGTACTGCCATGTACCTTTATATACACATGTAGAAGAATAAAGAGAGACTTGTAAATTACAAACCCAATGTTTCCAATTCATTGGGCTGTAATGTGAACACTTAGAGTTGTATAATGTTTTTCATAATAAGTTAAATCTATGGAGATATCTATTAAAAACCTAAACTGATCATTTGAATGCAAACTCTAACTGAACTCCATTATGTTTTTTTATATATATACTAACTTAACAGCATAGACTCCTAATGGATGTTTTAATTAGACATTTTTTGTTATCAGCAATATTTGGTAAAATAAAATCTGTCAGTGTGAAATATTCATTATGTTCCGTTTCTGTCAATCAATATTAACTATTTTCTGAACCTTATTATTCAAGAATGATGTTAAAAGAAAAATGAGAACTTAAAAATTCCAAGACAAACCTCCTTCATTTCTTGCACAAAAACACAAGGATATCAGAAATCCTATATATTCTGTAACTCTCAGACAATCAGCTTCCTTTCAATCATTTATATTCCCAGACAGTTCATGAGAAGGTTGTTTTAATGGTCCATAGGATAAACACAAGTGAATATTCATGTGTGTACCAGTAGGAACCCTAAGAGAGCTCCACCCTCAGTGGGGAACAGGAAGAGACAATCAGAGAAGATGATGAAATGAACCAAAATGCTGAGACTGAAACTCCGCACAAAGAGCAAGAACAACTGTGAAGTAAGCAAAGGCTGGGGGAGGAAGCTGGATGCTTACCAGTGATTTTCCCATTGGCTTCCAAGGGAGGCTGCCAGCTCACAATGACAGCACGGGGCTTCCCTTCTCGAGTAATGACTGTCAAATCCTTGGGAGCAGAAGTTGGGGCTGTGAGATGAGACAGAGACAGGTCTTGTCATTGGTTGTAAAAAAAAAAAGACATTGGTGGGCATTTTGTCATGACTCTTAACAACTAGGATCTATCTAGGTATATCATCACATGTTTATTTTGTCTTTTACAATTCACTGAAAATATCTGAATGACAGAAGTGAAGGAGTAGAATTTGTAGATTACCATGGAAGTTCAGTACCTTCCCAAAGTGTGAGTATAGAGAGTAAATATGGAGCAGAAGAATGCAACAGTGTTTTTAAGTGAGCTCATACTTGTATGTTTATGTAAGAATCATATGCTTAATGAACTAATGGATGACATACCTCCCATTAAGGAATCTATTACAACTGTAGTTTATAACTGAAAAAAATAACCTACCAATTCCATTTATAAAGAGAAGTACAAACACACAAACAGCAACAAGAAAAAAATACCATGAAAAACATGTGAAATCCTGTAACTTAAAATTTGTACTAGGTATTTTCTAAGTGAGAATGGAAATTGAGAAACAAAAGAAGAAAATACAAGTAACATATGAGAGCTTTTCATCAACTGGGCATGAAATAAGATAGCAAGAAATCCTGCCCTCCTCAGATCTCTTTCTCCTATATATTATGCAAAATAAAATGTAAATGTATTCTAAAGACGGAACCAAATGTGCCCAGTAAATCCAGCATCTTCCAAAATTCCGCGGATCCGTTTATCACCCTTTTGAAGATAGTTTTCCTTCTAAGTAGCTAGCATTGTTGCCACTCCATTATCTGTGGTCTCTTTGTTACCATTAGTTTTGACACAGGCAGAGTTGGAGCTATCTTCTCTGTGTCCTACTAGAATTTTCTTGTTTCCAAATAGGACTCCAGTGAAGAAGATAGACAGATAGATAGAACTTAATCTCTATTTGGACCCATCCTCATTCTCTTCTCCTCAGTACTTCTGAATGTCATATAGGCTAAGTCAACACATTAAATACACTCCACATCCAGAGTAACTTCCTGTGTATTTATAGATACGAACCAAATGAGACAGACAAAAATCATTCTTATATGTCATATTTCTTTTCCTCGAAGGACACTGGAACGCAAGTTAATCCAAAGTTAATATAACTTTGATATATTGTCAACCACTTGATACATTGAAAGTTTCAAAGCAAAATGGAGAAGATGGTAATCCAAAGGAAAAGGGGGATAAGAAGAAAGAAGAGGGGTGGGATGACATCACATGGAGGAGAAGCCAACATATGTCAAGAGGCATTGCAAGAACAGCATAGATTTATAGCAAACATCAAAGAGGTAAGGGCATCCTACAAAAAGATTATTTTCTTAAAGAATTCTTTCAAGATATTTCATAGCCCATGAAAGGAAAGAGCAGATACAATCAGAAATTGATTTAGATATTGTACCTACCATATAAGAGAATTTTTAAATTATGAAAGAAAGATATTTTTACTTGTCAAGATAGCCATTTTCTTACTTTTGTTAAAATTCAAATTAATATTTATTTAGAAAACAGATAAAGGGAGATGATTAGGTTACTTCACCAGTCAGCTTGGGTATTTTAAAAAGGTAAAATAATATTCATTGGTTTTGCTATAATAAATACATGGTAATGTACTGAGAAGTTGGTTACTCAAACCACTCTGCTAGTTCAGCTCTTTTGGCTCCTTATTCTTAAGCTGTGTGAATGATCTGTAGAAATTTTGGTATTGTTCTTATTGGATTAAATATTAAAAATTTCCCTGTCAGCTGCAAGTGTGCCCCCAATGTCTGAGAAAGATATGGGCTTAATCACTCCTTTGATCCACACTCGTAACTAATGGTTCCCTTCAGGCTGTTACTTGGTATTTCTTTTGTGAAATTTACCATTATTTTTCTAGAGGGAATTTGTACTTTGTGGTGTTTTCTATAATTTCAATATATCCCAAATTTGGTGACTGCATTCCTTATGTTACTTTATGGTTCTCAATAAGGTTCTCCTTTTTAGTGATTGTTATTCTCTCTAAAGTAGAGCTGTGTTCTTTATCTATCACAGGGCCTGGAAGTTACAAATGAACCCATTATTTATACTGAGCAAGGCCCTACCATATCTAAGGCTCTCAAATATACCTCCTTCCCCAGATTTCAATCTTCATTAAGCATTTGAACAGAGGGCAACCTTTTAGACTTAGAAAATTACAGACATGGAAATTACATTAAGTTTTTTTTATTATTTGTATTTGCAATATTCTTTTGCTTTTCTTCCTTTCAGAAAAATATATGGTATTTTTCTTTTGGAAGAAAGACTGTCTCTGAGCCATGCAGGCTTCATGGCTACACGGATTTGTAACTTAGTCTCTTTCAGCCAGTTTTTCTTTAACTTTATTTGCTACTTATCTCAAATAATACCCATTAGTTTCTCTCTTCTGAACAGGTGAGTATTTAGTTGATACAAGCAAGGAAGACATGCAGGTTCAAAACATTGTGAGGGCAGCAGTAGTTATTTATAGCTGAGGCTGCTCCTTCTGGCACAATTCTTTTAATTAAGGTAATCAGAATAAAATAAAAGAATGTCCATCCAGCCACCCTTAAGTTTACTATGAGCCACTTACAGTTTGTAGCATTGAAGCCATGGAGTCCACATCTTATTTCAGAATTAAAACAAATCCTCAAGTTACTTCATCCACCTCATTTCCTCCTCACAGTTACAGAATCTACAGACACTTGTAAATTGTTTCTTACTTCTCATCATCGCCCAGGAATCTCTTCCACATGCTATTTACACCTTTGTTCAGATCATTATCTGATTTGACAATCACTCTTTCTACTAACCACAGGTCTCAAACTTATTATCTTTTTTCTGCATTGAGACTCACATTTGGTGTCTGTATAAGGCGAGGTAGTTGATGAGAAATCCATAGGATGCATTTTGCAAGTCAGATGTTGGGGTATATTTTATATTTATGAATGAGAAATTGCATGAGTTTTCTTGCTTAAGGAAAGATGAATATTATTTCAATCAAGCCATATCAGGTTTTGCTTTTTTATTTTTTAAATTTTACCAGGTCATATTTGACTCTATTCCTGTCCTTTGGTGTAAAAGGAAAGAGAGGGGTATTTTATGGTAGTCATAGTATGTAATTCACTTGGCAGATACTAATTTTCCTTATAAACTGTAGGCATAGGCATCCAAGTCAGAATAGATACAGGATAACTTAATATATAATAAGTAAACTAAAAGAAAGTATGGTAAAATGAGACTTTCTAGAAAGATTTTCATAGACAGAAGTACCTACAAAATGTAGAGGTCTAAAAATTAAGACAATAATCATCAATACAATTAAAGGTGTAACACCAAGGGACAAATTCTGGTGGAAAAAAACTTTGCTCATCTGAGGAGGACTTTATTGGCATAGTTTTTAATTTGAAAATGTTAAGTGTAGCTCACACCCAAATATATATATATATATGAAACCAGTTAAAAATAGATACTATTAGGGCTTGAGGATTGACTAAGTGACTAGGAGTACACATATTACTTTGCAGAGGAATTGAGTTTGTTTCCTGCACCCAGGTCATGCGGCTTCGGGAAGTCTGTCTCACTCTTCTGGCCACTGTAGGCACCTGTATTCATGTGCACATACCAAAACACAGACATACAAAATAAAATAGTAAAAATAGAGATGAAATATATTTTAAAAGATATTCTTATAAGCTGGGTTTTGGTAAACTATATATGGTAAACTGATATATGTGGAAATGTTTTGAACTATAGACTTATGATCCCTAGACAACTTGACTTCTGAACTTTACACTGACTTGTAGTGGCCTAGATCCAAGCTCTCTCCAAGTGCATAAAGATGACCTCAATATGTGACCCTATTTCCAAATATGACCAAGAACACCTAGAAACACTTTCTATTCCAGCTATCTTAGTTAAAATGAATATTCAGGAGGCCAAAATTGTATTTTTAAAGTCATCCTTGTATCACACAGAGTTCAGTAACTAGATTTCTGCCCTTTACTTACAATACTTTACTATTGACAAGAATTCACATTCAGGTCCTATGAGTTAATGCTCTAAAGAACTCATTCTAAAACTTGGGGATTAATCATGCAGTCAGATTGCTTAATCTATAGGATACTACTCTTTCTCTTCTGTGTAAGTGGAATAATACTATTAGCTGCAGAAGTGCTGTGAACTGTACAGGATGTACTATTTCATGCAGGACACAGTATACTTTTAAAACCATACAAATTCCATTTCCTAATTCCCACAGAATTTGTGAACACAGCTACCTAGGACTACCTTTGAGGCCACTGCCTCTTCACGTACCAGCTTCGTATGTGGTGGCGTGTGCGGTCATGCTCCAGGTGCTTGACCTCCTGTTCTTTGTCACCATGACTGAGAACTCATACATCGTGTTGGGCTTGAGGCCTGTTGCTGTGTAGCTGAGAGATGTTGTGTCTTCTGACTATACAAACCGGAAATAAGTCAAAAAATAAAAAGAATCAATTGTCAACTCAGTAATTAAATCATGTGAAACAACTAGCAAATAAGTCAGACAAAAGTACGTTCAGTTCAAAATAACAAAAAGAGCTAGGCCCACTGCTGTGCTAACCAGTCTACACTGACTGGTCATACATTTGAGCCTTACTGATACAATCATGGCCTGCTTTCTTCAAAGAGGAAGCCAACTGGGTAAGTTCCCTGAGCCTGCCCAAAAGCACAGGCAGAAGAGAAATACTATTCTCAACTCCATCTCAAGATACTTTCTAGCCGGGACTGAATTAAATTCATGTATTTATCATTGACATTTGACTTTTGGGGGTTAGTATTATTTATTTTCTCTTGGCCATCATCGTTTTCCACTGCAAATAATTAATTTAATAGCATTATAATTATTAAGATGTTTAAAATTAAGATGAAATTACAAAGATTGAGTGCTTCCAAATATCTATTCATCAAGCAGAGCAAGAATGTGTGTCACATGGTGTTCTCCCTTTACGGATGCTTACCATATATGGAAACATGTATAGAAAGAGAAGCAATTGACCAGAAAAAGAAGAGCAAATCAGTTAAATATTAAAGGATAAAATGCATTGTAGAATGTTTTATTTGGCTTTTGAGCTCATTAGCTACATCATAAATACGTTTAATTATTTTAGTAGAAAATTAGTAAATTGTGTCTTTATTGCTTACTCAAAGAGTAAAAATGATAATAAAGAAAAAGATGTTAGCCTCACAGGTAAAAACTGATTTTCCACATGACCTGTCTCATTTTAAACTGTGTAAATTTCTTAGAAGCATCAACTTGTGCTTGGTACTTAAGTCTCTGTCTTTTCTCAAAACTAAATACTTCTTATTTTTTCTAAGAATTTAAATACATTTAAACATGTATTGGGAATTTATATATGGGAAAATCAAAGCTTTTCTCACTGGTTAATAATATAGTTATCACTCTCTTATTACTATAGTATGGAAAATATTAAATTATAATCTGTCATAGGTTAGGGCATAGCTATAAAATCCTACATACTTTTATAACAAATATATATTAAAAGAAACTAATAATATTTGAATGCTGTGTCCATCTATCCTATTAAATTGAATATCTCAGAAACATTTATCAAGAATTCTTTCTCTAGACAATGATAGAAAGCTATTGCTATAATCAATTGTTAAACCAAAAAATACTTTGGAATATCTATCTGGTTGCAGTTGTGAATACAGGATAGTTGGTAATATCTCACTGAACTCTCATCTTATCTATAAGTTTCAGGTAATGTGACACCCTTTATATCATCGTTTCCTATATGAAGTAAGTGAAGTAAAACAGTGCCTGGCCCAGAGCAAGTGTTAATAAATGATGTCTATAATACATTACACATTGTTTCATGACATTTTTCATTACATTGGTTATATTAAATTCAATACTGAGTAATATCTTGGGGAAAGAGACTAAATCTTGCATAACTTCTCGTTTTCTATTACATTCACAACACATCTCCTGAACATTAGGCTACTGCCAATAATTACATTTTGGGTAGAAACTCAGGTAAAACAGTATGTGATTAAATAATTGTGGAAAACTTAAACAAAGTTCATATTTTTATAGGAAAATCAATATAGGGACCTGAACAATGAAAATATTATTTTCAGAATGATGGCTTAATTTGAGGACAATGATATGGTGATATGACAAAACAGCAAACGCAGCTCTTGAATTCACGTTATTTGACTCCAAAAGTGCAATTCTTCCTATCATGAACACGTCTTGCTTATCTTATAAAACTGTTATAGAACAAAAGATTCATTTTAGATATAGACATTATTTTAAAAGCATAAAGTACAAAGTCATCTGTTACTAAGAGCTATAAAATTTGTTCTACATCTTTCTCATAGACCAGCCATTCTCTTCCTTTGTTCTTGTTCAACTACATAACTCTTTTCTAGAGACCTCTTCATCTCAGTGTTCATAAGTAGTGGTGTTGTGTGGTGTGTTTGAGCACGTGTATGTGTGTGTGTGTGTGTGCATGTGTGTGTGTACATGTGTATGTTAAGAAATTTATTAGTAATAAATTAAATAATGTCTTTCATCAGAAAAGGCACAGTTAAAATCTGTTTTGTTTGGTATTAAATTCTTTGTGTGTCTGAGTAATTCCATGTCTGCTCTACTAACCATTTAATTGAAATCATGTATCTCAAGAAATCTTGGATTTTGTTATTCAAATGATGCTGAAGAAAATATTCATTTTTAAAAAAATCATTCTACATTCTGGCAAAGTCCCCAGGATCATTCTGCAAAATGAATATGTCTACAAAGTAGAGTAATTATGAACATAACAAGTTTAAAGTAGGAAACATAGTCTTTTCTAAAAGTAAGCTCAAAACTGAGCAATCTATATGGAACGATGCTTTTTAATAATCTCATATATTCTCTTTGTTTTCTTTCCTGATGATATTGCCTTTATTTATGGTTCTACTAGGTTTGAGATCTGATACTGTTAGGTGATAGATAAGACACTTGTATCTTTTATCATTGATATTTTATGAACTTGTCTGAGGAATATTTCCTAATACTTGGTATTTCAGGGCAGTGATATCAAACAAAACTATGGTTTTTGATTATTTTTTTATTGTCTCAACTAAAAGTTGACTTAAAAACTGCAAAGTTCTCACCACTTAAAAGATGAAAAACTCTAAAGCAATTTCAACATGACTGCACATAGAGAGAGGCAGAGTTAGGAAACCAGTGTGGTTTTGTTCCATCTCCAGCTTTGTGACCAGAAAAGTCTCCAGACAGGTGCATTTCCCAAATCTCCACTGCCTCCATGCAACTGTTTTAAGGGATACAGTAGTTCAGTGGGAGGAAGGCAGATAAGTTCTCCTCAATGGCTATTCCCACAGAGTGTCAAGAACAGTGATAAAAGTGACTATGAGGAAATTGAAAAGCTAGGGTTAAGCTATTGGATCCCTTAATTTTGGTGTAACATTCACATTCTTCTTCATCTTGTTTTAGAGAAGGCCTTCTACTGTAGCCCAGACTTACCTCAAACTCTTGCCAGTCCTCCTGCTTTAGTGCTGAGATTATTATGTTAACTTTCTTTTTTATTCCCTATTATCATCTTGTAAACTATTAACTTTCAGCTGTGTTACCTTATACGAACCATTTATAGATTTTCTTTCAAGCACACATTTATAAGATGGCTGCATGGAGCATTCCAAGTTAAACATGTGAAGTAAGCAGAATTAAAACTTTATTTCAGGATAAATGATCTAGAACTGTTATAGATACAGAACAGATGCATGCTGATCTTTCTAATTTGTTGACACTGTCTACCACTTATAACAGGTTAACGTGGTCTATTATTTAGAAGGCTATATGCTTTTCTTTGCTAGTAACTCTTTATTAGAATCTCAAAGTTTGGGCAGGAGAGATGGAAAAGTGAAACGACTGTCTCTTAAATATCATCAAAGATCTCTGGAGTGAGTATTAAATGATTTGGAAATTATTATATGAACAGGAGGCTGTTATAACTCTGGTTCATTTAAGGGAGTTTCCTTATGACAGGAAGACCATTTCAAAGCTGAATAAGGATTTCAATGATAATCGCTTTCAATACATTCCTAGGATGTTATAAAGTATCATCATATCATCTATTATCTGTTATTCCCTCTGTCTCTCTCTCTCTGTTGTGTGTGTGTGTGTTATTAAGAGAGAAATCTAAGTTATAAATAAAAAGAACCATATCAGAATCTATTTGCAAGATATTCATGGAGTCCTGTTATTTCCAAAGGAAAATGGCTTTCTTCCCTATAGAAGCAAAAGTCTGGTGCAAACTGTGTCTGGTGGTATTAGACATCATTTTGCAGCTCTTGATATTTTCCTACCTTGCCTGTTGTTGATTTCCAAAAGCATAATTTTTCTTAACTAATATTCAGTTACTAAATTGCCTTGTGAAAATCACTGTAGAAGAGTAGTGTGCGACAGACCAGAAAACATTGAAAACAATACACCAATCACATGGAAGATAATTTTAAATTTCATGCAATCGACTTGACTCTTACCTTGTACTTGGCACTGGT
Source organism: Mesocricetus auratus (assembly GCF_017639785.1). Classification (NCBI taxonomy): domain Eukaryota; kingdom Metazoa; phylum Chordata; class Mammalia; order Rodentia; family Cricetidae; genus Mesocricetus; species Mesocricetus auratus. The sequence continues at coordinate 83,978,142 of NW_024429184.1, read as the reverse complement.
AGAAAAGCTGGTCCTCCATCGGACAGTGTAAAGTCGCACATCGGATGTTTTTTGGTTCTTTGGGACAGAGTTGTCTGCCCAGCTGACCCTCACAGCCTCGTGGGTAAGAGCCACAGCCTGTACACCTACTGGTGGGAGCATGGGGGTGGAGACATCTGGGCCCGAGGTGGGGAAATCATCAAGCAAAGGATAATAATCAACTGGGTCAGTGGGATCTGGGTTAAAAACCCATTAAATGAAACAAACAAATGTGTAAACAAAGAGTTAAAATAAATACCAGTGGCAACACATCACAATGAGTTAAATGCATGGCAATAAAGATGAAAGGGAACATGAGAAGAACAGAAAAAAATGCAATTAATTAAGTCATAAAATATAATAAGAACAGTATTGCTATGTTAAAAATAACAGTATTTCCTCATATTTATGTATAGTTAGATTATATATCTTAAAAGGTCATCTTGTTTGACGATTACACATTGTTTCTTACAATGTTTTGCTTACTAAATTATCAGGTTCATGATTTTTCAACGATTTGAAATAACAGTAGACATTATATTTCTAGCTATTTTTCCTGAAATGAAAATAAATGCTACTGGACATCTTAATTTTCTTCCTTATCTCTTATTTTGCTGCGTTTTTATACTTCTTTTACTATTGTCTAGATTATATCTCTATATAGTATTCAGTATATAGTATTCCTTATCTCTATGTGTATTCAGTTAACAAACTATATGAACGAACCTTGATGTATATCAGTCTTTCTATCAATGCACAAATCCTGAGTGAACACATATGCGTGACCACATGGATCAATGTACATCTGATGTTCTATAAGCTGGTGTGAGATGACAACTGGTATACAGGTTTCTTAGATTGTAATATTAAATTGTGAAAGCGCTCATCTTGCTGCTTTCTCATGCATAGCTTAGTTCCATTTTCAGTCCAGTCAGGCATTCCTATATTACCTACCTGATTCTAAAACTGCAAGTGCAGTGGAAGGAATGAACATCAATGGATTGGAAGACAAATTAACTGCCTTCAGAATGAGGATATTGCCACTGAGATATGTACGTGCTTTGATCAATACCATGATTGGAATCTGAAGAATGATGTGTGATTTTACACACGTCTCCAAAACCCATACACTTATCTTATTCTGGAACAACCACAATCTCAGAAGCTTACTTTGTGGCACTAATAATCATTTCATTTTGAGACACCCAAATTTATAGTCGGCAAGTGTAAAAACCGAAATTAAAAATGACATAGTAAGGAATCTCGCTAACAAAAATTTGACACTGACAGAACAACTCTAAAACTGGACATTTGATGTCATTTAAGGGAATGAGATCAGAGATAATATACAGGACTGTCAACAGCAGCTTATACAGTTTATTTTTTAATAGCTGAGCTCAAAGCTGAGAGGTTGTTAGCCAGTCTGTTGATTACTGCCTCTTTTCCCTGAATTTCAAATTCTCAGCCCCTATTCATTACTCTGCTTTCCAATGAATTATTTAGCATGTTATTGGCCTATAGTTTTGGAGAAAATATTTTAAAAACTGAAGACAGAAACAGAACAAAAGGAAAGGAGAGAGAGAGAGAGAGAGAGAGAGAGAGAGAGAGAGAGAGAGAGAGAGAGAGAGAGAGAGAGCAGGGATTAACATATGATGACAGAGCCCAGGCTTTCCATTTTTCTTTTGATATCTCTTCTTATTAAAGGCTCATTTAAAGTCAAATGAATTGATGAAATAATGAAGAGACAACAAAAGATACTGTAGCCTCTACAGAATTTGAATCATATAGTAGGCTTGTTTAGCAGGAAAAAGGGTTTTTGCCAAACTATAACAAGTATTGCCTTTCAAATTTCTATTCCTGTCTAATTTTGAAAGAATTTTTTAAGCAGAGTAGTCCAATACATGAACTACTTTTGACTTCTCCATATCATGGGCTACCACATAGTTCATGTAAACATGGTCTCTCACATGCATCCTTTGTAATGATTTGATGTTTTGATCCTATTTAGGAAATGATAAAAGTCAATCCTGCTAGTTATGATTTTAAAATATAAAAATTCTCTTGGTTTTTATTTATTGACTATTTTCGAGTCAATTACAGAATAATCCCACTGTACTTAAAGCAGTTTTGCCTGCTGTAATTTATCTGGGAACCTAATGCAATCCAGAAACTTTTGCCAATGGCTAAGTTTTATTTTCTATATTAGGAGATACAATTTATTTTCATCATTCTCCATGGCAATCCCTCTAGAATTTTGATGCATAATATAATACTATGTTCTATGGCTTCTATCAATTTAAACTTCATAAATAATTATTTTGAACATTTATCCATTTTTTATGGAAGCCAGTTTCAATAATTCAGTGGTCCTAAATGCTCAGCCCCCACTAAAAGGAACCAAGCAGATAAACTACATCTCCAGCAGAGAAGAGCATTCCAGAAGACAGCAACACACAGTGCGAAAATATGCAACACGTGCTGCTACTGTTCTTTTATTCTCTGATCAGGAATTTCTTGAGTAATTGGATGTAAACCATTCTTCTTCAATGATCCTTCCACTGTTAGGATGTCTTCTATGCTCTTGAATTTCAGAGTATTTCAGAGTTACATGAAGGTGTATATGTGTATGTAAGCATATATGTGTATGCAAATATATAAACACATTTATTTATATAAAATTTTGCTGAAGAAAAACCAGTTTCTAACATAGTTTGATAATCTCCCATTTTTATTCATTATACTTGTTTAAAATGGGTCTTAAATCGAGGCCGGGCTAGACCGATAGCCTCCAAAACAATACAGAGAAACCCTGTCTCATAAAACCAAAAAATAAATGGGTCTTAAAATTAGTAGTTTTCAACTGGATTACACTTCATTTAAACCTCACTGAAATGGTTAAGAATAAATTAATTCAAAGAGTAGACTTCCTTAACTCCTGATTATTCTTTGCCATTTTCCTTCTCCAGGTGGAAAACAACTTGTTTTTACAACAAGAGATAAAAAGCTTGATTGCAGGAGAGACAATTTTCCCGTGAGGGTCCAAGCTGGGAGTTTCAGTAGCTTGAACTGATATGTTCCATCTGAGAAAAGATTTAGGAACTCATGAAAGGCTATGAGCACATGCATTTAGAATGCTCTAGGGCTCGATGGCTATGTTAGCCTGATGCTTTCATTGCCTTTGATACATTTTGTGTTTACTGTTTGCTGAAATTTTTTTCCAAGACCTCCCATGGGAATATTTTGCAACAACCCAAAGATAGAGAATGGTTTTTACATGAAAACATGACATGTTTATTGATAAGAGATTCTCTCACAGCCTTAGCCTTTGATTCCATTTATTTGCCCTTTGCTCTCCATGTTGTGTAGAAGCCTAAAAATAATTCTACTTTCAGGGAAAAAAGTGTATTCCTTATTGTGAAAAAGTTGCTTCATACATTCCTTTGTAGCCCATTACTTGCTTTTCTTTCCTAAAAATTTCCTGACAAAATTTCTAACTTTACCATCACTTCTTCCTTTCTCAGATCTGTTAGAATCAGTGTTATAACATGAAAATAAAACTTGTGTTATGGATCACTGGTATTTGAGAAAACACCGTGGCAATGCCATATGCTAAGAATTAAAAACTGACAGCAAATGCCACAGGGAAAGTTGTTAATACCACAGACATTTCCTTCTGCACAGCCTAACTTCAGTGTATCTGAACTCTGCCCTCTTCACTATGCTTATGTTCTTCTGGAAAACTCACTCATGTTTGTAGCAGTAGTCTCTCTTCTTGAGATTTAATTTTTGTATTAATAAAAGAGCAGCTTTGAAAGAATGGCTTTGTGGAATTTTATGTTACCCAATCATAGCTCAATGACAGTTTAACAATAAGAAACTACTTAGTTTTCTTATGAGGAACAGGAAGGACATGGCATACATAAAGCCAACTAGGGGAATCAGGTGCGTAATAGCCAGTTACTTATCAGGGTGCCTCACTTTTGGGACAGTCTGAGAGAAAGTGGTAGTGAAAAATCCCAAATGCTCACTCTTATTCTGTATCTTAGTTTCAATTCTAGAAATCAATGCATATCACTTTTTCTTAACTATGGAGGTAATACTTTTGTTAGCAAACAATTTCCAGGGTACTGCTTATTCTCTCTGAGTATTCATGAGTACAATTGGTGGCACAGCAAAAGACATTGTCTCAAATGAGAGCTCCCAGTTTTGTATCATTTTTGTGGTGGGGAGCATGTCAGACTTTAAAGCCAATGATCAACACCTGAAGGATTAGGAAATAGCAACTTTTCTTTTTCAGAAAGTCTGGATAACAATAAGTGTAACATCATTGGAAATGATCTCAAAAACAAACCATTGTCAGTATTGTCTGAGAAGGGCAACTGTGGGCTTGAAAATCAAATTTATATAAATTTCATGTAAATCTAGATATTAGCAATATTTATTCTCCATTCAGTCATGAATCCTCATCTGGAATCTATACTCCAGTAATTTTTCTCTCTGATGCTTGGTACTAAATTTGAAGCTTGCCCTCCTAAGCCCTTTATTCTAATTAAATTGAATATTTGTGGGAAGTCAAATGAAGTTGGAATGATGTGGTTCTCTGCAGGTGTGGGGGCATAGGTACAAAGTATTAACTGAAGAAATACAACTTCTTTGTCCTCATTTTAGAAAAAAAATTTGGGGAGCACATTGTTAGGAGCAAGATGGAGTTGTGATTTTTCTGGGTATCCACTTGCTCCATATTTGAATAAATACAGTATTATTAACAAACAACCTTCATCAGTGACGTATATCTCACCATCTTAATGCTGTCTCATGTTCTTCTGCCATTTTGGTCTTGCTTGCTGTCTTTCCATTTAGACTCATATAACTATTCTCTAGACAATGAGCTTTGGAATCAAACAGTCCCTTTTATGTCGACTGACAGATGATCTATGCCCCAGTGCAGTATTCATCTTTGTGACTTGGACTAATGCAATCAGCTCCAAGGAGATACCTTAGCCTTGTCACCTTTCTAAAGGTTCATGTTAAGAGAAACAAATGCCCATTGGATATTTAGAGCCTAAATGCCAAGCCTATCAAATGCAGTGTGTGAGATAAACTTGATAGCAGAACGAAGAATCAGATCACGGCACCAAACTATGAAACCACTAAGATGTTAGGGAAGGCAAGAGCTGAATTCTCTAAGTCTACACACTAATGTATAGAATAAATCCTTCTCATTCATTTGGGAAACCAACCAAATGCTCAAAAGATATTGTGCATGCATGCATGCATATATTCATGGTAATATATTCATACATATCTTCATGTATTAATTTTTAATCTTTTTCATCCTTTATATTTTGTTTTCTTTTTAAAACTTTGCTCCTTCTCACCATAAGCCAAGCATTGACCTCTTTGTCAAAAGAGAATGACGATAGGTGCATACCTGTTATGGAGCGTGTAGTGGCACTTTCATAAAGAGGGACACCTTCTCCTGCATTGTTGAAAGCTTTTAAGGAGATTACATAATGAGAACTTGACTCTGAAAACAGAAACAAATTGGACATGTGAATTAGTGTATTGAAATGCCAATGGTGAACATTTCCTGAAAACAAATTTAATATAATGTTTTAAATAAATTGATGTTTGAAAATGAGTGGATTGGATTCTGGGAACCACCAGCTCTAATGGAGATAGAGACATTCGATCTTCCTGAATCCTCATATGAGCAGTGAATGCTTAAGTAGGTGGGGAGCCAAGGACGTTTGGACACTATGTACATGATTGGTGATGATTGTCCTCCAACACTAAAACACAAGTTTTTGTAAGTTATCAGCTGACAGCCCAATGACCCAAATGTCAGTCATGTCCGTGTCAGTCAAACCAAAAGTGGACATGCGACTGGAAATGAGAAAAATACTAAGAAACTGGGATATATTAGTTTAGGGGAAAAATACAAACACTTATAACTGACTAGTGAAAGTTCGTCTCCAGGACAGGACCAATTATAGTTAAATTATGTCAACTGAACACAACCTCAAGGTACCTAAGAAGAAGGAATTTCAATTAAAGAATTGTCCTGTTAGATTGTGCTGTGATAATGTTTGTGAGACCACCTTTATTGATGATGAATGTGGGAGTGTCCAGGAAATTGGGGGAAGGAATATAACCTAGGCAAGTGAAAATGGGTTGTATGTGAAAGTTAGCTGAGCACAAAACAGAAAACCCTGCTAGCAAACAATACTCCTACATGGTTTATGCTTTAACCTCTTGCTTAAGTTTCTACCCTGACTTTCCTCAATGATGGGCTGTGACATCGAAGTATATATTGAAATAAATCCTCCCCATAGATGCCTTTGTTCATGGTAGTTATCATACCAACAGAATGAAAACATCACAGGACCGGAGTGGTAATCAAACTATTTAGCTCACAGATGCAGAGGGAAGACTAATTGTGTTAGAAATAAAGAATAAATAGATGAACAAAATCAACACAAAGAGTAGAAAACAAAATCTAAGAATGACATGAAATAAGGTATCAAATGTGAAAGGGGGTGAGTGAAGAACTAAAATACACTTAGTACAGTCCTTATAGAAGAAAATCGCAAATGGACACAATTAATGCAGTGGGATACAGTGCATTTTCTTGACTTAATCTTTAAAGAATTTAAATAAAAACAATATATATATATATATTATTGGAGCAGAATTAAACCATTATCAATTTTTATTATATAAATAGCATATGAGACAGAATTACAGTAATTTACTTTTTTATTCTACATAAGAAAATATAACTAAAGGATTTTCTAGTTAGTCAAAATTAATTATAAATATAAAGGATGAAAAAAGCTTATTATTCATTTCCAAACACCCTTTGCATTTCATTTTATTGACCACCAGAACTACTAGAAAACATGTTTTAGACATCCAGAAGAAGAAGACCAGAAGAAACTATGACCAGAGAGCTAACTTCTGAATAATAAAATCAATGAACTAAATGTAAGTGTCAGGAAAGATTTTATATTTTTAATGTCATATGCTCTGATTCTGTAATAATGAGAGAATCAATAGATTATACCAGTAGTCTATATACAACAATCAACTGAGTGATTTTTATGATGATGGAACTTCTGTTATTGTAATTATAAGCAAGCATAATATAGATAAAGCAATGAACAAATATGAGGGTTACAATTATACATCCACTGGGCCATCTTAAGGAAGAATATTGGTAGAGGTGGAAGGACACATAGACTTACTACACAGTAGTTAAATTCCCATGTTCCCAAGCTTGAATTAGAAAAAAAATGTTCAATATGATTTAAAATACTGTTTTATCTCTTGGCAAGATCTAGCCCCTTAAGAAGTCAAGAAGCATTGACTCGCTAGCACAGAGCCCACCTAATGCATGGGCTGCAACTGTAAAAAGAACACTACCTACTGTAATGGGCAAGAGCTTTTGCAGAGCTGGTCATCCCAAGATGGAAGATGGAAACATGACAACTGAGTTTGAATCATCCTGACATACTAACAAAGGAGGAAACTAGCCAATGACAAAGGCAATCTCTTGTCAACAGATTCAAGGATTGTTATATAACCTGATGAATCTCAGTGTACCAATTCCCTGAAATATATGTGAACATGACAATTTATAGGGATATCTTAAAGAATAAAAACGGTTGGTCAGTTCTGAGACTGACAGATAATCACATTACTATCTGGGAAACTGGCAAAGAAACTAGCATTTATCATGTTTTTTTCTAAAGAAACTTTGTTCAAGTGTGACTGAATAACATGAGGATCACTTTAAACATTCCCAAAAGAAAAAGTGAATGAGAGAAATGCAATATTGCCATTCTACCATCTCAATGAATGAATTATTGGACTCATTAAATATTCACAATTGCTGGGATAAAACCAAAGTACCACCCTGTATTAGGTGTCTGGGATGAAAGTCATCACTTCTCTCAAAAGTCTTGCTATAGGGGCCAGCCTCTAGCTGCCAGAACACAGTAAACAGAGCAGAGAAACTTGCTGAACCCAGTTAAAAGCAAGAATGTAACCACACATGTGTTGTGTGTATTTTTCTGTGCCAAGGTATTTACATAACAATGAAAATGAGTGAGTTCCTATTCAATGATGATTTTTGAAAATCTGTTAGGTTGCTTTTTCTTCATTAAGCTTGAATGTAACTTAAATGCATGTGTTAAAGACAGGACATTCAAATTAACAATATCTTCAAGCTACTATACAGCAAGAACACTGAAGTAATATCTATCTCTTGCAGGTCTTTGACTTCCATGTAATGAATTGTTTCTACTTGAAAAAAGAAGTGTGTGTGCGCGTGTGTGTATGTGTGTGTGCGTGCATGCACGCTCGCTTGCACATGCAGACATGTTTATTGTCAAAGAAGTTTAATTTTAAGGAAGTAATCAATAATCAAGTGTCAAATGTTCTTTGAGATTCAAGGCTAGTTGTAAAACATGACCCTCTCTTATTAGCTTAGTAAGTTAATTCTGAACAGGGAAAAACGAAATACTACATAAAATTAAGCAATAAAATATGCAGTATGCTCTCCAAATGCCATTTGAGACTAGAGGTCTGAATTGTTCATGAAGGATTAGACTACCTGAGAAGTGTTTTCAGGAGATATTTACTCTGAATTAGATCTTGTAGAAGAAAGTGGGGTCTAGGAATAGAGATCATATAAAGTAAAAATATTTCAAGGAAACACATGGGGAATGCTGAAAATACACATAGGTAAGGTAGAAAAAACTCTTATCTACATGAAAATTATCCTTTCCAGTTATGGCAGTGACAAGTAGATCCTATTTATTATTTCAGATGATTCATCTATACATTAAGACATGAACATTTTTACTTGGTATTAACTAATGAAATAGGAAATGACTTTTGTTGCTAAAGTTTAATTTATTTTAACTTCAGACATTTACACATTTGTATTCATTTAGGTTTTTATCAAGGGTGTAAAACGGAGGCCAGGATTTTTGTATTCACACACACAGGCTGTTTGTCTTATGTTGCTTTTAGTTCCCTTTATTTTATGAGAGTGAACAAAGGAGAGTAAGCCAGACAAAGTTACTACATGAGAAATGATAAGGTGAAAATTTTCTAGGATCTAAAGATGAACTATTATTCAGTTTGAGGATATCATTAACCTAAAGAAGTTGGTTTCAGCGTGTTCAAATTTTCTAGAAACCTAGGGTGAAAACAACTCCCTTTGAATATTTGTAAGGAGTTTAGATAAGCTAACCAATTCCTGCTGGCAAATAGAACCTTGTGAATCAAGACCTACTATGATCACGGGGGTGACTTTATCTTTAAGTCCTTTATGCAAAGGTTTCATCAGCACTCATCCTTCTTCCCAGTACTGGAGGGGGCTGTGAATCTCTGGACAGTGAATCCCTAATAAGTCAGGCTACAAGATTGTGGTTACTCTGGACATGCCTGTGAAAAGGATTCTCCTGTTTTCTCCCTGGTCACGACAGGAAGTGTAATCAATTAGTTCTGTAAATATCACCAACATTTCCATTTCCACCCTGAGTTGGGGCTCTCTAGCATACACATTATGCTTTTGTCCACATTCTGGACCCATAGAGGAAACAATAGGCTTCCCTCCCTCCCCTCAATTAGACTTGATCCTCTACTGACAGTGCCTGCACAAGGCAGATGAACTTGTTAATCGTTTATTGGCAAATTTATGGAAAGAGCGATTTAATATATTTTTTATAAATGGACAGAGGGATATTCTTCGAATGTGTCTTGAGCTCAAGACGCTTTCAGAGAGTCCGAAGAACCCAGAACATTCATTCTCTCTGGCAATTTACAAGAAATTGGTTTTTGTAGTAGTTAACCGCTAGAGGGCAATGTGGAACTATTTTCCTGCACATGCTCAGAGCTTTTAACACTTAAAATCAGTAAATTAGAAAAGAATGGCCTAGAATCATTGCCACTTTGGAAGCATCAAATGAGTTAAACACATTTACTATTATCATAATGAATTCCAAATGAATTAATCATTAATTATGGTCAGACTTCATTGTTCAGGATATGCTTTATGACAATAAATTTATTTTTGGGTATTGGCTGAAATGTTGAGAGGCATAGGATTGACAAATGTATCAATTGTCTCTGCACATAAAGTGTGGCAGTTTTCTCATTTGAATTTAATGTGATTTAATCATACTGAAAGGATTTGGATCTTGGTAGATTTCCCTTGGAATTATTTTTGGCTATAGATATAGACTCCCACAAGTCAAGTATTGAATATAATTTTGTGTTTTAAATTTTTTACTGGTCAGGATTAAGAAAGTTGAAGACATATTTAATAACTCTGAGCTTGTGCAAATAGTTGACTTGGCCCAAATCTGTTTGAGTATCACAAAATGGGGGGGGGGATAAATGCACATTTATTGATTAGAGGGTTGTAAAAGGCAAGGGATTTGTTATCAGAAGTCTTGGTGTCCCTCCCAAGGTACATGGCAGGGAAGAGGGCCATTGTTCTAGAGGCCTGTGTTAACCACTCTCTGGAGTTTGGAGATACATGCCGCTCTCTGAGAATCAGGGAGTGAATCCAGAATCCTTAGGGGAAGACTGAGATGCTATGCTTGGTAACAAGTGCCTGGGAGAAGAATGTCATTGTTTTTAATTAATATTTTGTGTGGATTAAAGTGGCAGTGGCATGTGCCAGATTGACAACCCAGAGTCTTCTAATCATTACAGATTATGTTCTTCACTCAGTGGCCCTAGGCATGCCAAGCACTTGTTGGGGCTCAGGATCCATGTTCTTTCGTCTTTTCTCTTCTCTGTTGACACGGCCAACAAGTCGATTAGAGAAAATTAAATGCTAGCTGTTTCCTGATGCAAACATCTGCTCCTTGCAAAGGATCAGGGCTACTACAAACACAGAATGAAAGCTACTGGATCATTGTGAGACACTAGGTGTTTCCGGATACCTCTGACACTCCTAGACATGAATTTTTCAATTAAGTGTAATGGGTGGAGAGTAAATACAACTGACATTGATCTCTGAAAAGGACAAGCAATTCATACTTGAGGAAATGCAATTCATATAACACACTCAATTACATTACACAAAACACAACACAACTTCATTACATACACTCCTTTGTAAATTTAATTAATACACAACCTAAACCACTCTCTAATAAAGACTTCATTTCTCTTTTCCAGAAACACCATGCAGTTGAAGGTCAGATTACAACATGACTTCTGCATTTGCCACTCTTACAGATACTGTGTTCTTAGTCGCTACGAGAAATCATTTGAGAAAAAGGCATGGAATCGCGGTATATTTTATTTAATCATTTAAGGTCTACTATCAATAAAAAACATCGGGTGAAAAAATAAAGAATTGTTTTGGTGCTCAGCAGATAGCACTTAAGTGTGTGTTAGATCAGTCCATATGAGACATAGAATAGCTGCAAACGTGTGACATACTCAAATGATGCTCAGGGAGAATTTAACCACGGATGGAGCAGACTGGAATTTGAATACGCAAGAGGGAAAAACAAAGATGGTTGATGTCTTAGTTTTACTGTTCTATGAACTAATAAGATCAGCGACTTAAATTTTAGGATAAGGAAATATGGGTTCTAAGCTGAATCTGGGTTCATAGCGCAGTAAGAGTGGTGATTATTTCTTGCATCTGGTAGTACCCATAAGGTTTGCGGTACTGTGGAACCTGGCCAGCAGGAATAATGCTTCCAGGTCAGAACCAGTTTCACTTCTGTGCTGTCTATTCCTCAAGTGTGTGGGCGTAAAAGAATCGTACCATGAAGTTCTATAGAGTAACCAAAAGCACTGGCAATGGTCCATAATGTTTGTGGAGTGTATAGGAATTTATTGGCCTGAAACTCCAAAATACATTTTTAGTACTGGGATTTTTATTTATTAGCTTGGTTTCCAATAGGTGTGTGTGTGTGTGTGTGTGTGTGTGTGTGTGTGTGTGTATGAAGCTTCTACACTAGTAGATTTCTGTATCATTATTTGTAATAGCCAGAACTTGGAAGCAACCTAGATGCCCCTCAACTGAAGAGTGGATAGAGAAAATGTGGTACAGCTACATAATGAAGTACTACTCAGCAGACAAAAAAAATGGAATCTTGTAATTTGGAGGCAAAAGGATGACATTAGAAGAAACCATCCTGAGTGAGGTAACCCAGTCACAAAAAGACAAACATGGTATGTACTCATATGTGGATTTTAGACATGGAGCAAGGGATTCCTAGCCTACAATCCCACCACCAGCGAGTCTGGGAAGCAGGGAGAACCCTAAAAAGATGCATGGTAACTCAGAGAAGGGTTATGGGAGGAGATCTCCTAATTGGATTGGGAGCCGCGGGGGGTGGGAGATGGGAGAAAGAGAGGGGGAGAAGAGGAGGGGAGAGAAGGACACCATGGACACTGGAGAGCAGGAAGTTTGAACCAGGGTAAGAATAGAGGAGAGAAGGATGAGAGATACCATAATAGAGAGAGCCATTTAAGTTGTAGGAGAGATCCGGCACTGTGTGTGCATATCTATGTACAATTGTGGATTATTGAACTTGCTTCCTCTATCCTAGCTTTTACTTGACAACTGTTTTTGTTTTGTGAATGTGAAACACTTATAAATCCAAATAGTTGACACTCAGATAACATTCCATTTCTTACAAATTTTTGTGACTATTCTGTAATTGTACAGTTGTTCTTGCTTTCTGCACTATTCACTGACAAATGACCACTTAAGGCAAGCCACTTATTACTATGAACAACACTGCAGTCTAGTATTTGCTGACATTTGGTAAATACACTACTATGTGTTGGTATGATGCAAATATTTGATACATATTCAATCCATTATCTCTTCAATACCCACTTACAGCTGTTTTTTTTAAAAATTCACTTGATTGTATATATTTTGTCCTTGGGGATTAAATTCAGGACCTTGCTCATGGGAGAAAAATGCTCTACGACTCAGTCACAGGCTAGTCTCAATTCCATTCAAATTTAATGCATTAAAACAGGTGCATAATACAGTGACTTCCATGTTGTGTTTCACATCTACATAGTGTCTCTGGTCCCCATACCACCAGTGAGTTGCCATAGTTACTGAGTTGAATGTAGACAGCACGAATAATAGACTAAGATGATAAAACATAAGTGTTTTTGAAGTTATTTCTACCTTTTTGTCTTCAAATGAGAACTAATTACATATACAAGAAATGGCCTTCTGAAAAATGTTAGTGTTCAGTAAGCTGTAATTTATATCACACTTTGAAAAAAGAACAAGAAGGCATTGGCTTAGTACATGATTTAGTTTCATGTATACAACTAAATATTTCTATTCTTGTAGCAAAAAAGATTGGACCAAAAAGATAATATTTTATTTACTCCTAAATTTTAAATCTGTGCTCTAAATTTTGAAGGTAATATTTATTTCAGTATATACTCCAATCAGGAAAATATGAATATATGGAAAAATAACATTTGTCAATCATGAGAATGACATTACATTAATATTTCTCTGGAGGTTATGAAATTGAATTTATTTTAATGCTGAGCTTTAATAAAACTTAGCAAAACGAAGTTGGAAAAAAATGACCTGCTGAAAACAAGAATTTCAAATACAAATTGAACAAAGAGAACATTTGAAAACTTGATTTTGAATCCCTGCTGAAAACAAGAATTTCAAATACAAATTGAACAAAGAGAACATTTGAAAACTTGATTTTGAATCCCTGCTGAAAACAAGAATTTCAAATACAAATTGAACAAAGAGAACATTTGAAAACTTGATTTTGAATAAATATACCTACTGATACAAGTAGTCAAAAACTAAGTCAGTTTGTTTAATATATACTTGGAATATATGGGAGAATTTAAAGGACATATGTGTACACAAAACTAAACTTTTAAATGAAATTAAAACTGAGAAGAAAATAAGTGAGAGCATTAGTGTCAATAGTCAGCAGGTCACTAGGTAAAATTCATGTGAAAAATATGCTAGCAACAGTAAGAAAGAAGAAAAGCCAAAAGCACAAAAGATGAACGAAAACATTGAAATACACAACAAAAATACCGAATCACATTCCAGGGTAGCAATTGAATTTTTAAGTCTATTTTAAAATCAGTTGAACCCATATGAATTTTAATAGAGAATTTTATACAAGATTGTCCTATAGTGGTTAAAATCTTTAATAGCTGTATGCTTGGAAAGTTTTATTAGATGATGAAAACAAAAGAAATGGCTTATCCAGTTGTGAGGGATTAAAATCTCTATGTATATGTAAAATAAAATTGTTTCTAATTTAATAAAAAATTTAAAAAATCTGCATTGTTTAGTGTGGTTGAAAGTTGCTACTTGCTGCTAAAGTAGATTCTTGTAAACATACTTCAGTTATGCACTTATAACAAAGGCTCTTATGAAGAAAGAAATTAAAAAATTACAAATTACAAAGGAAGAAGTAAAATTATCCTTTTTGCTAATTGGCATGACCTTGTATATATTAAATAACAAAGAGTTTTCAAAAAAAGCAAGAAAATCTAGTTGAGTTAGTAAAATGATTTCAGGAAAATTGAAACATGCATTTAACAGAAAAATTAGTTATATCTCTATACATTATAATTGAAAAAAAATGAGTTTGAGGCTAGCATGGTCTACAAAGCTAGTTTCAGGATTACCAGAGCTGTCACACAAAGACTCTGCCTTGAAAAATCAAGACAAAACAAGTGAAAAAAATCTATAAACAAAAGCATTGAAGCTATAAAACATTAAAGAATTCACTAAGGTGATAAAAGATTTATACAAAGAAAAGTAAAAACAACTGAAGAAGAAAATTAAACAGGGTAAACAAAAATGGAAATACTTCTAATTTTTATTGATTGTTAACTATCTTATTAAGGAGTCAATACTATCAAAATGATCTATAGATTCAATGAAATCCCTGTCAGAAGTCCAGTGACCTTTGGAGTTAAGAGTGGGGTGGTTTAACCCACAGAAACACCTGACCTGAACAAGGGGAGTTCTTGGACTCCAGATTGATGGCTGTGTGGAAAGCATGGGACTGACCCAGACCCCCTGAATGTGGGTGTCAGTGGGGAGGCCTAGGTAATCTATGGGGCCTTGGGTAGTATTTATCCCTGGCGTACAAAAAGACTTTGAGTGCCCATGCCACAATATGGGAGGCTCTCTCAGCCGGGGAAACTTGGGGGAGGAACTAAGCCCTGCCCTGAATGAAATGACAGTTACTGGAGATCCACCATGGAGTGCCTCACCCTCCTGGAGATTGGGTGGGGGACTGGGGGACCTGGTGGGGAGGGCAGGAGAGGAGGGGAGGAAGAGGGAGCTGGGATTGACATGTGAAACAAGATTATATTAGGTTAGAAACAAGATTTCTATGAAATTCATGTGCGGTTTCAAAGGATCCTTAGTACCTGTCATTGTCTTATAAAAGACAGCAAGTTGGAAGTGTCATGAGTTCTAGTTTGTAAAGTTGTTATAAAGCTGTAGTAACTAAACTAAGGTGGTGATTCACATATACAGACAAATGTGCTGGAGTCCACAACTCAGAAAAAAACAAAAACAAAAACCCACAAATGTGAGGGAAAATTGTTTTAAAAAGAGTGTCAATGACCATTCAAATAGCAAATGAAAGCTCAATAAATGGTTGTAGGATAGTTTGATGCAACAGAATAAAGCTGGGTTCTTAGGTTAACAACTATACAACAATTAACTCAACTTACATCAAACCCTTGATTATAAAACCTAAACTAAATGCTAACAGAGGAAAATATAAAACAAAGGCTACATACATGACCTTAACTAGCAATGATGTTCTGGGCATGGTGTTAGCTACAAAGCCAACAAAAGAAAAAGTAGTCAAACAGGAAGAAAAAGAATTTTAATTGTAAAGCAGAAGAAAATATCAAGAGATAAAAAGCAAAATGAAACAGTAGTATTGAGGAAATCATTACATTTTCATATCTGATAAAAAGCCAATATCCAAAAATTCTGCAACAATATATGAACGATTCACTGATATAAAATTTCTTGAATACCTTTCTTCAAAGAAGGCATAGATATGAATAAATAGTGTATGATAAAATGCATAGAATTATTAATAGCTAGAGAATTTCAAATCTTAAGTCTAAGAAATCCAATGTGGTAAATTTATATTTTTATGTTTAATATTTTAAATATTAGTATGTTTTCACAATAGCAAATTAGATTCTACCTTTGGCAGTATTTTGAAGCAGAGTACCTGCAATTTTTATAATATTCCTACTAAAAAATTAAAGAATAATTTAATAAGAAATGATACTTATAACTGTACACCCCACAGAGAAGAGCAGATCTTCTATCGGAGAATCCAGCTCAACATTAAAATGCAAGACAATACTTACATATGGTACCATGTGACTCTTGAAGATGCCATACATCTAAAATGCGACATAAGAGTCAAAGTGTATTGTTTAATTTAAATGATATTTCCTTTTGGAAATTAAACATGTCATCAGAGAGAAGCAGAGAAATGGGATGAAAGTTGAAAAGTGAAGCAGAAGGAGCTATAGAGTAGGACTCAGAAATGTATAACAAAGAGTTAAAATGTAAATAGTCCTGGAGGTAGGAGCACAGTATGATAATAAAAATATATGAAAAAGCATTACATAACTATAGGAGATGGATTTGGAAGCTCACACTAAGTAAAAAGTATTTAAGGATATGAAAATGCTAATTTTCCTAATTAAATTATTGCACATTTTGTATAAATGCATTGGTAAGGAAACAGTATTCACAAATACAACTAATGTGTGCCTGTGAAAAATTAGACTTACAAAGATAAAAGCAGAGGAAGCTAAGGACTTTACAGGAATGACAGTGGCATGGTATGGTGGTTTCCACAGTGAGTGAAGAATGGGTACATGAGCAGTGTGAGGGTTGGGACAGGAGCAGTGGCAGTATTCAATAGGTATAGTGCTCATCTTACAAGACAGAGAGGGTTGGTTCAGGGGGGTTGGACAACAAGAAAAATGTATTCAAAACACTGGCTGTATGCTTATAAGATGTATTAGTCTGAGTACCATAAAAATTGGGGCAAAGCCGGGCGGTGGTGGCGCATGCCTTTAATCCCAGCACTTGGGAGACAGAGGCAGGAGGATCTCTGTGAGTTCGAGGCCAGGCTGGACCGACAGCCTCCAAAACAATACAGAGAAACCCTGTCTCTTAAAAAAAATAAATAAATAAAATTGGGACAAATGTAGGAATAATCCAAATTCTGCTTATAGACTTTGTAAAATATCCAACCTATTTGTTAATTCCCAATACTCAAGATTAAATAAAAATGTTAGAAAAGGCAAGAGTAACAGTCTGGTTCTTAAGATAATGCTTTAATTGTTTTGTTGTGGTTCAATAATTTTATTTTACTGTGTGTTATTTGAAATAAAAAGGTAATACACAGAGGCAAAGTTTTATTTTGTTTATCATTTGTGAATCTATGCAGATAATACTACATTGTGATTATGAAGCAATTTGGCTCAAAGTAAAAATAGGAAAACAGAGAAGTAGAATTAAAGAACTATATCTGAATAATAAAATAGTAATTTCTAAGATGGATCAAAATGTATTTTTCACTGATGACCCTTATAGCGTGTATTCATTCCAAGATTCTAGAAAACAAAGAAAGGATGAGCCCAGCAAACCACAAATGTTTGTGTGTGTGTGTGTGTGTGTGTGTGTGTGTGTGTGTGTGTTTGTGTATTAAGGCACCAAACTATCATAATGAACAAATAAATAACCACTCCAGGAGCTATATTGAACCAGAGTTGAAAGTTTATCAGCATGCTTTCTAGACCTCATTGTATGGTACTGCTATTATCTGAGGCTTCCCTAGTGGGTTATGTTCCTAGTCACTGCCATGAGAGTAGATAGAGACAAAACATGAAGTGTCTACATGTTCTTAGGTATCCTACAGGCACGAAGAGAGACTGAGAAGATACTGTTACTCCAGCATTTAATAACAGATCCTGACCCCTGTCCCGAGGCTGTGACCTGTTCTTCACTGTGTAGTTGTGTCTTGCTAAAAATCAGGTAGGTGGTTTATTAGCAATATGTATTAAAAAGGAACCTAGAAAAGTCCATTCAGAGTGTTATTTTCAAAAGGACAGTAACCAGGATGTTTCAAGACAGTGTCAACTATGATGATGCACAGTAATTTCAGCTGAGGACCCCCACTGCTCTGCAGGTAGAACCCATTTTGCTTACTTTTTTTGTAAACATTCCTACTCTTATCACAATCCTTGACATATAGTAAACACTTAAAAACTATTTTCTCACTTAATGAAAAAAATTGTGGCTAAATAGAGCAAATTAAAAGTTAAACAAGTACTCCTAAAAGTAAAGTACCTTGCCAAGGTCCAACAGCCTATTGTTGAGCTTCAGGGTACAACACGTAAATCTCTGTAGTTTTTCTCTAAGTGATTTATCCTCAAGAAAGCTCCCATGATGAAACAAGCCATCTGCCTCAGAGAACTTCCTGCTCAGTAAACTGGAATATAAAATCTGTAATGACTAGAGCTTTGTCAGCAAAGCATTTGTTGTATTTCTTTTGTGGAATGTGAAAAATACTCATGTCGGTCTCATAAATTTCCTGAGCAATCACCCACTGTTCGCTCAGCCTTTTGGATGTCAGGGAAGTCTGTGGTTGACTGATTCTCAAATGAATAATTCTAACAAGAAGGCTCATTTCCAGTGTGCTGCACTTTTGCTTATGATTAGAAAGAGTAAGGTTAACTCTTGATTAATGGTTGTTTTAGCAATGCTCAGTGCTAGAACACTCACATATACCTGGTCTCATCCTTTACCTATCAGCCATAGCAGTTTCTCACTGATCCTTTCCTAACCCATTAAGTGTAGTAATGGACTAAAGGGACTGCTATCATTGGTTTATGTATAACTAATCACTCAGGGAAATAAAGGGGGCTTTATTTTTGTTGGTTTGTTTTCCTTTTTATTTATCCTTGGAAAGAGAACTCAGAGTTTGCTAAATATTTAACAGGGTAATTTTTAAAGATAGTGTGTCACACTTAGCATCTGTAAAATGTGGGTTCGCTTTCTATATTTTTGTAGAAAATATGGGTTAAGAGGAGGATAAACTTAGGAGTTGTAAGACTATGCCCAACAATTATAGTCTTTAAAGTTAGAAGATTGTATACGTAGGAAAAGAAGTTGAGAAATACAGAAAAAACAAGCTATCATAACACCGCTAACGTATATGTCTAAACAAGAGATGGAACATAATTTAAGGAAAAATATTAAAATATTTCACACAAATCACCTTATCTATCAATTTTAAGTATGTAAAAATAGTTCATGAATTATATTTTGTTCTATGTCAGTTTAAGTAGAAAAAATACCCCTAAGTTTTTTTCTCTTACACTCTCTATTTTCTCCATAATTAGAAAACTCATGGACAAAACCTGTTCAAATGCTGCAGCAGGATAGAGTCAACATTTTCTAGTCAAATTTGAACTTCTGTTTTCATGTTATGAAGGAAAAAATAAATTATTAAGATGTGCCAAGTAATTTTACGCAAGTTAGTCTCTTCAATTATTGCATAAGCCTTAAGTCTAGAGATGGCTTAATACATGAAATATCAGCAATGTAAGTCTGACCTAGATCCCCAGACTCTACGTAAACGTCAAGTGTTTGTAATCTCCTGTGTTCCTGTAGGCAGAAGTAGGCATAGACAGGACAGTCTTCTGGGTCCGGTGTGCATAGCATAGAAAAGATCTTGTCTGAAACAAGGTGGAAAAGCAAGAACTGCCACCTGAATGCTATTCTGTGACCTCCATGTGTAGGCCATGTCACACTCATGCCCAAACCTACTTATAGGAACCAGCACCCACTCACACAATGTTCATGAACTTCAAGCTCCCACCATTATCTCTAATGGGTCAATGTGGACATAGAGAGCAAGAGGCCTTTACATGCTAATGTCTTTCCAGTTGAAGAAAGAATAAATAAGTTATATGAAATGCTCTAAGTCCAAACCCAGCCCTCTTAGTTTTCTACTGTCACTATCAGAATTACAGACTTCTTCTGCACTTACTGCATCTTGGTTGAGATACTGATTTCTACCATTAAACTCCAAACACATTTATGCTCTAATAATAATTTGATTTTATATATATATATATAAGTCATAATGTATTGAGGAAATATAATATAATATAACTTACATGTTTTGTACTTGTAACATATATTTTTAGGTAATGAGAAGTAATGTGTTCACTGACTCTCAAGGAAGCATAGTGATTACTCCTAGAAAGGAACCTTTTGCTTATGGAGAAAATAAATCATATTTGCTATAGGTTTTCATATATTTTAGTCCTTCTTGGTTCAATATATTCTTAGAATTGAATACAAATTACAAAATTCTTTATGTTTTCTGAAGTTCTAGAGAACTGAAGTTGAGCTGAGTAGAAAGAGAAATCATATATGAAGTGCAGGGGTAAAGAGCATGAAAAAAAAGTTCCAAGTGTTCCCACATGCATGCATGTTTCTTTATTCAGAGGAGAGGAGGGGCCTGGGAGGGAGAAAGGGACAAAAGCAGAGAGAGGAGGAGGGTGAGGCAGGGCATTATGTCTCTTTAATTTTCCAGATAATAACTGTTGCAGTTTTAAAGTGGTTTGAGAGAGACAGACACCATAGTACAGAACTGGTTTGTTTTTTGAATTGGGGGAAAGTGAATGGTAAAAGTGGGGAGGGGATAGGGTAGACTGGCTTCTAAGAAAAGAGAGAGAGAGAGAGAGAGAGAGAGAGAGAGAGAGAGAGAGAGAGAGAGAGAGAGACAGAGAGAGACAGAGAGAGAGAGAGAGAGGAGAGAGAGAGACAGAGAGAGAGAAAGAGAGAGAGAAGAGAGAGACAGAGAGAGAGAAAGAGAGAGAGAGAGACAGAGAAAGAGAGAGAGAGACAGAGAGAGAGAGAGAGAGAGAGAGAGAGAGAGAGAGAGAGAGAGAGAGAGAGAGAGAGAAGGATGGGAGGTGAGCAGGGCCTTTTAAAAGGGAACATAGTGAATGTGCACAGGTGGTGCTCTTAGTGGCTACAGCTGAGGGCATACTCTGTCAGAACACCAAGGAAAGGCCAGTACAGATGCCGTAATACTAAAAGTAACTACATGATTACACTGTCTTTTATTTTCACAAACCTTCAAGCAAATAGTTAAACCATTCTGAACTGAAGCTAGATAATAGTGTGCTATTCTAATTTGCCACTTTCAGAATTCTAGCAACAATACTAATTTTGAAAGAACTTTTCAGTTGCTAAATGATGATGAAAAAAGATTCAAAATTTTCCAATGACTAGAATTTGAAAAGGATTAGGTTCATTAGCTAGATATTAAAACTTTAGTGAACTTTATGCAGTGTAGACAATGATCAAAAGTACTTTGGAATCCTGTAGATTCTGGGTCTGTCATATTGTAGCTAAAAATATTGACATATGTCACCTGAGACTTTTTAGACTTAGTTGAATGTTCTGTTATTGCTATTATGTTTTCTACAATATGGCATCAATATGAGCACAGCTGCAGTAGATATGTATGTATGAACTATACATTATATGTTGGCATACAGTAAGTGCTCAATAGATGTTATTTATTGTCACAGTTATGAGCTATCTAAGCTTTCCCTTGTTTGTACTAAATGTCTTTTCTGCTGTTTAGTGCTCAGTAGTGTAAAAAATAATATATGCTTGTTTTATTAAACATCATCAATATATAATATGTGGTGGCTTGAATGAAAAAGGCTCCCCTTGGCTCATGTATTTGAATACTTAGTTCCTAGTTGGTAGGATAGTTTGGCAAAGATTAGGAGATATGACCTTTTTGGAGAAGATGTGTCACTAGGGGCGATTCTTAATGTTTTAAAAGTCCATGCAACACAGAGTTGCTTTATTTCTTTCAGCCTCATGCTGTGCTTTGTGGATAAGATGTAAGCTCCCAGTTATTATGGCTACCTATCTCCCTGCTACCATACTATCTACCATGATTTTCATGGGTTTTAGAACACTCTGAAACCATGACCCCAAAGTAAATGCCTTTTCTTGTAAGTTGCTTTCATTACAGTAACAGAAAAATAACTAAGATATGATATGGTTCCATTTATGATCTCTGTAAAGCTTAAAATTATAAGATAATTCATAAAAATAAAAGGTTACTCATCACATTTAGAAAGTTTCTATATGTATAAGGTAAGAAGGTATTTTGCAGTCAGAAATCAAAATAAAACAAGACAAAAACAAATGAACTGAACCTTAAAATGAAAGTTTTGTTTTCTGAGAAGGAAGAAAGAAAGATGAGTTTGAGAACATGAAGACTTTAGGGATGT
The DNA here is from genome assembly GCF_017639785.1 of Mesocricetus auratus. NCBI lineage: Eukaryota > Metazoa > Chordata > Mammalia > Rodentia > Cricetidae > Mesocricetus > Mesocricetus auratus. Next base: position 83,955,729 of record NW_024429184.1, on the reverse strand, counting down.
GGAAGAAGTTGAAGAAGGCCAACGAAGATGATTAAAATACGTTGTTTGGGAAAATATAAAAAGAAAGAAAGTAGATTTTGTTTCCTGAAATCAAATGATATTATTAATAAAACAACTTCATCTTCTGGATGATATCTATATTCTTCCTTCACATTCCTTGTAAGGGCTAGAAGAAATGGCTATTTTCTCTTGACAGTCTGAGGAAGCCTGGACATCAGGATGAAGGAACCAGCTAACAAGGGAGCCTCTGACTCACAAAGGCCTCCCGATGCATCTCAAACAAGCAAGAAAGTATGGAGAAAAAATAGACATCATTTCTCAAAGTTATACATGCCTGGTTTACTGTACCATTTTTTTCTTTTGGGTGGGGGTTTGAGAAAGGGTTTCTCTGTGTTGCTTTGGAGTCTGTCATGGAACTCTCTCTGTAGACCAGACTGGCCTCAAAACTCATAGAGATCCAACTTCCTCTGCCTCCTGGGGACTGAGATTAAAGGCATGAGCCACCTCTGCCCAGTTACTTTACCAATTTTTTATGGTTATTTCACACTATTCTCATTCCTGTGTCCTATATCTGTATGTTATCTACCAGACACATAGGTTTCTGATCAAATTTATGATCTCTATTGTTTTATTATAAATTAGAGAATTAAAAGATTTTATCCATAATCAAAGAAATTAGCACCTAAACAATGAATTATTGCTCTTAATATGAAATATTGCATTATAAAAGGATATTAATATGGATAGGGTAGAGTCAATTATAAAATGAAAATTTAATAGTTTTCTGTTCCAAATATACAAAATTTCCTTTCCATAGTACAGTTCTGCTCTGTGCTTTTAGAGTATTTCCTAATTTCTTCTAAAGACTAGACTATTTGGTATGTAAGCCTTGTGAATTACATTACCATTGGGAGACATCCATTTTACTCTTCCTGGTAAAATTCTTGGCTCTCATCAACCTTTTGTTTACTTTGCTCTAATTGAGATTTACTCTTAGGACAACAGTCTCTGTTGAAATTCTTTGTGTTTTATTCAAGCTCTGGTTCTATTTTTGTTAGAAAATGTAAACCTTCCAACACTCCAATAATGCTGGTGTGAATTTCCTATTCATTTCCTGGAACAAATCTGCTGGGATTTAAGAGAGGAAGTTGACCAGCTGGAACAAAATTCTTCTAGATGACTGAGGCAACACTTCATTGATTGTGTTAAAACCTTGTTCCTGTCATCTCAACACCAAGATGTTATCATGTCTTCCTACTACAATGTTGTCCTACAGTCATACTGTGAATTCTTTTAGAACCTGACAATTTTATAATTATTGTTCATGTTACTTTAGTAAGTGGGTGATACTTGACACAAAAATTCATTGTAATTTATAATTAGCTATTGTGAGAAACAATGGAAACAACAGAAGCTGTTCTCTTACAACTTAAAGGGTAAAAGGTCTGCAAACATGGCACTAGATGTGCCACAGGCTCCAGGGCAGAATAGCTCCTTACTTTGGGAGCTGGTAGGTTCTCTGCTACTGTATCACTCCACTGTGCACGAGGTCTATACTTCACCTTCTTCACTGTCTTGCCACTGTGTGACTCCCCAAAGATATTATCATGCAATTTATAAGCTATTGGGTAATCTAGTATGACCCTGATAATCATCCTGAACACAAGTCCCTTGTTGAAGTTTCTTTTACATTGGTGAAGACTTTCTCAGAAAGATGTCACATCCACAGGGTTTAAGAATTAAGAGACATTTCCACTAAGTTTTATTTTCTTCTAGGGAAATTTACATTATCCATTTATCATTTGGGGATATAGTTTTAAGTCAATGACAGAAACTTTGCCTATCACACACATGGCCTAAAATAACATGGATAAAATAATACTGGTTTTTAAATTGTCACTTCTTAGTTAATTTTTAAGAAACTGATTCATGATGGACAGTGGTGGCACATCCCTTTAATCCCAATACTTGGGATGCAGAGGCAGGCAGATCTCTGCAGTACTTCCACCCAGTTGTCTCTGATTCAATTCATGTCTCAAGTTCCTACCTTGAGTTCCTTCCTTGGTTGTCCCCAATGAAATATGATCAGGACATTTAAGCCAAATAAAGCCTTTAAACCCACAGTTAGTTTTGGTTATGGTCTTTATCATGGTAGTAGAAAATAAATAAATGTATTTAAAATGTTATGGATTATATTCTATCAACTAATTGCTTATTAGACTCCCCTGAACCAACATAGGCTTCAATATTACCTTTCTTTGCTTCCTGGAAGTTGAACATAGTCTCTATGGATAAAGATATATAAACATTAACACAGGAATGTTCAACGGAACATTGGAGAAGGGTCCTTACTACCAAACCTCTTCTTAGAGGACTAACTTTCACAGTACTGGAAGATGGTATGCATCTTCTGAGGAAAGAATACAATACTATCCCTCCCCAATAGTGATGACTATGAATTACAATTACCAGAAGGGTAAGATGCTCCTAAGGGTGTAATAGTGACATTTACATATTGACAGTAACCTACAGCCTTTTCAACAAGATGACAGCCTTTTCTGATACTGTAAACTTACTCAACCATCCATAGCTATTGAAGTCTTGACTCTCAAAGGAGAACATTCTACCATCCCTTTGCCAAACTATGATAATTCTTCTCTGCAGTCTCAATATTTATCTTTATACACACAGATAAGTGTAACTTTCACCCTTCATCAAAGGTTCATTTTACAGCATATAAAGGCCATTACAGAAATAAACAACTGGTAAAAATGTAGAGAACAACTGATAAGTAGGTTCCCCATCTCAAATGATACATCTACAACTCAAAACCCTACGGCTAAGGTTCAGAGAATATCTCAGAAGAAGGGACAGGAACATTGTAAATGCCGTAGGGTCAGAAAGAATTTTGCAAGATTGTGTGTTCTATATATGATAGGTAAGATATGCCAATGAGCTCAACAGTTTGTCTAACAAATAAGATCTGAACAATGACAATACCGGCTATCATACAAAAGAGGATGGTGAAATATCATGGTAGGATCCCCCCCTAGCAGTCAATTAAAGATTCCTGAAAGGGTGAATTGGTTGCTTCCAGGGGTGAGTCTGGTTCCAAATTAACTAGATTATCCAATACAAAGTTGTTAACCTTGAAAATGTATATATTCAAGAAAATCAATATTAAACTTAGTTGGCAAATATTCATACCTACAACATACACACACAAGGCAGGCTATGAATCTCAGAGGGAGAAGGGGCAGTAGGAGAGTTTGGAGTTATTAGACAGGGGATATGATGCAATTATACTTTAATTAAAATAACATTACTTTTCAATTTCTTCACTAGAAAGAGATAGCCCATGTAATAATGACCATCATGGTGTAGAGTAGCTTAAGTTCTGACTCCATATTCCATTGTTTTAGAAGACTAATATTTTAGACATATTTAAATAGAAAATAAGAAATATATTCATGAAATAATTGGACACAGGAAAGTACATCTCCAATGCCAGCAAGAAGGAGTCTGGGATAGGAAATTTGAGAGTTCAAGCCAGATTTGGCTATCAAGCAAAATCATTTCATATAAATACTAAGCAAATATTCAACAAATGCAATCTTCCCTAATATTTTTTATTTAATCAGTACAACACCAAGGTGGTTATTAAACACACATCATGTCATCTAGAATAACTTTAGAATAAGTAAATCCAATAGTATCAAGGGTTAGAATTTTAAGTCTTCTCCAACTTGCATTCACATTCTCTCTCTATTCATTATACCTGCAATTGCTTTCTAAAGAACTTGTATTCATGGTTCAACTGGTTCGTTCACTATACCTTTAGCTTCCCTTGTTTCCCCTTGACTGCATAGTCTTGGGCATCCTATTTCACATTTGTGTCCTGAGAATAAATTCTACGCTGACTATTAGTAAAAAAAATTTCCACCTTGCATCTTTAATAAAACTCTTCTAACAAGCTCATATAAAAGTAGCAATTCAAACTACAAATGCACAGAGAGTGTGTAGAGTATGACATTTCCTTTACGCTTGGCAAGAGATATATTTCTTTCTATTTAACATATACGACTTTATGAGTCTGTAATATGCCAGACTCCTCACTGTCCTCTATATGATGTCTTATGCTTAAAGTCACCCAGTAGCTAATTTTATATAATCAGTTTGGCAAAAACTGTTACAATGCTTGATCTTTTAGCATACTTATATGAGGAAGCTGATCCATTTGGTGTTTGACCAAATGGCCAAAAACATCTAAGAATGAAAATGAATCAAATAATATCATACTCATCATTGAATTCATTCAATCTGTAAAATAAAAGCTTTGAAATACAGTAAGCTAAGTATCAAAGGGCCTTTGAATTGTTACAAAAACAGGGAAATACATAATCGTTTTGATCGATTAGATTCCACATTCCATTCCTACAAAGAAAGTAAAAAGTAAGTATGCATATTATGTCAGGGAGACATAGTGAGAGCACTGGTAAGAAACATGGGAAGGACTGATGTTAATATGAGAATAAGCAATGATTCCCTGGGTAAGTATAATAAATTGTAAACTCATATAAGAAAAATAACTGCCTTTCTTCTAAGCTACTTTGTATGACTTTAATATATGCATTTTCAGTAGTCTGCTCTGATGACACAATCTAATACAGCAGTTTCTACTACTGAAGTGAAAATACATTTTGAATCTGAAATTTATGGATAAATAAGAGGGAAAAGCTCCCCTCCTTGCTTTCTCTACCATGAAATGACTTATTTCTATTGGGCCTCTGGAGTCAGGTTTTTATACTCCAGATAAAAGAAATCATTTTCAGTAATTATTCTTATACCCTTTTCCAGTAGTACAAAGCAGAATTTTGTTAACAAACACCTATAATATACTTCATTTCAAAATAATAATATGTCCTCTCCATGGGGTTTATTCAGTTTTTTATTCATGTATGTTGACTATTCTTGAGACAACTAAAGTGAATTGATTTTTCTTATTTAAAAGGGTTGCATGTCATAAACTCAAACTTTTATATTCTATGCATGAAGAATTTTTTTGATGGAAGCATGCTGAGCTTAACATGTAATTTACATTGAACTCACTGAGTTTCAAATGCACTCTGGGAGTTATAAAGGTTCATTTCTCCACAGGCTAAAAGACCTGTTTCCAGGAGCACTCAAGTCAAATTTAGTCCTGAAAAATGCAATATGACAGGATTCCTTCTTGATGAGATTAATAGTAGATATCAAGAGATAGGTGTAATACACGTGGCCTCTATGCTATTTTTGTAAAGCTAGAAATCTTGGTATGGTGACACAATAAAGGCTGGTTTAACCATGATTTAAAGCCTCCCATTTCTAAGGAAGTGGACTAATGGTGAGTGGATTTATTCTTCTATTTTAGTTTAAGATTAGGTATAATATTTAACAGTTTTGTGACACTGGATACTGAGCTGTGCAGGCCTATGGCTTCAGAGAGAAACCAAATTACAGATATTAAATAGGCTTTTAATTGTCATCCTTGACCTGGAAAGAAGAAAAAGGAAAGAAAACTATAATTGAAGACCTCCCTCAATAAAGAAAGTGTATGGTGACTTAAGAAGCTAGGGATTCTGGAGAAAATACAAGGAGAAGAGCAGTGGACTGGAAGGCTCTGGGCATCTAACTTCAGGCCTTATCTGAACATTTTCAGCCACTATGTGAGGAAACTCCATAGGGCTTGAGGATAAGTCACACAACAGGATCATAAGAAACTCTCCTTGGTGCTCTCAGAATCCAAAGCACAGATAAGCCTCATGGGAATCAGAAAGTCATAGGAATTTGAGTAAAGGTCTCACCATAAGTCATTTCACTAGCAGGGCAACTTAGCTTCATGTTATTAAATGCTAACGATCTAAGACACAATGGCAAGGAACAGAGTGAGATTGGTTCTCCAAATACCCGTATCCTAGTACAAAATTTAAGGAAATTAAAAAACATAAAAATCTCTAACATCTAACACCACACAAACACACACACACACATACACACACACATACACACACACAGGCAAACATACACAAACACACACACACATACACAATGTTTAGGAATTTCACATTATTGGAAGATCTGATACAAAAGGAGAAAGACAATTCATTGTGAGGATATGTTAATAGAAACAGCTTTGGAAATAATACGGACAAAATAATTTGCAAAGGACACTAAAAGCTGGTTATAATTATGTTGCATGCATTGAAGACTATTCAAAATTCAGTATTTTAAATAGAATATCAAACATATAGAAATGTAAAAAATGAAAACATCTTTTCTGGATGCAATGTACAGTATTTTAATACTGATTAGGTTAGCTTAGGCATTCAGACAGAAAAGTAATGAAAATAAAACTTCGTACCAAATAACACAGGGATGTATAAAAGGCTAAAACCCAAAACCGGTGAGATAGAAAATAAACTAGATCAACTAAGAGGACTGTAATATTTGTGTAAATCAAGGAATATCTTAAAAATTGGAAAGTGCAAAGCTATTTAAGGAAACAATGCTCAAAACTTCCCCACACTTGATGGGACTCTTTAGCAGGTTTGTATGTATATATAGCATACACATAAAATCTGGAACAAAGGAAAACATTCTTCTAAGCAGAAAAAAGACCCACTTTTTGTATAAAGTTACAATATGATTGGATGTCAGTTTCTACTTTGATCTAGGCCAGTTTAGAAAATGATAAATTAATATTCTTTATCTGTTCCGAATAAGAAAACATCTGTGCATTATAATATACATATTTATAGAGAACAAGAAGATAAAATCTATTTCTGCATAGGTATTATGACAATGAACAGGAATATAATCATGTATATGTTAATATCAAAGTATAATTCAGAATTAGGATATTGTCAACAATCATGTAGAATGGTTTAAAGATGAGAAATTAGCTAATTCAGTGAGAATTAATTATAATTCTAAACTATTAAATACATCGTTTTTTCACAATTTCAACATGCTCGGGCCAGGACCTAATAGAATAATAGAATTAAGAGGAAAAATGCAGAAATCTACTGGTATAATTACTTAAAAAACAAAATTCCCAGGTTTTTGTATTTTTCCTTGAGTCAGCTCTGAGCATATCCCATGGGACAAAAATACTGTATCTGTTTGTGTAAGCTCTGGTTCTCATCCCCCTCCCCATGGCATATGGTTTAGTCAAGAAGTTTAGGAGTAACATCTTATATCACTATTCTAGATTATGTTTTTCTTTGTAAACTGGAAGGAATTAATTTCTAAGAAACACATTGATTATGTATGCAGCAAATGTAACTTCCCTCGGTATGGCTGTATTTGACCTCCATTTCCTCCATTTAGTGCTCTGATAAAACACTGTTTTTTCTTACTTTAAGAACAAATTTTATCTTTCTTTGTTTTCATTCATTTTGAAAACTTGTGTGATAGCTGCCATTGGAGAAAACAAAGAATTATATTGTTGGTAATTTCAGAGTCCTGAGCAAAAATACACTGAACAGCTGTTTGTAAATGCTGAACAGCAAGGAGAATTGAGGATGGGATATGGATTGTTTTAACCCAAATAAGATATTTTCTAGAAAACTGAATATGATATGGGAAACATTTTTTTACTGTTTGAATGCTTGATACTACAATTCTCAGGAAAATTGAGCCACAGTCTTTTTGTGATCCTGTATGGAGGGAATAAATAAGCACTTATCCCTTTGTGTAGGGAAAAGAGATCAGATTTCCAATGAAATATATATAGAGAGAAAGCCTGTGCTCCAATGAGATGATTCTCCTTCTCTTGTTCAATAATAGTATTCATCTTTTGTAATGGATTTTTTCAAATGGCTTTAAAAAATTCACCAGGTATAAGACAATGTCTGCTTTGGACCTCAGAGAGTAGAGAGTGAGAAAGGAGTTACAAATAGAGTGAATGCATTATTAATGAATCACCCTGCAGCTGTCCTTAAAGACTGCCAGGAAACGTCTATACATTTAGAAGACACTCACCTGGAAAAAACAAAAGCATGGGAGATAATATCCATTCTTTCTGTTGTATTCAGGGAAATGTTCTCATGGCTTGACCTTTTCATATCCCCTGTCACTGCTCCCTAGGCAAGCAAGTCTCTTGGTGAACAAATGGAAGTCTCTTCCCCAGGAAATATAATCAATATTGGATGGCATTAAAATAAGGAATTTATATTTTTGTCTTTTAGATGAACTAAAATTCATTGTATTGTATTTTGTTCATGTTAATTAATTTCAGTAAACCAATTTTAAATAATATTTTGCATTCTCTATGTCTGAATTAAAAAACCCTGAAACTCAACTATTTTAAAAAATAACAGTCTACAACTTACATATATGTTGATAAAAATGATGCATTAATTACATATGCATACTTAATTATAATTGGTTCCATAGTTATCTCAACTAAGCTGCATAGACTGTAGAATTTTATCTCTGTTCTAGAATAGACGATTGAGGAATAGAGAGTTCTGAAATATGAAGAGAAAAAGTTTCTGTGTCATGAATGACCACAATTAGAAGATATAAATTAGATCTTTTACTAAATGTTACAAAAGAAAAGATTTATGAGTTCCTTAAAATGATGTTGATACCATTTAGAAGTAGATAACTTTATTCACAATCTCTAAAGACTTAATTTGATAGTTTTTTATTATTGAAGTAGTCCACCCAGAATTCATTTTTATATCTCTAAAACATTGACGTCCAAAACTCTGTTAGTGTTTAGAAACTCCGTGAACTGTGATGCAAGAATGTAAGATAAAAAGCATCATTCTTCCTCATTTTTATACATAGATGTTCAGAATTCACATCCTTTTGTACAGTTCCATTTTATTCTATACTTATTTACTCTTTGCTTGTTTATAATATACTTTTCAATAACTAGTTTATAAAAACAGGGCTTCCTGCAATACATCATTAAAGTGATAATAATAATGTAAAGAACAATACCTAAGGAAAGTCCTTTTATTTTTATATACTAAAACAGTTTAAGAAGCAAGAAGCATGCAATGAAATATGAAGGTTTTAATTATCGAGCCTTCTAGTTTTAGGAAAATATAAAATTCCAAGAACATTTTCTCCTATGTCTCTGTAGTAATCAATAGTGGTGTAAGACTTCCATCTATATCATGACGATTGTAAAAGTTTGACACTATTAAATAGTGCTGTAATATAATCCATAAGCTTGGGGTTGCTATATTAATATTAAATAGAACACTAATACAGACCAAGAAAACTAGAATATGGGGCTAAATGATAAAGAGACATTTAGAATACATAGGTAATTTCTTATGAAGTCTTAACAATTATAACTTTACTGACTTAATAATACTTTCCAAGATGATTTTGGTGGCTAATCATAGAAATCCACAGAACCATTGCAGAAAATTTAGATAAGACATCAAATATCTGAAAACTTTTTTTAACAGTTGGCATTATATAAAGTCTAAGAACTGTATAACACTATTATATTAAAGTTTATGTTAGCCAACAAACTTACATAATGCTAATATATGTAATAATATCGATAACTTTAAAAGTACTCTTACCAACGAGTAGTTTTTAGATATGCTAGAGATAAAAATGGAAAGAAATAATAAGAAACCCTAAACTATGAAACTCTAAATAACGTAAGAAATTGAAAGACAAGGTAGAATAATTTTGAGATAAATCATTCTGCATCCAGTAAATAGAAAATAGATAAAAAATACAAGAGCACTCTTGACAAGTATAACCAGTAAATATAAACCAAAAAATTTTAGATAATTGTCAATCAAATGTAATCATACAATAAAGGGATGGTGACCATATAAGATTTATATGAGAAATTCAAGGTTAGTTCCCTTTCAAAAATGTCATACTAAAAAAAAGAAAACATTTTAAGAGAGGGAAAATCAACTTACAAGCATTCTAAAAGTTTATTACTGAAATTGCCTGAAAGCTAGGGAATGTGTAGCCTTTCCTAAATATTGGATAAATGACATATTTTAGAAACACCACCTATTTCATGGTCAATACTGAAAATTTCTCCAAGCCCAAGATGCTTGCATCTGGCACTTGATTCACACTTTACTGATCTTACTGACTATGATAATAAAGCAGGAGAAAGAAATGAGAGGCAAGGTCCCAGAAAGTACGTGCCCAAATGTTTGCCCTTTATATTGCTTATGTAGAAAATTTCATAGCACCTACAGAATTGATAGAACAGTGATTGAACAGGTATTAGGATATACAGTTAATGTTAAGAAATGTGCTCATGATTTTATATTAAATATCCAGAAAACAAATTTAAAACGATTCCATTTAACATTTTTTCAAAAAATATTTTGGAGTAATAAGTTTAAAGAAAACATATATTATCTTTATAATATGGCTGAGAACATTTTTAAACGAACGAAGAAACAATTTAAAATCAGGTTTATACATTATGTATCAGTTAATTTGTAAAAATTTAGGAATTCATGCATTAAATATATGGTTTATTATACATCAATAGCTATAAATGTAGAAGAAATGATAAATAAATAAATCAATATGTCTGTAGATCTTTACAAAATAATGTAGTTCTAATGTAAATAATTAAAACCATATGGATCTCCATTATGAATGTATATTTAATCTGGCACTACTGCTCCTGTAGTCAAACAAGTAAAATATCAGCAGATTAATTACAAATGTCTGACTGAAAAAATGGTTAATGAAACTGTACACTTACACTAGGCAAGTTATTAATTTTGAACAGGTAATAGTAAATATTTTTCAAGTGGTCTTATATTTCTAGTCCCAAGGCACATAACTTGGCTCACTATATCAATATTAAATAATTATTACCCATAAGCAAAACTCTGTTTATAATTTCTTGTTCTGCTCTTTTTTTTTTTTTGGTAGTAGTACAAAACTTTAATCCCAGCCCTAGAGAGGCAGAGGTAGGCAGATCTCTGTGCATTTGAGGCCAATATGGTCTACATAGTGAGTTCCAGGACAGCAACACTGTTGCACAGAGAAACCCTGTCACAGCCTTGAAGCTCAGGTTGCCTTCAGTATGAGTTTTTTGAGGCCCTCAAATGCTACTCTGACAGACACAGGCATTAACATATCAATGACACAATAAAAGATTTTGTCTGGCATAAAGACAAGGAAGTAAAAAACTTTACCATAATCACTGAAATTACAGGGTTTTCCTGTAGTATGATTTTTATCTCATAGTTTTGAAAACTGCTGATATGTGCCGTATAGCGTTGATTATATCTGCTGGGATTCTCTCCAATGTTTTCTTCTATGTATTCGAAGATAACTGTGCTTTGCAAAGGTTTCAACACACTGATTACATTTGTAAGGTTTCTCTCCAGTATGTATTTTTTTTATGTATTTGGAGACTACCGAGATAGGCAAAGTCTTTCCCGCATTCATCACACGCATAAGGTTTCTCTTGAGTATGTGTTCTTTTATGTAGTTTAAGCTGTCCATTACTTGAAAAAGCTCTACCACATTCAGTACATTTGTAGGGTTTCTCTCCTGTATGTGTTCTGATATGTATTTGGAGATGACTTTGTTGTGAAAAGGCTTTACCACATTGACTGCATTCATATGGTCTCTCTCCAGTATGAGTTCTTTTATGAGCTTGAAGATGATTGTGACGTGCATATGTTTTATGACATTGATCACATTTATAGGGCTTCTCTCTAGTGTGTGTTCTTTTATGTATTCGAATATAACTCTGGTGTGCATAAGTTTTACCACATATATTACATTCATAGGCTCTCACTCCAGTATGTATTATTTCATGCATTCGGAGATTACTTTGCTCTGAAAAGACTCTACCACATTGATTACATTTGTGAGGTTTCTCACCAGTATGAGTTCGTTCATGTATTTGAAGATGACTATAATGTGCAAAGGCTTTACCACATTTATTGCATTCATAGGGTTTCTCTCCAGTATGTGTTCTGATATGGATTTGGAGATTGAAGTGCTGTGAAAAGGCTTTCCCACAATGATTACATTCATAAGGTTTCTCACCAGTATGTGTTCTCTTATGTTTTCCAAGCAGAAAAGCACAAGAGAAGGCTTTCCCACATTGATTATACTCATAAGGTTTCTCTCCAGTATGCGTTCTTTTATGTATTTGAAGACTACTTTGGCATGTAAAAGCTTTACCACATTGATCACATTCACAGGTTTTCTTTCTAATACGAACTCCTTTACGTCTTTGAAGATGCCTGGGATATGAAAAGACGTTAACACATTGAGTATATTCAGAGGGATTCTCTCCAAAGTGACTTCTTTTGTACCTTCCATGTCTTCGAGAAGTTTGGCAATGTTCTTCAATATTATGATCTTTGCAATTGTTACCTATAACAGTGAGGTTCCAGTAAGTCTCCAACATCACATCTTTGTAGAGATTCTTCTGGGAAGGATTCAGCAAAGCCCATTCTCCCCGAGAAAAGTCGATATGCACGTCATCATACGTCACTGCATTCTGCAATCCAATGACTCAGAAGGCTCAGGCAGTATTAACACCATGAATACACGCTATCCATGGCCGGCTCCGCCTCCCAGCCTGGGGACAGCAGCTGCTGACTCACTAAGGTGCAACTGCCTGGCTCACCAGCGCTCTCTCTTGTTCTGCTCTTAAGAAAAAAGTTTGTCTGCCAATCATAAAGCAATCAGCTATCACATAATCTAAAGAACACAATTAATCTATGAATTTGTGACTGACCTCATGCAAAATTGTTTAGTCATTTTCTTGATATTTTATTGTACAACTATTCTGCCATACTTAAACTTTTTCTTTTCTTAAAAATAGGATATGGAAGAGTTTGGGAGAAGGAAACTATAAAAATTATACATTGTGTGAGAAACATCTAGTTTCTATAAAACAAAAAACTAAAATGTCAATTTATCACAAGCAAAACATACATAGACAATGTTGTGGTTCAGATATTTTAAGTATTATATATATTTTTTTCATAAATGATGCTATGAAAACTGATATTCCTACTATGCATGTTAACTTGCTTGTCTAAATTATTGAATTCACAGATACCTAGGAAATTGCTAAAGCATATCTCTGCTGTGTTTATGAGGATATTTTTAGATAAGATAATGGAGGGAAGACAGGTCCTAATTGTTGATAGAAACATCCTATCAACTGGGGGACAAGAAGAATATAAAGGACAGGGAGGATAAGTCGCTACAAAGGTACGTGTTCCCTGCTTCAAATTCTAGGCTTCTATGAGAAAGATGCTCTCCTGCCATGCCTTCCACACAATAATATACTCAACCCCTTGAAACCAAGATCAATTTTACACCCTTAAGTGGTTGTCACTGGTATTTTGTCACACTTACTTAAAAAGATGACAAATACACTTACTTTAAAGCTTAAGATCATATATGAACAATTTTTGATTTCATTGCATAGTCTGTTGACCTGCATTAGCCTTCCAACTTTATAAAAATTGTAACAAATCAATCCTCTCACACCATTTAACAAAAATATATCCACAAGGCACTCTAATGAACAAAACAACATATACTTTTATATTTATGTCAACATTCACATCTTAAAAGGACTCAGTGTGGTAATATTTATATGTATACATGTGTGTGTGAAGAGAGAGAGAGACAGAGTGTGTGTGTTTATGCATGTGTGTGTATGTGAGAGCCTGTGTGAATATGTGTATGTGTGTATAAGTGTATACATATGAATTTTCTATCCAAATAACTATAAAGTACAAATTCCTGACTAAAACTGCACCATGACTTGTTCTTTTCATCTAGACAAGGGCTTTATGCCGAATGAACACCTCAGCCTTTCTCTTTGTTCTTTCAGGCACACATTAAGAAGATGTTTTTCTTCTTTATTAACATTTAGGAAGATCTGCTAATATTAATTTCACAAAATGGTGACCTTCTAGTAGTAGATTTCTAAGTTCTTTTTAGTGAAAAGAATCATCATGAAAGGACATAGTGCAATCATGCAGTTTTCTTTCCAGTTTTGCTAGTTTTGCACTGCATTCATTCATACAGCCAGTAGATTGTGCACTGCCATGCTGTCTTGCCTTGTTTGGTTAGTGGAATAAAGATGCACTGTCAGAGATGGTATATTCTGAATAATGGATAACTGAGAGTCCCCTGACACAGGTTTGATGGCCATAAAATATGAGCTTTGTGATTGCCCTTATATTCATACTCTGGGACTGACTGGGGGATATTATTTCTAAATGCCAAGCTAACTCTAATTGTGGCCAGTTTCAGTAGGTGATTCTCTCATTAGTGTTTGGAGCAATTACAGAGAAAATGGATTGGTGCAATTTTATTTCTGCATTGATAGAATCTATTCTTACTATTGCATTTTAGCTATTCAGATTCAAATCAGGCTTCTCATCACAAATGTTCTGTTTGCGACAAATGCTGCAAAAGACTTGAGCTTACCGCCCCTAATCACGATTGATTTCCAATGAAGTCAATGCATTTCATTGCCAGTAATGTCATATTAAATCAACAGGTAGAATGAACTTCCCTTTTACTTTGTGACAATTACTTAACATATTGACATCCTGATATGTTATTTATCACTTTCCTATCATAATGATACAATCCCTTACGACACTATAGAAAATCACAAAATAATCAACAGAAGGTTTATATACACAATGGACCTCACACAAGAAAACAATGGAAGCACTGGATTCATGCAAAATCATGTCATCTTGAAATTCGCAGGTAAATGGATAGCACTGGAAGAAACCATCCTGAGTGAGGTAACCCAGTCACAAAAAGACAAACATGGTATGTACTCACTCATATATGGATTTTAGACATGGATCAGGAGAGTGCCAGTCTGCACTTCCACTGACACAGAGTCTGGGAAACAGGAAAGAACCTAAAAGATATGCATGGTACCCAAGAGAAGAGAAATGAGGCAAGATCCTCTGAACAGATGGGAAACATGGCAAGGGGTGGGGGGGGAGGAGACCTGGGAAATAGAGAGGGGGAGAAGTGGAAGAGAGAGTAGGACATGGAGGAACAGGAAGGTTAACTGGGGCAGGGTAGGATATGGGGAAGAGGGAATCATAGGTTAGAAGACAGATTAGGCACCATTGTGACCTCTAGTGATCTAAAGGGATGACACCAATTGGCAAGCTAAGCAATAGTGTAGAGACCACCTCGAATGACCATTCCTGATAGTGAACTTGATGTCTATAACCATCCTGGAGCCTTCATCCAGTGACTGATGGAAGCAGAGGCAAACACCCACAGTTAAACACTGAACTGAACCCAAGGAACCCAGCGACAGAGAGAGAGTAGCAATGAACAAATTGACAAAGAATGGGCTGGCAAAACCAGCAGAGATAGCTGATCTGAACAGAGGAGAGCTCTTGGACCCCAGACCGACAGCTGGGAGGCCAGCACGGGACTGATCCAGACCCCCTGAATGTGAGAGTCGGTGAGGAGGCCTGGGCTATCTATGGGGTCCTGAGCAGTGGATCAGTGTTTATCCCTCGAATACTAACAGACATCGTGTGTCCATAACACAAAGAGGGATGCTCTCTCAGCCTGGACTCTTAGCAAAGTGCCTGAACCCTACCCTGAGTGAAATGACAGACTCTAGATAATCCCCTATGTGGAAGGAATTGGCAATAGGGTGGGAGGATGGGGGGGTGGTGAGGGGGTGCTCGAGGAGGGGAGGGAGAGGGAACTGGGATTGACATGTAAAACAAGCTATTTAAAATTTAAAAAAATCATGTCAACTGTTGTAAGAAATTTGGATTAGCAAGTAAAGACAAATATATAGAGAAGAGATTTACTTCCTTGAATGAAAATTCTCCTTTTTGTCACATATTCCAGTCATAATGACCTAACCACAATGTCTTAAGTACAGATATTGAAGGCAAACAAGTTATCATTATTAGACAACTAAGAGAAAAGAAAAATGTACATACAGTTTCTTTCTACCATAATTATTAAGATCCAGCATTTCCCTGATGGTCAGAAAGAGAAAACTTATCCAATGTATTTTGTATGTCCTATGCATATAATGAAAGACACAACACAGGGTTTCTTTCATTATAGAAATTTAGAGCTTACATTACATTTAGATCAGCATCTCCAAATTGAAGGGAAAGAAGAGACAGAATAGGAATATGTGTATGAACTTGAGTATTCATGTGTGTGTATGAAGAATGACATTTAATACATGGTACATGTGAAACTGTAGTCTCCAAGACCAACTTTCCAAGAAATAAAATAATTGAAAACAAGCCACCTTCTTCTTTTAACAGAGTATGTGTCAATAGCTACTCACCTAATCTCTCGATGGAATAGTACCGCTGCTTACTGTCTACACGTATTGTCTCAGCATAAGGACTGCCAACACCATATCCAATAATATAACCTCTCACAACGATGTTTGGGTTGAGAGGAGGAGTCCAACTCATGATGATGCAATTTGTCTGTGGTCTTACATGAAGGGAGCTTGGCTGGTCAGGGACTTGAGACTCTAGGATTCAAACACAAATATCATCAGCAAGCACTATTATTGAGTTAGAAGAATGGCAAATATCACATTTAAATAAGACAATATGTTATTCCACCCATATGCCAAATACGGATTTATTATTCAGTCCTTTTTTACTAGCACCCACTAAACTGTCGTGTTTAATTCATTACAAGATTGTGTGTGTATGTGTGTGTGTGTGTATGTGTGTGTGTGTGTGTGTGTGTGTGTGTATACACATGTGGGACCTAAAGGTAGACATCTGTGTCTCCCTCTATAGATATCAACCATCGTTTAAAAGACAGTTTCTCTCATTGAATCTGCTACTCACTCACTAGAATGACTGCTTAGTGAGCTCTGGGGATCTGCTTGTATGTCCTGTTTCAGCACTGGACTTATAAATGTGTCCTTGAGGGTCTTGTTTTTACATTGCTGCTGGGAGTTCAAATTGAAGTCATCATGCTTGCCTGGCAGCACTCTTCTGATAGAACTACCTTTCCTTCTGTATCAAGGAATTTCTTCCAACATATTTTGATCATATTATTCCCCTTTCCTCAGTACCCCACCCAGAATTTCTCAAACATTTTTTCTGTAGCCATGTCTAGTGTCATGCATCTTTGTTATAATAGCCTTTTTCTTCATATATCTCTTAAGTGTCATTAATAAATTGAAAAATTAAGGCAAAGAAAATAATTTTAAATATCATAAAATAACCAATTTGATTAGTCCAAGAAATATTCACTGAATTTAAAGAAATATAAAAAATATTTGTACCAATCTTATTTTGAGAAATTGTTAGAGAAAGTCGGGATAGATTGCTCAGCTACTTGTAGCTTGTACTGCTCCTCAAGAGGAATGTACTTAGGTCCATCATTAATGCTGGATGACTCAATCACCTGTAACTCAGACATCTTCCTCTGGCCTCTATAAGCAACCACACAAATGAACATATATCCCATCTCCCAAATAAGTATATACATATAATTTAAAAGCAAAATAAAATATTTGAGCAAAAGGATTGTCAAGATGAGCAAAATTGAGTTGTGACCTGCCCTGTGTGACTAAAAATATACTTGGCTCACAACTTGTTAACTCAGGTAAAACACGTTATTTGAAGAAAGGAGACAGTATCTGGGTTGAAGACACATAGGTCGAGATGTTGGGAGATTTTGGTTTCATACCATGTTCTGTCATTCACTAGCTTCATTTTCCTAATTAAATTGACATGCCAGATAGTACTCTATTCAAGTTAATAAAGAGCTAAATTAAATTCTGTACTAGATTCTAGCTGTGAGACTGTACAATGTTGCTTATAAGCCTCTGCTCCCTCAGCTGCATGATGAAGATAAATTTGGGAAGAATTTCATAGGATATTGAAAAGACTTAATGAGAGATAATGCATAAAAATTCTTATTATGAGTAGTACCTAAGTTCTCAAAAGATATTGGATATTAACAAGGAAATTTGTATAGCAGTCTAACATTTTCTTTTAAAGAGAGGTATACAAAAATAATGAATTTTACTACTAAGCTGACATGATTGCTACATCATCATTCTAAAATATGACTATATTCCTAAAAGACACTGATACTTATTCAGTTAATACAGATACACTCCATTGCTGAGGGTAGTCAGAGCAGGAGGATGCCATGGAGAGGACTACTTACTGGCTTGCTCAACTTACTTACTTATATATCCTAGGACCACGTGTTCAGGGGTAGAACTGCCTGCAGTGGGTGTGGGTACCCCCACATCAATCGTTATCAACAAAATGCTTATCTACAGGTGAATCTTAAGGAGGAATTTCCTCAACTGTGATTTCTTCTTCTCAGATTCTAACCTGTGCTGGTTTACACAACAAAAGGAACCATGAAAATAGGGCCATGTATCTATGACTGAATACAGAGATGGAAATGGTAGACACAATACCTAGATTCTTGTAGTTTATACCATAATGAGAAAAATATACATGCAAGTAAATATTTACAGTAAATTGTGATAAACATTTTGATATATATATGATATTTATATACACATATCTGCATTTATCCCTGGCATACAAATGGACTTTGGGTGTCCATTCAACAATGAGAGATGCATTCTCACCCTGGACTCTTGGGGAAGGATCTAGGCCCTGCCCTGGATGAAATGACAGACTATGGACACCCCCTCACCCTCCCTGGGGAAAGGAGGGGGTGTTGGGAGGTTGGTGGTAGGGCGTGGGAGGAGGGGAGGGAAAGGGAGAGGGATAGCATCTTTTTTTACTTGAAAATTTTATTTTTTATTTTACATACCAACTCAAGTTCCCCCTCCCTCCCTTTCTCCCACTCCTTCACCTCTGCCCTTTCCACCCCTATCAGTTTCTCAGAGGAGATAATGCCTTTCTTGGGTAGTCAACGAAGTCTGACATACCAAGTTGAGGCTGTACCAAGGATGAGCAAGTTATCCTACCTTAGGGAATGGGCTGCAAAAAGCAAGTTCATGATCCTGGAATAGGTTCTGATGCAATTTTCAGCCTTCACAACAGATCAACCCACATTCAGAGGGCCTATTTTGGTCCCATGCAGGTTCCCCAGCTGTCATTCCATAGTTCATGAGTTCCCACTAGCAAGGGTCAGCTGTCTCTGTAGTATTCCCCATCATACTCTTCACCTCCCCTTGTTCAGATGATCCCTCTTCCCTCTCTTCAGTTGAACTCCAGGAGTTCAGCCCAGTGCTTGTCTGTGAGTTACTGAATCTGTTTCCATAAGTTACTGGATGCAAGTTCTATGATGACAATTAGGGTAGTGACTAATCTGATTAAAGGGTAACATCCATTCTGACATCCTCTCCACTGTTGCTGGGAGTCTTAGCTGGCATCTTTAAAGTGTTATCGCTAGAGTAACAGTTACACATGGTAATAAGTGTTCAACCTGCCCTTTGTGACCTGTTGGGGATCCTCCTCATCTCACATTGAACTGGAATATTTTTTGTCTTATATACATTCCTCAAGATGATTTCAGCATTGGACTTTTGCCTGGACTTATTGTATCTTGTTTTGTCCTATTTGGCTGTTGTTTCTTGAAGGCCTGCTCTTTTCTGAAGAGGAAAGAGAGGGGGAATGGATGTGGGAAAGAGGGGAAATGAGGTGGAGCTGGGAGGAAGAGATAGAGGAGAAACTGTGATCTGGCTATATTTTATGAGAGAAGAATCTATTTTCAATAAAAATTACACATACATGTATGTATGCAAGAAGAAATAATAGGAAATATCCTTAACTTTCTATATTAGAAAAGAAAAAATTAAAAATAAAAATAAGATTATAGATATGTGTGAATGGATGTTTAGAGGATTTTGTCAGTCATTTAGTATCATAGGGATAAAAGAAAAGCATATATCAAGGCAATATTAGAATCAGGAAATCTGATCCATAATATATGACAGCATAATCCTAATAACTAGGACAGGCAATTGTCCATAATTCATAAGATACAATCCATACACAACTACTCACTTCTTAATATGAAACAGGATTAACAATTTACCTATTATTCATCAGAATGAACTTTCCCTCATACATTTGACCCTATAGGTTATAAAAACAGTTAGTATTTAAGTGAACTATAAAATATCAATCCAATCATTTCTTAATAGGAGTGTGTGACTTGAGCACCACTTCTTAAGGATCCAATTTTGAAATTTTCTGCTCAGAAGTACTTGAAAAATTTTACAATCATCTCTAGGAGAGTAACTGCATGTATAAAACATAAAGAAGCTACCAGAATAATTACTGAAATAATCTGAAATCAAAGAGAGCTCATGATACCGGAAGTGCTCAAATTAATGATGCCCCAGTCTTCTACCTATACTTGAGTGATTATGATATGGAAGTCCAGTGCCATTCTTGACGATGTGACAGGATTTTTTTCTATAATGCATATGTTCTCTCTGAGTAATGATTATAAGTTTCCACTAAAGAATAATGTTTTTGAAATTAGCAGCTGTGACATTTCAGTCATTAAACAACATTGCTAGTAGGCCAATAATAGTGTAGATATTGTGTCAGTGGAAAAATAGAAAAGTAAATAAACAGAATTTAAAAGGAAAACAGGTGAACTTGGTAAATGCTTTTCTAACAGTTCAGTAAGTGATGCACAAAGGACATTTCCTTTCACAGTCTAAAGTGTGTATTAACAAAGTCTAGCAAATTTGTGAAATTTGAGACATTGAAAACAACTGCTACAAAGACCTGCTAAAGAATGTGTTTGGTATTTGAAGAAACCAAAGAAACTTGAAGCATGGAGTGTTAGAAAATTCAAATGAGTTAGCTAGTGAGAATGTTAGTGTTGTTTCAATTTCCCCAGAAAATTAATAGAATCGCCATGATTACATGATTCATTTTCTAAGTATGACTACACATGTACATATTCATATATACATATGCATGGTAAACTGGAAATAAAATATTCACAATCATTGATTAACACATACCAACAGGAGAAATAACCCAATGGACGAATGTGTAATGACAATGTGACAAACCAACTGACTATCTTTCAACCTTAAAAAGGAAAAGATTTTGAATATGTAAATGTCAGTCAAAGTATCTAGTAACCAAGGAATAGAATTCATTCCATTTATATTAGTCGGAATACCCAAATTCAAAGAGCCATAAAGTAGAATAGTATTTGGCAGAAGGAGAAGAAAGAAATTATTGTTTAATTGCTTCATCATTCAGCTTGGTAAAAAGGCAGTGTAGAGATGGACGATGGTGATGCTTGAAGAAGAAAGTCACTATCCTCAATAGAGTGAAACTGAATACTGCATACTTAAGGTGAGGTATATGTTATGTCTATGTGTGCACAATTGAGATTGGGGAGGAAGATGGCTCTCAACTAAAGTAACTACATTTGTTGCCAAGCTTGACAGGGGCTTGATTCCAGAACACATGTGGTGGAAGGAAAATACCAACTCACACAAGTTGTCCTCTGACCAGCATACATATGTCATCACCACACGCATGTGTGCAAACACACACACACACACACACACACACACCATTCATGTAACCAAAAATAGGAATGGAGGTAGGGGAATGAGATAGAAAGTGATAAAGAGACCCCCAGAATATGCTACATTAAACAAGACAAGAAGATGTTGAATGATGTTTTCTAACAATGATGTGGTATGTAAATTGTGGTCTATGTTCAATTGAATTAGTATTTTCAGTGGATGGCTTTATTACATTTGTGGTTACAATGGGGAAGGAGTACAGAGAACAGAGACAGTCGGAAGGCTTTAACATTTGTCTGGGCAGCTGTACTGGAGGATTCTGGTTTAAGCAATGCCGGGAGGATCTGTTGAGATGAAGAGAAACAGTTTGGAATCATGTTAAAATTGAGTGTCTGAAGTCAAATGTGTGGAGGAAACAGGGAAGCAACTGGACACGTAAGATTGGGTTTTGGGTTAAAGATTGTACTTAGAAATACATTTATACATATGTAAATATAAGCAATTGGACATGTAAGATTGGGTTTTTATATTAAGAAGTAAGTAGGTAAGGCTGAATATGCTGTTCTGGATTATGGATTATTGATCAGAAGGCCTGGTTCTAGCATTGCCATGATAGATGCCATCCATCTGTCCCTATGATCTTAACTTATTGATGAAATTGTCTTAAATATCTCAATAGAGAAATAACATGTATTTATACTCCTGTTTTATAATAATAGAATATCCTTGAGGTATGCATACAGAGTGACATTTTTAATGCAATAAAGAATAAAGTGGAGCCCCAACAGTTCCAGAAAAGCTAGCTGAATTCTCTTGACCATGGTGTGCTTACACCTATGAAGAACACATTTCTCCAGGTACTAACTTAACCAGAGGAGCCATCCTTTCTCAAATCTTTGCTCTCTTACTTTTCCTCAAGGATTTATTACATTTTATGCTAACAATTTAACGTAATTATTCCATTGCTGTTCATCTCATTCTCTTTTATAAATTCTCAAACTCCTGCATCTACAACAGTTCCTGGCACACAATGCTCAAACATATGGGTATTGAGTCTGTATTTTTCTATAATGTTAAACACAGCTGTCATTATATATAAAATTGCCACAATTTTATATAACTGTCTCCACAAGATAAGAATTTTAAGGGAGAAGAGAATAATGTAGAAATGAAATCAGATGAAAATACTACCGTTATTGATGCTTTTTTTCCGTTGCTTAGTAATGAGAAAGATTTGTCTCTCCTGGCACTTTTTAATGAAAATAATCTGCTGTGTACTGTCTGCTGTATATGGCACTACCAAGTAGGGTCATGAAGCTGGTACTTTGGAAAAATACTTATTTGTTCTCCGTTTATTGTACCACACTTAGTGGTTCATTTTTGGAAGAATTTTGTTACAGTCCTTGATAATCTATAGTTCCACACAGCAAATTACAAAAAGCAATTTGTATATCCTTTTTCTGCTTCTTCAGCATGGTTAATACATATTAAGGCATTCATGCCCACTTGGCAGAACCTCAATCCACAGAGACACATAATCTTCTTAGGCCACTTCAATCATACATTTGAATTTAGTTTGTTTGTTTACCTTTGAACTCTACAATATAGATTTCTTAATAATTAATTCCTATAATTTTCTTTGCTTTGATGCTTTAATAATTTTTAAAATTCATATGTCACAGAATTCACTCAGTGCTAGCCAGCTTTGTGAGATTTGGGAAACATTAAGTTCCTTTAGCTCTCATCCCATCATCAAATGGAAAAGTGGTATTGTGTTAAAAAATATACTCATGTAGATCCATCGTAGTCAGCATAACATGCTAGTCTCTGTGGGCATTCCAAGTGAGAAACACAAATACATATCTAAAGATGCAAATTGATCCTCCACAAATGAGAGAAAGAATACTCATTTTTCTTTCTGGAATTGGTTACCCCACTCATGATGATTATTGAAAAGGTGAAATATTGAGGTAAGTAGTATCAAATTTATTGAATAACTATCAGGACATACTATGTGTAAATGGTTAAACTAGATGATGCTTGTGAAATAGGAAGTGTAGCACACATGTAGTTTGTTGTAAAGATTAACTATTATTATAATAAGGAACCTAACAAAAACGTACATGATTTTTAATGCTGAGAAAAAATGAATAAAGATTTGGGAGAAAAACATTCATTTTAAAGAACTGCAGATGTGAGGAGGTCCCAGTCTTTACCAAACAGTATGCTAAATAATATTTCAGTATTTTTCTGCTTAATGTTATTCTACTGTAATTTGAAGATATACTACTGTATCTTTAACCTTCTAAGTCAAGATATGTTCAGATAATTAGTGTCTATGTGTAAACTTTTGTCATGTGTTTTCAAAGAATGAAAAGGCTAATGATATGTCATAAAAGTTTATGATTTGGTATTGGGATACATTCATAGCAATTTTAGGCAGCATGAAGTGTGTGAGCTATGAATAGACATATATATTTCCAGTGCTTTGTTTTTAATTCAGAACAGAAGGGAAGGGTGATACAGAGTTGTTTATGAAAAGTGTAACAAGTAGAAGAATATATACATCAAGGTCTAACTAATGCCTTCTTACAATAATAGTAGATATGAATGAAGGACCAACTGTGTTCTGTTTATGATCCACATGTATTTCCAGCCACATTTATATAATTTATATAGTCACTTGTCCATCTACCGTGTAACATGGAATGGGTAAAACACCTAGAAGTTCAAGACGGTGTGGTCCTTGGTATCAGTGTAGGGAGAAAAATTTGACCTCAAGAGACAGTACACATAAAGTGTGCAGAAGATACACAAGTTGATTAGAAAATATACTCCCTAAATCCTCTTGGCAGACAGCACATGAATTTCCAATGCTTGAGACATCTGTAGCCAGGTATATGCACCTGAAGGGGAAATGAGCACAGGACTAGATAGTTGATATCAGACTGGAGAATATTATTGGCACAAATGAAGATGAGTTTGGACAATGAAATGATACCATTATGTCCTGCTATGTGCATTCAATTTGGCAACAATGTAGTGTCTTTGGGTGCAGGAAGACAAAGTGTTGTCAAAACAACAGGCACAAAGTAACTTTCAGGTAACAAATGATAATAGTCTAATAATAGCTGACAGGATCAAGAAGCTTAAGAATATAGATCATGGCTATGGAAAGGATATTGAAAACAGTGCAATGGAGGTGGACATGAGTGCAACAGGCTGGGGCTTTATATTTGAGTAGTGGAACCTAGATGTAGTCCCAAGGAAAAGACTGTGACTATTAGTTTTTTCTTATTTTTGAAACAGAAACTTATTCTCATAAATGGAATAAAAAAACAAAACAAAAAAAACCAACAGCAATAATAAATCAGTAACAGTAAATGGTCAGCTCTCAGCTAATTTGGGTT
The DNA here is from genome assembly GCF_017639785.1 of Mesocricetus auratus. NCBI lineage: Eukaryota > Metazoa > Chordata > Mammalia > Rodentia > Cricetidae > Mesocricetus > Mesocricetus auratus. The sequence goes on along the minus strand of NW_024429184.1, from coordinate 83,930,787 downwards.
TCACTCTTCTATCCTGATATATACAAAGAAAGAAACAATAATAAGGTCTGTTGATTACTATTGCATTTCTATTTTGAACTATGCAATGAATGATCTTGTTACCCTCTTTACTTAAATTCTAGCACCAGACTCAACTACAATAAATTATTTTTACAGAGAAAATGTTGCATGAACTATGAAAAAGACTGTCAATGACCCCAGTAACATTCATTGAAATACTTTGTGACTAACATGCTGACATTATTTTACATTTAGTGCTCAAATATCCAGAAAGATATCTCTGCCTTTTATTCTCAGATACACTGATATAATTATGTATTCTTATTCTGGATAGCATTATATTGATTTTTAATCAGATTTTATAGCAAATGTTATTAATAGTTTTGAAACTTTCTTGGAATTTCTTTACATTTATTCTTTCATTTAAAGTTGACTGTGACTGGAATTGCATTAAATTAATCACGTATGTGGAAAGAATTAACATTTACATATTGCTCACATAGTCATCCAGGAATGAATATTCTCTTTTACATACATATATATTGTTTTTTTATATATCATTTTATATATTTATAAAACTTCAATATATTTAGTTGAACACATTCATGCACATCTTGTTACATTTAACTGTAGATACAATATTTTAGCTTTTTGTTTCCTTCTTTTTAGTGATTAATATAATTAATTAATGCTATCAATGCTACTTAGGGGAAAGTAGCTTTTGTATTTACATATAAGATACTTACTAGCTTATACATTTTTATTATGTACAATGGTTTTAATGTATTATCTTGTAATTTTCAAATATACAACCTTTTTCTAAAAATAGTAATACTTAGAAATGAAATGTGAAGATTTGAAAGATTGTTTCATTTTTCTACTGAAATGTCTACATTTTGAATACCAGAAGTTGTAGTAACCTTTGCTATCCTCTTTGGACTTGAATGAAAATATTTTAAATAATTTCATAGTTTATCATAATACCTGCTGCTAGTTTCTAACCAAAACAATAAACATTTCAAAGGCTTTTTTATTCTTATGAACACTGAATTTTTAAAAACATCCATAACCATTTTATAATTTTCTATTTAATATTAAACATTATATCAGTAGATTAAGGGCTGTCAATGAGCTTAGAAATATGCCCTCATTTATATCAAAGGTGATTATCCCTGCTTTCTTAATGCAATCAAGATGTTATCATCACAAACAAATGCTTTATAAGAAACAATAAGAATATTTTGTCATTTTCTCAAAATAAATTATAGTCAAAGACTGGGGACTAATATGTTAACAATACATGCCAAGTAGTCTGTTGTTATAGTCAATTTCCATTATGACTATTGAGATGCATTCAATTGTTATAACTTTTTTTATATGATTAGACTTAAGTCTTAGAGAAGTTAAATTACTCTGAAGAATGACAAGATAATAATTAGAGCAAGGCTCAAACAAAATGAATAAGAATTCAAACCCATCTTACGTGTGTATGTGTGTGTATGTGTGTGTGTGTGTATGGTGTGTGTGTTTGTGTGTGTGTGTGTGTGTGTGTGTTGTGCATAATGATCATTTCAGGAAAGCAAGTCAAAAGAACATCAAACATTCTGTGAACAAATTAAGTACTCAGAATTTTGGACATTTTTCCCAACTCTAAATAATGTCTGTTTTGCTTTATAGACTCTTGATCTGAGATTCTGAGCAGCCACTTGGCTAGGAACTGAAACAGACTTTCAATTTCTTAGAAAAATTAATTTTGGCTTTGCCTACTCCAATCCTTGTACAAAATTATCTCTGCTTGAATTATAGTAAGAGTCTCAGATCTGAAATTGTGCTATAACAGCAGCTGAGGACTGCTTTTTCCAAACCTACCTGTCAAAAATCAACTCACTATCATAAATGACTTCTACAAAACATCCATGGAAGAAAAAGTTTCATTTCTTTACTTGCACATTTCGTTATCCCTCAAATACAGCATAAGCATCAAATACCCAGGAAAAAAATATGCTTTTGCTGTGGATACAAACCCTACTCCTTACCCTAACTTATAATTATTTACTTAGATTCATTTACATGGTTATGACATACACTTTAATTTGTTTTCCTTTTTTTTTTTTGAGACAGGGTTTCTCTGTGGCTTTTGAGATCGTCCTGGAACTAGCTCTTGCAGACCAGACTGGCCTCGAACTCACAGAGATCTGCCTGCTTCTGCCTACGGAGTTCTGGGATTAAAGGCATGTGACACCACCGCCTGGATCACACTTTAATTTTTTAAACTAAACTATTACTAAGTAAATACAGTTTTGTCATTTGTCAAATATGAAAATCAGTTTTATTAAGAATCATGAAGTATTCTTTTTTATTTTATTATTTTAATTTTAAATAGCTTGGTTTACATGTCAATTCCAGTTCCCTCTACCTCCCCTCCTCCCTCAACCCCCCACCATTCCCTCCAGGAAGCCACCCTATCGCCATTTCCTTCCACATAGGGGATATCTAGAGTACAGTAAAGCAAACATTAAACTTGTTTGCCTGTTTATCAGATCCTAAAATTTTCTTCTGAGAGTCAACATACATTTTACTTGGGGCAAAGTATTCTTTGCAACTATGTTTATCTATTTACAAACATATTTGGTATCATTAACATGAATTATTAATTTAATAACATCATTTTTTATTTGTTTAGTCGACCTCAAAACTTTAATTCCAATTCTTGATAGCTTATGTAGTAAATTTTCTTTCATGTCTTGAAAGTTGTAAAATGTGATTCTAATTTTGTACATATTTTAATTATGTTTGGAAAATTCTCTGTATAATTTCCTATAGTTCTTTTCTGAGATTTGTATTAAAATCTATATATATGATAGTGCCATCTATATAAACAATTAAACTTATGAATAAATAGTAGAACTGAACATAATAATTATAATAGCACCACCATAATAACCATATAAAAACAGATATTAGAACAAAAATCCTGTTTTCCTATATGTCAGAGCAGAAGAGAGGGATCATGACTGGTAAGAGTGATAAAGTCATATACCATGTGTTTTCCTGTACTGCGTTCTAACATCTAAAAGCTATTTGTGAAATAATTTGAGGTATTTTTGATGGAATTTTTAGTATAATCAGGGTATGAATTAAATCGATAGTCTTTAAACTATTTCAAAAGAAAGAAATTAAATGTTAAGTTTGAAGAATAGGATGTAACACATATTCATATACATGACTATATATTTATTATAAAGACTAAGAAACATTACATATGTTCTAACAAATTTACGTTATGTATAAACAAGATTTAGGGGATATGAATTCAAGGTGTTAGAAAAACTTTGTAAATGAGACTTTTCAGCCTGTTGGCTATATTTTGCATAACAACTCTAAACTGACTTTGTAACTGAGGTTTGTATAAAGAATATTCAGAGGTCGTGTTATGTCTTGATGCTTTTCCACGGATAATTCAAAACTTGCTTAAAAGTGCTGTTTACCTATGATGCTTGCCTGGCATTCTTATTTATTTTATTTATTTACTTACTTACTTTTGAGACAGAGTCTCATTAGCTCAAGATTTTCTTGAAATCACTGTGTAATGAGAGGATGACCTTGAGCTCCTGTTTCCCATCCTTTTGCCTTCACAGTGACAGGATCACAGGCATTTGTCTTCTACATGGCTGTGATTACTCAGTGCTTAGGATCAAACCCAGGGTTTGATTTCGGACTGGGAGACGAGCATTCTCACAACTTTTATACAATTGACTGTAATTCCAGATCAGATTCCCATCCTATAAGTCCTATAATAATGCATGGTGGTTAATTTTGATTCACTAGAATTAAGAAACAAATAGAGCACAGTATTAATGGCAGGCACCTTTGTTTGCAGTGGCATTTGCAGACAGAAGTAAAGTGGAAAATGGAGGAAGCACACTGGACCCAGTGTTCATCACTCTCCACTTCCTGGATGTGGACAGAACATTACGGGCCCCTTCACACATCCACCGCCATGCATTCTTTGTCATGATACTATATGCATTTAGTACTGTGCATCCTAAAACAGTTGTGCAAGATACATTTTTCCTCATTAAGTTGCTCCACATTAGAGATCTGTTCACAGAACTGGAAAATGTAACAAATATACCTGTTTTCCTTTCCTTGATAATTCCCTTCTGTTTCATGCTCAGTGCTTTGATACATTTGATCTCAAGTAATAGTGGTAACACAAAGCCAAAATAAAACAGAAGCATAATTTTCCTTATGGTATGTAAATTTATTAGCTCTGTGTAAAATTTTGTCAATGATTCAAATGTTATTAAACTTCATGGCAACTCTACTAGAGCGAGACAGGAAAAGTACTGTCTGCTCCAGGGAAAGAGCAGGAAAAAGAGCAGGGATTGAGAGAAGAGAAAGAGTGTAAGTGGGAGGAGATATTTCTTTTAATGGGGTCGGCTGCACCTGGGTTGACCAAGGCACTGCCTGAGTGCATTCTGCCAGGAGACAGAGGCAGGTCAGCATAATGCCTTAATCCTTACACCTGGTATTTTGCTAACCAAGTGTCTACATTGATGATGCATGCCAGTCCCACTTGGTTCTGCCTTTTATAAAGGCAGGATAAACATATCTCCAGGCTGATTTTCTGAAGGATACCTCCGGAACCTATTAAAACATTTTCTTATTTCTTTATGAAAGGAATTTGCAAAAGAATTTTAGTGAATTCTAATGATCTTGGATTTTTTAAGCTGAAAATCTGGGGCTCATAATAAATATTTCAAAACTTTCCAGCTGCTAGTAATAGCCATATGAATTCCAGGGAACCTTGAACAAACAGTGTAGTTTGGATTTTTATTTATTTTAACAAAATGTCCTAATTAAAAGGACAATCCATGAGGATTCCAGTAGCTCTCCAAGTTACTGTTCATTTTCATACAGATTAATCCAATTAAAGAAAGGAAGAGAAGTGCCAGAGTCCACGAAAGAAAGAAGGGGTTTCTGAAAAGTCATCAAATAGCACTGCCTCTGCTGAGCGACCAAAGGTTCAGAGCCATGGTCATGAACACATCTCCCTGGAGGTCACTAGGAGACCTGGGAGTGGAGATGGTTACACAGCAGATATATGCCAAGAGTGCTAATATCTAGGTCTCTTCCAGAATGGATTTATTTCACTGTGTAAAACAATACTTTACGTTTTTTAAATGATTGTTTCTCCCTTATCCACAATTTAGGGAAGATCAAAGCAAGTCTATGTGGTTATTTCATTCTTAGGAATGATTTCTACTCAAAGTTTCCCAACACCAGCTTTGAAAGCTTATGTCGAAGTCATTTTCATGTGATTTTTATAATTTACACATTTACATTAATTAGTAAAAATGAGCTAAATATTTTAAAAAGTTTATTTCACTTAAGTGGTTATAGAATTACTTATCTGTGCACATAAGTGTGTGAATGTATGCACAGGTGTGTTTGAGTGATGCCAGGTGCTATCTATTTGGTCCATTCATTAATAAATTATTCCTATTTTATATTTGAATGGGACAGTAAAAATAAAAACAAAAGGAAGTCAGCTCAAACCTGTTTTTAGGACTTTATAAGCATCATCATGGATCAATAATAAGAAGACATTAGAACAACCTTTCTAATTTCTTACAGTGAATGAAACATTGTTTTGCAAGGAAAGTAAAGCGTGTCTTATTTTTTTATAGCTAAATTGTTTGAAATCTGTTTGTTTCCATCATTCTTCAAACAATCTGATGTCATCCTCTGTAACATCACTGGGTCAAGAATTGCCAACTCCCCCAGCTTCCTTTGTATTTACTCTCTGTTTTCACATTGCCAATCTGTAAAGTGAGATGGAGGAAGAATTGTTTTTGCAATTACCATCAAGATGAATTTATACAAGAATGAAAAATATGCAAAACAGAGCTGTATTAAGATAAAGAACTGATAAAAGAGTAACATTCACAGAGCTATAGATGCCTAAGCGATTAAGAGAACTTCAAAACTTCAAAGACGTCTCTGCTTTTGCTCCTGCCACTGATACAGAATTACAATGCATCTGTGACTTCTCACCGAACATCTGATGCCCTTTGATTGTGCCCACCTGCATTAGCCACACATGTGCTGCACACAAATACACCCTACATGTTGGCAAACTCTCAAACAAAGAAAAATAAATAAATAAATAAATAAACCTTACAAAAGGGTAACACAAAAATGAGTATAAATTTTTCTGAACCAGTAATGGTGTCAGTAATATACTAAAGGAATGCCTTTTAAACGAATATTTGAGAAATTATCTGTTTAGTCATACTAGTCAAAACAACCCTTCCTTAAAACACCTGTTTCTAGTACTACTCATTTTAATGAAATCATTAACAACCAGTGCTACCATTATCTATGAATCAGTAGAGCTATTAATATTTTTTGCTTGCATTCTTCATGACTCAACACACTAGAGACTTTTAATTACATTTCTTAATAGTTGTCTCAATCATGAGATAAGAAAAATGTAAGGAGAACAGAGACAATTTAGAAGTAGAGTGTGGAAAAGCTCAAAAACCATGAGCATATAATATGGTTCTACTCAGAGAACTACATTCAGATTATTGGCTACAAGAGAGATAAAAAGTTGATTATACACAGAAAGATGAAGTATGAAAAAAAGCACGTAATTGAGGGAATGTTGTGTTCCATCCAAGAAGCTGTGATTTTGTATGTTGGATCCACTTGGAATTTGATTCACTCAGAGTCAGCGAAAGAGCACATAAGTCAAGTGCAGAGTCCTTTCCATTCTGGGTATTTTATAGGAACCCCTGCACCTCTGTTCCATTTATTTTCACTCCTTCCAGTGAGAGATATAGCCTCTAGGTTTGGGTAAATGATAAGATCTCACTTCTTAGAACCATTTGCCTTGAATCACTGCAGCTCTGTTTCATAAATTTCTACCTACATCCACAGTAGTGGGGTTAGTGGAGTCTTCATACTGAACACTGGTCCTGGATTCACAGAAGCAGACCCTGAATTCTTGCTGTTAGTTACTAGCTGACCTGATTAATTCAGTGAATGATTTCATACTGGTGTTATTTGTCTTTGAATTAAAGTTAATAACATTTATTTCTTGAAAATGGATGAAAGTATTAAAAAAGAACAGCATAAAAACATTGAACACTATTCTTGATGAAAAAAAGAAAAATCAAGCATGTTAATGGCTTATAATTCTTTAACTAAAACAGATGGTAGCACTCATAAAGTTCAATTTCATTGATACCTTTACAAGGGGAGCTCCAGTATTTGGGCTTAAGAGGCCTCTGAGTCAGAAAGACTTGTCTGATGTACTTAACATAGTTACCCTCTCATTTTCTTATAGTCTGAACTAGTTTATCAAATCTGAGAGATTTTTTCCATACAAAGTGATACACTGTAGCCCTTTATAGTCTTTTTATGTTGCTTTCTTTTTAGGAAATAATCTTTATTATTGCAAATGATATGTCTATTTATGTGTATGTGAGTGGTCATGTACCCCTGAATGCACATATCCACTAATGCCAGAATCATTGGATGCCCTTAGAGTTGGATTTAGAGGTGATTGTGAGGTACTGGGTAGTAGATTCTCTGGAGGAGCAGCATACACTCTTAATGGTTAGCCATCTCTCTAGTCCTGTTTGTTTTAAGTATTCCTCACTACCCATCTCCAGCTGAATAAAATGTATACTCCTTGATAGAAGGAACTTATTGTTTTGCCTAAAAGAAAAAGAACTACCTTGTACAATATGTTCTTATGAACTTTCCCCTGATCATTACTGACATATGAGCCTTGTAAAAAATCGGGCTTTGTGTCAATTATATAAGCCAAGTCGATATTTTAATGTAGTTATTTCTGTGCAAACCTCTAATGTTGGCCAAATCTATGTTGGTGTTCAGCAAGTACATTTTCATGCTTTAGTGCAATATTTCCAAAATGGAATTATAATTATAACACTTCTTTAAAAATTATCAATGTGTTTAGTATAAACTAGTTACTGATTTAAAGGAAATATTAATATTTAAAAGGTTCAAAATGTTCAAATGGTAAAATTTGGTCTTGTCAGAATTAGAACCAATTTGTGTACAAACTTAATCATGTGTTTCAGTTTCAATTAAAAAAACTCAGTGCTGTACTAGTGTGCTGCCTATGCTAAAGTAAGTCCTGCATTTATTAACTCTCTGCCACTAATACTGCTACTAATTCCAATTTATAGGTATTTATCATTAGCCTTCAACTGCAAGTTTTATTTATATTGTGTGCTATTTTGATAAATGGTCTCCATCTGTAGACAAGGCTAGGCTTGAACTAGTCATTCTCTTCCTTTTTAGCCTCCCAAAGGCTGTGATTATACTCAGTCAACATGACACGGCTCAACTCTCAGTTTTAATTTAAGACTTTCTTTCATCATTCACCCATCTAGTCTGCATTGGATTATAGAGTAGCATAAACTTTTAACCTGGTTTACATTATAATAATGATCATTTTCTGCAATTTGGTTTTTTTATGTCTCTGTTACACTTTGAACATGAAGAAAAATATTCTTTCACAATACCTGTTCCTCAGAACAACACACTATGTTTGTCATGAAACAGGCTTTCATAAACTACTCTTTAAATGGATGTTTTGGTCTGTAGGTGAAATGACACCCAAAAGCTCATTTGTCTGAAGACTTGGCTTTTGGCTGTTTGGCAAGAAGCTTTTGGGTTTAGAGCCTTGCTGTAGGAAGTGAGCCTTTGTCCTATCCACTCTCTGCTACCTGACTCTTGTTGCAATGTGACCAGCTCTCCTGCACTTGCTGCCATGCCATCCTTTCCACAAGGGGATGACAACTTAGAACTCTAAGGCAGAACAGACCCTTCCTCCCTTAACTTGCTCCCTTAAGTTGCTCATTGTCTTAATGACATTATAATTGTTCTCATTAAATCAAATTTGTACAACAACAAATAACTTATTTTACAAAGATAAGATGGAAAATGATGAGGGAAAAGAGAATAAAAAGAGTTCAAGGGTGTAGGTGGAAATATTTGAGTATATTGGAAAAAATGAATAAGATTATAGATAGATCAGAAAAGGAAAACAGAAGGGTGAGGGGAAGAGGAGCAGACTTTTCAAACATTATTTTTCCTCAGATAATTTTATTTCCAAACCTAAAAAATAAGAGTTTATCACTGCTCATTATTTATTTAGTAGCTTGTATGATCAAATTTTCAACACATAACAGTTTCATTTTCATTCCAGTTATCTTGATCTCAGATTTGAACATCTAACTTAAAATACACAAATTTTATTTTCCTTCTATCTCACATTTTCATTTTTATTTACATTGTTACTTTAGTCCAAATTATTCATGGCACCTATCATCTATGTATTTTATAAATTGAACTTCATGTCTTATTCCTTTTACTCAGTTTTCTTACTTTTTATTCAGCCATGATGTTTTTGTATCAAGAACATTTTTTCATCTTGGGATTTTTATGACTCTGCCTGTATTTAACTTATTGCTGCACACATTTTGTATGAAACCAAATGTCTTAACTCATAATGTGTTAAGGCAACTCTCAGTAAAGCAAGTTGAGTAGGTTTTCTTTAGCACAACAAACATTGTCAAAGATAAATGCTATTCTATTAGAAGTAAGTTAAAAATACTTGTTAGCATTTTATAGAAGCATCCTTAAATCCTCAGAGAAGATAAAAAGATTGTGATTACTGTCAGAAAGTATAGCATTTCTTATGAAGAAAACCATCAAGTAAACAGCTTTAAAATACTATAATAAAAACTATTCAAATAATGCAAAATGGATGAACACAGTAATGAAGGCACAGTCAATGCCACCATACTTTAATAAATGTTATTGAAGACTCTTTTTTACAAATGGTACTTTGTTTAGTTGTGTACCTGAAGATAGAGGTAAAACAAACATTCTTAGACATGAAGTGCATTAACTTGCCTACAGGACAAAAAGCTGAGGTAACTAAGGGCTAGAAAACCGAGGTCTTACCATCTAGGTCATTCTCTGGGGTCTCTGCTGTGTACCAGTTGGAAGGTGGTCCAGTGCCATTAACAGTCATGGCCGACACTTGGAAACTGTACTGACTCCCTTTCTCCAATCCTATGAAAGAATTTTCACCAGAAAAAAAAACTGTTACTAAACAATAAGAATTTCCAGCTGAGTTTCCAAAGCTTTAGAAATTTTATGACAATAATTGGCATGTTTTAAATATTCCAATTGTTTTGGATATTATTGTTTTTGATTATATGAGGGGAAAAGCATAGCAGGCATTGAAATTATATTTCATAAATTATAAATTCTTGTGTATATTTCCAGTTTATAGAAATGTATCATTGAACACAGCCTCAGGGTAGATGCAGAATATAAAATATGAATGATGAAGAAATAATCAAAAATAGCAAGAATCATTTTCCTCACTGTTCTGAGGAGTTCTGCCTATAAATCAAGAACTGTCAGCTTAAAAATTTATGCTCCCATCATTCATTCAAGGTCAGTGATGATGTTTACATTGGGCCAAGAAAGAAGAATCCAAAGTAACTGAATTTCAACAGAAAATAAACACAGCTTTCATTTTTTGAAACCACCCTTCCAGTATATTTTACTTTGAATCAGATTCCACAGTAGAGAGAACTGAGGTGAATCTCAACAGTATTTCGGATGCATTATATTACCCACAGAGATTATTATAGAATTTACAGGCAGAGTAAGGAGGCCTCATACATTATCAGTATTATGGTTTTAAGTTTTTAATCTAAAAGCCTTTTCTTTTCCACAAGTCTTGATAATTTGTTGTAAAACAAATAATTCCTATTGCTCTGGGTTTGTTGTTTGCTCCAAAACTCATGTTGAACTTTAATGATCAATTTTTACAGTTAGAAAGGGTCAAAAAACATGTGATTAAACCCTGAAACATTTGTCATCATCTATGAATTAATGTTGTTGTGGCATAGGTTACATCAGGAATGAGGTCATGATACAAAGGATGAGTTTGGCCAGATATTCTTTTTATCCATTTGCTCGCACTTCCGTAGTCCTTTTTAAGGTGACTGTTACCATATACTGGTGCTATGTATCTTCAGAATGATACATCAAAATATCTAAAGTTATTTATCAACTAACAAGTTTGTGCAATTCCATTGTAACAGTAGAGCTGCATAAAATACATTCTATGTGAAACCCAGTTGCTACGAGTCAGTATCTTTAAAGAAACATGCATCATTAAGACATTAAGAACCTAATGTAAATTACCCAGCCTTTAGGTCTCAGTTACTTGCAGTACAAAGATTACAATGTTGCCTCATTCTTTTACCTATTTTCTCTTTAACAGAATAACAGAAATATACTCTTCCAAGTTATGCAGAAATTTATCCACAGTTTTACTATAAATGATTACACCAGGGTATCAACCATGTGCACAACAACTGCTCTAAAAGGCCATCTATGATAATCTGCCTTCTGTGCCAACTGGGATGGGTTTGGGGGCTCCAGTTATAAAACTAATCAAATGTTGCAAGATACACATCTTGTGATGGTGCTTCAGTGCAAATGTAGTCTTATGATATGAATACTATTTAACAATAGCATCAGAAGAGGTTTTCATATCACACCTTTGGATTTCTTTGAAGCAGAAATTCTAGCCTTGGTTCTCAACTTTGGCTTGAACCTTTGTTATAATGACCGCAAGCCACTCTTTTAGCTCATGAAAAAGATGGACTACTTACTTATTTTTATAAGAAGATTTAAATCTTGAAAAATATTTGATACTACTGGGCACACAAATTATTTCATGTTTTTCAGAGTTCACTGATACTTTGACTTCATAATTTTTCCTTTTATTGAAAATATTTTTCTCAAAAATACATCCTGATTATACTTCTTCTACTTCTCCAAGTTTCACCTCAATCTATCCTCCCATTAAGATCCATCCTTCCTGACTTACATTGGGAAACAGGTTTCTAAGAGATAATGAGCAAGTTAAAAAATACAACTCTTCATGTTCTTTCTTAACCTGGTTTTGCCTTAACTTCATGAAATGTCATTTTATAACATGAATTAAGAGCATGAACAGAGTTATTTTTAGAAAATCTGAATTATATTTTGTTCATTCATTTGACTTTGAATCCAGTGATTAAATATCTTTTAACCACTTATCCAATCTTTGCTTTATATATTTAACGTTCCAAGTCTATCTGAGTCACTAAGTTTTGAGTAAAACAACAACAGATAACACTTTGGAGACACTCTCACCATCTATAGTTATCTCTGAGATGAAAGGCCAACCAGAATACCTTTTTTGGAGATTTCCAGGCAAGTGACAGACAGTGTCTCATGTCTCAGAAAACTTGGATATGTGGCACATGAGGAATAGCACCTACAGTTGTACACATACTTGCATAGGTAACCGCACACACTCATGTCTAAGCCGAACACACACACACACACACACACACACACACACACATACACACAGAGTTATTGTTTTTATGTTTGCAATTTTTTATCTATAATAGGCATAAACTGCTGGATATCTCTCAGTACAACTGTCTAGATATGCCTGTTTAAATATACATTACATATTACATATTAATATTAATTTAATATACATAAATTTGTATCTTTACTTAAAGTTAAAGGAAAGCTAGTTCTATGTAAAAGTTACTCCTGTGTTTATATTTCTATAGGATTTATAAGTTATTTGCGAAAAATTTGGTTTAATCAATTCTAGTCATCCAGGTCCATGAGCTGGAAAACTAATCTTTACTACTTTCCACACACCAGATATCTCTGCCTATCACCCATCCTTCTTTCTATCCCCATCACTCTGCCTATCCCCCATCCTCTGTCTATCAACCATCCCTCTGCATATCCCCATCCTTCTGTGTATCCACATCCTTCTGTTTATCCCTCATCCTTATGCCTATCCTCCATTCTTCTATCTATTCCCCCATCCTTCTGTCTATCCCATTCCTTCTGTCTAGTCTATCCCCATCCTTCTGCATATCACCCATCCCTCTGCATACCTCCATCCCCCTGTACATCCCCCATCCTTCTGCCTACTCCTATCTTCATCTGGGCTCACACAATCACATTATCATCACCTCAGTAAGACATTGTTTAATGATTATTTAAAAGTTCAGATCATATGACTTGCAGCAGAATTAGTTTTGAATTTTTCCTTCAGCATGCAGCCATATGATGCTGCAAACCATGCTAGGCCTCCCTTTATATATCTATATTTTCTCATCAAGAAAGTGGAAATGGCCAAAGTATAAATTGTTATAAAGATTAAATCTGAAAGCATAAGATTATTAGCATAGATCTTATTGACAAATTTCCTAAATGATGGTGGTTGTTATTCTAATGAATGACAAATAGTCTATTTAGTAGCACTGATCTTTCCTAGAATAATATAATTAATTGAGATACACAGAGGCACACCAAAGATGACAAGATGGAGTCTATAATGGGAAAAAAACCTAGGAGACAGAACATCAGCAGTACAGTATGTGTTATTTCCTCCACTGGTGGTAGATCTCCCATGTGATAGTTATCTCTAATAAGAAAGCATGAATGCCATGCATCATGTGAGTTCTTCAATGTTTGGTGAAATTCTAAATCACATGTCTCTGAGTCTGTGTATGAAGCCAAATGCATTTAAGTATAAAACCATTCTAAAATGATGTGTATCTATCTTTAGTCATAAAATTCTATCATTAAAAAAGATTACCCTGCCTATTGTTACTCTTCAGACTGAGAATCGTTAACCACTGCAATTTCTTTCGTATATTTCTAATTTTATACACTATATGGTAAAATAAAGGTACACTATACTAAAGCATCATGCTTTGCCTCATGTTGGCCTTGTTATAAAATTGCTATGCTGCTTCCAGTGTTTAGCCCATAAAATACCAATGCATATTTATCATTATCTTTATTCTATATTGGCCATGAAACGCGAGAAAACTCTTCAATTCAACTCCAAACAACCTTTCCCGAAGACCACTCAGAAATTAAATACATCATTTAAAATTTAGTTTCTATGGCTTTCCACAACAGTACCCATTCCTGCAAATTAAAGTCATTGTTAGAAGTATGAATTACTTTGTTATTGCAGATGTCCCATTATCATAGCAAAAAAAATATAAAACAAAACACCTGTCTAACAAATAGAGGATTGTAAAAAGAAAAAAGGTGCATTTCTACCCTTCAATTATATCATACAAAAAGAAAACATTAAAGCATTTCCAATTTTCTCACATCTAAATCAATACAGCCACACATGTTGCAAGCACTAAAAACATGGGGTCAAATCCTGCACATTTTATAACACTGTGGATTTATATTGAAAATCAATGACTCTACTTAGTAACTATAAAGAATACCAGTTCCTAGATACATTATAGGGGAAAGCCTAAATCACAGTATTTCTCCAAGTGTGCAGTCCTCCTTGCTCTTTATGGCTTTTGAAACCATGATCAAATCGTCTAGAAATATAACAGGTGTTCCCGAGTACAAGTCATGAGGCAGGTAAGAGAGAATCAGAAACTGTGTCAAATTTGATTTACTGATTTCTGTCATTGCTTCAGTTCAACCAAAAAGAAGGATGCCTGACATTCTGGAGGTTAATATCAGATGTAGTTACAAAGATGTAATGGTGGGAATAGAAGCTACAATTTTGAATTCAGATACCTTTGAGCCCTAAAAGAAGCAAATTGACAGTTAAAAGCCATTCCCAATAATAAGTTAATTAATTCTTGTCCCGGAATAATAGTGGAATAATAAGCTGGACTAATAATAGGTTACTCCATGATGATTAGATGCTCATGTCATCTTATAGAGTTCTGAGAAATAAAACTGTAGAGCTGAATTATTTATCTCTGAATGAGCAAATTTTACTGGAGGATGCAATTTAAAATGATTGTGCTTGAGAGGAAAAATGACATAGATCTGTATTGGTGTGAATAGTGTCTTTCCCAAGTTTGTATGTAAGGGGAATATTAGCATCAAACCACACTTGCAAATAGCTCCTTATGGACATAATCAGTGAAAGAGCTCAAGATGAAATAATTCTGGATTGAAGGTGAGTACAATGCAAATGCATAATATTTAAATCTTTAACAAGTGACTTTTATTTGATATTTTTTATTCCACATGACTTTCAAAAAATAGAAATTATCCTATCGTACCAGTCTGATTTTAAAAGGTCTATTTACTAAAGTTATTTGCAATTGAAAATACTATTTTCTATGAAAGTAATGATTTTTTAAAGTATTGCAAAGATGGAATTATAAATTAGGATTAGTCCTGAAATTTGAAAAACTGGATCTCTATTATATCTCTGTTTAAAATGTGTGCCTACAATGCATACATGCTTATCTGCATGTGAACACAGCATATAAACATAGTGTGTTATGACCTAAAATAGTATATGGAAGTTCCTATTACTCATGTATTTTCTGAATACAGTAATGCCACTCATTTGTACTATTGTTATTTCAATCAAAGGAAGTAATCACCAATTTAATATCTATTTCTCTATTTGCAAATAAGATTGATCTTTTATCGTGTTTATTAGCAATTTACCATGCTTTGAATTGAATTTCCAGTCCTTAGTGTCTCTCTTTACATCCATTCTTTAATTCAATCACAACACTTATTTCATAATTTTAATGTTTTTATGTGTGGAAGAAACCCAATGTCAAAAAATGTCAAAGATCCAAATCTTTGTATTTTTTGAAAAATAGTCTTGAAATGAGATATCCTATGTCTTTATATATAATATTAAATTTTAAAATTATTAAAATATTTTTGCTAAGAATTTTAACAACTGTGAATTTTTTTCTCAGATTAACCACATATCATATTAGCTGTTCCAATACGCACATAGGCCTTACTTTAACATCAATTATTTTTATCCCTCATATTATTTCTTCATGGTTGAAGAAAAGACATCACAGCTTGACAACTTTTTTTAAAGTTGGATTTTTTAAAAGCTTTATAAATAGTGTGTTATAATGACATAACTGGCTTTTAAATTCAACAACATCTACCTAGAGTTTTGTCCAGTTTTAAAATAGACAGGGTTATATTATATAACCTATCTTGAAAACATTCTAACAATTATCATAAGATTTTACCGATAAAATTTCCATGGTAACAAACTATGGCATTCTGAAGTTAATGATTATAAGCTAAAGAATAGAAAAGCAATGAGTTTGTGTGTGTTATGTTCATCTGTGATATAATTTTAAAAATATTTGGAGGATATCTATAGAGAGGAAAAGGTAAAATAATTATTAATTCCCTACTGTCAGTTACATTTTATTCACTAGATACATGTATACTTACATGGAAAATTAATGACTCTGCTTACTACAAAAATATCAGTTTTCATTTGCTTCTTATCACACAATCATGTGCTGTCGTGCTATGATGGTTTATCTTCATTGTCATCTACCCTTGATTTAGAGTTACTGGGGAGTCCTTCCTCTAAGAAATCCACAGCAATTCCAGAGAAGTTTAATGGAGCCATGAAGACCCCCCCTGAATTGAATGCGGATCTACATGGGCTGGAGTCTCAGACTGCGTGAGCTCACTACTAGCATTCATGTGTCTCAGCTTCCTGACTGTGAACACATTGTGATGATGCCTTCATGTTCCTGCTACCTTAAATTTCTCCTTCCTGATGGACTGTACCTTAAATATAGGAGTCAAAATAAACTCTTATTTCCTTAAATTACTTTTGTCAAGTATTTTGACACAGCAATGAGAAAAGTAAATGATCCATTAAATTGGCCCCTACTAATTGGAAGGTGATGTAATAAAGCTGGTCATCAGGCACATGGGCATTTGGAATAGGTTTGTGAGGGATGCAGAAGAGTTTAGATCTGAAGTGTAGAAAAGCCCTTTAATGCTATCATAAAGGCAATTCTGGCAAGAGTGTGGAAATATCCCATTCTTAAAAAGGCATTTCTACCAACAGGGAAACAGACAGTAAAGTCTGCTTGGGTGGTTTCAGGAGGGAACAAAGACTCAACTGAGATCTAGGCTAAATGTTTTTCATGTTATAGTCTGCCAAAAATATGTCTGCCTTCTGTCTATGTGCTGAAAAAAACTAAAGTGAGACCAAATTTAAAAGTAATGGACTACATAGTTGGTTATATTAAGAATATAATATCCTAGCTGAAAACCTGGTTGGAAATAGAATCAGTAATTGTTAAAGAGATTGATGCTACCAAAAAGGAACCTGTTCTTATGCACTTGCAAATTAGTAAAGGTGTCCTTCAGGGAATTCATTAGGGGTTCCATGCTGTAAAAGTGCAAGTTTGATGAAGGCGAGCATGAATTAAGATTTATGCTACAAGGGTTCCTTGATCCAAACAACCACATAAGAGAGTTCAGTTGCTAGAGTAAATAGAGGCTACTATAGCTATGGCAGAAGGCATGCAGAATATAACAAGATCTGGTACCAGGAAGTGCTATTCATGTAGTGCTGGTTTTCCAGGCATGCCAAATGAAAGAGACAGTTGATATAACATGGAGGTGATAACCAAGGTTCCAGAAAGTTGCTGAGGCAATGAGTAGCAGGGTTAGATTCCCTGGAAGAGAGCTTGAGCTGTGGATGTAGCCCCATTGCATTAAGCTGTGAAAGTGAAAAATCAATGCAGTGGAGACTTGGGATGTTGCTTATACCAGAGACATGAGTTGAATGATGAGGAAAGCTGAGGTTTCATTTTTCTATATTAGTGTTTAAGAAGTCCCATGGTAAAAGAGAAACATGTTAATACTAACACAGAGAGAGGGAGAGATAGAAAGAGAGAGGAAATGTGACAGACAGAGAAGGCAGAGAGAGAAGACTCATTGACATTTTTAAATAAAAAAAGACAGGAAAAACTTTGATTATTTAAGTGGATATTATATTCTAAGTGATAAAATACATAATAAACAAAAGATGAGTAAAGAAGATGTATGGTAGGATAAAAGTCCATGGTAGTAGTTTGTCAATCATTATTTGTCTTTTTACAAGAGCTCATGGATAAGATTGCTATGCTTTAGAAGAGACTGTGCTTTGGACCCTTGAAAATGTTGGCATCATTATACAAAAGAACTAAATTTATTTTATATTATTAGAAGTTCAGAAGTTATTTAAGAGAAAATATTGGGAAATTAAAGTTTCAAAATTATGTATTAAGTGTAAATATGACAAGGAATGGACCTTTTGTGTATTTTTAGATGTATGTGTGTACAGGTGTGCCCACCCATGTTCATGTGTGCATTTAGGCCACGATTTTACATCAGGTACCTTCATTTTTTGAGACAGTCTCTCACTCTGTCTCTGCAATTCTTTAATCTTTATGTTGATGGACCACTGAGCTCCCTAGGGCCTGATTATTCTAGTCCCACTGACAGTTACAGGTGGCATGCCTCCTTGTCTGGCCTGTTGCTTTTATGTGAGTGCTACTCATCCATTCTTGAATTCCTATACTTGCACACCTGCCATTTTCCTTACTGAGCCTGGAGATGACTTTGGATAGTTAATCTTCACTGAGTGGTAACTTGACTAGAATTGGAATCATTCAGAAGACACATCCCTGGGAATGTCTTTGAGGGAATTGGCAGACTATAGTCAGTTCCACCATGAATGTGAGTGGTTTCTTTACAATGACTTGTGTACCAGACAACAAGAAGAAAAAGTACCAACATATAGCTCTTTCCTCCAGACTGTGGGCACAATGTGAGCCTCACACCCTAAAGGAGGCCCCATGCCTTCTTTGATATGGCACACTATACCAGTAGTTCCCTAACTTGCTAAAGCTGTGACGCTTTGATACAGTTCCTCATGTTGTGGTTACCCCCACAATAAATATATTTCAAGGTTAGCTACTTTATAGCTGTAATTTTGCTACTTTTATGAATCATAATGCAAATATCTGATATGCAGGATATCTGATATGTGACTCCCAATGGGATCACAACCTACAGATTGAGAACCACTATTCTATACTCTTCAATAATGAAGCAAAGTAGTTTTTTCTTTTTTTTCTCATTTAAACCATTTAGTCCTACTTTCTCTTGAACTTTTTTTCCATGTATTTTTTATTATTTATTTTTAAGTTTAAATTTAGATTAGAAACAAGGTTGCTTCAAAAATCAGTTCCAGGTCCCTCTCCCCTCCCTACCCTCCTCCCGTGCCCTCCCCCAAACCCCCAATTATCCCCTCATTTCCCCAGGGAAGGTGAGGCCCTCAATGGGGGTGTCCATAGTCTGTCATTTCATACAGGGCAGGGCCTAGAACCTCCCCCAAGAGTTCAGGGTGAGAGTGCACCTCACATCGTTGGATGGGAGTCCAAAGTCCATGTGTATACTCAGGATGAGTACTGATCTACTGCCCAAGGCTCAATAGATTACCTAGGCCTCCTCACTGACACCCACATTCAAGGGGTCTTGATCTGTCCTATGCTGGATTCCCAGGCTGATGCCTGGGATTCAAGAGTTAAACTTTGTCAGGTCAGCTGTTTCTGGGAGTTAAACCAGCCCAGTCTTAATCCCTTTGTTCATCAGTCCTCCCTCTCTGTTACTGGCTTTCTTGAGTTCAGCTCAGTGCTTAGCCATGGGAGTGTGCCTCTTCTTACATCAGCCACTGAATGAAGTTTCTGTTTCCCAGACTCTCTGGTCATGGGATTGTAGGCTGGCACTCCCCAGATCTATGTCTAAAATCCATATATGAGAGAGTACATGCCATGTTTCTCTTTGTGACTGTGTTACCTCACTCAGGATGGTTTCTTCTAGTGTCCTCCATTTGCCTGCAAATCTCAGGATTCCATTGTTTTTTTCTGCTGAATAGTACTCCATTGTGTAAATATACCACATTTTCTCTATCCACTTTTCGGTTGAGGGGCATCTAGGTTGCTTCCAAGTTCTGGCTATTACAAATAATGCTGCTATGAACATTGTGGAACAGACATCCTTGTTGTATGAATGGGCATCTTTTGGATATATGCCTAAGAGTGGAGTTGCTGGGTCTTGTGGTAGGTTTATTCCCATTTTTCTGAGGAATCTCCATACTGATTTCCAAAGTGGCTGAACAAGCTGGCACTCCCACCAGCAATGGAGGAGTGTTCCCCTTTCACCACATCCTCTCCAGCATAAATTGTCCTTGGTGTTTTTGATTTTAGCCATTCTGACAGGAGTGAGATGGTATCTCAGAGTTGTTTTGATTTGCATTTCCGGGATGGCTAAGGATGTTGATGCCTCTCAGCCATTTTAGACTCCTCTATTGAAAATTCTCTATTTAGTTCTGCAGCCCACTTTTTAATTGGGTCCTTTGCTGTTTTGGAGACTTGCTTCTTGAGTTCTTTGTAAATTTTGGAGATCAACCCTCTGTCAGATGTGGGATTAGTGGATATCTTTTCCCATTCTGTGGGCTGCCTTTTTGTCTTGCTGATTGTGTCCTTTGCCTTACAGAAGCTTCTCAGTTTCATGAGGTCCCATTTATTAATTATTGATCTCACTGTCTGTGCTAGTGGTGTTATGTTCAGGAAGCTGTCTCCTGTACCAATTCATTCAAGGGTACCACCCACTTTCTTTTCTAAGAGGTTCAGTGTATCTGGATTTATGTTTAGGTCCTTGATCCATTTGGACTTAAGTTTTGTGCATGGTGGTAAACATGGATCGATCTGCATTCTTCTACATGCCAGCCTCCAGTTATGCCAGCACCATTTGTTGAAGATGCTTTCTTTATTCCATTGTATATTTTTAGCTTATTTGTCAAAGATCAGATGTTCATACGTGTGTGAGATAATATCAGGGTTTTCAATTCGATTCCATTGGTCTACCTGTCTATTTTTGTGCCAATACCAAGCTGTTTTCAGGACTATAGTTCTATAATAGAGCTTGAGGTCAGGGATGGTAATTCCTCCAGACATTGCCTTGTTGAACAGGGTTGTTTTGGCTATCCTGGGTCTTTTGTTTTTCCATACAAAATTGATTATTGTTCTTTCAAGGTCTGTGAAGAAATGTGCTGGGATTTTAATGGGGATTGCATTGAATCTGTAGATTGCTTTTGGCAGGATTGCCATTTTTACTACATTGATCCTACCTATCCAAGAGCATGGGAGATCTTTCCATTTTCTGAGGGCTTCTTTAATTTCTTTCTTTAAAGATTCAAAATTCTTGCAGTACAGGTCTTTCACTTGTTTGGTTAGCGTTACCCCAAGGTATTTTATGTTGTTTGTGACAATTGTAAAGGGTGATGCTACTCTGATTTCTTTCTCAGCCGTTTTATCATCTGTATATAGTAGGGCTACTGATTTTCTTGAGTTGATCTTGTAGCCTGCCACTTTGCTGAAGGTGTTAATCAGATATAAGCGTTCCCTTGTAGAGTTCTTTGGGTCATTGATATAAACTATAATATCATCTGAAAACAGTGAAAGTTTGACCTCTTCCTTCCCAATTTGTATCCCCTTGATCCCCCTTTGTTGTCGTATGGCAATGGCTAGAGTTGAAAAGGTATGGAGAGAGTGGACAGCCTGGTTTTGTTCCTGATTTTAGAGGAATTGCGTTGAGTTTCTGTCCATTTAGTTTGATGTTGGCTGTTGGTTTACTGTATATAGCTTTTATTATGTTTAAGTATGTCCCTGTTATCCCAGATCTCTCCAAGACCTTTATCATGAAGGGGTGTTGGATTTTGTCAAAGGCTTTTTCAGCATCTAGTGAGATGACCATGTGATTTTTGTTTTTCAGCTTGTTTATATGGTGAATTACATTGATGGATTTTCGTATGTTAAACCATTCCTGCATCCCTAGGATGAAACATACTTGATCGTGGTGAATGGTTGTTTTGATGTGTTCTTGGATCTGATTTGCCAGTATTTTATTGAGTATTTTTGCATCAATATTCATGAGGGATATTGGTCTGAAGTTCTCTTTCTTAGTTGTGTCTTTGTGTGGCTTGGGGATCAAGGTTATTGATGCCTCATAGAAAGAGTTTGGCAAAGACCCTTCTGCTTCTATTGTGTGGAATACTTTGAGAAGAATTGGTATAAGCTGTTCTTTGAATTTCTGGTAGAATTCTGCACTGAGGCCATCTGGACCTGGACTTTTTTTGGTTGGGAGACTTTTGATGACTGCTTCTATTTCCATAGGGGCTATAGGTCTATTTAAATTGCTGATCTGTTCTTGATTTAATTTTGGCAAGTAATAGCTATCCAGGAAGTCATCCATTTCCTTTAAATTTTCGAATTTTGTGGAGTACAGGTTTTCAAAGTATGACCTGATGATTCTCTGGATTTCCTTAGAGTCCGTTGTTATGTCCCCCTTTCATTTCTGATTTTGTTAATTTGCATGTTCACTCTCTGCTGTTTGGTAAGTTTGGACAAAATTTGTCTATCTTGTTGATTTTCTCAAAAACCAACTCTTCGTTGCATTGATTCTTTGTATTGTTTTCCTAGTTTCTACTTTATTGATTTCAGCCCTCAATTTGATTATTTCCTGGCGCCTACTCCTCCTGGGGGAGTTTGCTTTCTTGTATTCTAGAGCTTTCACCTGTGCTGGTAATTCTGTAGTATAACTATTCTCCAGTTTCTTCATGTGGGCACTTAGTGCTATGAACTTCCCCTGTAGCACTACTTTCAAAGTGTCCTATAGGTTTGGGTATGTTGTTTCTTCATTCTCAATGAATTCATAGTAGTCTTTTCTTAAGCTGTTTTTGTCAGACATTTTGTCACAGCATTGAGAAAAGTAATGAGTAGGTAAGCCATTGCTAATTGGCTCAGTATCTACTTTGAATAACTGTGGTATATCGTTATACTTTGTTTTGTACTCTAAGCCATCAACACTCCTCAAACAATTCCTATGTCTATAAAACTTGCTACCACCATCACATAAGTGGTGATGGACAAGGAGAGATCTCCGACTAGCATTCACTAGACACTCTGGTTTTCAGGAACTTGTCTTGAGCTATGTAGTAGTATCCTACTCAGCCAAAGACAGACAATAGAAGCTGCACACTCTCTATCAAGCTATGGCTTATTGGAGAGGGTCATTTGGTGGAACCTCCCAGAGTCATTTCATCAAGTGTTGCAAGCTTTGTATTTGTTCCAAAGTCATGGTCACCCTACTCAATATTATGTTTCCATTTTTTTTCATATCTCCCAGTCCCTCCCTCTCATCTCTTGTTCACTCATTCTTGTATTCCTGAGCACACACCTTTTCTGGTATGACTTTAGAAGACTCCTCTATGTCTCTTTACTAGGGACTTAGATTAGATTCAAAAACGTATAAGAAAATTACACTATTTTTGATTTGATTTGATTTTGATTTTATAAAATAAAAATTATCTTTATGAACACTGGACTCAAATTTCATAAATATTAGCCTCCTCTCTTTTCCATGAATAGGCATACAAAAGTAGATTTACTTATGTATTTATAGAAAGTAAAACAGTGTCCCTGTTTACTCCCCCTTCTCATTTTCCATTTTATTCTGACATTTGTGGTAGGGAAGAGGGTCATAGTGAGTAAAGTACAGTGCCACTCCATCAAAAGTTGTTAACTAGAGAGTTAAATGTTAGTAGACCCTAAGAAATGCTGTGTCAGCAATTATGAGAAACCAACATAGAAAGAATTCTATGATACACTTACTAAGATGATGATACAGTGGGGAAATGGGTAGTGAACATATTACAGAGCATAGAAACTTAAAAATATAAAGGTTATTCTTGTTTAGGCCAATAAATGTCACCTGCCAGGAAAGAAGTCGATGTTCCTTTGAAGTGAGAGTATATATTATTCCTAAAGCATTTAATTCATCAAAGGCTTGCCAGACTGCTCTGTGTGTACACTGACCTGTGAATAGGTACCAGAGGTTATTTGGTTCCAGTGTTTCCATCTCACCCCTGCGGGTAGTCTTTCTGTGTCGAATTTTATAGCCAGTAATAAATCCGTTTTGTGTTCCTGATGGGGGAGGAAGCCAGCTCACTTTGATACTCTGTAAAATAAAAAAAAATGTAAATTAAGATATCACAGAGGCTAGGACAATTGAGCAAGTTCAGAGGACCAACCCAAGAACAAGTGTGAATTAAACACAGAAGCAAGTATTGCAAGACATGACCTCCAAATTAAATACTTTCCTATAATCTGACAGCATTTATAACTGCTTTATTTTCTTTTTAAAAAATGGGTACAATTTATTTGACTGATTACATGCAATACCATGTCTCCCTTGCAAACACCACTAAAACAATAGTAAAATATTGTAAATAGTAAAAGCCACTAAAAGGCAGGAATAGGACACACCAGATGAGAAACAGCAACAAGTTGGAGTAGATTGGAAGCAAAGGAGAAAAATAAGCTTAAGAATATTTTTAAGTTATGTTAATGAAATCCAAGCTAATTTCCACTTAAAAATCATTTTATTCTAGGGATTTTTGCTTCCTATACAATGTGAACATGGTACTAAGGCATGCTGCTGAAAGGGGAGATGACTTGGGAAGCTTGAATATGAGTGAAACTTAAGAATAAGCTAGTCCACAGTCACTGATTGGAGTAGCTCAGAGCTCAGTGCTCAGGGTACTTGAACACAAAGGCCACAGATTCAAATAAGTTATCTAGGAATAATATCAAATAACCCTTCATGCCACAAAATGAAGAACTTTGAACTAAATAAAAGAATCCAGCCTGAGTCCCTAACAGTGAAGGCATAAGGTAACAAGTCCCACCCAGGGACCAGAGTTTCCCTTTGCAAGTTAGCATTTGGAATGTCATTTTACTATAAATTGGTAATTTCGTGTGACTTGATATTAAACAAAGCCTTACACACACACACACACACACACACACACACACACACACACGTATATGTGCAGGAATAAGTACACAATAAATTGATATGAGGGAAACAATAATATTATACCTATGTATAAAGTTGTACACCAAAAATCTAGGAGAGAATGCTCGAGCCCAAGTATAAAGAAAAGACATGGAGCCTGAGATAGTAACTAAGCCTGAAAAATATAACAGTAAAAATTAAGAAGGGGGAAACATTGTAGTGAATTGGAGAGAAAGAACAGGAAACTATTCCTTACACAAGTATAATCACCAACATCTAAATGTTAAGTTGAGAGGATAGAAAGACAACAGGGAACTTGATAAAAAATTAGCAATAAATAACTAATAAATAAATAAGAAAAATGGTAAATAAAGTTAGTCAGCTTCAGCTTTCCAAAAAAAGCCTAGCCCTGAAGAAGTAGAATTTGGGAATAGCTAAAAAAGAACCAGAGAGTGGATAGAGAAAATGTGGTACATTTACACAATGGAGTATTACTCAGCAGAAAAAAAAACAATGGAATCTTGAAATTCGCAGGGAAATGGATAGCACTGGAAGAAACCATCCTGAGTGAGGTAACCCAGTCGCAAAAAGACAAACATGGTATGTACTCACTCATATATGGATGTTAGACATGGATCAGGATAGTGCTAGTCTGCACTTCCACTGATAGAGAGTCTGGGAAACAGGAAAGACCCTAAAAGATATGCATATATGCATAGTACCCAAGAGAAGAGGATTGAGACAAGATCCTCTGAATGGATGGGGAACATGGCGAGGGATGGGGGGGGGGAGTGGGAGCTGGGAAGAAGAGAGGGGGTAAAGAGAAAGAGAGTTGGTCATGAGGGAACAGGAAGTTGAGTGGGTGGGGGTAGAATAGGAGGAAGAGGGAATCATAGGATAGAAGACAGATCAGGCACCAGAGTGACCTCCAGTGATCTAAAGGGATAACACCAATTGGCAAGCTAAGCAATAGTGGAGAGACCACCTCGAATGCCCATTCCTGATAATGAACTTGATGTCTATAACCATCCGGGAGCCTTCATCCTGTGACTGATGGAAGCAGAAGCAAACACACAATTAATCACTGAACTGAACGCAAGGAACCCAGTGACAGAGAGAGAGGAGTGATGAGCAAATTGGCAAAGAATGGGCTGGCAAAACCAGCAGAGACAGCTGATCTGAACAGGGGAGAGCTCTTGGACCCCAGAGCGACAGTGGGGAAGCCAGCATGGGACTGATCTGGACCCCCCCAAATGTGAGTGTCAGCGAGAAGGCCTGGGCAACCTATGGGGCCCTGAGCTGTGGATCAGTGTCTATCCCTGGAATACAAACAGTCATCGTGTGCCTATAGCACAAAGAGGGATGCTCTCTCAGCCTGGACTCTTAGGGGAGTGCCTGGACCCTACCCAGAGTGAAATGACAGACTCTAGATATCCCCTATGTGGAAGGATTTGGCAATAGGGTGGGAGGGTGGGGGGTAAGGGGAGTGCGGGAGGAGGGGAGGGAGAGGGAACTGGGATTGACATGTAAAACAAGCTATTTAAAATTAAAATAAAAAATGACAAAAAAAGAACCAGAGATACTTAATAAAACAAATTAAGAAGTATTGCATTAAAACAGAAACTGTAACAGCTGACCTGACAAAGGTTAACTCTTGAATCCCAGGCATCAGCATGGGACTGATCAAGACCCCCTGAATGTGGGTGTCAGGGACGAGGCCTAGGTAATCTATTGAGTCTTGGGCAGCAGATCAGTACCCATCCCGAGTATACACACGGACTTTGGACTCTCATCCAATAATGTGAGATGCACTCTCACCCTGAACTATTGGGGGAGAGTCTAGGCCCTGTTCTGTATGAAATGACAGACTATGGATACCACCATGGAGGGCCTTACCCTCCCTGGGGAAATGAGGGGATAATGGGGGGGTTTGGGGGGAAGACACAGGAGGAGGGGAGGGAAAGGGAGAGGGACCTGGAACTGACTATTGAAGCAACATTGTTTCTAATCTAAATTTAAACTTAAAACAAACAAACAAACAAACAGAAACTGTGTTAAACTGTCATGAGAGTTAGCTGAGTTCAAAAGTTTCCAGAATGAGGGATGTGGGAGACAGGTCATATAAAATAGATGGTAGAAGTTATCAGGGATGGGGGGATTCAAGGAATAACACTTCGTGTCTTGTTCTGCTGAGTGTTTTTCCCAGTGCCAGTCCTTTCTATAGACAAGGTTTCTCATTGGCCACCAGCCGACAAATAATAACACAGAGACTTATTATTAATTATCAACTCTTGGCCTCAGATTAGGCTTGTTTTTAACTAGCTCTTAAAACTGAAATTAACACATTTATATTAATGTATACTCTATCACATACTGCCCATCCTGTCTCCTCTGTGTCTCCTAAAGTCTCACTTGAGCACCTACATTTCTCCTACTACTTCCCTTCTCTGCCAGGAAGTCCCACCTATACCTCCTGTCTCACTATTGGCTGTTCAGTTTTTTATTACACCAATCACAGCAATATATCGTCACACCGTGAACAAATATCCCACAACACCTCTCTTTCTCTCCCTTTGCCTTCTGAAATGCAGGAAACAACTCTCTGTGTTTCCCTCTTATATCTAATGGTCTGAACAAATTTTCTGGAAGACTGCCTATAGAAAAAAGGACACTACACCTAGCAAGTAGCCAGGCAGACTGCCCCCAAAAATGTCTAGTCTTTCAACCTGTTGGTTTGATCTACAGATCATTTACTCGTCTTTTGAAACGCTCAAAAAGTCCCACTGGATTCTCCCCTGTGCAGGGAGCCTATAAACTTCAACTATCTACCTGGCTCATCTTTGAGTATCATGGTTTGTTTAACTATGATTTTCTTATGCTTTAATAAGTTTGTGAGACCTTATGCCTTCAAAAAAGACAATACTAATTTGATATAAAGTTTGATATTTACAGAATATGTTCCTAACTAGCAGGGCTCATATGCTACAGTCACTGCTCACAAACACAACCATCACCTTCAGTGTCAATGACTGATTGTCAAAGTGGAATATTTTGGAAGGAAGGAAAAGAAACAAAAAGAATAAATGACATTGAAAACATGGACTTTTTCTTTGTTGGACCAAAAGATAGAATTTTTTCTACAGCAAATTGACAGTGGTACCAAGAGAGATGAATTAGTTAGATACATATTAGGAATACTACTCTTCCATATACATTTGCTGAGCATTGGTTTATATCGAGTTCAATTCTCATTTCTTATGTTAACAAATAAAAACATCATGCTTGGGTAGTAAGAAAGCATAGAAAAAGAAGAAAACCCGAATAACACATACAAATAAATATACTCAGTGCATGTTTGTAAAAGTGGATATAAAGGATTTTGTGTTTTATTTCTGAGTTTCTCTAGTAAAAGGAAAAGTAATAATTTAAAAGCTCATGTATCAGACATAAACAACTAAGTAGAAATCAGTAATCCACTGGTGTGGATTTATGATAAACAACCCACATAAGAGTCCATAGCAATGAGAGAAATGCAAATTAAATCTATGTTAAGATTGCATCCAGCCCACTTAAAATGGTTATGATCAAGGAACCAACTGACAACAAACACTGACAAGCATATATGGACCTAGAAACTTTATTCATTGTTTGTAGTATTACAGACTACTTCATTCACTCTGGAGATAAGTGTGTAGAATTTTGAATATATAAGATCAGATCCACTATATGATTCAGTTATACCACTTCTTGGCACATGCCCAAAGGAGTCAACATCCTATTCCACAGGGACTTGCTCAGCTACATTCATCACTGGTAAACTTATAATACTTAAGGAATTGAAATAATCCACCTGTTCTTCATCTGATGGATATATAATAAAAATGTAGCAGATATATACAATATAATTCAATTCAGCTTTACAAAAAAGAGTTATGAAATTTGAAGGTAAATGGTAACAGAAAATATTTTACAGAATGAGATAAGGCAGAACCGGGAAGGCAAACAGCATGCTCTCTCTTATTTGTAACTTCAACCTCTGAGTATTTACATGTGAGTACATAACTGCAGAATACAAGAAAAAAGGGGGGTATGGTGGCGAAGGTCTAAATAAAGGGATTTTAGGACACAAGTGATCTAAAAGGGGAAATGGAAAATGTTTGAACTTTAACTGGGGAATGGAGAGACACTAGTACAGAGAGAGGAGGAGATTGTATGGATAATATTAATTTAATGGTATTTCTTTAATAACATAGGCAAACGTACACACAAACACACACACTGTACTTGGTTACCTCACAGAATGATGTTAACAACACGCTGATAAGGTGCTATAGACCCTATTCACAAGATACAAGGTGTGGAAAAATTGAGCTGGAACTGACCTGGAAACCTCCTCCTACAGGACAAGCCCTCATAATATCTGAAGGTGCTTTGCAAGTTACCAAGGGAGAAAAGCAATCAATAATCATACGTACCCTGTTGTAAAACCTATGAACCATAACTCTAACTACCCCAACAAGGTTTCTCCAGTGATGTAACTCAATGTTATATCTTTGGCACAACATTTGTCTCATAAGATTCAAAGTGCATTCAATATGAGGGAATTCGTGCTTGATACTGTAAAACTAGCTACCTGTGGCTGGAAAGATCACATGCTCGGACGAGAATATACTGCTGCTATTTTCCTAATTAATATAATCTAATTAGATAAATACATTATACCTCCTAAATACTTATCCTTAAATCCATAGTGTCTTTCTTACCTCTCCATCATTTCCTTTTGCAGTAGATGGAGATTATTGCAGAAATGTACAATTCAAAATGCACAGAACTACCTTCTAAATGTCTCTGTTTATTACCATAGAAAAAAGATACCCTAACCCTTAATATTAGAAGCCTCTATTTGCAATGAATGTAGATAAATGTAGAGACTTATGGCTTCCAAGGATGATCAGAATAAAAGATGGTTTGGGCCCATCATAGAGCAAGACATTCATCATACCCACTTTGATGTTCGGGAAATATTGCAGAAGAAACAGGAAGAATGTAAGAGCTGAAAGACCAGGAGAAGAATAATGAAATGTCAACCTTTAGGAATGCCACAACTACAGCTATCATGAACTCACAGTAGATGTTAATACTTACCTTAAACTTCCTCCTGACTAGCCCCAAGAACAATAAAACATGGGAGAAGGATTTGTGAGGACCCACTCCTTACTGAGGAACCATTGGCTGGTGATGGATTCTCGGGGAAAATGAAACACTGTTTTCAATTATGGAGTACTGGTGAACCCACCAGATCCAGTGATTAGCTCAAAACCTATATTTACAATGATATCCTTGGTTAAACTCAGTGGATTACAAAACAAAACAAATAGGCAGGAATGTGGGAAAGAGATTTACTGAAAATAGGTAGCAGGTAAGGAAGGATCGGACTGGGGTAGTAAAGGGAAAGTGGAAGATGAGAGTAATCAGTATAAATGATATAAATATGAGAAATTGTCAGAGAACAAATTTAAGTTTAAAAGTAACACATAAAAACTGCTATTTGTAGCTCTGAGGTCTATAGGAGCTTCTAAAATGATCAGATTAATTGAATCCTGGGTTTAAACATGCAAATTTACTTCATGTAATAAATATTCAAAATCTGTTTAATGGCAATGTTAAGTAAAGCCAAATGATATATATATATGTGTATAGATAGATAGATAGATAGATAGATAGATAGATAGATAGATAGATAGATAGTTGGGAGCTTCTTAGTTTGTCTTAATTTGGATATCTTGGGCCTAGAAAATACTATTAGCCATTCTTTGTTTGATGGGTATCTAGGTTGTTCCCAGGTACTGACTTTTACAAACAGTGCTGCTATGAACACAGTTGAACAAATGTCTTTGTGGTATGATTTTGCATCCTTTGAGTATATGTACAAGAGTGGCATTGCTGGGTCTTGAGGTAAGTTGGTTTCCAATTTTCAGAGAAACGTCCATACTGATTTCCAAAGTGGATGTATAAGTTTGCACTCCCCTATTACTCAGCAGTAAAAAAAAAGTGACATCTTGAAATTTGCAGACAAGTGGATGAACTAGAATAAACCAACCTGAATAAGGTAACCCAGACCCAGAAAGATAGACACAGTATGTATTCACTCATAAGTGAATATTAGATGTAAAGCACAGCATAATCAGGCTACAATCCACAAACCCAAAGAAGCTAGATAAAATGGGGTAACCTAAGAGAGACAACCATGGTGGGACCCAGAAAGGGAAAATAGTTAGCACTCCTGGGTAAACTGGGAAGAGAAAGTATAAGGAAGGGGTTGGGGGATGGAAACATGAGGGATCACAGAGACTAAGTTGGGGGAGGGACAGAAGAGGAGAGCAATGAAAGAATTATTTTGCCAGAGGGAGCCATTATGGGGTTGGGGAGAAACCTGTTGCAAGAGAAATTGTCAAGAATCTACAAGGATGACCCCAGCTAAGACTCCTAGCAATAATGAAGGGAGTATCTGAACAGGCCTTCCCCTTTATTCAGATTAGTTAGTACCCTAATTGTCATCACAGAACCGACATTCAGTAACTGATGGAAGAAGATGCAGTGACCCACAGACAAGCACTGGGCTTAATTCCTGGAGTTCAATTAAAGAAAGGGAGGAGGGATCATGTGAGTAAGGGGGCATGGTCAAGAACATGATTGGGAACACCACAAAGACAGCTGCCCTATGCTAGTGGGGACTCATGAACTTTGGACTGACAGCTGGGGAACCGGCATGGAACCAAAGTAGGCCCTCTAAATATGAGTTGATCTGTTGTGGAGGCAGAAGTGACATCAGGACCTATCCCAGGTGCATGAACTGGATTTTTGGAGCCCATTCCCTAGGTGGGATACCTTGTTCAGCCTTGTTACAGAGGGGAGGGGTTTGGTCCCCCTTCAACTTTGAATGCCAGACTTTATTAACTCTCCAAGGAAGACCTTTCCCCTTATGAGGACTGGATGGGGGGCAAGGGGTCAGGAGAAGGGGGTTGGTATGTAAAATAAAAATATATTTTAAAATAGAAAATAAAATACTATTAGATGCTCTGTTATGAACTGTTATTTGGAAAAAGAGAGGGCAGTATTTTACTGACAAAAGACATTAACTAAGAATAGTAACACAGGGAGTCATCATGTAGCTGCCATCAGGGTAAGAAGTCCAGACTCTTTTCTCCGAAAATGAGAGCTGAGGATTCCTTCCATGCTTCTGTGGTTTGATGAACCAAGACCCCCAGAAGCAGTGGGCCAGTTGTTCCAACAATTGAGACAGCTAAGATGATGCAGCCTAACATACCCTGAAAAATAAGGACTTATACAGGTTTCTGAGTTTTGTCCTGATGCCCATGGTATGAACAGCGCCCCCCTCATCCAGCAGGAAGCAGCTTGGAATGAGCAATGTCCAAATTCCCATATTGTTTTTAAATCTTTGTTTTCATTTGAATGGGGTTGCTTATAATTGGTTAATGATCACAACCAATCTCTTCTTAAATGGAAAATGGGATTATGGTATGGAAATGAGTACTTTGTATTGATACAAATTCAAGGTCAATTTAGTGATGTGTA
Organism: Mesocricetus auratus; assembly: GCF_017639785.1. Taxonomy (NCBI): domain Eukaryota; kingdom Metazoa; phylum Chordata; class Mammalia; order Rodentia; family Cricetidae; genus Mesocricetus; species Mesocricetus auratus. The sequence goes on along the minus strand of NW_024429184.1, from coordinate 83,898,339 downwards.
TATTTCTCCTCTAGATTAAGTATTGTGATTATATTGATCTTTTAAAATGTAATACATAATTGAATATAGACTATAGATAGGTATTTATAATAGTCAGAACTTACAGTTAGGTTAGTTAGGTTTTCTAGATATACAGAGATATATTTGAGATAGATAGGCAGTCTTCAAACCTTTCAAAGACCTTCAGAAATTGGCATTTAAAATGGTTTAGGGTTTTTCTTGACAGTGAGAAATGTCTGCTCCTGGCATCACTAATTACGTCTGAGAGGAAGATGAGCATTGAAGAAACTCGTTATGGAGTTTGTTTCAACTTGGCAAGATTAGCCATTTGGGCAAGAAACTGCTCTTGCCTGGACTGCTTGACTGTTGCTGTATAATCTGGACATGCAGGACCCATAGGACAGTGACTGCTGAACTCAAACAGTCCTTTAGGGTTCCTGCTTCATGGAAGAGTCTACGAGACTTTTGGCAGGACACAGAAAGATGAATGACAGACTGCCAATGCAAATGGACAATTTGAAAATTCTTGCTTTGCTGAGAAGTCTTCGAGATACACTATGGCCTATGAGCTGAATATGGATGCCCCAACATTACAAAGGAACTTCAGGTGGCTCTCCAGGCAGTAAGATGTCTCTGTCAATATATTTTATATATTGTGTTTATATATTATCCTTCTGTGGTCTTTGATAGATTTGAAGACAGATAGTTGTAATTATAGTTTTCCTTAATTATGATAAAAGATAAGCTACATATAGAACTTTGGACTCACAAGGATGGGATAGATGATATTTTCTTTAAATCTTGATGAATGTTGATAGACAAAATGTTGTAACTGTGTTCTTGCTTGATATATATATATATATAATCTGACTATGTTAAAGTTAAGACCTTTCTTTTTGTTTAGACAGAAAAGAGGGGATGATGGGAAAGTCCTGTGTGTATGTCAATAAAGCACTGTTGGCCAATAGGGAAGCAAGATAGGTGGGACTACTAGTCCAAGAGGACTCTGGGAAGGAGAAACACAGAGACTCATCATGTAGCTGCCATAGGGGTAAGAAGTCCAGACCCTTTTCTCTGGTAAGAGAAATAATTAGATTAACAATTATGGGGTAAATACTTAAATCAGAGCTAGCCAGTAAGAAACAAACAAGGCCAACAGCTTCATAAAAAAATAGAACAGTAACACGGATGAGCAAGAGAAATCCTATTCTACCTGAGGTTGCCAGGGATTTACTAAGTATTAATGGGAACCATTTACCTAAAGCATCATTGTATGGCACGGTTTCACATTTGCATCCCATCCTGTGTTTGAAAGGGCTTAGGGAAACTTTATATTGCAAAGTACAGAGTTTAGGTTCTGTTTTAATCGTACTTTATAAAACCCATTGGTAAGTTTGTGCAACTTTGACACATGCAAAAATCAGAGCAAGTTTTCAAATACTGAGTCACCAAGATATACTTTTTTTTGTGTGTTTGGATTTGCAAACCTTAAAATAAATGAGTGAATAAGAAGCTAATGTATTTATAAAATATTAATCTGATTATAATAACCAGATCACAAATCTTCAAAAATAGCATTTTTCAAATCAAAATCCATTCACTAAAACATGGGAAAAGATGTTTCTTTTAAGGTCGATTTTGCTAGAGTCTGATTGGTGGTACAGAGATATTTAACTGATTCTCAAATACTGCTTCTCACATAGGAACATATATAGCTCCATTTATGGGGAAAAATAAATTAATATTTCCAGTCACCTAAGCTATCTTTGAAAAAACATATAATTATACCAACACTTGCAAACTAATGAAGAATATGACTTGGAATACAAAAATATAGTGCAGGGGAGAGAGATCAACAGAAAAAGCAAATAACAAATAAGTAGGACTCAAATAAATGTAACTCTTCCCTGGTTTAAGATACTGGACTTAAAATAGCATTTTCCCTGTAATATTTTGCTATTCATAGTCTAGTAACCAGGCCAGCTTTTGTGTGAGCCCAAAAATGTGAAACATAATTTTTAGGGGATATTCACTTTTTGACAAAATTCCATTACAATAAAGCAATTTTGTTGCTCTACAGAGTTCATGATATAGTGAACTGATGTGTAATGCATTTTAGAATTTGTCAGTGTCAATAGACTTTATTCTGTAGTGCTTAAATCATTCCCTAGTAGCATGTTACAGGTTTAGGGAGACTCCATGATTCTGGGAGATCACTAAGTCTTTTCTCAATCTATTAATTTCTATCAAATGAAGCCAGTAAAAGCAATAAAATAGCATTGGTATCAGAGTAATATAAGAAAAGTAGAAAAGTCTATCAAGACAGTTGTATGCAGAACCATACCTTCCAAAGGCACAAGAATACAGGATATATTTTAGACAAGAAATATTGCATTTATCAATTTCTTGTTCTTTTCTTTCATTTTGTAAAATAAAACCAACTTATTATTTGAGTAGTCAGATGAATAATGTCAGTTTAGGATACAGATTTTACAAGATGGCAGTAAATACTATATGAAACTCAAAAAGCTTCAATACTGATTTTTTTCACTTATTGTATATACCCATTTATTAAGAATAACCACGATGGTTAAACCAGCCCAGTCTTAACCCCTTTGCTCATCAGCCCTCTCTCTCTGTCACTGGATTTCTTGAGTTCAACTCAGGTTTAACCACCAGAAACAGCTGACCTGATAAGAATTAGCTCTTGAATCCCAGACTGATGGCTGGGAATCCAGCATGGGCCTGATCAAGACCCCCTGAATGTGGGTGTCAGTGAGGAGGCCTAGGTAATCTATTGAGCCTTGGGTAGTAGATCAGTATTTATCCCAGGTATACAAATGGACTTTGGGCACCCATCCAACAATGAGAGATGCACTCTCACCCTGGACTCTTGGGGGAGGGTCTAGGCCCTGCCCTGGATGAAACGACAGACTATGGACACCCCCTCCCTGAGGAAATGAGGGGATATTGGAGGGGTTGGTGGGAGGGCTTGGGAGAAGGGGAGGGAAAGGGAGAGGGACCTGAAATTGACATGTGAAGCAACCTTGTTTCTAATTTAAATTTAAATTTAAAAATAAAAAAATAAAATATAAATAAGAATAACCGTGATGAATTAAAAATACCATAAGCACATACTAAAATGTGTGTGTTATGGCAACTCAGGCTTTTAAAGCAAACATTAGTTGCCTAGTGCTTGACCAGTGAAGATATTATAATTTTTATACTTTAATATGTTTTTAAGTAAAAGATCAGAGTCATTAAAATTATTATAACAATTTTCTAGCTGGTGTTTGATGGAAAATGTAATTGCCAACCAGTCTTCTCCTATATAGAATGATATCCCTTTGGCTTTTGTGTACAATACATTTACACATGGCAAATATTTAGGGATGAACGCATACTGTGAGGTCAATATTGTAAAAGGCAGTGAGAGTGTATTATAAAACATTTTTCTCTTCAAAAACAGTACAAGTGGCTATTTAACAGAGGCATATCTTCAAGCAAGCCATCAAATTAGTGCTTAAGTAATTAATCTCAGAAACCAGCAGGCTTTCCATCGGAGAGCAGCCATCTCAAAGACAAGACTTAACCATGTAATTACATGGGACATTACAATGTATTTATGAGGCCATTTGTTACAATGTACAGTAATTACAGAATACTTACATAGCTATTTATGTCTCATAAAATGAAGTGAGACTAAATATTTTAATTGTGTGGAGAAATATGTGGAAATATTTGAGTTTAAAATGTCACATAATATTACAGGTCAGATTCACATAATTCATCTTCACAGCTGAGTGCCTCCAGAACCACCAGACTCTGATAGCACTCTTCAGTTAGGGATGGAGGGAGGAGGCATTTTGATAAATATTCCTTCTGAGGATGTAATAAATGGAATTGTTTTCTCCAATTTTTCTCTTCAGGTAATGCCAGCAGACATCTGGCTCCATGATATCATTTACTGTGTGTACTTTATTTCCAAACCACACATATCCAGGTGTCAATAGAGCCACTGGATTATAAACAATGTCACATACAATGCTTTCATAAAAAGGCACGTGGTCTAACCATAGAGAAAGATAAAATAGTTGTCTATGCTTTCCATGGCAAAATTGATGTTGACTTAGATCTTCACAGATTCAATACTCAGAGACACAAGTCAAATACATTAACATTTCTTACATAAACAGATGCTTCCTCCATAGTTTTGAAAGACATCTTGCTGAGTTTCATAGTTTTCTCTGAAGTTCATAATGTCTTTTTGGTCTATAACTGGATGTTCTTTTTTATGGTATGAGGAGAATCTTACTGTCAACTCAGTATGTTTTTAATTATTACAGGGGCAATGTTGCCTGGATATGCTTGATCTTGAGAACTAGGCACCCCAAGTTTGCATTGTCTAACTTAAGTTATGATTTATAATTATTATTTTGATTTTTCCAAATAGAAAAAATTCTATGCTGCCCTGGATTTCAAAAAGCTCCGGCTTAGTGTCCCAAATGCCAATACCATGGATTGGTGCCACCATGAATAGCTTACATTGCTGATTTTCAACTTGAAAACAAACAAAAAACATGAGGCTTCCTCGATGTTAATGGCCCTTACTGTCTGTGAATATACAGTACAAATCTTGTTGTTATCATGAGTTATCCATTAAGCATCTGAAGTCCTTGCTGTGCTCCAGAAATGGCACAAAAAAGAAACATATTCACTTAAGCACTTTTCTGGTAGAACTTGGTCTTTACCAATTTTAGGTTTGGACACTATGGGTCAATTAGTTATTTATATCCTCTAAACTTACTAGAAAACAACAACAACATCTTTTTGTTTCACTTTGAAAAGAAAATCTCATTTTGTGTTGAGAATTTATTAATCATGAAATAAAAATCATATTATGTAGAATTTATTTCTTGATTATTATATTCCTGTGATCCAATAATTAGAAAATAAGGAACAACTTTTAGTTGTAACAGGGTAGGTAAAATGTATCCTTAGATAAAAGTATCTTTAGCCTGTCTTGCAAATTTCAAATGATTAAGAAGAAACTTTAAATATTTTGAAAGAATACATGTCAGATCATATTTGTAATGTGAATATTATAAAACCACCTAACTGCTATGATGTATGACCTAGTTAACGTCTGTGAAGGCTAACCAATAGGTGGTTAATTATACCTATTGCAGAATCCTGGCAAAATGGAGGTACTAGAATGTTTATTGACTGCTATCTTCCTATATTAAAGTACCAGAATTTGCCAAGTCCAAACTCATAGGACCTATAGAAATATCTATATAGATTGTTACTGCTAATATGCAAATAAGTCCATTCAAATTCACATACTCAACCAATAGCCAGACAGATCACTTTTGATTCATGGTCTCAACTTTATTCATATTTGCAGAAGGAGTTGGTTCAGATCCTTCCATGCTCAGCAAATTGACTGAGTGTAGTTGGGAGTGGGTTCTCCTTAATTAATTCCAACTTAAAAACAGCAAGACACAGTTTACTGTTGAAAAGCATGAGCAACTATCAATACTTCAATCAGCATTTCAATTAAACCTGCAATCACAATGCATCTAATTGATTAACAATCACTAGCACCTGTAGTTGGTTATAATTTTAATTACTGATTGTATTATGGCTGATTGCTTAAAATGATATTTTATGAGCATTGATAAAAAATAATAAAACAATTCTAAAATAATCAATCAATAAGATTGAGACCAATGACAGTTCAATACAATAGGAGGTATTTTTAATTTTAGCAGTCAATGAATTGTTCTCTAAAACATAACATAAAGAGAAGTGACATAATGATAATTTTAATCCAACTAACCATTCTGTATCTCATATATGTGGAAGTAAATTAGTGTAAATAAGAACAAACATTAGAAAGAAGGTCCTGAATATTAAACAAGTATGGACACTCATTACTGTTATACTTAAAAAAGTAATGTTCATCTCAACAGATACATAAAATCCAAAAGCCCTTCATGATGAAAGTCCAGGAAAGATTGGGGATACAAGGGACATACCTAAACATAATACCAGCTGTTCACAGCAAGCCTATAGCCAACAACAAATTAAATGGAGAGAAACTCAAAACAGTTCAACTAAAATCAGGAACAAGACAACTTATCCACTCTCTCCATACCTATTCAATATAGTACTTGAAGTCTTAGCTGGATCAATAAGACAACTGGAGCAGATAAAGAGTATGAAAATTGGAAGGGAAGAAGTCAAAGTATCTTTATTTGCAGATGATATGATAGTATACAGAAGTAAGCCTAAAAATTCCATCAGGGAATTCTTAAAGCTGATAAATATTTTCAGCAAAGTAACTGAACACAAATAACTCACAAAAATCAGTAGCCTTCATGAATACAAATGACAAACAGACTGAGAATGAAGTCCAGAAAACAATACCTTTCACAATAGCTAAAAGTACTATAAAACATCTTGGGGGTAACTTTAACCAAACAAGTGGAAGACTTGTATGTCAAAACCCATAAGACATGGTAGAAAGATGGAAAAAGCTCCCATGCCCATAGAGCAATAGAATTAACATAGCAAAATTGTCATCCTATCAAAAACAATCTGTAGGTTCAACGCAACCTTTCTTTAAAATTTCAACACAAATCATCACAGATATCAAAGGACAATTATAAGCTTCATATGGAAAATCAAAACAAACAAACAAAACTGGATAATTAAAACAATCCTGAACAATAAAAAGATGTATTTAAGGTTTTTTTCATTCTCAATTTCAAGTTGCACTACAGAAAAACAATGATGAAAACTGCATGATATTGCATAAAAACAGACATGTTGATCATTGGAATCAAATTGAAGACCCAGACAAAACTCCACACACCTCTGAACATCTGATGCTTGAGGAATCTGATGAGTGTGGACAAAAGTGCTTGCCATATAGCCTAAAAATTTGCATTCAATAATGGGAGCCATACAAAGGTGAATGGAAAAAATAGAATGCACAGTTATTCTCTGACCTCCACACACATCCGCAAACTCACATTGCATACACACATACACATACATGCATGCACCCATGCAAACAATGGATATATTTAATTAGAATATCCCATTTCCTCTATTATTTCTTTGTACTACATGTCAATTGCCAAATGCCCACACCATATAACAATAGGGATGACTTACAAGAATCCTTTATATTCTGCAATCTAATAAAAAACTATGTGGCACCATTGTGTATTTATAAACAGTGCTAGAATGAATTTGCTTATATCCAAACAGTTTGGCAAACTTCTTCACTTCTACCTAGCCTGTTTGAACCACAGGAAGAGATTGGGATGTTTTGACCATTTAGGGTATATGGAGGAAAATTAAAGACTAGCATTTGGAACTAATCAGTTTAAATAGGAATGTGCATATATGTTCACCCTATGGTTTTATCAAAGCAAGCAAAATACATGTGATTGTTCCCTGCTTTCCTTTTAAGCAGCTTGGCTTTCCAAGAGCTTTTGTAGAATGTCAACATTTGAGATCCATCTTCTTCACAAATCCAGCTCTGCAACATAACAATTTGTTGACCTGTCAAAACCTTGGGCTCAGACCCTTCACATATTTGTGTCTTTCTCTTATTATTGATAAGGAAATCAGATATGCACACTGAAAAAAGACAGCATCTTCAGTAAATGATGCTGGTTGAACTGTTTGCATTGCCTACCTTAAGTAATGGTTTGTAATTATTATTTTGATTTTTTTCCAAATAAAAAAAATTCTGTGCTAGCCTAGATTTCAAAACGCTCCAGCTTCAGTGTCCCAAATGCCAATACCATGGATTGGTGACACTATGAATAGCTTACACTGGTGATTTTAAACTTGAAAACAAACAAACAAACAAACAAACAAAAACCAATGAGACTTCCTCTGTTCTAATACCTCTCACTGTCTTTTTATATACAGTGCAAATCTTGTTCTTATCATGTGTTATCCATTAAGCATCTGAAGTCCTTGCTGTGCTCCAGGAATGGCACAAAAAGAGAAACATATTCACTTATAGCACTTTTCTGGTAGAACTTGGTCTTTACCAATGTTAGATTGGGACACTATGGGCCAATTAGCTTATTTATATCCTCTAAACTTACTAGAAAACAACAACAGCATCTTTTTTGTTTCACTTTGAAGAGAAAATACACCTCCTGGGCATATACGTAAAGAAATGTCATCCTGAGTCAGGTGAGCTTTGGTCTCCGGGGGGGGACAAAAAGAGGGATGCTCTCTCAGCCTGGACTCTTAGGGGAGTGCCTGTACCCTACCCTGAGTGAAATGACAGACTCTAGATATCTCCTATGTGGAAGGAATTGGCAATAGGGTGGGAGGATGGGGGGATGGTGGGGGGGACGCGGGACGAGGGGAGGGAGAGGGAACTGGGATTGACATGTAAAACAAGCTATTTGAAATTAAAATAACAAAGTTAATAAAAGAAACGTTATCCTAACATAAGGACACTTACTCTACAATTTTTAATATTGTTCTATTAATAGTAGCCAGAAACTGGAACCAACCTAGAAGTCCCTCAACAAAAGAATAAATAAGGAAAATGTTACACATTTATACAATGGATTTTTATTTAGCTTGTTAAAAAGAAAATGACATCATGAGACTTGCAGTCAAATGGATGGAATCAAAGTAAATCATCTTGAGTGAGGCAACCCAAAAAGATAAATATGGTATAGATTCATTTACAAGTACAAGTTATCTATTAAGTAAAAATGACAACCACCCTAAAATCTAAGCACAAGTGACATAAGTTACATTAAATGTTTCAATTTCATAACTTTTACTAGAGAGAGAGCTAAAAGCCAGAACACAGGTAAATATTTCAATAGTGTGAAACATTGTGAATGACATCTGTGGGAAGCTAACACTTTATGCTCTAAGCTTTATGATTCAAAAGATACATTGACTTGCTTGAATGAAAGTGTTCTACATTTCTTGAAAGCCTGTGAGTCCACTGTGAAAATATTCACTTTGCAATAATTAGGTCACTGCTGACGCGCAAATTCTTTCCTTTGTATTCTTTTCTCCTTTTGATCATTAGTGAGTGATTGAGACCATGCAATAAGGCTGCTAAGTATTGCTGGGAAAGGCAAGTGACCAGAAGTCATCTGCAAGTATTCTGTGCACATCGATTTTCTGTTTAGGATTAATGACTGGGGTCATTCAGAGCAGGCCTTTAAATTTTGTACCCAGTGGCATTTGTTTAATTAGAGGTCTGTTTTGCTCCTTGCACACATTCAATAACAGGAGGCACAGAACCACTGCTGTTTATCTTATATCTTAATTTAGAGTTAAGAATACATCTCTTGTTTTTCACTTTGTTGGTTCCCATCTCCAAACAGAGTATTTTAACCATTAGTCTTTAAAGGAAGGATAGTAGGAAAGATGTGATGTTACATGCATAAATTCGAATGTTCGCCACTTATATCAGTATAATAAGTTCCAAAGGTATTACCTGGATTTTTCTCTGTGGTCTCTTAGGCTGTAGTTATTTTGCAAACGAGAATATAAAGGCAAGATTCTTTTAACCCTCTCGGTTAGGAATTGTACAAATCACTAATTTTCTAAATATTCCCTTTAGAATGCTTTTTCTAACCATAATTCTTGCCTCTCCACTTAGTGCTAGCTTTACTGCAATGGACATGTGTTAGGCATAAGAAAGGAAATGAAATCCAAATACTTGGTCCCAGACCTCTGGGATGGCCTCTTCAGTTGTGGTAGAGAGGAGAACTGATCAGGTTTCATCCAGCCCATTCATAAGCTTCTCAATTGAAAATAAAAATCATAAAGAGGAAAAAATACATCCGAACTGAATCTAATCTTTCTAAGCTACTGAGATGTTTCAATACTGGTTCTAGCCCCTTAGTGACTGACTGCATGTGACCAAGTGAAAATATGTTAGCCTCCCCGACAGGGTAGGGAAAACACAATCAGCAATTGAACATCTGAAAAGAAGGCATGCTACTAAGGGTGCAGTCCTTGAAAGTGGATCCATGATCTGTTGGGATCCCTTGGTACTAGCTAGTGAGACATTTGTGTAATTTTTTTGCGTTTTTAAAAAATAATCTCCTTCCTGCCTCCCACACCCCGAACCATCTTCTCATCCCATCCTCATGCACTCCTTAGAGAGTGTGTTTCTCTGTATTGTTTTGGAGGCTGTCGGGCCAGCCTGGCTACAGAGATCCGCCTGCCTCTGCCTCCCGAGTGCTGGGATTAAAGGCATGCACCACCACCACCCGGCCCCATTTTGTTTTTTAATGAACTGGCCTGCTACTAATAAGTATTAAGGATTTTAATTGTTATGCTGCAAATACTAACATAGCTAATCCTATGCTAAATGACAAAAATCTCACTCCACTCCCTTTCTCTTCCAAAATAGTTCAGTTCTAGATACACTTTCTTATGCTTGTTCATGCCTACCCCCCAAAAATATAATACAAAACTGGAAGTTCTAATGAGATAAATTGAGATTAAAATCACTGCAAAGTCTTTGACATAATGTTTTTACGTAATTCACTGTACTCACCATCCAAACTATCAGCAATCAATAGACAAATAGAATTACAATGTTGTTCAGTTATGTTGTTTTATTGTGTTTATCAGAGCTTCTTCTATTAAAAAACTGACCTTAAAAATTGAAATTAAGAGTTCCAGCAAGAAATTGTAAAGTGATATTTACAAAGCATGGAAGATCATGGAAATAGTTAAAAAGTGAAATTTCTAGCACTGTTTATAAATACACAATGGTGTCACAATGTGTTTCTTTAGATTGCAGAATGTCAAGAAACCTTGTAAGTCATCCCTATCATTATATGGTGTGGGTATTTGACAATTGACATGTAGTACAAAGAAATAATAGAGGAAATGGGATATTCTAATGAAATATATTCATTGTTTGCATGGGTGCATGCATGTATGTGTATGTGTGTTTGTAATGTGAGTTTGCGGATGTATGTGGATGTCAGAGAATAACTGTGCAGTCTGTTTTTCCCGTTCACCTTTGTATGGCGCCTATGATTGAATGCAAGTTTTTAGGCTATAGGGCAAGCACTTTTGTCTACAGAGTCATCTCTCCAACCTAAGTCTGCTTTCTCTTCTTCATATTAATGCACAAATAATAAAGATTAACTTAAGAAGTAACCAGATGTGATAGCCTTTATAATAAAGTTTACAATTTGACACAATAGTTATAGATAACATAGTTGGTGGAATTCACATTCCCTAGAGCTAAGAGTGAAAACTTGCTAAGAGCATTCTACTCTATAAGCATTCTACTCTATTCTTCCAAATGTAAAAGAAAGGACTTATTTTTTACTTTGTATATAAATATCTATTCTTTTCTAGAAAGTGAGAATAGTGCTTATCTCTAAGTTCTCAGCTCACTGTCAAATGTGAATGAAGGATCCATGAGCCTCATTAGTGAGATATCTCAATATAGGTATCATAATAAACATTGACACACTCAAACTTCTTCAGTGGTTGTGTTAACACATTCTATGTTCAGTCATATAATTGAACATTCAAACTTCTTGTTATTTATTATTATTAATCCACTCATGAAAAAGTTATCTTCTACAGTGAAAAGCAAGACCAACCTAAACTTCCTAAAGTTTCAACCAAGGTGCCAGACAGGAGTTTACGAAGGAATGACAACTTAATGAACTCATGGATGACATGGCTGCTAATCAACAGTAGACTGACTTCCCAATCACCTGTAAGCAGAGATCTCCTCAGACTCCCCTCCATCTGAATGAAGATGGAAGTTTCTGTCCCACCTTGTCCCATAGCAATTTAGTTCCAAGTAAACAAATAGAGACTATATTAATTACAAATATTTCACCAATGGCTCAGACATATTATTCGGTAGCTATCTATTTATTATTAACCCATTTCTATTAATTTATGTATTTCCACTTTGTCGTGGTATACCCATGATGCCCGGCCCTCTTGATCCCTTGGCAGCTACATGACATCTCCCTGTCAGCTCCTCTCTGCCTTCCTCTCCCCAAAATTCTCCTAGCCTTGCAGCTCTAAATATATATATATATATATATATATATATATATATATATATATATACATCTTGCTTGGCTACTGGACAGCCAGTGTTTTATTCATCAACCAGCAAGAGAAACATATATTATCTGCATAAAAGACATCCCCCATCATCTATTTACCTCTCCCAAGTAGCATTCCATCGAATGCTCCTCTACCATCAGGATGAACTACACAGTACTTTGTCATACTTATTATTACAGTAAGCAGTTGTACTGTGAAAATACGAGATGTTCGTGCTGGGAAAAAATGTGAATTAAAAATAATTAAAGTGACGGATGAGAACTACACTTCTCTGTGACTATAAAGATTACTTTTAGAATGAAGTTAGAAATGATACTTTCCTAGTAAAGTTACAGTAGTAAGTTCTCTCCTCTAAGATCTGTGACCTCACTAGCCCAGGGTACTTGGTTAGGTGTCTATTTTCCAGCATGAGCAGGTCTTAAGTCTAATTAGACAGCTGTTGCCTGCCAGCAAGGGCTGAATGTCACTATTGCATCTTTAGGGATATTATGCCATCCCATTCTTGCTGTGTTACTAAATTTCACAGCTGCTTAACGCTATTGATGACTTCCCTCTGTTGGCAGCCTACATGGTACTTTCTGGTGTTCTGACAGCTAAACCACAGAAAGGAAGTTTTTAGATTAGATCCAGCTTGAATTTGTTCTGGTTCTGTGTCACAATTGTGTGGTTATTATAGGGACTCATCTTTAGCCTCTGAGAGGCAACCAATATGTGGAGTCACTTGAATTGCAGTGAACCTAATTTGAAATTTTTTAATTAAAAAAGAAATGTTCAACTTGAAAAAATAAAGAAAAATAATTAAATAAGGAAAAAACAGTCACATTTCTTGTACTTTTTAAAAACAAGATATTGAAGTCAAACTACCTATTGTCATCTGACTTAGTTACAAAAAAAGTACAGCAATTAAAAAACATTGCCAGTACAATATGTCAAAAAAATTCACCAAAAATATAAAAACCAATACTTTAATGTCCTAAAACATGCTATTATCTTTTTCTCTAAACCGTAAATGGAAACGTCAGGGGCAAACACTGACAGCCTACGAACTATCATCATAGCTGGTGGCCATACAAATGAGCAGAGCAAATAATGCGAAGCCATGCTGGCTGTGCAGATGACAGCTTGTCTGCTGGTCAGTTCTCTGCAGTGAGGCACTGTGTAGCTGGGACTGTCTGTCGAGGGTTTTATTCCTCCGATCGACTAAAGGACCACATGGTTATCGTCTATGGAAAAAGGAAAGATTTCCCTGGGAGAGGAGCTTGAATTGTCTGCTCCATTGTATTATCATGACAGCCAGCAAAGGGGAGAGGAGGTGGGGGCAGGCAAGGGATTCTTTCACAGCTCTGTCAGAAATTGAATGAGACAAACTCATTCCATGAGATTCTCTAATTTTGTCAAAATTATATCTGCTGTCAAGTCAGCTCTGGGAGCATTGATGTTGGAGTGAAAGTGACAGCACTAGATGAATGTGCGGGTTGCACTCCCATTTGCCAAGCAAATATGGCAAGAGAATAGAATAGAAGGACCAGTAGAGTAAGCCTGGTCACTCCACAGACAAAGCAAATTGAACATTGAGACTGATGAACAAGGTTACTAAGCACAAGTCTCAGGGTGCATGCTCTGGCCCAGGGGCATCAGGCTTGCAATTCTATTCCTGGCTGAGGTTCATTGCTGACATTTAAGCTGGACAATAAGTTTTTCATCAACTCAGCCTGCCATTTACAGTGAAATGTACCTGGTGAAATGATTCATTTAGAGTTTCCAGGGCTCCAAATTGCCACTTCAAATAGGACATACAGCTTAGTCAAATCCCAGTGTAAGTACCTCAGATACAGACAAACATAGTCTAAATTCCCAGAAGACTGAATGGAGTTGGGTTTCTGATCATCTCCTTTTCTCAAATTGAGTTTTCAACTTTGTTTCCTAAATTCCTCAAACAAATAGTTCTCAATTGACTTAATTTAAAGAGAAAATAAAGATCTGTCCCCCTCTTTTCTTTTTTTTGTGGTTTTTATGAGACAGGGTTTCTCTGTATTGTTTCGGAGGCTATCGGTCCAGACCGGCCTCGAACTCACAGAGATCCGCCTGCCTCTGCCTCCCGAGTGCTGGGATTAAAGGCGTGTGCCACCACCACCCGGCTTGTCCCCCTCATTTCTAACACCCTCACAGGTTCACAAGATATTTCAAAATGCCTGAAATACTATTTGTGGAAATATAGAAATGTGTGATGTTAATTTTTGGAAACTATTTTCATTTATATGTTGTAATAATTATGTTTATCTTCGAATGCATATATCATAAAAGCATTTACCTTTATTTTATGTGTATGAATGTTTTGCTTACTTCTATTTTTACACAGCATGAGCATGTAGTACCTGCATATGACAGAAGAGGGTACTAGATCCTTTGAAACTGGAGGTCCTAGAGGTTGTGAGCTATCGCATGAGTGCTAGAATCAAATGCAGGTCCTCTGAAAAAGCAACAAAAACAGTTTACTTCTACACTACCTCCCTAGGTCCTAAACCAGTTTCAATGCAGTTATACTATTATGGTCTAATTCCTGTTTGTCTCTAGCACAGGTTAAATGAATTAATTTTTATAGTACCCTTTTCTAGGTGCATAGTTTTTACTCAGTTTCTATGGCTCAATGTATCATCAATTTTTGTATGCCATATAGATGGCCTGAGTCTCAATAATTACCCAAGTCCCAAAATTGACCTCTTTGTCTTGGTTCCTCACATATAGAGTATAAACACCTATACTACTAGCCCTAGCATAAGCACATCAATAATTTTACTGCTTTACTTTTTCTAGGTTCTCTTTGCATTCAATCACATCCTATAAGTTTTGTTTTCTTTAGGTGTATCCTAGACCCATTTCTTTCTACTAACATAGTCAATGCAAAATTTCAGCTGCAGCCACAAACTTGAGTTCCATCAATAAACTCTAGCAGCTCTGGAATTCTATGGGATTATATGACAATATGGATATCATACACTAACAGACAACCAAGGCAAGATGATATTTAGAGTCATTTAGTGTTGCTATTATTCTCCAGATAATTCAAAGCAAAATAATTGTTTTCTAGTCTTGTATTATTTTATTCCAGTTTTGAATTAAAATATGATTGCATCATTTCCTCTCTCTTATATACTCCTCTTGCTTCTCCCATATCCCATGAACCCTCTCAATTTATGGTCTCTTTTTCTTTGTTATTAGACAAAAAGCTATAATACAACCCAACAATTCTATTTAGTATTGCTTGTATGTATATGATTTCTTAGCTGATGACTCGGTATTGAATAACCACTTAGGACTCATCATTGGGGAAGACTATCTCTCCTACTCTCGCAGTTCCTTAGCTGCCTGTAGTTCTTTGCCCATAGGTAGGGCCCCATTAGATTTCCCTGTTTCTACATTAGGTTGCTTATTGATATTGAGCTTGTTCAGGTCTTATTTAGTTAGTAAAGTTTTTGAGGAACTGTGGCTGAAGTTTCCCTGTAATTTCTAGGAGTCAGTATTGTTTCGTTTGAGAAAGAGTTCCAGTTATGTATCTCAATTTGTCCTTGTAATTACTATGTGGCCTTCACTAGTCTAAGACTACAAGTATACTTCTACTTCAGATTTCCATGTCTGTGGTTAAAGGTATAGATCACCACAGCCAGTCTGATCTCTGTATGTCAACTCTATTTAAAACAAGAAAAGAACAATGAAGAATCAATTCAAATTCACTGTGGTCTTTATAAAGATATATCCTGATGTTTAAAATATTTAGAACTAGAAAATAAGAAATGTACATGCATTTTATTTTTCAAGAGGGGTTATAAAGATCATTTAATATTATAGGATGATGTACTTTATTGGATTTCCACTAATTAAAGATTTCCAACTTAGTGAAGTTACAGGTTACAGGTTTCACTGTAGATTTTATGTCCAGCAGTTTTGTAAATCATTCCTTTGAAAATGAGAAGAAAATGTCAGAGTTTATAGTTTACTACAAAAAGCATAATAAGTATTTTTATTACACTCCTCCAAATCTTATATATTTTCTACATTAAAGGACAAATAAATACCAGCCTTGACATCTTCCAAGTTCTTATTAATTAATGAGGTAGATAAATGCATCAGTTGCAACTCACAATTTTCAGTGTTTTTGAATTTTAAGGAAAAAAACATTATTTGGAAGTTGCAAACACAGCTTTTCTCCTATGCCTTTAATAGTGAAGATACAATGGTATGAGACTCAGTAGGAAATAAAATTCAAGGATATGATGATGGAGGTTCAGGTGGAAATCATAAAGTGGTGGTTGTATCCCAGATGAGATCCTTGTGAGAATGTGACTTATGCTGCTGACCCTGAGAATCCACAGTGAATAACAAGGACCTATGTTGTTTGACAATGACATCACAGGCTTCCAGTTTCTGAATGAAACTGGGAACATCATTTCAAAGAAATTTATTCTCATTTATTGAGAATATCCTCAAAGGGATGCTAAGTGTAGAGCAGCCATCCAAACAACTTGCAATATTTGTTCCACAACAAATCACAGAATCAAAGGGCACTGACATATAAGCCTCTTGGCAAACTTTACCAAAACTCATCTCAAGTGCAACTTTTCTTTCATCTAAGAGAGCCCTTTATGTGTCTGTGACGTATGTTTGATACATTCATATGGTTTTGACTATACATGAAAAGCTTTTCTATTACTCACTTTCTATTCATTGATACCATATATTCTTCAAAGTATCATATATTGGTTGAAGCCCTCCTCAATCTGTCCTTAACCCACATCCATCCCTACTTAAAACTAAAGACTCACTTCCCCTTCTTTGTTCTTATAAAACAATTGACTGTGAGTACAGCAGACTAAAGAAAATATTATTATACTAAAAAGATAACCTCTGCAAACAGATACGAAAAACCTCATTCAGCCATCCTGGTGGTGTACTACATGGCACACAAAGGCCTACAATACACTTTATACCAACATTTATATTTTGTAAGGGGAGGCAAAAGAGTTGACTGATATAGGAAGCTATTTCACATGCAGAGAAGCAGTATAGACATAGATTGAGATAATGCCCTCAGGGGCAATGGAAGATTGAACATTGCTTTTGTAACAAAAGTTAAAAATTTTCAGAATAATCAATGCTTTTTCTACTTGAGACTTTTGGGATATATGGAGGAGATTCAAGCAGGAAATGGTTTTCAAGTATAAGCATTCCAGTGTGAAGTCACAGCAAGTACAAGAGTCTCAGAAATAGTACTAGAACATATATACATGACAATGAAGATTATATATATATACATATATATATGGCAGGTAAACAAAGAAAGACATAATGAAATGTAGAAAGAAATGGACCTTTTACCTCAACAACAAGTCTAGGTCAAAAGACATGAGGATTCATCCAACCAGTTCTCTCTACCATGTAAGAGCTTGGGTTTCAAAGAAGGGCAGAGATCTAAATGCCACTTAGCTTTCCACCATAACTTCTTACATGCTCCCTGTCTAACTAACATCCTGTTACTATATAGTTCATTAAGAATTGATTTGTAGGCACTGATGATTATCTTGACTGTTAACACTGAATGTTTCAATTTTCATTCAAGACTACAGTGTCAGAAAAGTCTAACACCTGTTACTGCTGCTACCACACATACTCTACATCTAATTTGACAAGAGACATGAGAGAAACGCTAAAGGGAGAGGTGAGCTGTGTGATATCCCCTGTCTTCTCCACAATTCTGACTAGTAGCACACGTGCTGACAGCACATTGTAATCAATCCCTCAATTATCTGTAAAAATAACATTCCCCACTTAACTCCATGATGAAAGAAGATTTTAAGAGGTAGAATTATAACTTGACAAAGACAAGCTGTATGATGTAGGAGTAAACACAGCTAGGCCCTGACCATACTACATGATATGGTACATGTTATGATCAGCAGAACTGATAGGGGCTCTGGCACACAAATATTTTACTAAAATATGAAGGAGTTTCAGCTTACAAACAAGAATGCATGTATCTGTACTTTAATTAAAATTAAATTAATGCCTGATACTGTCTTTGAAGAAGTATAGCAAACTTTGACGGCTTTTCAGACATATTGTTTTTAATATCATTATGAAAAAATTCTTTTAAATACACTGTTCTGCTTGCTGATGATGCCTCCTTTCTCTGCATCCATTAATTAAGTCTTTTCCTCGGGCTTGCCTGAGGTCCTATTGATTTCTTCCTGCCTGATGATGTTATGAGTAGAAGAAACACTGTTTTATCTGTGGGGTTCACGTGCTGATGTCTGGCTGAAGCGCCAGGGCCACGATGATGTGTGCATTAAATTAGATAATTTGCTTATATATGTAGAGTGGACTGCTATTGACTTGAAAAGTACCATACTGAACTGAATGGTGTTTTCAAAAGGCAACAAAATGATATGATTGGAAAATTGAACGAATGGCAACAAACAGGTAATAGGTAGAAAAACAATAGTTTCAATGGCACAGAAACCAAGGAAAGGGAAGTAAATGTAAAACTTGATTGCATCTCTCAGGCAATGCCATTTAATATTTAATGTTAAGGATGACCTCAGTGCCCAACAATTTTCTGACCAATACTATAAATTCAATAGATCATTTTTCTTTCTAAAGTATGTTAATGACCTTTTATCTCCATACCCATCTCATCTTACTAGTCAGAGTCCCTTTAACATAAGTCATTTAAATTAATATTTACATTTACACACACATACACTCTCACACACATCCATAAACACACATACACATCAGATACAGACACACATACACACAGAAAAACATATACGCTATACACATATATACAAACACGTACTCACCGAACACATCCACAAACAAACACACCCACACCCACACACCACCATGAGGAATCATTCAGCAAGTTGATATACATGTACACAGAATCCTATTAAACACAACAGTAGGAGCACAAAAGCACTGACTTACCAAATGAAAGGAAATTCTGAGATTCATCTACAATTTCATTTCATGACCACAGAATCATAAAGTTATTATTATTCATAAGAGCATGTACTTTTTGGTTCTGTAGAACTAAATGAAACGGTGATATCTTAAATATAATCATAACATCGCTGTATTTAATTCACAAGTCTGCAGCATTTGTCTGCATGTGACTGATCTTGGAGCTCTTTAAAATGCAGAAATAATCAAGCTAAATTATTTCCACTTAGTAATGAATCATTATCCATGCTTTACTATTTTCTACTGACTCATAATCAAGGTTTCGATCTAATCAATAATTGTGTTTTTTTTTCTGACTACGTTAATTTGTATTTCCATGTTTTTGAAATCTTTTATTTATTTCCATATAAGGATCCATTCCCTGAGAATTTTTTGGTGTGTGTGTGTGAGTGTGTGTGTGTGTGTTGTGTGTGTGAGTGAGAGAGAGAGAGAGAGAGAGAGAGAGAGAGACAGAGAGAGACAGAGATGAGAGACAGAGACAGAGAGAAAGAGAGAGAGCAGCTGCTTGGAAATAAAGCAAGCATAATTGTTTGAAATTGTTTTTTTCTATAAAAATACTCAGCAACAACTAGTCTTGTTTCCACTCAGAACAAAGTTCTAAACATACTTAAATTCAAAATGCTATTAATAGTTGCCAATAATGTGTAAAATATTGTTATAGTACTTAAGTTGTTTGGCCTACAGTAAGCACTCTGTAAACATACACAAATAAATAAAAGAGGAAATTATTGAGTAGCTTATATTAAAAATTAAATAAAATTTTGAACATGAGTAAGCATAAATAGGCCCATTATTAAGTCATCCTACAGATGGAAATCAGTTTGTAATGACAATTATAAAATGATGTATATATCTTTTAATAAAAGATTCTGATACAGCAACTCAGAGCAAACTTTATAGTGTTTCCTTGTAGTATACTACATTCTTAAAGTATTTATTTCTTAATTTTTAAGCTAGAATTGCAAAATACTGTTTTTAATCATGGCATCTTCATACATGCATGCCATCCAACTTTATTCTCACTTATGCCCTTCCTTCTCTGATAATCTGTCCTTTTGTGTCCAAATATTTTATTAATTTCGTATAGTTGCATGTTGGCTAATGATGGGACTATGCGTAGAGGAAGTAGTGTTAAGTGGGGTCATAAGTGTGCAAATACCATAGAGTATATTTTTACAAACTGAAGTAGGTGATACCATTTTATGGAACTCCAGTTGTCTATGTGGTCTATTGTTTCCTGAAATGTCACTGTTACATATGAAACTGTAGGTTTCTTATGGTGGTATGGAAAGTAAGATGGATCAGAGCTACTCTTCTTGGGAGTCTAATGATCTAAAGCTAAAGGTCTCAGCACCTGACTACCTCAGCTAATCAGGCTTGCACTATAGAAGACTCAGAATGCCAAGCTAGTAGCTTTCCCAGTTTAACCACTCATGTAAGCACATTAATGAGTTGCTCCTGCCAAAATTCTATCTCTGAACCTTGTAATTGAAGGACTGGTTACTCAGATGCAGACTCTGTAATTGGATCATCTTATTACAACACAGCAAAGCAAGAGGAATTGGTGTAAAGTTAATGGAGCCTCCACAGATGGCCTGTCCCTTAAAGAAGCTTTGAGTAGGAATAAATTGTACAAATGTTAAGTCTAAGTAAAACAGGCAAGGAAACAACAGACTTGATCCTCTACTACCTGGAAAGATACAAAGTTAGGCTGTCGATGGAGGAAATATTGGTGACAGCCTCAAAGATGGTGCACAATGAGACTGGACAATTTGCATTCATGTTCCTGTCTGAGCTGGAGCTACTGACCTTATTCTAATATAAAGGATGCCGCAATAGTGATGGTAACAAGATACTGTGGCTCATGTCTTTAGGTGGCCTGTGTTACTATAAAAGAATTTATCGAACATGTTACAAGATGTGCCATGGAAATGTTCGTGCAGCGAGAAAATGATGTCTCTAGCCAGAGATCACTGTACTTGGATACCATAAAGAACCAACTGTGACCAGTGAAGCTAACTGACTCTAGCTATCAAGCTTGCAGCCATAACTTGGACTCCAGTGGATACCTTGATGACAGCCTTATGAGAAGCTGAGCTGCCAGCACCTAGACAAATCACCCAAGTATCAGACTCACAAAAACTGGAAAACAATTTACATCAGTTACATTAAGCAGCTGTTTTTTAAAGTAATTTTTAAAATTATGATGTAAAGGAGGGTTAGGCAGCCTCTCAGAGTCAGTAGAGGACACAGTATATGTTGTATGAGGTACCAAGAGAATTAAATTTACGTAAGAAGCAGTGTAACAATTCTACTTGCTTGTAACAGAAATGAAATCCCGAAGAGCTTTTCCTTAATTATTGAAAAGCATGAATGATAATTTAGCAACATAACATGATGAATAACTTGGATACAGTTTACATTTGCAGAGGTTGATATCACAATTAAAGCATTCTTACAAGCTAATAATGAATGTCTATATATACTGCATGATATTTGGGAGTAATTACATTTTCTGCACTATGAAGTTATAAGGCAAAACTATAGGAAATAGGTATTTGAAAATTCTGGTTTCTACTTGTTTTAGGTTAAAGTGTAAATTCTTAAACCTCAGAGAGCAAGTTGACAGGCATCTCTTTAAATATTCCTCTAAAACAGCTATCTCAATGACAAGATCTGTCAAAATTCAAGGATTGAGGCCATATAACTAGTCACATGTAATTACGGTTTAATTTTAAACAGTTTTCCCATGTTTTATATCTATATAAAATTCATGCTTTACCTAACCTAAATTAAAAAAGACAAAGAATGACAGAATTTTCAAGTTGACAATCCTTTTACATAATTAAAATATACAGACTGTCACCCTTAAACCATCTTTCAACAACTGCTAAACAATCTAAAATGTTTGAATAAAAGCACTCAAGAGCAAATATTTTATGGAAAGATATCTTTAAATTTTAATGGATAAGCTACCAATACCTGGCATCTGTCCTAAGAAATGAAAAGCAAAATAAAATATAGTGAATTTTGTACCCAATTTTTACTTCTCCAGCATGATAAAACACATGAGGCTGCCGTTGACAACTTACAGCATTACCCCTTCCTCTGATCGCCACTGCCAAATGATGTGATGGATTTGTCTCATGGAAGATAACTAATTTTTGAGGGAATTTGAAAGGTCATTGTTAGAAGTAGGATATCAACATAAAAACTCTCAGCTTTGAAAATGAAATGATAGTTTATATATGTGTGTTACTAAAATGTAATGGCAAAGACTAAAATTTATATTTGCGTTAAAAACATAGCTTGTTATTGTGTAGCATAAATGTAAAAAAGTCCATTTGCATTTCATCAAGCTGAATAAAGAAGCTAAACCTTAATATATATACATATTCACATGTGCATATAAGCACACAGGGAACACACACACACACACACAGAGAGAGAGAGAGAGAGAGAGAGAGAGAGAGAGAGAGAGAGACAGAGAGAGACAGAGAGAGACAGAGAGAGAATGGGGGTAGGAAGGGGGTTTCTGCGGTTTCTGTATCAGGACAATATGAAATCAGATATTTTTGTGGACATTAAACTTGCCCTGTGATGCCATTATGTCTGTCCCTAATGAGCATTATTCTTTCCTCTAAAATCACATATGTCTACTGTGAACAAGCTGCCCTATACTCTATAAAGAACAATTGCACTGTGTCTACAAGGTGATATTTAGAGCGTTGTATCCCTTTCTACTCATCTCTCCTAATTCCTTACAGCCCCTGCCCTCTGGCCATACTGGCCCTGCTCTTCAGCAAGAATACAGAGAGGCATTTGTGCCCCTGCTCAGGTTGTCACTATTACCACTGAAAGAGGACAGAGCAGAACAAGGCTTCCTGAAATCAATGTGGCAGCCCTAAGACTCACTTATAAGAACCCTGTCATTTTATACTTAGGAGAGTGCAGCATTGGACAGAAATATGAATCTTGTCATTTTTTTTAAGACCACATAACCAAGAGAAGAAAGAAAGGGAGAATGAGAATGGTACGGCAACTAGGAAAATTGAAGGCTGAGAAATCTTGATTGCACACAGTCTCCAAGACTTACTGAATATGTAAAAAGACATTTATAGTTTAATATTTTCATGGGTGAAAAGAAAAAATTCCCATACCCTTAATCAAATGTGCCTAGACAGTGATAATTGTTAACATTGAATTTTAAATTTTATTAATATTGAAAATGACATGTTTTTCACCCTTCCCAAATGTATTTGAGGTTAATTTAGACTTAGTATATTCATTATATGTTCTATTTACTTAAGTGTCTGTAAGTAAGACTTGTTTTAATTTGAAATGCTGACGTTGTTTAATGTGATGTTTCAAGGTACAAAAGGAATGTACCTTTTTCCCAGTGAGGAAAAAATCCCTCTGAAACACAGCCCAAAACAGCATTTAATACTAATCTTGTTTCTCACTAAATTTACCTCAGAGACATTCTACAAACTCATTTTTGCCACCTGTGTTCAAGTGGAAATCAAATATTAAAGATACAATGAAAGAACTCAGCTATCTTCAAAGTAATAATTTTGCAATAAGGTGTGCGCACTGGGGAAGCTTTGAGTGTTTTTAAGTGCTTATTTTTTATAACTGCAAATTAATTATACCTGCAGTTATAAAGTAATCCTTTTCCACTGTAACCAAGCTGTACCAGATTTGAATAGTATTGAATATAATGCTGTGGAAGTCTGCTTCTTACAGCTCTGTATTCACATGAGGACCAAATGTAAAGCACTGTGCTTCCCTCATTAGCAGCATTTAATTTATGCTTTGAAATATGAGATCCCAAGAACCACAGTGTAGAATAAAGCAAAAGTCTTGTTTAAGTGACAAATACAGTGTAAGAAGAAATCACCAGTCTTGTAGCCCAATCTACATCTTTTGAATGAGGAAACTCTGCAGCTGTGAGTGGTAAAAATTATAGCAGAATTCAGTACTTCCCAAGGTGGACAGATATTTGAATGTTTACTCTACCACTACTTGTAGAAAAACTCAACTTTAGAATAGTAAAAGTAAAATTAATACACAATCAAATAAGACACCAAAACAAAGCTAGTATGAAAGAAAAGTTTGAAAAAAAGTGGCGGCATCATTAGCCATCAGTCACATATAACACATATAAAATAAAACCACATTGATATGTATTTTATTTTATATCTACTAAATGCACATAATTAAACACGAAATATGATGACAAAGACCGACAAGGATGATGGGATATTGAATGTGTCACCCACAACTGGTAAGCATTAAAATGGTATGGTAGCTCTGGAAAACGAAAGGTTGGATGGAATCACAATACTATATTGGTTAGGGTTATGGGCTGTAGGAAGAAACAATAGTGCCCCAGATAGAAAGGAGCCAAGAAGGAAAATTTCATAGTACATCAACAAGGCTAAAGAGAAAAGAAAGTATGACAAGAAGCCAGAGAATGGGAGCTGTCCAGTGGGTTTGTCTGGGGACTCTGGCAGCAGAGCTAACACCATAAAAGTATGGGTTTTGGAATACAATCCAGTATTAGGGGGGAAATTCCAGAGTTGAAATTCCATGCTTTAATATATTGGTTTGAAGTGATAGCAACTAAGCCTACTTTCGCCCAGTAGCCTAGGTAACAGGTTGTTTAAGAACCTGCTGCATTTCCAGCTAAGACATTGCTATTTTGGTGTGTGTGTGATACATTTATTTTTAGAATGATGCAGCATGTGATCATTATTCTTTATTCTCTAGCAACAATT
Organism: Mesocricetus auratus; assembly: GCF_017639785.1. Lineage (NCBI taxonomy): Eukaryota > Metazoa > Chordata > Mammalia > Rodentia > Cricetidae > Mesocricetus > Mesocricetus auratus. Next base: position 83,873,410 of record NW_024429184.1, on the reverse strand, counting down.
GAAACTCAATGAACTTTGTTAATCTTGAATAAGCTACGATTCAGGGAAAGAAATGTAGTTAGTTAGCAAGAAGTGTGGCTATGGAGTGACTCAGTAAATAAAGAGCAGCCTGGGCCGGGCATTGATGGTACATGGCTTTAATCCCAGCAGGAAGATCACTGTGAATTCAAGACCAGCCTGGTCTACAGAGCAAGTTCCAGGATGGCCTCCAAAGCCACAGAGAAACCCTGTCTCAAAAATAAATAAATAAATAAATAAATAAATAAATAAATAAATAAATACAGCATGAGGACCTTGGGTTTGATCTCCAGTAAACAACAAGTGTATAGCAAATGCTCTTGGAATCCTCCTAGTGCCAAGGAGGAACCCTGGGTTTTGTGTAACTGTCATTCTACCAAAATTAGCAAGCTTCAGGTCAGTGAGAGAACATTGTGTCAAAAATTAAGACACCTCACATCAACCTTTGGTCTCAACACTAAAGTGCACACATGTGAACTTGCAGTTACATGCATAACACATGCACACACACACACACACACACACACACAGAGTGATTGGCAGAGAGACAGAGACAGAGAGAGAGAGACAGAGAGAGAAACAGATAGAAATAGAGAGAGATACACAGAGAGACAAAAGCAGGAAATACTGTTTTTCGAATTCCCTGAATATCATCTTTTTAGCAGAAGAAAAGCAAGTGCTGTGAACCATCCCTATGTTCATTATTTGGTCATTGTGAGTCAACAATTATGTATCTTGTATGAATTTCCAGTCCTCAGAACACCTGCATCACTGAAGTTCATCTCAGGCCTTATTTACAACATGGGGATTTCACCTTTCCTCTCAAATACCTCAAAGGCTGTCACTTCTTGTAGTAATACTCAGCCTGAAATCTTAGTTCTAACGAGGACAAGGACCTAAATTCTCATTAAATAGCAGGTGAGGAGAAAATACTCTGTTTTCCATAAACTGCATCCTGAACATCATTCAGTCAGTCAGGACAGGAAGCATGCTGTATTTAGACTAAATCTTATCATAAATGGCAGAGAAGTATAGGCCTCCTGACACTGCTTGCTCCAGAACACACATTAGATATCATGGAAGGAAATAAAAATACCCAGGTAACACTTGCTGGGTGAACACATAGGCAAGAATCTTGAATGAAAATTGTTAGAGATTGATGTTTGCCAGTATATATTACAGGGTAGCTTTCTAGGTTCTTCTTGAAACCTGACTGCCACTTTCTGAGGGTGTGAAATAGGTTCTTCTTGGGTTCCTTGACTTCTTAGCATGCTGCTCTGCTCATTTTTCATTTTTCTTTTTAATCTTTATTGTATTCAGTGAGAAAATGTCCCCAACATAAAGAGGAAGACATGGTTCAATGTACAAAAAGCATACAGAACATCTCAAGGACTGGACCAGAAAAGAAATTCCCCTCTGCATATAATAACCAAAACACTAAACATACAGAACAATGAAAGAATATTAAGAAGCTGCAAGGTAAAAATGACTGAGTGATATATAAAAGCACGCTTATTAGAATTACACCATACTCCTCAGTGGAGACTCTAAAAGCCACAAGGGCATAGGCATGTCTTCTATAGGTTCTAACAGACCACACATGTCATCACAGGCTACTATATACAGTAAAATTTTCAATCACAAAAAATGGAGAAACAAAAAAATGAAAGAGGGAATATAACAAGAGATACCAAGAAAATCCAGAATACCCTAAGGACATATTTTAAAAACCTTAACCCAACCAAATTGGAAAACTAAAAGAAATGGATAATTTTCTATATACATACCACTTACTTACACAAACCAAGATTAGATAAGCAACTTAGTCATGTCTATAAAACCTAGTGAAATGGAAGGCATAATTAAAATTCTATCAATGAAATAAAGCTCAGGGACAAATGGTTATAGCACAGAATTCTACTACACTTATAAAAAAGACTCAAAGCAGTTCCACTAAACTCAGGAACAACATAAGGTTATCCACTTTCAACCTAATTATCCAATATAGTGCTTGAAGTCTTAGTTAGAGCAATATCACAACTGCAGGAGATAAGGTGGATAAAAATTGGAAATGAAAAAGTCAAATTATCTTTATTTTTAGATCACATGATAGTATATATAAATGGCCATTAAAATTCCACAAGGAAAATCTTATAGTTGATAAACACTTTCAGCAAAGTAGTTGAATCTAAAATTAACTTATGGAAATCAGTAGCATTATTTACTTACACAAAATAACAAATGGGGTGAGAAATACATCAGGGAACCATCACCTCTTAATAATATAAATATAATATAAAATATCTTGGAATACTTTACTCAAACAAGGGAAAGACTTGTACATTAAAATCCTTAAGACACTGAAGAAAGAAATTGAAGAAAAGGTATCCCATGCTCATTGATAGGTAGAATTACTAGAGTAAAATTGGCCATCTTACCAAAAGTAATCTACAATCCATAGAATCAATGCATTCCCAATAAAAATTCCTACATAATCTTTGACGGATCTTGAAACACCTATGTTTAGCTTCATATAAGAACATGGAAAAACTACAAATAGCTAAAACAATCCTGAATAATTGAAGAACTACTGGAGGTATCTCCATTATTGATGACATCAAATTCTTCTGCAGAACTATCATAAGAAAAGCAGCATGGTATTACTACAAAAACAGACATACCAATCAATATACTGAAGACCAAGACATAAATCCATACACCTAGTAGCACCTTATTGTTTTTTTGTCAAATAACCTAGAAATACACATTGGAAAGAGACATTTTCTTCAACAAATGGTGCTGTTCAAACTGGATGTCTCCATGTAGAAGTATTCACTTATCACTCTAACCAAAACTTAATTATAAGTGGATCAAAGCCCTCAACATGAAACCAAATACAGTGAACCTCATAGAAGAGATTGTAAAGAATAGCATTGAACCCATTTGCACAGGCAAAGACTTACTAAATAGAACACTGATATCACATGCACTAAGATTACCAATTATTAAATGGTACCTCATGAAACTAAAAACCTTCTGTAATGCAATTGATACCATCATTTGGACAAAGCAGCAGCCTACAGAATGGGGAGATTTTCATCAACTGAATGTCCTACAGCGGGTTAATATCCAAAATATATAAAGAACTCCAAAAAACTAGATATCAAGAAAATAAATCAATTAAAAATGAGGTATAGATCTAAAGAGAGAACTCTCAAAAGTCATATGGCTAAAAAAGAAAAAAATATTCAACATCCTTAGTCATCATGGAAACACAATTCAAAACTACTTTGAAATTTTATCTAACACTTGGCAACATGGCTACGATCAATAAAACAAGTGACAACTAATGCTAGTGAGAATGTGGAATGACTGGAACACTCCTCCATTGCTGGTGGGAAAGCTAACTTGTACAGCCATTATGGAAATCGATGTGGCAGTTCCTCAGGAAGATGGTAATCAATTGACCTTAAAACACAGCTGTACCATTTTGGTGCATATACTACAAGGTTGCTTTACCCTGCTCCAGAAACATTTGCTCAATCATGTTTATTGCTTCTCTAGTCATAATAGCCAGAAACTGGAAACAACCTTGATGTCCCCCAACAGATGAATGGAAAAAGAAATTACGGTACATGTATACATTGGAATATTATTGAGCTTTTAATAATGAAATTATGACATTTACAGGTTAAATGGATGGAAGTAGAAAAATAATAGGTAACACAGACACAGAAAGATCAATATGGTGTGTATTTGCTTATGAGTGACTATTAGCTGTTAAGTTGATGGTAACCAAACTACAATAAAGCCCACAAGTTAGTTATAGATTAGGGTATGGTAGGGGCAGGGTAGATCTCCCCAGGAAATGGAAATTTATTAGATATTTATGAATGAACTGGGGTTGCTAGAAAGGGCAAGTCAAGCTTGGAGTGGGAGAGGAGGGGGGTAAGAAAGGGAATCCAAGAAAGACAGATAAATTTGGGATCACTTGAGGGGCACATTGTGGAAATCTAAAATGGTAGAAGCTTCCTAAAATACAGACATAAGTACATTCAATGCAAAAGAGAATTCAAATAACAGGGAAGATAGAAGTCTAAGTGGATATCTCATCACCAAATGAAGCTTCAGTTCCAGGGTTGAGTTGTATCTAATTGAGTAATTGAATATAGGGGTCCCATGGGAGTGCCCAAATGATCTAGTCTATTGCCCAAGCTACACATTGCTCTTCACAAACTGAATGCAAGACCCCATTCCTGAAGGCAACACCTAAAAGACTAATCTAACATGGAGAAGTGGACCAGGTGCACACATAGCGTCTTCACCCATAAGTTCATATGGAAATATGAAAGACACAATTAATGTTAATAATAGACTCCTGTCTAATCCAGTAAATACTCTCTGTCTCTCTCTATATATCTGTCTCTCTGTCTCTCTCTCCTCTCTCTCTGTCTCTCTCTCTCTCTCTTTCTCTCTCTGTCTCTCTCTGTCTCTCTCTGTCTCTGTCTCTGTCTCTGTCTCTGTCTCTCTCTCTCTCTCTCTGTCTCTCTCTCTCTCTGTCTCTCTCTCTCTCTGTCTCTCTCTCTCTCCAAAACTGTGTTGTACAATTCAGTACAGTGCTTTTTTAACCAGGCCCCTACACTCCTACACTTCGGGCTTCATTTTCTTTACTTCCAGTGCAGGATTACTGGAGGTTACCATCTTCTTCCAACTGGCTACTGCTGCATGCAAAGAAATACTTTTATGAAAAGTGTCTTACATCTTTATTTGTCAAAAATAATATATAACAGATTAATATCTTTGTTACATTACTACATAAGGAAGTAGACTAGGTAGCAACTAGACTGCTATATGCAACCAGAAATAAATTATAATTTAATTTTTTTAATTTATTTTGATCATATTCTTCCCCTTCTTGCAGTTCCTCCCACATTCTTCCTCAAAAATTCAGTTATAAAAATCGTGCATTATGAATAAAATTGAACTCATTTAAAAGAGTAGATATTGTAAGTGTACATATATACATGCATAGGCATATATGTATGTCATGTTGATTTTCTTATACTCTAGCCATAGCTGGGCCTTCTAGCCTCTACAATTCTCAGTAGAATTTTTCATACCTGAATGTTCAACAATAAGGAGCCAAGAAACCCATACTTATCCATATTTGTATTCATAAAGATGTGGCAAACTCGGCATCTAATATTTGTCATCTTTTGTTACAAATGAACAACTGTACTCATTTTCTGGAAATCTCATGAAATCCATTCTAGGCAGAAATTGATTTCAATGTTTTATCAGATGGCAGAATAATGAATTTATTGACCTCTTGAAAACACTTGTGACCCTTTGCCACTTTCAACTCTCCTTTATAGCCCTTAACCTCCTTAGAATTCAGCACAACTAGGAGACCTCTGATCAAGGACTAACAGAGAAAGCTCAAAAGCAAAGCATTTTATTTATCTTTCAGAATTTATCAGTGTGTTGCACTAGATAAAGTAGAATAGCTATTGAATTATGTATCGCCTTGAGTTGTGTCATGTCTCTGGGGATCCATTTACAGTACATGTTTAAATATGTGAAGAAAAATTTGGCAAACATTATGTGTTCTGAAAGTTTAATAAGGACTGCAGGATCAGATAAGATTTAATGTTTTAATGTCTGGCCAGTAATTCAAGGAACACAATACTATATGTAATTTATCTATAAAAGTGGTGAAATATAAATGCCTCCCTTCTTTCTCTAATAACGCTCTGAATCTAGTTGACATTGTCCACATGAACATGGGTGTGGGGCATCCTATAGTAAGCCACACTTCTTAAGAGAAATGATAGAAAAGTGGGATGGGGACAAGCTAGGGGACAGGATGGAGGCAGATGAGAGACATGGGGAAAGATATTAACAACATGCATGGTCTGAGTTACATTACAACGTCAAAGAGTAAACTCAAAACATTTTTAAAACAAAAGGGAAAGAAAAGCCCGTAAAATTATGTCTGGATATCTTGTGTCTTATCAAAATTGAAGGTACTCAAATACCAGGAGGTAACAAAAGAGAGTTTTGCCTGTTGGCCTGCACATACATTTTTTTTTATTTCACTTATGCTTGTCAGGGGAGAAATAAAGGAAGTAATGAGTTTGGTGTTTCCTATCAAAATTCAAAGAGGATTAGTTCAGTGACATGGATTTAATATAAAATAATTACTCACTCGTTTGTATAGTATTTGCATTTAATCCATAGGCAAAATCCTATATTCATTACATTATCTCTTGAGTATCTTTAATAAATATTATAGTGGAAATGCTAGTTGATTATTTTACTTTTTTGAACATTGAGACAAAAACATCTGAACATATTTAGAAAACACTATTTTTTTATGTTCTTGGTTGAATCTATGGGTGTGGAACCAATGGATAAAACAGTAGGAGAGAGTCCCAAAACAGGAGGAGACAGACAACCAACTTCTCAGATCATTAGGATCACCTACATGGCACAAAATGGAGAGAAGAGAGATGTAATTTACCATGTCCTTACAAGACTACACAACTGAACTAACTAGGGTGGTGAGGGAAGGAAGAAAGTACAAACACTCAGGCATAAAGAAGAAAGCTGGTACTGGGTGGTGTGAATATTTGCATGGTGAAGTCACTGTACCCTGGGGAATTCAGAGTGTTTATTACATAGAGTAGGAAATAGAGGCAGAGCTGTTGTATAACATTGAAAATATGGAGATGGGGCTTGCAGTATGCAGCTGAATTGAGCAGGCAGGTTTAGCTAAGCAAGATGGATGCAGTCTCTACTTGGGAGCAGTCTTCAGGTCATAAATTTCTGGGTGGAGAAGCTACAGTGGAAATTTTCTTGCACACACTATCAACTGTCACTCAGACTGTGAGGGAAATATTTGTCACATTCCAGAGCCTAGCCTGGGAATGGCTTTGCCATTTCCCACAGCTTTAAGGCATTAGAGTCCTTGACATGGCCAACCCCATTTCAATCAGTACACATTCATTTTACTCCCTACAATAGCCTAGTTTCTTAGCTCTATAAAATAGTGGAGTAGAACCTCGCCTTCCCTGGGACCAGTACAGAAGTCAGACGCACAACAGGCCCCACAAATACAGTGTATCTGCTCAGGTTATAGCCAAAGCATAGAAGGACACCCAAGGGACTGTCTGCAACTGCTTCCCAGCAAACAGCTGTGAATGTCTTCGCTTCAAATGAAGAACACTTTCAGGTGCAGTGATGTTGGTTCCAATAGCTGTTTGTGAGTTATTTGCAACAAAGGCATGGATCATCACACAGTGAGCTGAGCAGAGGCTAACCTAGGAGAGGGTTATATCCAAATCCCCTCTTGATTAGGAGTAGGATTAGGAAAGAAGTCTTACACGTATAAAATATGATGAAGGTGTGTTTATTTAGGCATGTGGCATTTTACCTTATTGGAAAACATTCACACATCTTATAAAAATGTTAGGCATGAATATATAGTAAAACATCCTACCATCATCCAGGGGTGAACTCTGTTCTATTAGTGAATAATTTAATCTTCTTCTGCTGTTATTTCCATATCTTTACTCTACCCCACACACACATAATGCAAAATACTGCATGCAGTCTTGCATACTCCGCTGTGCTAAGGTCACTCTTGCGCTCAGCCTCCTTGGTGCCATCTAAATCATCTCCACAAAGAGAAGATCATATCTCTGGGATAGTCTGCATACTTTGTACTATGTGAAAATGTATTTAAACATACAAGTGTTGAAACTAAGATTTGAGAAAAGGCTGAATTAGATTTTTTGTTTCTGTCCCTATCATTTTCTGACATAATAATTTCAATTGATTGATAAATAACTGATTCATTAGGAATAACAAAATATAATTGCTAATAATACATTATTGGATGATGGTAGGATGTAGACCTTTTTCCATTATCCCATTATCCTAATGGCAAGAGGCAGTACATATTTCCTTTTGTTTTTATCATACACATATATTTGCCAGGTGTTTGTTTATTTGTACATGCACAACATTTAACAACAATGTACATGGTCTTTTTATCTAAGAAGAATGAAATGATCTTATAGATGTCCAGATTCTTTTTATTTGAGAATATTAGGATTACATAAAAAGTAAGGAGATTTTATCTGAATTCAGACTTGGGTTATGAGAATGATTAGTCAATACCCTGGTTACTCAATACATGATTGAAAGAATAAATAATCACGTTGGTGTTAGTAATATCCAGAGGACTAGAACAATGCTAATTCTATTTAGATGTAACAAGAAAAAAAACACCAAAGTGAGAGAAGAACAACCTAAAATTGAAAGGAAGGCCTACAAATTAAGAACAGATTTTTGCATAATGGGATAAGAGACAATTATGGCAAATCTTATTTTGCAAGGATGAGCTCTGTCTGTAGGCAGTGGGGAATCCTTAAGCAGGAAACTGATATAATTACAGAAGTGATTTAACTACAACACAATGAAAGTAGAAGTATGGGGGGTTAGATTCTTATAGAGAGTTTAGGGGCTGGAATTTGAGATTATCCCATAAGAGTTCAAGATGTATTCCTTTAAGATAGAGATCCAGGTAGGGAAGGCACAGGAGAGATGCCAGAAGACTGACAGAAGAATGAGCCAAATGAAGGCTCACCCTGAAAATATATGTAATCCACTTAAAAAGATGACAGAGGCCATAAGTGACCTTGAGAAGAACTTAGAAAATTATGCTAAAAAGTCAGGTTATATAGATTGAAGACTCGCAGGTAACAGAAAGGCCTGAGTGTGAGAAATTCAAAAGTATACTTGCTTGAGAGAAAAACAGAGAGTAAGAGCTAAGACACATGTCTACTATTTTTGTACCAGTGCAGAAGTGGTACCATTAAAATGTGAGAAGGAAGGGAAAATCAGACCTGGGCCCTAAGCAAACTGGAAAGGATAGAAATCAGGGAAGAGATGATTCCAGAAAAGTGTATCCTTCAGAGCCTGAAAAAGGACATGATGTTTCTTGCTGCTTCACATTCATATCTGAGAAATGGGCAGAGTTCAGGTTGGAAAGCAAAGCATGGAGTTCAAAAGTCTTTTGAGGTGAGTGTAATCAGTTATATGTTGGTTCCTGACAAATTCCTCTTTCCAGGGTGTTAACACAGTGGCTAAAACACCAACCACAGACTCTTCAGGATATGGCCACTTATTTACCATCTCTTTTTATTTTAGTTTCTTGTTTTTAATCCAAATGCAATATTTACAGCACACTTCAATGTATTTAATTTTGAAATGACATACATAAATATTCTAGCTGTTCATCTTTAAGTATTAAGTAATTTCTCTTGACCTTTTTTGTCTGTTTGCTTAACATCCATAGAACCAACTAGATAAAGAGCAACATCATTCCAAAGTATTTCCATTTTAACACAGACTTTTCTCATGAATTTGCAGAAGATTCATAGGTCTTCAGGATTTCAAGAAATCTAGCCATGACTTACCATGTATTTTTCAAATATTAACCCATTATATAATAGACAGGCATCAGAGGACTATCACAGGTCTGGAACATCACCCACAGATGCTGATTGTATCAGTTACTCTTCCGGTTGCTATTATGGAATACTTGGACAAGGAAAAATAAAGTAGGCAGAATTTATCTGGCTCAGAATTTAAGTATATAACTTATCATTACTGGGAAGTCAAGGCAGCAGAATCTTGAAGCAGTTAGCACAGCATATGTACAGTCAAATGCATGGAATGCTGAATGCATGCTGCTGCATCTCCATTTATACACATCAGGAACAAGCCAGGAGATAATACCACCCACAGTGGGCAATATTCCCAGTCTCAATCACTGCAATCAAAATAATCCTCCACAGGCATGCTAAAATACTTCTCTCCAAGGTAAGTCTTGATTCTTCCAAGTTGACAATTAATGCTAATGGTCACACTGAAAAGATGTCTCTCTTAGTTAGGGTTTTTATTGGTGTGAACAGACACCATGACCATGACCATTCTTACAAAGGAAACATTTAATTGGGAGTGTCTGGCCCATAGTTCAAAAGGTTCACTCTGTTATCATCATGATGGGGAGGGAGATTGGAGGCATACAGGCAGATGTGGCACTGGAGCTGAGAGGGCTACATCTTACAGACTGTCACACTGAGGGAAGCCTGAGCAAAAGAGACCTCAAAGCCCAGCTCCACAGTCATACACTTCATCCAACAAAGCCACACCTCCCATCACTGTCACTCCCTTTGGAGGACATTTTCTTTCCAACCACCACAATACCCAAATAAGAACAGAGGTCACCTAACCCAATTACCAGTGGATCCAATCTACTTCCTGAAATGGAAATTCAACTCTACCTTATTTTTATGAATGAAATAATTCTCTTGGCAGGCAGGAACCATTAAATATGTATTTTTAAGATATGCTAATAGCTTTTTAGCACCATAGAATATCTGAACATCAGACCTCTGAGAAAGGCTTTATTTCCAAATTCTCTCTACAGATTTTTTCCTGGAACTTCTATCAAAAACTAATTAAAATTTGGGGAAGAATCTACTTTAAAAATCTAATTTTACTTAGTGCTTATAAAAATCTGATAAAAGAGCAACTGCCCTGGGGAGTATTACTTTAGCATACTCTTCATGTCTTCAGAGATTCACGATTAATCATAATGCTTTTAACTTTTATTACATAGTGATATGAATACTGACTATATATGCTAGCTGTGTTTTCATTAAAATCTGCCCAGAATGAATATATTCACACAATATATTTGTATTAAATTTTGTCTATTATGGAAAACAAGATATGTCACTTTTCTCTATTATTACACATATAAGAAAATGGACTAGCAACTGCTTTGAATTCATATAAAATATAAAAGTCAATTAATTATATTCAATATTTTCAGGACAATAACTTTTGTTATTGATCTTAATTTCCATGTGAGTCTTTATCTTTATTTTCTTCAGAAAGCAGATTACAAATATCCCAAACTTGTAGATTTAAGTTTTAATATGTCATAAAAAGTCAATTTTAAAGGTCAGTGAGATGGTTCAATGAATACTAGCACTTGTTATATAAACCTGATGACATTTTTGGATGCACAGAACTTACAAAAAAACAACAACAATAAAAATATGTATGTGAAATGCTGCATATTTGCTTTATTCCTATGATAAGGTTGGTGGTAGACGCAAAATTGCAAAGATTAGAGCAGCTAGGCTGGATTCCATGGCATTGTAAAAACAACAGGAAATACCTTGGTTTAGAAAGTGAACAGAGCACCTGTTGTAATTTAAAAGAAAAAAGACTCACAAGAGAAAGATGCTATACAACAGAGCTTGGATGTTTTTTTTTAATTGGGAGAAAATGAATGGGAAATGGGTGAGGGGAGAAGGGAGACCTCCCTCTGTGGACAGGATTGGCAAAAGGGGAGAGCCAGAGAGAGTTAGAGAGAGGGTTGGAGGGAGGGAGGGCGAGAGAGAGGGAGATTCAGAGACACTGGCAGAGAAGGAGAGAGAGAGATAGAGAGAGAGAGAGACAGAGAGAGACAGAGAGAGACAGAGAGTGAGAGGAGGTAGGCAGAGGCCTTTTAAAAGGAAACAGTGAAATGTGCACAGGGGTGCTCTTAGTGGCTGCTTTGGGTTCTGATGGGGTACGACATCAGCAGCAGTTGAAATTATCAAATAGAAGCAAGAATATCCAACCCAATTTTCCACCTGCATGAAGTAAAATGGGAGCATATTTTGAGAATTTGGATCTTTGGATATATTGATCTTTCAGTGTTTCAGCACTTGAGATACAGGAATTAGGACTGTGTCATTTAAAATCATACCTGAAACCTGTCCTGAACCTGACTTCTTTTATGGCCAAAAATTAGGGGTCCCTGGTCAGCAGTTAAGAAATAAACCAGTGGGCATAGTTGACAGTTATTTTCTACTATTCACCCTCAGAGCAGAGAACTGTCTTAAGTCACACTACCAATCCCTTCCTCAACTCTCTTTGAGGAATGTATTTACACGATCTTTGTGAAAGTACCCCCTGACAAGACCATAGGATTTCTAAAATTCTCAGACTAATCTGGACTCATTTGTAAAATTTCATAGGACTCAATATTTCCCAAGGTAGTTGGGAAGTGTTACTAAAAGGATAAAAATGTGATCAGTATCAAAGATCTGTTAGGAAAGACCACCACAGCTGTCTACATTGTGGTCAGTAAACAATTCATGTATGTTTACAGATTGTCACTCCATACTTTATTCATCTAATGAATATTACAGAACATTTGTTAAATTTATGATATTCTAAAAAAGCAGGAAAAACCATCGCATCAGCAAGCAGTAAATATGGTTAAGTATGTGTCTGGAAATTCAGGAGATTTGAGAAAATCAAGAAATTAACAAATTAAAATATGGAATATTGAAGCTTCAGGCTTGGATACAAATAGTGACATAAGAATTCTGTGGTCATGATTATGACCAAGACAATTCAATAAATTTTAAAGAGCTCTTGGTGTCTAAATAAGTAACGAAACAAAACAAAATAAGACTAATTTCAAAGCAAGTAGAATCAAGGGCCAATGTCTATGAAACAAATGGCAATCAGTTTCAAATGGCATCTTTATATACTCCCACAGCTAACCACTGAGCTGAACTCAAGAAAGCCAGTAAAAGAGAGGGAGGACTGATGACCAAAGGGATTAAGACTGGGCTGGTTTAACCCCCAGAAACAGCTGACCTGACAAAGGTTAACTCTTGAATCCCAGGCTGATGCCTGGGAATCCAGCATGGGACTGATCAAGACCTCCCTGAATGGGGGTGTCAGTGAGGAAGCTTAGGTAATCTATTGAGCCTTGGGCAGTAGATCAGTATTCATCCCGAGTATACACATGGACTTTGGACTCCCATCCAACATTGAGAGATGCACTCTCACCCTGAAATCTTGAGGGAGGGTCTAGACCCTGCCCTGTATGAAATGACAGACTATGGACACCCCTATGGAGGGCCTCACCCTCCCTGGGGAAATGAGGGGATTATGGGGGGGAGTTGGGAGGAGGGCACGGGAGGACGGCAGGGAAAGGGAGAGGGATCTGGAACTGACTGGTGAAGCAACCTTGTTTCTAATCAAATTTAAACTTAAAAATAAATAATAAAAAATAAAATAACATCACATAAAATAATTTAATTTGCTTAATAGGTAGAACAAATTGACCTTGATCATCAGGCCTCAGATGTAACACACATATAAAACCAAATTGAATGTAACAAAAGCACCCATTATCCCAACAAATCTAGTGGCCATTTCATTTCCACCTTTTGTCATCCAAGACCATATCCGGCTAGGTACGAATTGCCTTTGAGTACCGCTTTGACTTTCCTCTATTAATTGTCAACTTTAAGCAACTATTGTTTGTTTCTTTCTAAACACATTTGAAATAGCTGGTATCTTCAGTTCCCAAAGGTACTACATTCACATGCATGTCTTATTCATCGTTCATAATGCACATAAAAATAACAATTTCTTTATAACCTTCTTTAATCCTGAAACAGACTCTGAATTCTTATAGTTCTTATGCACAGTTGATATAAATATGCCTTGACTACTAAATATATTTTCTGATAACTTCATGACTTCCCTTACTTTAGTTTATTTGTTTTCTTGTGCAATATATATCCACATAATATTTGGCAATGTTAGCTGAGGTAATTATCTCTGCATTCCCTTGTTTCGTCGCCTCAGTTTATGCCCAGCTAACCCATTCTTTATTCATACTGTAAATACTAGGTGGAAAAAAATGAGCAGCTAAACATTTCTACTTAATACTAAAGTGTGTTTTTGATGTAACAGAAAGAGGACAGATTTGAAATTTTTGTGAGCATAATTCTAGAGCATGGCCTCTGGCCTATTGTGGGAACAGTTAGTAAGTGACAGAAAACTTCAGAAATTGAGTTTTTATGAAAGATGAATAAACAAGTTCATGTGTGGATGACAATAACAATGATAACAAGCCTCACAGAGAAGTATCCAGGACCATTCCAGTTTCCCTCTGTGTTGCTGTTATAGAAAAGTAGTGAGGTCAGAACTTCGTAGAGCAAGACCTGTGAAGTCAACGAAAATTATGACCCCCAGAAGCTGCTGTTGAGGGACTTATGGACCTTATACATACAGGGATTTTGCATGAAGAAAATGATGAAGTAGAGAATTTTTATGGAAGTTTGGTAATTGGAAATAATTCATAACTGACTGTAGGCTTGACAGAAACAGAAAATGTTGCATCACTTACAGTATGCGGCTACTTAGTAGAGCTGCCTATTTTAAACCATCCTAAAAGTTGAATTAAGCAGTACTTTCAGTGAACAGTTTTTTGTTTTTAATAAAGTGTTGTGTATGGAGACCACCATCCTGTAAATTTTCAACACTGAAAACATACATGTAATTATGAAAAAAACTCAACAGATTTTATATATATATATATATGTATATATATATATATATATATATATATATATTCATATGTAACTACCTGGACATGACATTGAAGGTTAGTGGAGAGGGCTCTTTGGAAGTGTTTGGAAAGATGGAAGGGAAGGAAGAAATATTGTGAATAAATTAAAATCTTAAAAATAGAAAGACATGCATTATTATTATGGTCAACTCATCTGGTATGAATTTGAACACAAATTGCTTGAACTAACATGTCTCTGCTCCTCTGTTTATTTCTGGTACGATGCATTTATTTCACCAACATTTATGTAGTGCTCTTCATGCACTAGGAACAGTGCACATCACCAGCATAAACTCGATAAATCTGTATAAAACTTTATGAAACCCTGTTTTGAGTTGTTGGGTGGAGCTGTCCAAGAAGATCCTAAAACATACATTCTATTGCTGTTTTCTGGTTACCACCCCAGATGTGGAAAATCCCTATTGCTGAAACTACAATGTATCCTGGAAATAGTGTGCAAAGAATCCAGAGTAGAAGTGAACCAGCTTCCATACAATCAAATGGTGCTATATAAGCTTCCAAAGAGGAAACACAATCAATGGCATCAATCACCTCAACCACCAGAATGTTATGATAAGTCTATGGGTGCAGTAGTGACATGCATGCCTTGGCAGTGACCAACAGCTTTCTAATTGATTTCAAGACCTGCTAAACAAGAGAAATAATGTTCTTCTTATTGGAAACCTAAGTAAGTACTTAGTGCTGGTTAAATATTGGAGGATAATCTACTTCCAATAATTTACTAAACCAGCATAACCCCTAACATAAATCTATAAACATTTGTCCTTACACCCAGACATAACTGGAATCTCCACCTCTCATCATGGAAACTTATCTTTTCAGCAGAAAAAATAAACCATTACAGAAAACCACAACCAATCAAAATGCAGAGTTTTGGATCTAGTCCCAATGTACATCTATAACACATTCCTGGATTTAAGGATTAAGGGTATTTCAGAAAAGAGGGCCAAACGACTGTAAGAGCCAGAAGACTAGGGAGTTTGCTGAAAAATTTGTGACTGGTAGTTTGGGAAGTTAGTCACACAAAGTCTCACCAACATGATTGCCCAAATAAGAGCTGAACAAGGATAGCATCAGTGAACATACCACATTGAATGAGGAAAATCCCACAAGGCTTCAACCCTACACAAAGCACTATAAGCAAATGAGGAAAGCTGGGAGTGGAGGAAGTGGTCTTCTCCAGAGAAGAGCCCACCAATCGCTCATACAGTGCCAAATGATCAGTGCTGAAACATAACTATGGACTAAACTAGTGGTGCCTTACGTAATTTTCTAGTATATTCCCTTCTACCCATAGTTAAGCCCATTGATAAAAGGTTAATAGAACTATATATTAGCATTTCTCCAGTCAATGGAAGCCAAATTGTCTAATTGTCCCCTCAGTTGCAGAGGAGAGACTGAGACTATATATATACAAAATGCTAAATCATTCCTCCTCAGTACCATTGGTGAGAATGATGAGTTGTGTGTGTATCTCTGACACTTGCCATCTGTTCCTGGACTTGAGAATTAAAGCCCTTACTCGGTATGGTTTACTTGAGATTTGACAGTACTGTAAGTCTCAGGGAAGAAGGTTTATATATATATATACAAGCTTTCTGGCTGCTATGCAAGAAGGAAAATTTTTAACATGTGGGGATATGACTCAAACCTACAGGTATTTCTGGATTCAAAGGAGAGGTAGATGAGGAGCAAAGCAGTTCTGCTTCAGTAACTGTGACACAGAAGCTGCCATTGCAGAAAGTATCACTTGAGCTGTCAAAGAGTTGGGTCCTTATTAGGAGAGTGTAGACAATTTCTTTGTACAGTATGGACATTCTGGGTGCCACTCTCTTTAAGTGGAATGATGACATAGCACAGTTTGGGGAAGATATTTCAACAGTGACCACAGAGAAGCATGGCAATTCAAATCTCAAGGGTTCAAAAAGTCTTTAGTTCTTGCCTGCTATCTTTAATAACGTCTTAAGGATTTCCTGTGTGCCAGACACTGAAAATCACTTCAAGTGCCTACAAGGAGACTAGTGTTAATCTCCCATCAGCCAGAGGATAAGAAACGTGATGAAACAGAGCAGTTGCTACTTTGGTCCTGAACCATTCACAGTGGCATCCATATTAACTGACTCAGAGGTGGTAAACCTTGCAAACTCAGGTGCTCTCTGGAAAGAGAATACTTTGCTGGCAGAATGTGCAAGATGAGAAGCTGCAGGAACACTTGAGGCCCTAACAAAACTGAAAGCTACTAGAAAGCAGAGTGTAGGTTTGATGTTTAGGTGAGATTTTCATGGAGTATCAGTAATGTATATGAAATGGTTCTAATCGGAGATAAGAGGTGAATCTGAACATAGATTTAGCTCTGTGAGGAAATTGAGTCCAATAAAACTCTCTTGAAAAAGAAGCTAAATTTTTATAACTTTATGATACAGACAAGTTTGTTATACAGGAAGCTATTTGGATTTTAGGTGAGAGAGTAATCTGTCAAGCATGATGCCTTAGGATTCTTAGTAGCCATTACAAAGCCCCAGTTACTCTCCTGCATAAGACATAACTAGACTCCCTTAATATAGGTGACAATGGTACTGCTGGAGCAATATATGAGGCCTCTGGCAGTCAGTGGGTCCAAGATCTGAATCTAATGAACAAACTGAATTAGTGGAGTTCCTTTTATATGGTGAGATATTTTGCTCATCTTAGATACAGGGGTGTGAGGGGTACAGAGGTATCTTGGTCTTGCCTCAAGATAATGGGATAGACTTAGAAAACTTCCGAAAGGATGCTGTACCCTCTCTGAGGAGAAGATGGGTGGTGGGAGGGAAGTGGACAGAGCAGGGGAAGAGGAGAGAGGAGAACTAGGATTGGAATATAAAAATAAAGTAATTAAGAAAAAGAATTTTGGGTTATTACTACAGATATCCAGGACTACTTTACACTTAAGATTCTGCCTCCTAGCTAAATTCAGTGGTGTGTTTTTTTCTAAGATGAATCACAAACAATTGCTTAGGTAAAACCCATTTAGTCATCTGTGCTCCCTTACCAGACATAACACAAAGTCAGACTCCCTTGAGGTTATGAAAGAAGGAACAGATGAGTGTTTAGGTCCTTCTGAAGGCTGACCATAGTCTTGTGACTATCTGTATGGCATTTCTAGCCCAAGCCACTTTATGTAGAAGAATTCTTTCCTGGAGTCTACATGCAGATCACTGAAGCCCAGTTCTCCATGTGAGGGAAAGAAAAGGGCGACTTGATGGTTTCTTCTCTCTGAATATGTACTAGGATAGTTTCCATCCTTGTCCTACTGTCTCTCAGTCTCAAGATCCAGGGTCACTGGAATAAAAAAAGCTTTTGGTTCAGCTGCCTTTAGTAAGGACATAAAATCGTTGTCTCTGAAAATCTTCCTGCCTTCACTTGTGGGGGAAACAGAACTGGGAAAGGCATGTGATTTCTTTGATTAAGCTCATGACTGACTATTCGTTTTGTTTAACTTATTTCATGGAGCAGTTGTGGGGGCACTTTGAATCTTGCAGATCTCTTCAGGTCAGTTGATCCTTGAACACTTGGTCATGTTAGATACAAGGCAGGGTTTTTCTGCCCCTCCTCTTAGCATCATCATACTTCTCTGCCGTTCTGCTCTGCAAACCCTAACTTCAGGAATAGGTCAAGGAACAGAATTTGAGTTAGACAATGTGTGCGAATAAGTACTTTTCTTTTTTTGTAAGAGGGATGGGATCTAATTATGTAGGCTTGACACTCACCTTACAGAGATCCACTTCCCTCTGCTTTCCAAGTGCTAAGATTAAAAGCATAACAGCCTTTCCATTAGTTCAGAGATTACCATTACCAAAGTGATGACATTTGCATAGACTCACTATCTTTCTGAAGCTTTTCAGGATAATATAATTAAGTAAGAAAAGATTGTATAAAACTAAAATAGGTATGATTTTTATACTTGATTTAATCAAAATTAATGAACTAAATGCACCAATGAAAACACACACACACACACACACACACACACATAACAAAAACAAAAAGAAAAAGAAAAAAACACGACTCCCAAAGCTGTTTGTGAATATAGACATAACGTAGGAGAAAATGGAAACACTAATAATGAAAATTATTATAATAGTTTATAATATGTACATACTATAGATGTATGTGCATTGTATTACAAAACACTAAACAACAGTGTTTAATGAGCCTCTGGTATAAGTTTCATTTTACAGGTGAACAAAGGAAAGGTTACATAATAAGGCAACATTGAGAAGGTAATACATGGGAAATGAAGGGGAAGACATTGAATTTGTTGGATCACAAATTCATTTATGCCTTGAGTAATAAAGGTTTTACTAATCAATAAATAAAAGACAGAGGAGGAGATAAGACCAAGACACCCAGTACACTCCCTGGACTTTTACGAAGGTACATATATGACAAACAAAATCAGGTAAATGAAAATGTAAAATACCTAGAGTATAACTACATTGATAATAATTGCTGTTTTTCTATTACCTGTCAATACTTCACATATGCTTATTTTTGTCATACAGAATAATGGATCACAATGCAACATATGTAGTGATGAGGAAGCCTGAGAGAAAGAAAAAAAAGCTGTAGAATCTGTAGATGTTGGGAACTCTTCTGGGAAGATCTTTAAAAAGGATAGATGCTTTCCAGTGCCTGGGGACAACCACTGAGCCTCCCAGCGAATCATCAGGTCATACTTTGAAAACCTGTTCTCCAAAAAATTGGAAATTTTAAAGGAAATGGACAAATTTCTGGTTTGCTATCACTTGTCAAAATTAAATCAAGAACAGATAAGCAATTTAAATAGACCTACAATCCCTATGGAAATAGAAGCAGTCATCAAAAGTCTCCCAACCAAAAATAGCCCAGGTCCAGATGGCCTCAGTGTAGAATTCTACCAGAAATTCAAAGAATAGCTTATACCATTTCTTTTCAAAGTATTCCCCGCAATAGAAGCAAGGGTCTTTGCCAAACTGATACCCAGGCCACACAACTAAGAAAGAGAACTTCAGACCAATATCCCCATGAACAATGATGAAAATATACTCAATAAAATACAGACAAATTGGATCCAAGAACACATCAAAACAATTATCTACCGTGATCAAGTAGGTTTCATCCCAGGGATGGTTCAACATATGAAAATCCATCAATATAATCCACCATATAAATGAGCTGAGGAACAAAAATCACATGATCATCTCAATAGATGCTGAAAAAGCCTTTGAGAAAACCTAACACCCCTTCGTGAAAAAGGTCATGGAGAGATTTGGGATAGTAGAAACATACCTAAACATCATAAAAACTATAGACAGCAAACCAACAGCCACCATCAAACTAAATGGAGAGAATCTCAAGGTAATTCCTCCAAAATCAGGAACAAGACAAGGCTGTCCACTGTCTCCATACCTCTTCAATATTGTACTTGATGTTCATCTAGAGCAATAAGACAACAAAAGGAGATCAAGGGGATACAAATTGAACAGGAAGAGGTCAAACTTTCACTATTTGCAGATGATAGGATAGTTTACATAAGAGACCCAAAAAAACTCTACCAGGGTCTCCCATAGCTGATAAATACTTTCATCAAAGTGTCAGGATACAAGATCAACTTAAAATCAGTAGCCCTACTATATACAGACGAAAAAGGGGCTGAGAAAGAAGTAAAAGAAACATCAAATTTTACAATTGCCATTAACCACATAAAATGCCTTGGGGGTAATGCTAACCAAACAAGTGAAAGACCTGTATTGCAAAAACTTTGAGTCTTTAGAGAATGAAATTAAAGAAGACACCAGAAAATGGAAAGATCTCCCATGCTCTTGGATAGGTAGGATCAACATAGCAAAAATGGCAATCTTGCCATGGCAATCTACATATTCAATGCAATCCTCATTAAAATCCCAGCACAATTCTTCACAGATATTGAAAGAACAATAATCAACTTTATATGGCAAAATAAAAGACCCAGGATAGCCAAAACAACCCTATTCAACAAAAGCAATTTCTGGAGGCATCACCATCCCTGATTTCAAGCTCTATCATTGAGCTATATTCCTGAAAACAGCTTAGTATTAGCAAAAACTAGACAGGTAGACCAATGGAATCAAATTGAACACACCGATTGTAACCTATACATGCACATATATCTGATCTTTGACAAAGAAGCTAAAAATATACAATGGAAAAAAGAAAGCATATTTAACAAATGGTGCTGGCATAACTGGATGCTGTCATGGAGAAGAATGCATATAGATTCATGGTTATCTCTATGCACAAGACTTAAGTCTAAATGGATCAAAGACCTCAACATAAATCCAGCCACACTGAACCTGATAGAAGAGAAAGTGGGAGTTACTCTTGAATGAATTGGTACAGGAGACTGCTACCTGAACTTAACACCAGTAGCACAGACACTGAGGTCAACGATTAATACATAGGACCTCGTGAAACTGAGAAGCTTCTATAAGGCAAAGGACACTGTCAACAAGACAAAAAGGCAGCCCACAGAATGGGAAAGATATTCACTAACCCCACATCTGACAGAGGGCTCATCTCTAAATTTACAAAGAACTCAAGAAGCAAGTCTCCAAAACACCAAAGGACTCAATTAAAAAAGTGAGCTGCAGAATTAAATAGAAAATTTTCATAGAGGTGTCTAAAATGGCTGAGAGGAACATACGACAGTGCTCAATATTCCTAGCCATCAGAAAATGCAAATCAATACAACTCTGAGATATAATCTAACTCCTGTCAGAATGGCTAAAACCAAAAACACCAATGGCTGTTTATGCTGGAGGGGATGTGGAGAAAGGGGAACAAACCTCCACAGCTGGTGGGAGTGCCAACTCATACAGCCACTTTGGAAATCAGTATTGAGATTCTTCAGAAAAATGGGTATCAGCCTACCACAAGACCCTGTAATTCCATTCTTAGTCATATACCCAAAAGATGCACATTCATACAAGGACATCTGTTCCACTATATTCATATCAGCATTGTTTGTAATATCCAGAACCTGGAAGAAACCTAGTTGCCCCTCAACCAAAGAGTGGATAGAGAAAATGTGGTACATTTACACAATGGAGTACTATTTAGTGGGGAAAAAATGGAATCTTGAAATTTGCAGGCAAATGGATTGCACTAGAAGAAACCATCCTGAGTGAGGTAACCCAGTCACAGAAAGACAAACATGGTATGTACTCACTCATATGGATTGTAGACATGGATCAGGGGAGTGTCCACCTATAATCCCACTGCCAGAGAGTCTAGGAAAGAGAACCTTCAGCCAATGAATGATGGAAGCAGAGGCAGACACCCACATCTAAACACTGAGCTGAACTCAAGGAATCCAGTGACAGAGCAGAAGTACTGATGAGCATAGAGGTCAAGACTGGGCTTGCTTAACCCACAGAAACAGCTGACCTGAACAAGGGGGAGCTCTTGAACCCCAGACTGATGGCTGTGAACCCAGCATGGGACTGATTCACATCCCCTGAATATGGGTGCCAGTGAGGAAGCCTAGGCAATCTATGGGCCCTTGGGTAGTAGATGGCCTACAAATGGACTTTGGGTGCCCATCCAACAATGAGAGATGCTAGGGACTCTTGCGGGAGGCCCTAGGCCCTGGCCTGGATGAAATTACAGACTATGGAGACCCCCATGGAGGCCCTCACCCTCCTTAGAGAAAAGAGTAGGCATTGGGGGAGGGTTGGTGGGAGGACGTGGGAGGGAGAGGAAGATTGAGCTGGGATTGACATGTGAAGCAACCTTGTTTCTAATTTACATTAAAAAAAGATTTAAAAAATGGAGGGATGCTCTCTCAGCCAGGACACATGGGGGAGATCCCAGGCCTTGCTCAGGATGATATGACTGACTTTGGAGATGCCCCATGGATGGCTTCATCCTCTAGGGAGGGGAGTGTGGATTGCGAGGGGCGGGGGTTTGTATGGGCCAGGGGAGGAGGGGAGTGTGAGGAAGCTGGGATTGACATGTGAAGCAAGATTATTTCTAATTTAAATAAAAAACTTCAAAAAATGAAAATACTTTTAAATTAAGCGTTTTTCTTTACAAAGTTTGAAATCTTTGAGTGCACATTATAGGATAACTTAGGGTTGGGTTACAAACCTAAGCATAAATTTCATTCACAATTCATCTTGTGTATCATACATTTCTTGAAGGCAAATTTCTATAATATTTTATTGTTCTTGAATGTTGACTCAGTAGTTAAGTCCACATGTAAAATATCCTGCTGTTTGGAACATAGTCCCACTATTCAAGCAATTTCATATTTTGAGAATTTTGTATTTTCACATTCTGGATATTGAGTCTGAATTACCTGATTATATCATGCAGACACAGTGAACAAGACAATCTGGTATTAGCACCGGAATAAACAAGTAGACCAGTGGAAGAGCATAAAACACAGAAATAAATGAATTTTTAATTGGTCAATCGATTTTATACAAAGATATTAATTACTTCAACAAAGAAAGTGATGCATCCTAATAAGTGGTGTTAGTAACACTATTTATAAATCTTGGAATTTTATTGAGTCCATGTACAAAAATTAGTGAGGATAGATTACAGAACCAAAATAAAGGCTAATGCACCTGAAAGGACAATCATACAACCTACAATAAGACACACTTTTGTAAATACATGGGAAGAGATGGTAAGCAAAATAAAAAAACAGCAACACTGACTTCATAAAAGTTAGAAGCTTCCAATCACATCAAAAGGTAACCTTGTCTTAAAGCAAAGAAGAACGCATAGAGATTTCATTTCTTCTCAACTGGGTTAAGGATCTCATTGCTTTATATGCTTTCATATTTTGTCAATCCTCCAACAAAGAAAATGAATGATTGAAAGATAAGGATCTTTCAATCAGTGACTCTTATTTTTTTTCCCTAGGAGTTCCTTCCCTTTGCAACTCTGCTCAGACAAAAGAAAAATAATCCCAGGTACCACATGTCATTCTAAGAGGTTTAAATTTTCATTAAAGCCAGACAGCAGACAGGATTCCAAGGAAATAATGTGAAGCTGTGCCCATATCCAGCGGGGGTAATCATTCTTTTAATTATAAGTTACTGGGGCAAATTCAAAAAGACATGATGGGCAGGCATTAGGTAACTAAATAATAAACAGCAATTGCATTTCTTGCTTTGCATTTTAAAGGTTGAAACATTTCAGAACCTCTATTTGATATTCCTTCTACAATGTTCCCTCTGTGTCATGAAGTCATTTGAAAGAATGTCATTTGATGCTGTGCATCCAATAACTTTAAATAACATCATTAGCATTAGAATAAAAAGAATGGAAATTGGCTATCTAGAGGGCATCCTTCCTCATTTGAAAAAGGTTTGTCAAACAAAAATGATGTGACTCTCCCTTTGTTACATGTATTTGCCTTGTATAAATAAGAAATGAATATATTAATAAGAAAGAAAAAAGTAAAGGAGGAACAGACTACTTGACTATCAAGGGCTTCAGTCTTAAATCAATCACTATGAAACAAACCATTGTATTCTCTAGAGATTTAGCTGTTAAAGGCAAGACCAAGCCAGTGTGTGTGTATGCATGTGTGTGTGTGTGTGTGTGTATGTCTCTGGTCTCTGTTTGAGTGGATGTGTGTGTCTGTATGATATGCACATGTGTGTGGACACATGTGTGCAGCTGTTATTTCTCTCTGCACAGAGAAGAAAAAGTAGTAGTTTATGGAGAGAAAAGGAATACATGCTACAGATATGCTTCAAGGTGGCCAAGGGATTTTATTTTACTGCCTATTTTATGTGGTCTTCAAACAGGGATTCAGCTGTGGTTTTCCTTTAATTATATTACTCTCAGCAATTGTTCTGAAGAGTAGTGATTTGATATCATGTGTCTGTGATTTGTATAAAACATCTGGGCAGGGCTTGTATAGTATTTGAGATTTCAAGAGGAATAAAAACTGATAGGTAAGTACATTTTTTTCTTTTTCTTTAAATTAGAAATATGCATGCTTCAAATGTCAACCCCAGTTCCCCCACTTCTCCCTCCACCAGCCCCACACCCACCCCCACCCCCAGTCCAATCTCCACATTATTCTCCAGGGAGGGTGAGGCCATCCTTAGGGGGATATCCAGAGTCTGTCATTTCATCCATGGCAGGACCTAGGCCCTTCCCCATGTGTCCAGGCTGAGAGAGCATCCCCCATGTGGAATGGGCTTCCAAAGATCATTTGTATGCCATGGTGAACACTAATCTACTACCCAAGTCCCCAGAGATATCTGAGGCCTCCTCACTGACACTACATTCATGGAGTCTGGATAAGTCCCCTGTTGGCCTCTTAGCCACCAGTCTGGGGTTCAAGAGCTCCACCTTGTCCAGTCAGCTCTGTAACTGTGTTCCAGGGGGTCAGTTCAGTGTTTAGCTGTGAGTATCTGTCTCTGTTTCCATCAGTCACTGGATGAAGACTCTAGGATGTCATATAAGGTGGTCATCAACCTTATCATCAGGTAGGGGCTATTAATGTAGTCTCTCTGCTATTACTTAGTTTTCCAGTTGGTGTTATCCTTGTAGATTTCTGGAAATCTCACTAGTGTGGTGGGTAAGTACATTTTATCACTGCAAATATGGGAAAGGAACTACTGTTCATGACTGTGATGTGCATTTGATTTGACCACTGAAAATAGTCTATATCAACAGTGTTCATGATAAACATTAAGCCAGAAGAACAAAAGTATCTCAGGAGAGTTTTAATTGAGATCAGGTTTGGGTAAGTAGAAAACACAGTAAGTAAAAATCAGAAGATGCTGGTTCTTCTCAACTCACTTTGCTATGCATTTGCCAGTTCATTGATGCTGAGACTTCAGAAATTCAAGTGCAAAGGAAAATTGAACAAATTAACCCACCTTCATAAACGTTAAGGGCACATGTATGAAATGACTGGTGATATGATTTTAGTTTGGACAGAAATGATCTAGGTCATAAAACTCATATCATCACATACTGCTTTTTTCTCCATGTGAACAAAAGATAAACTTTGATGTGAAGGAGAATAAACACTTGGATTATTTGACATAAATGGCATAGAGAAATATAGGCAAGAACAGCATTATTTTGGATTACTATCTGATTTAATATGAAAAAAATGGAAATATTAAATCAATGGAAGGTTTATTTGATTTTTTAGATTCCTCTAGATAATTTTCATTTATTGCTGATGTTTACCTCATGCATTCAGCCAGCTTGACTTCAGGTAAGGCAATATACAGGATTAATATTTTGTAAGGACAAAATAAATATGCAAAATGAAAATATCCTTGAAGATGCTGACAGAATTAGTCACACAGTCAACTGCAGAGTTCAAATTGAAAACAATCTCAAATAAGGAAAACTGAAAAATAAATGAAGTGTTTAGACTGAAAATATTTATGAAGATTTAGAATGAAAATATTATGAAGATAATATCAGTTCTTGAGAGAAAGGATAGCAGAAAATCTGAAGGAAAATGAAGGAACTTGAGGATTTTAGTGCAACTCTTTTCAAGACAACTTGCATGTGAAGGAAGAACACTGCACAGTGCATCAACCTGAGACAAACGTTAGTAGCTTATCTATTGCCTGAAGTGTTAGTAGTGTTATCAACCCATATTAGACTGGTGTTGTATGAGTCCATAAGAGCTCCAAGGGACCATGATAGGATATGGCAATGGGCTTACTGTAAGACAATATTTCACAAAGTTCCATAAAGAGATGGTGAATGCATGATAAAGAATGACATATATATAGTAAAGGACTTGGAGCCTGTCAGAATCATTCTTAAACACTTTAAGATTCTCATAGAGTAAGATAAGGTGTCCACTCCTCTCACCATCAATGAAATTGCAGCTTATGTGAATAATAATGAAGTATTTAAATGAGGAAGGAGCCCTTAGGGCCTGTCTAAGAGTCACATAAGATGTCTAAGCTGTGCAAGAGAGGACGACATATCAAAAAAGGAGCTGACAAGCATACAAGAAATATTTGTGGAAGCTAAGAATATTTAACTTGTAGAAAAGCATTGATAGAAGGAAGGGGGGCTTAACATCTTCAAGGAATCAGAGATAAGCCTTACAATTCTCACAATCTACTGTTATTTATGGCCCCTGGAGAAATAATTATGATAAAATTGCAGATGATATAAAGGAATACATCTTCGAGCATATATTCTGAAAGTTAGACATATATGTGACAAAAACAGCTGCATTTTATGAAAAATATCCTTTCTTCAGTGTAGGTTGATTAGGAGTCTGAAGCAGAAACACAAAACATGAAAACGCCATATGTATGACCAGAGAATCAGAATTTTCAAAGTGTTTTGGCAAATATTTTATGTGCCTCTAAGGGGAAAAAGGTTTGGTTCTGAGGTAAAATCATAATTACTGTTTGCTTTAATTGTGTGTGAGATAATGGAGATTCTCAACTGAGGAAAGGACAATGAGATAAATTCTTAGTGTTAGTTCGATGATCCACCTAATATTTTGAGGTTTTAAATAGAGTTTGCAATTATACATTAGAAGTTTTAAGCCTAGTTATTACACACTTAAGATTTATTGTGGGGTGAATTAATAATCAATCCACCAAATATAAAACACTAAACTGAAATGTGTCTGCATGCATTTATTAAACACATTATTCACACCTGCTGATTCATTAAACACAATTCTCTCTAAATGCAGGTCAAGGCTTGCTGATTGTGAGTGGGGGTTAAGAGAAGATGTACTTTCTTATTTTTCTTCATAGCTTTATTGTCTATTTAATACACTCATATACATATATTTACATGTAAATTTTTATATATGCATAACATTTCAATAATCAAACTTCTTTAATCATGTGATTATTATGAAAAATATTGTTTCACTCACTACATAGACATTTAAGAATTCTCATTCAAAACACAAGTGGTACATTGAAAACTATTTTCTAAGAATATTCTACCAGCTGACCTGAACAAGTGGGAGCTCTTGAATCCCAGAAAGATGACTGGGAATCCAGCATGGAACTGACCAAGACCCGCTGAATGTGGTCTTGAGTGAGGAGACCTAGGCAATCTATGGAGCCTTGGATAGTAGATCAGTATTTATCTCTGGCGTACAAATGGGTTTTGGGTGCCCATCCCACAATGAGAGAAGCACTCTCACCCTGGACTCTTAGGGGAGGGTCTAGGCCCTGCCCTGGATGAAATGACAGACTATGGACACCCCCTGGAGGGCCTCACCCTCCCTGGGGAAAGAGGGGGTGTTGTTGGGGTTGGTGGGATGACATGGGAGTAGGGGAGGGAAACGGAGAGGGACCTGGATTGACATGTGAAGCAACCTTGTTTCTAATTTAAATTAAAATAAAAAATGATAATATTATACTAGCAAAGGTGTTTATATAGTTTGAATCAAATGTGATATGACAGCATGATAGATGCTTTTCACTTTGGCTAAAGAGTATTGCTTCCCATCAACGTCAGCTTCTCACAAGACCAATATGTCACAGAGTAAGGATGTTTTCTTCTTGGTAACATTTGATTACTGTGTGCATCACTCAGTAAATTTGTATCCTATATTAAAGTTCTTCACATCTATGACCCCAACAAAAGGGGAAAGTACTCTAAATTTTAAAAAGGGATTCTAGAAATACTGATGTAGACATATGTGTATAGAATATAATAACAAAGTCTAATGTTTTACCTAACACAATAATTTGGTTCGTAGACTGCATGATGTCTAGGGAAAATATTTCTAGACATTTGTATCTAGAAATCAGACATGATTGACAATTACACCTTTTAAATTGTCCTCAATATACAGACTTGATACATAGAATATTTTTATTTTTAAGTGAAGATTCCCAAGGGAAACATTTCCTCTCTTCATATATAATCAAAAGCAATAAAAAGTACAGATTAGTAAATTTTGATTGTATTACTACATTACAGCTAGTTCATTTTAATTATCTAAATTTCAGGCTATTTCATTATAAGGTGTGCTATGGAATTCAGTCATTTAATTGTTAATAACATGTACATAATAATGAATTGTTGAACAAGTGAACAAATGAAATGAATGAATTAATGAAGTAATGAATACATATTCAAATGACAGGCAAAAGAATACACATATGTAAAATTGCATAGTGTGGGTCCCATAAGAAATAAACTTTATTCAGTACAAAATGATAAAAATTCAAATCATTTCATTTTTACAACTAAAACAACCTGTTGCTAATGAAATTATTCACACTCATTAGAAAGATATAATTAAATGTACTGAGCAATTCTTCTGTGTCATAGAAAAGCAAAATTATATGTTAGCGTTAAATCTAAAGGTACAAGTTAGGAATAATAGGCCAGGAAAACACCTATAAATTTATTTGCTGAAGTTAATGTCAAATGAATTTTATTATGTAAGGAGATGTGTTTATTTCACAGAAGTGCTTATCATTTATCAACACTGAAGGTGGAGCAGCTTTTTTTTTCAATAAAACAAGGCAGTTTAGGGAACACAGATATGTAGGTATCTTATGAATAATCATGCTCATGTAAAGGATATTGAGGAAAGTTATCTCAGAAGATGAAACAAGAAAAAAGTGGGAAGATTCTGAGTACTTTGCTTTTGTTTCTCAATGGTAAGGACTTAGTTCAGAGATGTTTCTTAGTAGACCACAGTCTACTAAGGGTTGATATTCCCATCCCACACATTCCTACTTCTATTACATATCTAAGATGAATAGGCTCATGTTGCAGAACTCAGCAGTCCTCTTCATTCATCTCTCTTGATTTCCCTTTACAACTTTATGACTGTAAATATGATGTAATCGGAACATTTTTTTATTTTCTTAAAAAAAAAACTACAAATAGGATGGATAGATAGCTCAGTGCTTAAAAGCATTGGCCCGGGTTCAATTTCCAGCACCTACATGGCAGCTCACAATTGTCTGTAATTCCAGTTCTAGGGGATCCTACACCTTAACACAAATATACATACAGGCAAAACACTAACACTCATAAAATAAAAATAACTACAAAAGACAAAAATATTGTTCTCTTGTTGATGTTTCTCATAGTCTAGCAAGAGAATTGAGAGAGAAGCTAACATATTGACAATCCTTTCAACTCCTCTTTAGGAATAGTGCATGAAAAGTTACTAAAAATGTGGTCTCCTGAGAGAAAAGACCCCAATTTGTTCCATTTGCTGAGTAGTGTGGTATAAAATGCACCACAAAGCCAATTTCATGCTACTAGCATGATGTCACTGAAAGAATTGGAGACATGTGTACAGCATTCTCACCATGCAGGTATCATGTAAATATCCCTAAGAGCAGTGATATTATCAAATGTAATGAGATTATGATGAAATGGTAGGTCTAAAATATAGATTTGTTCAATTTCATTTCAATATGAGTTTATGAAATTCTTTTAATAATGTCTTTGCTTAAAAATGGGCTATGTTTCTGAGATTTACAATAATTTAAGTCAGTTCTTAAGAAGTAGCACAGGATGATTGCAATATTGTATTGCCCTTGTCCCAAGGAGACCAATGATTGCATTTTTTGTCTTTGCATATTATACCAAGATGGGTTTTAACACATTAAAGACACTTGAAAGCCACTGAGTTAATGAGATACAGAAAGATATGCAGAACATCTACATCTGTATCATTTGTACCGCTATTGGAGAACACAAATTTCTTGTACAGGGGAACTGCAGAGTCAGAAGTCTGTGTGTGGGTGCAGAGGAAAGGCAATTTAAAGCAAAGTACTCTTTTAAAGGATGTGGAGATTCCTTGCGGTTTGACAGCTTCAATTCCAGTCATGCCAGTTCTCTCTTTTTGACCTGGGCCTGTGTCTTACACCTCCTTTAATTCAGTTGCTGTCAACTGAAGTACCAGGACAGTTCAGATGATGAATAGTTTAAGTGTTACCTGCAGCTGAGAAACAGGTTCACGGACCCATTTTTCATAAAGTAAAGCAACCTTTATTACATTGAAGTTAAGGATAATGAAAAAGTATCCTGGCTTCTCTAAAAAATAGGCAGGGAGCATGCAACTCCTACTTTATTATAGGAAACGAAATCATTGATTTTGTAGAAGTTGTTCAGTCCCAGTCATTGTCATTCATCGTTTTCACACTAATGGCTACTGTCATGGATGTGGCCATCAAGTAATCTTGCAAGTCCTTTACTAAACTGGTGGCGCTAAACAATAGTAACTGTTGTATGCTTATTTGGTCTTCAAAAACAAAATGAATGTGCAATTCAATGTGCACATTAAATAATTAACCCAAGAATAAATGATCTTTTTATTAATCATTATTCTCTGATAAAATATTCAGATTAAGATAAGATTTGGAAAAATTGTATTAAAAATAGAACCTTTGATCCTATAAGTAACATCCAACATATGACTCAGTAAATGTTCCTACTGTGATAAACACCATGATTAAAAGCAACTTGAGGAGGAAAGGGTTTATTTCAGCTTACAGCACCCCATCAGAGTCCATCACAAAGGTACATCAGGACAAGAACTCAAACAATAGGAACCAAGAGTCAGGAGTTGATGCAAAGACCACAGACCATGGGGAGACATGCTTACTGGTTTCCTCCTTATGGCCTGCTCAGTCAGCTTTCTTATAGTACCCAGAGACACCAAGCCATTGGAGCCACCTTCATTGAACTGGCCTGCTAACATCAATTGTCAATTAAGAAAATGCATCACAGGCTTACCCAACTCAATAGAGTTTCTCCCTTCCAAAATTATTCTAGCTTGTGTCAACTTGACATAAAAATAGATAGCACAACAATGTTATGTGACTTTGCATCTAAATGAAACTTAATATTGCATTCTTTGAAGTACAGAAAGAGCAAATCCCATTCCTATTTTTAAAAAAGTCATGAGACATTTGTTTGCACAGTAATCTCCATTGTGTGCAACTCTTCAACTTATCAATGTAAAAATGAAATGGAAAACTATCTCTGTAATGGCTATTGTCTTAAACAAAAAAACAAAACAAAAAAAAAACCAAAATGGTCTGACTAGTTGATTTGCCTGAAAGCTGAGACATGCTTGGATAGGTAGAACTTGAGTTTCAATGTGGAAAAAAGAGTAAATAAAAAATACAATGGAATCTGTTGCTATTTAATCCAGGAAAATAGCTAAATATTTGTAGCAGATAGACAACTCTTCCTCACTGCATTAATATTAGATATACAATGTAATAATTGGCTTTCTGATACTCAATTATTAAGTGTTCTATAAATTATCTACCCCTACAAAATTTTCAATGTATCTGAAAAATCCAATTAGAATCAGAAGAGGATTTTAGGAAAAGTGTTTGGGAAAGACAAATGATAATAGCAGATACTGTCAATCTCCTATGAAGAGTTTTCCAGGGTAAAGAGTGACAGTTTAGACAACTTGAAAAAACTAATGAAGGCCATCAGGTTCTGGATGGAAAGGCAGCACACAAAGTAAACCTATCATTATCTCTATATCAGGTGAAATTGAGAATACAGGCAGAGTATTTGAAGTGGGGATCCTTCATGTTTTGCTTTGTTTCATGTTTTGTTTAGATTTTGAGACAATGTACCACTCAGTAGCATTGAATGTACAGCAACTCATTATGAAAGTTACATTGAAACTCCTGAAATTATAATCCAGTCTGACCTCAAAGGCATAACAGTCACCTTTACACCAGCCTCCAAGTGCTGTATTATGAGGTTAAATACAGACAACTTGGGGAGAAGAGAAAAAAAAGTCGTTTGGTTATAAACGAAGCTGTACCTTAGAGTACTCTCACACTTAACCAGGTATGCTATTATCTGACAATGTTTCTTCTAAAATGGTTTAATTCATGCAACCTTGGCTTAGTTTTGTCTACTATTTAAATTAATAATAGTTAATTGTAAAATATGTGCCTCACATTATGATTTGAATTTGCTCTGTATTTAGCATCTATTTCTGCATGGTTCCAGAACGATGCTGCTAGATAATTAGAGGGTTTATTTGATTGCCAGCCAACCCTGGGGGCTGAGATAAGGGCTCATTTTTGTAATTCCAATTTTTGCCTGAAAACGTTCAATAATAAATGCATTCTATAACTTTAGATTGAGAAAATAATTAAATTTGGAAATGCCCCAAATTTTCAAGTTAGTTTACTAAAGTTTACTGAGGTATCAGCTTTGGTCTCTTGACAAATTAGAGTTCTTCCAGGTTGTTAGTTTTTAGTTGTTAATTTTGAAACACAGAATCTTCCAAATAGGTTCTGTGAGGGGAATGTGAAAGAGTAGGTGTCTTCATGACCTTTCTGGTGTTTATGACAAAATACCAGACATTAAATAGAGAAATTATACATTTTGTATCACAGTTTCAGGGGGTCCAGTATGTTAATACTACAGCAGAATATCAAAGTGAATAGAACATGGGGTGGAGGAGAGATGAAATAGAGACCATTGTAGAGTCTATCAAGAGATAGTACATCAGGTTCTATTCCAATTACCTACTTCATCCAGCTCAGTTCGACCTCCTATTTCTAGAATTATCAAAAACTATGCCATGCTCTGAGAAAGGGATGCACAAATCATGAATTAGTAAGGGATGTTACATCACCAGCCCTAGCACTAGGAGTCTTCGCTCTCCATCTTAGCACACCTGGATCTGACATGCACTCTATTGCATGTAAATGGAGTTCTAATTGGTCTAAACAATAAAATCCCAGAGTCAGATATAGATGAAAATGCTGAGAGATCCTAGAGAAGAAGGAGCAAACCAAATCCACCTTTGTCTCATTAGCTTCCCAGCAGAAAAGAGAGTAAGTTCCGGCCCCTCCACCTATTTCCTCTCTCTGCCCAGCCATCTTACTTCCTGCCTCTGCCCAGCCATCTCATGGACATCCAGACCTCTATGGTTAGCTAGTGGCATGATCAATCTTTTGATCTTCAGACAAGCTTTATTTGTACAAGCATGGTATAACCACAATTACCTACATCTATTAGGTCACAAATACATTTAAGATAGGTAAACCAGTTTCCTAGGAGCTAATCTAATGCTCAGCTTCTCTCAGGGGCCTAATTACGCAGAAATCATAGACTACTTGAAGGCAAGATTGTTTAACTTTTTTTTCTTTGTATCTTTTTCCTTAGCATGAAACCCAGATGTAGTATAGTAAAGTGATCAATAGCCATAGCCTCAAATCCCAGTATCATTTCTTTGTGTAGTCCTGGCTTTATAACAGCTTTAGGTACTTTGAAAATTAGGGACAATTAAATAATTCATTGTCTTTGCCATTTTCTCATTACATATTATCTTCCAGTACCCCTGTACCTAATTTTACTTTCTTAGACCATTTATAGGCAATGATTATGATGGTCAGGTTTGATTGTTGGCTTGATGATTAAAATGCAGAGCTACCTGGTATGGGAATTTGAATGAGCAACTTCCTAGAATGCATTGGAGTATGACCATGTCTATGAAATATTTTGCTAATTGGGTTAGATGATATAGGGAAAACCTCTCTGAGTGTCATTTGCACTATTTCATTGGCTGGGCTTTGCACTAAATGAAACATACAGAGCAAGGAAGTAATAGATTGTATCCTAACCCACTTTTCACTATGGATACAATGTGATTACTTCTTTCATGTGCCTATTGCTGTAGTGTTAAGTTTTACTTTAAATTTGATCATAATCTTGAATGTTGTGTCAATATTGCCCAACAGTTACAGCAGCATAAAAAAGAAAAATTAAGATTGATCACTAACTTTAGATGACCACTCACCCTCTTTTCTCATCTTCAAATATTCATTATTTTCTTGTGTAAGCCATTATAGTGTGATGGTGATCTTTGCTTAAACCGATCATCTCAGATTCTCAGATTCAAAAAACTAATATCTGCACTCCTTGCTGCTCTTGCTCCACTTAGCAAGAACGAACTGACTGTGTCTTCTTGATACATTAGGTCACTGGCCATCTTGTCTACCCATAGCATTGCATACTTGTTTTCTTCCATTCTATTTTCTGCATGGTTAGTTTCTGTCTCTACTGCATCATTTCGAGAAATTGTAGTGTCTCACAAATTTGTAATCAAGACAAGCAAAGTGATCAAAACAATAAAAGTTCTTTCAAACACTTGATTCTCTTTTAGTTATTATCCAGCATTTTCCCTCCACTGATAAGAAAAACAACCCAAAAACAAAATTTTGCTCTGTTCAGTCTTTAAACAGTATGTCCATTTTTAGCCCTTTCTCATGGCAGAATCTTTATTGTCATTATTTATCAATGTCTGTCATTAGCTCAGGGCTGGCCTCACAGTTCCAAACTTCTGTTAAAAACATTTCTACTATTAGATGATGTAAGTCATCTCACATTTTTTACTCATACTTTCTCATTCTAGATGTCCAATTTCCATGTGCAATTAGTGTCAAATACTGTCTTCAAAGTGTTTTCTTACTTGGAGGTAATTGTATTAACAATGAAACCCTGAGTATGCATAAAGCTAGCCCCCACTCTACTGATGTCTTAGCTCCTGTATCACCCCTTTCTGCATCCTTAAAGCCATTACCTAACATATTGGTGTCCCTAATTTTTTTCACAGAGCTTCTCACTCTCTTGTGTTAATTTTCTATCATTTCTGATTCTATTTCCCTGTATCAAATAATGGTGTTTCCCTGCCTTTCAGAAAAGCTTTTCCAGGAAAATCAAAGCTTAGAGTTGACATTCCAGTAATGTACTTTATAAACAACACTTACAAAAGGAAATGCAAGGTGAGTTGCAGAGCACATTGCCAGGCACAGAACAACTGCAGTGCTTTAGTGGCTTCCACTGTAGGCATTCATTAAACATCAATAAAGATGATTCCAATTAGTCTTGTTAGTGTGTTAAATCTCACAGATAAAATACTTGCATTTTACAGTTAGTGGATATTTTTATGTAAGTGAACACTTTACCATCTCTAAAATCAAATCACAGAGTGCCTTCACCTACTGGCTGCATTGAACCTATTCATGCTCTCTGACTAATCAACCATTCCAACTATAAGGGCAACTTCCATGAGCTAAATTAAAATTAGAGACCTTATCACTAGACCTAGGTTCATTTAATTTAAGCCTATTATTAAACCTCTCTCTTTTAAAAATGTATGACTTGAAGGAAATCTCATTAAACCTCATGGAAAGGCTAAAGCAAACTCTGACTGCGGAGTCAAACAGAAATGGGAACATCAGAAATGGGTATGATAAAGTTTAAATTACAGGTGATAAGAAAATGAAACCAAACTCTAAATGGAGTGATTCTGTTATGCTTTTTAACCTCTTTGTTAAAATCCCTTGAGTACATATACTAATATATACATACATACATACATACATACATACATACATCATATTATCCTAGAACTCACAGAGATCCACCTCCCTATGCCTCCCCAGTGTTAGGATTAAAGTTGTACACCAACAATGCCCAGTCTAAAAATTGATCAATTTTTAAGTGTATGAAACATGAATAATGAGATGATCTCATAAAATTGTTTCCAAGTCCCACTTGCACGAATCGAAAGTTCACAATGGCGTTGTGATATAACCATGTCTGAAAGTTATTAAAACTTATAATAGATATCATAAGGAAATCTACAGGAGTTCAATGAAAACTACTGGATTCTACTTTCCTCAACAGCAATTGACTACTTCTATTTCCTCATCTAGAGTGGGAGCATTTGTAATCTCTTCTGTTCACATTGTAACATCAACAATTGTCACACTGGTCTTGTTCTGGCAATTTTATTGTTGAAATTTTGTTAGCATATTTCCTCTGTCATGCTGAGGAGACATTATCTAGCAAAATGTATCATGACCCTCTGGCTCTTAAGATCTTACTGTTCCCTATCCTACAATTTTCCCTAACTTTAGGTATAAAGTTTGAATTACACATGAATCAGTGGGGAGAACAAACTCTTGTATAGGATATTTAATCTTTAGAAGTTAGCCCTGGATACATAAGCACACATATAGTCACAAGAAGAGATTATTAATTTGTGAGTGTGTATGGGGAAAGCTTGACTTTAACAGCTATAGAAATCAGTGTGATAGCTCCTTAAGAAGCTAGAAATAGATTTAACTCAAGGCCCAGCTATACAAGCTATGCAGCTATACCAAAAGGACTCTACATCATACTACAGCGTCACTTGTTCAATCATATTTCTTGTTGTTTAATTCATAAAATCTAGAAACTGGAAACAACTGAGATATTTTTCAATACGTGAATGGATAAAGAAAATGTGGTACATTTACAGAATAAAATATTATTCAGATGTTAAAAATTCATAAGAATTCTCAGAAAAATGGATGGAACTAGGAAAAAACAAACAACATCATACCAAACAAAGCATCCCATAATAAGGTATCAGAATCCTAAAATGACAAATATGGTATGAATTCTCTTCTGTGTGGGTTTTTGCTTTTAAGTTTTTGTTAAGTATGCTACAATGTGAATAACCACAGAGGTTGGGTTTAGAGGAAAGAACTAAGACAGAGTGAAGGATCCCCCAAGAAAGAGTAAATGTAATATATAATAAGATAGAAATGAGCCGGGCGGTGGTGGCGCACGCCTTTAATCCCAGCACTCGGGAGGCAGAAGCAGGCGGATCTCTGTGAGTTCGAGGCCAGGCTGGACCGACAGTCTCCAAAACAATACAGAGAAACCCTGTCTCGAAAAACCAAAAAAAAAAAAAAAAAAACAATAAGATAGAAATGAATCGGGATCCTGGAACAGAAGGATTGAGTAGAGAAGATGAAAGGAAAAGGGACTGAGGAGGGAATATGGGGAATGACAGGAAACACCGAGGGCCGTTTGAGGGGTAATATGAAAACCTAGCACTATAGAAGCTTTCAAAAAAGATACATATATGAAAAAAATTTAAATGAAATCACCAAATAACAAGGGAGACAAAGCCCAAGTGAAAACCTCAAGTGTCAGGGATGAGTTATATATAATTTAGTTATTGACAAAAGGGGTTCTATGAACTCCCAAACAAGTCAGACCATTGCCAAAACTATTGTTTTATCTCCAGAAACTAAGGGTAAGGCCCCATTGCTGAAGAAAACACCTGTATATCTCCTTGATCATAGAGAAGTTGAGCTGGTTCCTACCTAGAGCCTTCCCCACCACTAATTAGGATTCATGATACTGGAATATATTCTGCATGGTTAACAGGAAGAGAAAAACACCAAGTCTGCTCCAAACCCTTTGGTCTATAATAGTGACCTGCCTGAATGAAACACTTCCTCACTAGTTGCACAAATGTGGTAGTAACCAGTCACCACCTGATTGGTCTTAGGTGGTACTCCATGAGATGACACCCTATTCATGTGTCTAAGGACATAAGAATAGACACTTAAAGTACCTAGGACAAATACTATTGTTCAGCTAAAGGAACATAGCAATAAAATGACTCCAAATGACATTCTGCTATACCCTTAAGCCAGTCTCTCTCACTAGGCCATCATCAGAGAAGCATTCTTCTGCAGGAAATGAGCACTAGAATAAATACAATTGAACAATGTATCGAGACTGAGAGACTTTGGAACACTAAGTCCTAGAATGGGATGCCTTCATCAAACCCCTCACCTTGGGACTCAAGGAGTTATTCAAATGAGGAGATGGAAAAAGTTTAAGACAGATCTCAATTAAAAATCTAATATGCTGTCTTTGTACTTTTCTGACAGAGTATGTCCTTCTGTTTTTTGTGAATATATGTTTCTCTTATTAGCTGATGAATATAGCTGCTTCAGCCAATAGACAGGTAAAATTTCACCAGGCTGGAAATCCAGACATGGTTAGAGAAAGGTAATAGACAGATTCTGGGAGATGTCATGTAGCTGCCTTAGGAAGCCAGGTACCTTCATCACTGCTAAGCCAAAACCAAGAGGAAAGACACAGATTAATATATGTGGGATAATAATTACAAGGGAGGTAGCCAATGAGAAGCTATTTGCTAAACAGTTAATAATAAATATAAGTGTATGTGTGTTTATTTTGGACTTAACTGCAACAGGACCACCCCGGACAGAAACATTCATCTACATGTGGTACCCAAACATTTGGCAAGAATTTCCATTTATAACAGAAACTGGGAGCCCATTTCCCATGGAGAGATACTCTCTTAGCCTAAGTACATGGGGAGTGGCTATAGAACCTGCCTCAAATGACTCCACAGATTTTCATGGTCTCTCAGGAAACACCTCACCCTCCCTGGGGAGTGGATGGTGGATGGTGGATGGGACAGGGAACTGGGGGGGGGGCATGAGAGGATGGGAGGGAGAGGAAACGGGATTGATATGTAAAATAAGGTCTTTTTAATTAAAAAAAAGAGAAAGAAAAGTGTAAGAACCAGAGGGGATGGACAACACCAAGGACCCAGCGTATTCCAGACACAGCACGACTGACAGGAGAATTAACTCACAGAAACTGTGGCATCACACACAGGGACTGCACAGATCCAAACCAGAATGGGTCCCAACTCTGAGACCGTAAAGTAAACATGAACCCCAATCCCAAATAAGAAGCTATCTCCAACTGACAGCTGCTCACGAATTCCAAAGGAAAATTAGCTTTCTCCATGGGAATCTTATTGGGTACACTTGTAGGTAGCTCTCAAGCCCAATAGTACATGACCAAAGCAAAATGAACTCAGTTGTGTGTTCTTTGTCACATACTGGTATTTTTTGGACATCTTTATTTTCCACTGTGTTTTTTTATTTTGTTTTGTTTTTGTTTTTGTTTTTTCGGTTTTACAAGACAGGGTTTCTCTGTATTGTTTTGGAGGCTGTCGGTCCAGCCCAGCCTCGAACTCACAGAGATCCGCCTGCCTCTGCCTCCCGAGTGCTGGGATTAAAGGCGTGCACCACCAGTGCCCGGCTTTTCCACTGTTTTTTGTTTGTTTGTCTGTCTGTATATTATGGTTCCCATTTTTTGTTTGTATGAATTCTATTTTTTTTTATTTCTCTCTGTGTGTATATTGTAATTTTTCACTATTTTATTTATTTATTATTTCATTCTGGTTTGTTTGTTTTTTCTAATTTTCTTGTTTATTTCCTAAGAGAGGGGAAAAGAGGGCATGGAATGGGTGGTTGGTGAAGTGAGGTTGGAAGGGTATGGGAGGATATATGGGAGTGGAAACAATGGTCAGAATATACTGCATGAATTTTCAATTAAAAATTAAAGTAAAAAGGAATACTAAATTAAATATTGTCACTGTCTGAATTAAAACAGTATGATCAAATACTAGAC
This sequence comes from Mesocricetus auratus, assembly GCF_017639785.1. Taxonomy (NCBI): domain Eukaryota; kingdom Metazoa; phylum Chordata; class Mammalia; order Rodentia; family Cricetidae; genus Mesocricetus; species Mesocricetus auratus. Next base: position 83,833,557 of record NW_024429184.1, on the reverse strand, counting down.
TCATTCCTCTGTTAGTGAATTCAGACATGATAAATAGGGTTCCTTCATGTTAGAAGAGATCTTAAGTACTCTAAAGCTTAATAAATCAAATGTGCTTGTATTAAAAAAAAAACAGTTCCTCACTTAGTGGATGTTTGTCACGTGAAAGAACATATGCGACCAAATACCACTACCTGTGCTGCTCCATAACATTCCTTTATACAGGTCAACATTCCACTTACATGGCAGTATGATAAGCAGAATATGTGCATAATAGGTAATAAAGTAATAGACATTGGCTAACTGACTTACCCTTGAATTAACCACTTCCAGTGAGATGTTCTGTGGTGGAGCTCCAGGCACTGAAAGCAAATAAACAAGATCTGAATGTTATTGCCAAAGGCTTGAAAATGAAAATACACACCAATGATGAAAAGAGAGAGTATATGTTTTTTCAAATTTTATAATAAGAATTCAGTAAGATAAGACCAGCAGGTGGCCCTTTTCAATTTTCCTAGAGAGAGGAGAAATAAACATTTGTTTGTGTCCCATTAGGTGGGTCAGTTAGTTATCTGTCTATGGAGTCCTCAAAATTATTTTACAAAGAGCACCAGCTGTGGCAGCAAATACTGCCACCTAATTATAGCTCAGTGCTAACCTTCCTGCCGGAACCTATGAGATTTTCTGGAGTGGTTTTTAAGGATCATCATACTGCGCTTTTCAGGATCTGCATAGTTTTATTGTGGAATATATCATTGTAATAGACACCTGGGTTGCTTAATTCCTATAATGCAGTCATTATTGCCTCCTAGAGATGAACAAAAGGAAATGACTCCTCATTTTTAAGCTATTTATAATTAAATTTGTATGACATAGAAGCAAGCAGATTACCCAATATTGTTTGGCCCATAGATTTTATTAACAAAAAAAAAACAGTTAATTTTTCTTTGGACATTTTCTAGCTACTTTATTATTTTTTCTGTATTTAATATTTCTTTAAACTTTTATGTTAAAAAGAATATATACAGCCCTCCTTTGTTAGTTGTGATGAAGATTTACTATATACAAAGTGTTAGTCTACTTCCATGTGAGCAATTTGCAGACAACTATTGACTGGGAAGCTGTTATGTGTCTAGAAAGGTTCTAATGCCAGTGTGGAACTGTAAGTAAATAAAGCTCCTTGTACTCCATAGGGTCGAAACAGTTAATAACTTCTCAGCATCACTCATTTAATAAGTAAGTCACTTTTATTTTCACTTTAGACACATTGGTGAGCAAGACAGAGGTGGGCTACTCATGCATTTTCACAACTCACTGGGTCATTTGTGTGGCCATGTTTCCTCTTCCTTTCATGCAAACTGGATGGTTTCCGTAGTATTTCACAATTAACCAGCATCTGACTCTGACTTCAGTTATGCCCTATATTGATTTCTGCCTGAAAATTATTTACCATCAGGACAGGCTGTATGCCTGACTAATTTCTGCCTTCTTCAAACTGACAACCAATTAATATGCATTGAATCAGTGAGTACAGAAGAAATGAAGGCCTACTTAGGCCTGGTTTCTGGGTCTTTATTAATATGATGGAAATTGCAATAATTTGATTTACTTTGATTTGAACCTTTTATCTTGGTGCTTGATAAAGATTGTAGCCAATGCCTTCTGTGGTAAAATACGAGTAATATGTGTATGAATTAAGACACTATGCAATCTTTAATAATATACCATTATTCAGTGAACACTGCAGATGTTGTTAGTTAATGCTATGACTTTGAACTGAGCAAAAAATGCAACTTTCATGTGGGCAAATGTTTTCCAAATTTTAATGTTTTATCATCAACACAGAGGATACTGTTTGGCTTACATGCAAATTCAGGATGCAGATGTTGAAATAGTAGATTAATTTATAGAATTGTTATGACAGTATAATGAATGTTATTTTAAATCCAGAACTTCAGATACAAATTTTGCATTCCCAATGCTTAAACCAAAATATAGGTTAAATTTTTATATATTAATTAGTTTTATTTAGCTTGTCTGAATGTAGCTAACATATTTATGGCAGCAATTACATCTTAACTTTCACCATTGGTGAGAATTAAGTATAACATTGCTCTACCTCACATAATTTCAAAACTTCCAAAATATATTTTGTTTTAAAACCAAACTTTGTAAATTATCTCAGTCAGTTATGGTTTGAATCTGTAGCAACCACCATTGATGGAATTTTGGAGGGGAAGGTGTGTTACATTTTTTAATTGGTTGGGAACATGTCTGTAAGTGATGTGTTACCCTGAAATGTCATTTTAAATATTGATAATAGTTCATTTCAAGCTTCTAGTATGCCAAAAACACACTGTGGAGATCAACAGGTATAACTATCACAATTTTAAAGGCATCAAATTTATTTTTATTAAATATTGTAAATTGATATAACAAAACTCCCAAAGTCTTTACTTTGATTGTGTTGACTTATTTTGTCAATTTTTCTATAATAGAAAATTCCCTTACTTTCCAATGACAGCACACTGACTATTTTGCTGCAGACAACTGGAGAATTCTTTTTCAGTATTTCAGTTACCAATCAACAATAGACAGGATTAGATGTCTATATCACATGGCTTCACTCTGCTGTCATTTTTTACTATTGTTGTTGTTAGATGGTTTGTTTGTTGGTTGGGTTTTGGTGTTTGCTCATTTGAGGTTTTCAGTGTATCCAGGATGACCCAAAATTTGTTATCTTCAAGCTTCTACCTCCTAAGTTCTGGAATCATAGGTACATAACACACACTTATGTTTCTGATGCTTTCTTTTGACTTAGTTTTGTAGTTTGTAAAGGAGTAAGTATTACAAAAATCATGGGAAAAGTGGATGACGGCTTGTATCAGAAAGTACCCATAAATACTAGTTATAACACTAATGAGCATAGATGTATACTTAGTTTACCCATTAAATTTTCTCTGCTCTTGGAGGTAAACCTGGAGAGATTTATTAGTTTATTTAGAACAGTTAATAATAAAAATTTAATGCAAGTACTTCAAGAAAAATCAGTTAGAAAAAATATATAACTACATAGTTTTAGTCAAGGTAAATAATTTGAATATGTTAGAGATATGTGTCATTGCTAATCAATGGCACATTAGGGTGAAGAATTTACATATAAAAGTATGCCTATATATTAAGATAGATCTAAATTATAAATTGAAGGTAATTTGTATAAAAGTATTTTCAAGCAACGTAGGGGACCCTGATAATCATTTGCACAGTAATTTTGTCATACACATTTTTGTTTGTGTCAGTATAAATTTTATGGGATAGTTCCTTCACCTATTAGCCTCAATAAAACATGGAATTCATTTATATGTAGATACATATTAAATCAGTTGTTTCCAAAAGGAGAAATCCTACAATTCACCTTTATAGAAAACCTTTGTTAAGTTTTTTGGTGCATTTCCCAAGTTGGAAAAGAAACACATAGGAAGACATAACATTATCCTACATGTTTAATGGAATAAAAAAACAAACATATATTGGCATAAAGAATAATTATGAGACACTATGCCATTCATTAGTTTAGCGTGTTAGCCTATTTAATTTTTACTTATAGTACAAAATATCAAAGGAGACCAGTGCTGAAGAATTGAAACAAGAGAGCATTTTATCTAAGGCATTCCATCTAAATGTGATACATTTAGCTTCAGCAGTGAAGAGAAAACATTAGATGAAGGAGGCAGAAGGGAACTGGATAATGTCAGGGTGGAAGCCAGGAGCACTTGTTTTACTAAAAACTAAAGAAGGTGAATTGATTATAAGTGAGGTTATAGACGAGCTCAGGATGCCCACACAAGAGTCCCTCAGAGTCCCTCCTTTCTTTTATCAAGTGCATCTGATAAAGAAAATTTGTGTATCTCCAACAATGATATTTATATGGGACTATGGTTATGGAGTTCCTTTTAAGTGACAGATTTTTTTCTATGCACACAGCATTTCCAGGAGATAATTCTAAGACTAATGAATAACATTCTATCTTTCTCACTTATGACATTTAAAATCAAAGGGGAGAATAAGGCCACAGTATTACAGTTCAGAGTGTGAATGAAATCTACATAAATTATGTAAAATATTCATTTTCATTTGTTTTTCTTTTATTTTTATAATTATAAGCTATGAAGTAATTTATTCAGTCAGTGCGTGTTCTGTTCTGTCTTGAATAACAGAATCAGGCAGTTGGGTAAAAGAATTACATTAAAATTAATACTGAAGTGGCCTAACAGTAAAACACCCCTTTGAGGGAAATTGCAAATGAGCATCACTCCTGTGTTACATCCTTAAAAACACGCATGTCTTTTATCATGCTATTGATATTCTGTGTAGTAGCTACCTCAATACTTTCCCAGATTAAAGAGTGTTAGGTCAAAAATCAGAAATTGACAGCATTTCCAAATATCAATAATTTATAGAACTAAACATAATAACAGGGAACCCATGCTGACCAGAGCTGGCTCTTGATATGATTTAGTATTCATGGGAGCCATCTCTGCAATTCCAACCCTGCCTGAATCTACATCGTCCCATTCCACATCATACACCAGACTGTAACATTTATTAAATTTCGTAGGCATTCATTATCATGCGTTGCTTTGGTCTCCAGTTTCTTCTGACAGTATTTGGTTTAATCCATTATCTTCATTACGATTGCTTGCTCTCCTTTAATCCATTTAAAAACTACTCCTAAACTTCCTTTTAGTTTAGGCAAGATAAAATGAAGGTGTTCATGCTCATGCTCACTTCTAATATTTTATGTGCATATTTATTTGGTAAAAATCCTTTGGGGATGCTTTCAATTAATTGATCTTTTCATCATTTATACTTTTAATCATCTGCACCATTTTAAATTTTAAATGAAAGGTACATACCTATATCAGTCTACTCACACACATAACGAATGTGTTTACTTTGGACCATATATAGAAATGAATAAATATATTCACAATAATAATTTAAGCTATTACACAGAAGCCACAGTTTGTTGGATTATCCATTAATCCATCTCAATTCAGTGTATACACTGAAATAGAAAATTTAAATTTGGCTACAGTAATGTGAATAAGTTGCCTACATTTCTGAATTATAATAAAACATTGCAAAGAATACTAGTTCAAAAAAAGCTTCAAAACAGAATCAATTATATATAGCAACATTTTTTTCATTTCATAACAGATATGTGAATAAAATTACACTGTTTTGTCACTTACCATCAGAAAGTGTAACCACTGTTATATCGTCAGTAGATACTCCTGGTCCATAACGATTATAAGCTAAGAACCGAAGAGTATATTCCGTGAATTTTTTCAGGCCTTCCAGTTTATAAGATAGTCCATCAACCTCTATATTCTGCAGACATAAAATGCCAGAATCGTTATTAAGGTAGCACATTAAAGCAGAAATGGCAATCATTTCGTGCAATCAGTGAATTGGATGTTAGATACTTGCTCATAGAAGCAACTCTATCCCTTTAATGAATTGCTGTAAAACCATCCTTGTGTCACACACTCCTCTACTAAAGTCGACGATACTCTGCAGACTCCATGTTAAAACATCACCATGTGATTTTTATAGTTATTAAATTTTGATTTGTTTAACACCACCCAGAGAACTGAATAGTATGGGCTATTCCACTCAAATAGAAAAAAACAAAAATTCACTCCTGTGTCTCAAATTGTCATTTGCTTGATGGAATATATCCACAGATACTGGAACTCTCTTACAATTTGCCACAGATTTTGTGTCCCCAAATGCTGTAGTGTATATTGAATCTATCCTTAGTACTCCATAGCTCCAGTGGGGAGCTACTGAAGGCAAAGGTCACTTTAGGAATCAGACCCAGTGCTTTCTAAAGTAGATGTTGTTTAGTTCTACACCATGATTTCCAGATTACCACTATCAACATTAGGCAATATACCTCTTGAATTATTTGAAACGAGCTACAGAAAGGCTTGTATAGAATTGAATGGAGGAATACATTTTCAAAGCAAGTGTTAAGAGCAACATGGGAACAGCCAAGGAAAAAAAGCAGAATAATTGATTACATTACAACAATTCATCAAATACTGTCTTAAAAAATAAGAAGTACACCTGAAATATTACTATTTAAATATATGACAAATTTGTTTCAAATGACAAATCCTGATAAGACATTTTATATGGAAACAGGAAAACCATTCTCTGCTTGGTAAACTTTACAAACAATAGGCCAAGACCACTTTTCCTTATCCTTAACTTTTCTCTCTCTGTATACTTACATCTTATCCGGGTCAAAGATGGTAATTTGGAAGAATCTCAATAGTTGCCCATATGACTATACATATACATTATCAAATGTTATTATTACATGTTACTTGTTTATCCACATTATTTGCTGTGACTCTACTTGTAAAACTCATTTGTCTCTTTTTGGTAATCTATTAAAATCACTATTAAAAATATAAAAATCAAGTAAGCTTGGAGAGAGTAAACTTCTAAGACTAAGTTAGAAAACAGTTGGTCACAGCATGAAGGTGAAGAGGAGACAGAGCAGCATGAAACATCTAAGAGTGAAAAGAGAAGATTGGACAAGGCCAATAAACACAAAGCAGATTATTTTTAGGTTGAGTGAGGAAAAGAAGTATCTTTAGGAATAGGATTTGGCAACCTACCCTGGCCCAAGCTACTATAGTAAAAGCCCAAACAAGCATTCTCATTATGAACTTCACCCCAGAAGTTCATCAGAACACTACAGCAAAATGGTTTAAATTTTCCAGTAGAAAGTACTTGCAACCAACCAGATATTCGATGATCATGCTAAATGATGAACTGTTACAGTATCTGGTAAGTGCCCTGTGCCTTTGCCCTTAGAGACATCAGGGAATGGAAGTGATGCAGCTCCTTTCTTTTACTCACCTGTTCTTTTCCTGTAGACACTTCAGTGCAGAACAATCTATAACCTTGGACTGGACCATTTGCATAGGCAGGGGGTTCCCATGTAATAAGAATTGAGGTAGGTGAGGTAGATACAGCATGCAGGTTTTCTACTGGCCCTGGAACTTGCACTGAATACAAAAGAAATTGATGCAGATAAGACACGTTGCTTTCTCAAAACAAACAAATATGTACTCTGTTTAGTTAAAAAAATAAAGGAATCTGTACTGCTTCTAGTATTATATGGGACAATAATGTTAATATATAGTAAGAAAGTACAATAAGGAAATCTTGTAATCAATTTTGTTTCAAGGGAAAGATTATATAAAATTGAATTGCTAATTTTATTTTACAGTTAATGAAAGAAAGAAGTAAGATTCTTATTCTAAACTTTTAATCTATAAATGTTTTCATTCTCTTAATAGGCTTTTGCATGTATATTGCTAACACCCACACAAGGAAAATGAAAATACAATAGCATCTTTGATTATGATTCTTTATTTAGATAAACAACACACCTATGCAGAATCCATGCCATTGTGTTTAGATCAGCAGTTTAGCCTGTAGCTGATTCTGGGTCCTTTAATTTTTGAAAATGATTTGATTTTTAATCCACCTTTTCCTTCTTCTCTCATTACAATTACTTAATGATAAATAAATTGTTTAATAATGAAATTCTTACTCAAAACACTTCTGTTCAATTGTGTTTGAAGACTCATAAATTATCAAATTTCTCTGTAAGTAAGAGCAAATATTTTTCTCTGGATTTTCATTTAATATTATGATGGGCAAGAAGATTCCTATTTTACATGCTCCATGATTAACTATTATCTTCAACTGTTTTGGGGGTTCATATTGTTCCCATAGAAACTGTAAATATTTTCTTTACGTTACATCATCTGTCCTTGTAACATATCCCTTCATTTATTTGAACTTTTCTTCTTTTTTCTTGCATAATATTACCCTGGATAGTCTTGATTTTGCACTCATCGTAAAATCAGCTTGCTTTCTAAATCTTTCTGCTTCTTTTTAGAAGCAATGGTATTGAAAACAAAGTTTTTAATGTGAAATATTTCCATTACTGCTGGGGTGTCAAGAGCTCTAGGTCCTATTAGTGAACAGTGCTAAGAAACCTGCATATAAGCAAGAATATACTCATATACGCTCATATGTGTATGTACACATGCATATATATACACATGCATGGACAGCAATGCTCCCTTTATGTTCTTTTCAGAGGTATTCCAGTCCAGTGAGCATTTTTCTATGGCAGTGTCCTTCTCTCTATACACAGTTTAAGCAACACTGCTGTCAATCAGAGGATATTACCTTGTGTCACAGTTTATAGTGTAAGAATAGCAATAGAAGCAGGAGTTATATGTGATTTTATGAGTACTTAAATATTTATATGAACAATGGGGATATTTCAAGAGTGTTCCTTTCTGAATTACAATCTGTTGTTCCTCAAATGAAAAAAAGTAAAAGACAGGAGCCAAACACTAGGATGATTGATTTGGTTAAGACATGTGCTAAGTAGGCAGTGTTTAAAATTTTGAGACAGATTTTAAGGAGCTCAGTCTTGGTTTCCCAGGGCAAATTAAATCTAGGAACCTCGGAGACTTACACATGTGCAAATGATTAGTTTCTTCTCAGTTGTCTCACAATGGATTAGAAAGAAATGATCCACATGCTTTCGATATTTCAGTGAGTAGATTTTTTTAAATGAAGTTTCTTTTCGCCTCACCCATTGGGTGTTAGGTGACAAATTTGCAGAAAAACAAAGTATGAAAGGTGAGGGCTACACATATTCTGGGATTAGTAACGTGGTATGAGAAGTTATGCATCACTCTTCTCATCCAGAGTGGAGCACATAAGGAGTGGGAAGAGTAAACTGAGAAGTCTTTCCAACAGAGCAGATGCTGTGTGGAGAAAGAGAGGGAAAGTGCATGCTCACATATCACTCACTGAAAGCAGTCAGTGAAATCATGTAGTTTGTAGGAAGAAAAAAAATAATCATTGAGACTTGGGAAGCAGGAGGATGAGATGTGCCAAATTCACAGCCATTTCCAGCAGATATTGTGAACAATTACACTGTAGGACTTTATACAGCTCAGGGGTGTGAGACTCTGCGAATGAAATGAGGTTACTCTTCCAGATGATCTTAGCTGCTGCTACTTGGTGTCGTAGGGTTTCCAGTGAAAACACTCAAAATATTCTCTAGGTTCTCTGGTAATGGAAACAAGTATCTTGTCAACAGGTTGTACACAAATCTTGTTACACAGGAATTGTTTTAAAATGTGGTGTCACATGAATGTCCTTGTGTAAAATTACTGATCCTATCATTAGTGAATAAACTAAAGCTTATTATGTCATGTAGTCATTATTGATTAGAGACTATAAGTGATTAGTTAATACAAGTGATCATTGATAGCTATACAAACATGGTAAGAATAAAGCAGGAATGTGCATACACTTGAGCCTATGTGCTTTGTAATTGACATTTATGTATCTTAAATGCTGTTGATTGTGGAACATCAAGTTACTAGTGCTGTAATTTGAACCTAGTTGCCATTGGTAGTGCCAGCTCTCATCATTTATTCGTTAGTTGTATTCATCTATGTTGCTAATTGTTATTGGACACTGTTCAGGAAAATCACAGGCATAGACTTTTAAAAGATTTTCAGCAAGTTATAATACACAGGAGAATTGCCAGTGAGCATTCAGATCATTTGTTTCAATTGCTTAACTCACTGCCAGACAACAGAAAACATTTGCTTTGCTTGGGTGAAGTCTACATACTAAGTTGTCTTAATATATAATTTATGGTTTTATAACATGGGAAAATATAATTGATATTCTCTTTTAGTAAAACAAAAACATCATAGCCATATATTTAATATGTTTATATATCAAAGATTAAAAGCAATTAAACACAATTTTCAGAAAAATTCCAAAACTCTCATTGAGACTAAAACAGCAATTTTAAGATGCTTTTCTATAAAGACCCTTCATAGTGTCAAGACACTGGGACTCAGTTAAGTATCAGTGTTTGTTCCTCATAAAAGTGCTATAAATTCAGATTCAAAAATGTGTAGCATTCTCCTTTTGAATTGTAGCCTATCTTAATATGTGAATAACATACTGTTTCTTGTGAGTTTGGGGTATATATTTATATATACATCAGTAAGTATGTATTGTAAACAATTATAGTTTCATTCAGGGCTTGTCTAGAAAATACATTGAAATATAATTTATGTGGTATTACACATTTGATATGTGCATACAAGCTTCAAAGAAAAGTAAAACTAAATGGGATGCTCACAAATGTTCAAAAACCAGTATTATATGTGAAATCAATACAGTTAACAACTTCAGTCTTCCATTTCATTACATTTTAGTATGTCAGTCAAGAAACTTAATGGGTTTAAATGCTCATCATTTCCAAGATGTATTTAATAGCCTTCACTGATCCCCTTGGACAATAATCTAGTGGCAAACTGCATCTAATTTCTCTCCATCTCAATTTGAGTTACCTATTTCTTCAAAAATAATGAAATGACTTCAGGATAGAAGGATAATCTATGCAAGTAACTCATCAATCACTGTCAGTCTAACCAATTACATTTTAAAGTTTCAATATTGCATTTCAGTGGAAATTCTTTGTAACACCTGTGTCTGAGGACAAGTTAAACAGTTACAGTGCAGTAAATGAAATATATTAGATGTCACTCTTTGGTTTGAGAATTGAAATTTGTGGTTTAATGTGCTTATATATTTTATAGGATAACAGCATGTCATAATAAGACCTTGTTGCATATTAACGCTGAAGTGGCATATTAGTCAAATCTTTAATGAAAGCAATCACATGCAATACAATCAGAGTGAGGACAGGATGTGAGGGAGAGGAAAGTAGTGACAGGAGAAAGGAAGAGGGGATGAGAGAGGAGGAAAGAGGAAAGAAAAGAGGGAGGAAGCCATGCTTTGATGAACTACAACAAAATGATTATAGATGGCAGAGTGACAGTCAGAAAATATGGTATTCTTGTCCCTAATCTAGCAATGGCATACATTTTGAAGAGGTCCCTGCTGCTGGATGCAGTGTGCCAATCTGTAAATGTATATTTTAAGGTGTGTGGCCATAGTTTCTGACATTTGTGTTCGTGATTCTGTGAATGGTCATAACTAATGTGTTAAAGTATCTGAGGATGCTTTTGATTCTGAAAAATCAGTGATATAGGGTCATTAAATCATGACTACTGATTGTTAATTATGTTAGAATTTGAAATGATAATGGTTCAACCTTGGAAACATCTTCAAATTTTACTCATTATTATTTTTATGCGTGCTTGCTTTCATGTATGTATGTGCACCATGTGTGGATCTTCTATCTTTAGATATCAGAGTAGAGTGCTTGAACTCCCACTGTCCTCTACAAGAAGAGCTAAGCCATTTCTTCAGACCCATATTCAATCAACATTTAATGAAAAAACAGTGTTTATAAAGTTAATATGTCTTTATACTAGATCCTTTTCACATTTCCCATTATGAGTATTTTAAGGGATTCTTGATTCATTTGGTTAACTATAATAGTATTTTGTGTTTTATGTTATGTGCTTGAGCAAGAAGGCATAGAATATATGTACAGTTGGCTACAATGTGCTTTCCTAACTCTGCAAATCCTAAATTATCATCATCATCATCATTTATTATTATTATAATTTTAATGAGCCTGTTTTCTAAAATATTGAGAGTTCCAATAATTTATCTCAAAAAGGAATTTGAATCTAGAGGTTTCAAAGAAAAACTTCAGGAGGTTAAAGCCATGCTACAGACTAAGACTACAGGATGTGCTAATGTCTTTGAGCCATTACACTGATGGTTCACAGCAGGAAATCTGAAATGGAGACAAATGTTAGTGTCAGCGAATATGCAGTTGAACATCTGAATATTTAAGGTTTTTTTCTTCTAAATGACTGTTAAGTACAATGAGTTCTAATGATCCTAAATTGTCAATTTAACAGCTATTACTTTTGAAAGACCAAAGAAATGCCTGGTTTTGAAAAAAAACAAAACAAAACAAAAACAAAAAGGCACTGTATGTTTTGTCACTAAAGTAATGACCTACAAGTCATATACCCTCAAGTTGGGATAGAAATCTGAAGATGATTCTTCACCCATTTAATAATTCAAACGTGATTCGGGAGTGAGTTTTAAAGATGATAACAGGAATGTAAGCAGTCATCTGAGTGATCCAAATGAATTTTGCCTACAAAGTTTTTGTCCTGTAAGGAGAAATTTCTACTCCAATGATTCCCTAAAAGAATGTTTTGCATGCAAGTCATTTCTCAAACTACTTACTGTTATTGATAATAAAGTGCACTCTTTGATTGCCTCTTGGTTCCTTAATCTTGTAGTTAACAGCTTTAGTGATATTTATATGAAATCAGTTTCTATTCTGTATGGGTAAAGCAACATCAAACAGCATCAAACAGCAATGTAATTATCACTATAATGAATCTTTACTGAACTATATGTATTTAGGAGGTATGATGGTAATTTGGCAAAGAGGAAGCCAAAAATGTGGAATAGATTTCTACTAAGAAACCACAGAAGTGTTAAAGGTTTTGCTTTAAAAAAACAATTATTATCCCTTCAATTTGCTTCTATTTTTTAATAGACCCCTTTTTGCTAATGAATGACACATGCACTCCGTAGTGTCATTGTGTATGTTCGTATGTATAGGCAGTGTGGAGATGCAGCTGCATAAAAATACACATGTGTGACATGTCTAACATATAACTTGTGTATTACTTATGAATATACAGTTAAATGTGGTATATGATATATATATATATATATAAAACCCTAATGAGTCACACTAAATTTGAAGTAGTCTAATCATTATATTGACCTCAGGAGGAGACATTGCTTAGAAAATACCTCAAAATCTTCACAAAGAATGCCAACTATTAATATATCTTCAAGAAGCATATATATTATAAATTATATTGAATTTCAATTTTTGAAATAAAGCCAAGAAAAGAAAAGTGTGGCAGAGATTCCTGACTCAGTGTTGGAGTTCTCAAACACTATTTTTCTTATTTAAAAACTGTTATTTAGTTACTTTTTGTATGAATGCTTTGTCTGCAGGTCTGTGCATCATGTGCATACCTAGTGCCTAAGGAAATAGAAGAGGGTATTGGATGCCCTGAGAGTCGAGTTAGAGAAGGTTTAAGCTGTCTTGTGGGTGAAGGGAATTCAACCCAGATCCTCTGTGCTCTTAATCACTTAGGCACCTCACCAGTCTCCACGACTGAAACTCATTTACAGCAAGAATATATAAGTTAAGTGTTTTTTGATTTAGAAAAATTAAGGACAACGTTAAAATTGAGACGTTAAACTAAGTTTCCAATACAGTGTTTAACTTAATAAATCTCATATAACATTTTTATGTCATTGGCTGCTTGAGGTTGTACAAACCTGATTATGCTGACCTTAATGCATCAACCCAGATAACTTGGGTCTATTTATGTAGATACCAGGACCATCTGGCTTTTAAGTTTAATTGTAATTTGTGTTTTTATTTTTGTGCTTTCTTAAGTTTATTTAATGGAATATATTTTCAAGAAAGATATCAAAGTACAGCAAACAGGTACAAAATACCTGTTTATTAAAGATTTATAAAAGGTCCTTACAGTAGATTGTAAGGACAGATGGCTAAACATATATTGACTTTAGAATTTAATCTAGCAATTACCATTTAGTTATCAGGGATGAGAATGTGGATTCTTTGCCAAAAACTATTATTGAAAAATGGTAAAGATTTTCATTGGTGGAAAAATACAGTGTTTAAGGAATACAGAATAATTTTATGGATCAGGAAACATTAATATGAATGAATTTGGTGGGTAATGTTTGGCATTGGCCTGTATAGAGCAAGCTGGTAAGGGGGGTAGCTGCCACATCCTTAGATGAAGACTTCAAATGATGACAACTTCAAATAAAACTAGTATGAGTAATACCAGTGGGCACTAAATGATGACAGATGCTCATTCCATGGTGAGGATTCGAGTTCCTTTTTCATAATGTATGAGATTGTCATTACATTCCTGCCTTGTTTTGTTGAATGCAATGGGTAACTAGAATTTTATTCTTCCAATTTTAGAAAAATTAGTATCACTCAAGACACTCAATGACAGCTCAAAGCCCACCAATATTTTTCTTCAAATATTTGTCTAAAGTTCAGCTTGAATCAAGTATCATAACCCGTAGAAAGCTGAGACAGGAGCATCATATGTTCAAGTCTACCCTTGGATACGACCTTTAAAAAATCAAATATGCAAAAATGCTAATAAAAATGATTTTTCAAAGTAATTTTCTGAAAACCTGTAAAGATATTTAGTCATTTAAAATAGAAACAGTGAACAGTGAATATTGGCACTTGGGTAACCGCCAAATAATGAAAGTGTTGGGAACCAAACACCTGACCTCAAGTAAATCATTTCTTCTATTTAATAACAGTGTATTATGGTTTCATGACACACATATATTATGACCATGAATTTTACAGGATTGCATATAAATAATCAAATGCATATAATCATATAAAGATTATAGGCTGTTACAGAGGGAAAAAACATTCTAAGTAATCCAAGAGCTAAAGTCACTCAAACCAGAAGCAGGTTTCTTTGACCATTTCCAGATTTCTGTTAGCTTCCTAGACAATTATAGGAAAATATATTATTCTCTTCCTAATTCCAGGACTATTAGAAGAATTTGAACAGATGTTTTACATGAGGGGAAGCCAATTCTGTATTAAAGGCATGTCTACTGGGATATAGAAGGAATCCTTATCAGGTTTATGTTCATGAATCTCACCTGGCAAAGATATGCCCTCATGAAAGAGCAAAGATTTGTCTACACATAAAAATTGAGACTTTTTACCTTCTTGTATATAACCGCATAGAGTTGATCTCACTGCTTAATTTCCATTATAGGACGAGGCCAAGTTATTGTTCCATTCCTATAGATGCATTCAGGAGCTATATTTCCTGGCCTTTGCTTGCTTCACACTGATTTAAGATTCGTATACATCAGGGTCATATTTCTGCTCTCTATAAATAGATAAGTACGAGACAAGCAGGTGTCTTCAGCTTATGCACAGCCCAGAGTGTTTCTCATGGTGATAATATAACCATGTCCCTGCTGTCATTCTTCAAGCCTGCTTCTGCTGTGGTCAGTACAAGAGGAATCGATATCTGATATTTGTAGTCTTAATAGAGCTATAAAAGACATGTATAGATTGCTCTTATAAAAGAACCCTGCTGCCACTTGTTAGAAGAGAAGGAATCAACAATCTTTTCCAGACAGATAAGAGAGCAGATTTTTCTACATAACAACAAATAAATCCTACCTTGAAAGATACATTCTCTTTGGGGATGCAATTTATTGTTTATCTCTTTCTGGCCTTTAAATGCTAAGCACCTGTCCTGGATAGACTGGTTGGTTAGAAGGTTAAAAATATAGAAATTTGTTCCCTTAACAAAAGTTTCACAGAGGTTAGATGTCCAGGCTTCCCTGTTACAGCAAATGACAGAAGGTCCCACCCAACTAATATTTGATAACAAAGGCTAGTGGAAATATGGATAACCTCAGAAGTCATGAATTCTAGGTCCAAATCCACAAGCTTTCTTCAGAATATGTAGACAAGGTCATGATTTTTAAGGACTATGAACTGACTATGAACTTGAATTACTTTATTTGTTAAGATGGAGTTCATATAGGTCCCACCTTGCTATAAATATGAATAGTGATTTAGATCATAATAAAAATAAAATTCTTTCTAAATATTAACCAACTTTAACAGTATGCCAGGGACTATGATAGTTACAGAGGCACAGAATAGAGTATTTCAATAGGACCAGTAAACAGTCCAAGGAGACAAGAATTAGCTAAAATTTCTGGTGGGTTTACATACCAGGCCTTAAAAGCCTGTGTCTTTTCCAGCCTTTAAGACTCATGAAAGAATTGATGGTTTTAGGCATTTTGTGCTCATCATACCATAGAGAGTATATGTAAAGAGATAAATGTGGACATTGGATGTGTAGTTGTTAACATGATGGAATCCAAAAGAAGAGATTAACAGGCTTACCCATAGTCATGGGTGTGGTGATGAAGAGACAGAAAGATTTATAAGCTTCATGAGCTCCTCAGCTGTCAGGAAAGCGAAGGCTAGGGAGACTTCAACAAGCCTGCCCATGGGGCTGACCCGCATAGCTGGTACCTTGAGTGCTGCTCTCTGAGATAAAAAGTACTGCAACACCTAAAACTAGGCCAGTGTGCATGCATAGCTGTGTAGAGTGGGTTAATGATTATGAGATTTTCCATACCTTACTGTGCTCCTAGTGCTTCACCATGCACTCAGTAGGCTTCTACTCTCAACTATAGTTCTAGGCTAGAACTTCTCTCTATCATCTTTATTTCTCCTTTTTTTGTCCCAGTCAGACAATTTCTCACCATCTATGACTGAAATCACCCAAGATGTTTAATTGTCTCTATTTACTTCCTCTATTTAGTTCTTTTCTTTACCCCATATATAGTCATTGTTTTTCAGGAACATCAGGTGGCTATCTCTGGTGATTTTCTTTTCTGTTTCTGCCTAACTTAGATCCTGTAAACCTAAACTTTGATCATCATAAGGCATTCAACATAATCGCCCTAACTGGCACAGGAGCCCATCCCATGGTACTTTTTCTTTCAGAAAAGTGGATGTGCATACTGAAGTTTTTCTCTTAATCACTTCCTTGATGCTTGGAAATAGACGGGGAGATGAAAAATCATTCCCAGCAGCAGCAACAACAAACATTTCAGTTACAATGAACCTGGACAGACACCTGACCTTGAAGATCCTGAAATTAATATTCACTCTGTGATTCTGCTGACATTTATCTCCAAGAAGCACCTTTAATGCCCTTACACATACATGCGTCCCAGAGAAAGACTGATAATCATACAGGGCAGAAAGCCTGGCTTGTCCCCTATCACCCAGATGCATCTCAAAGGCTCTCGGGCTGTTGACTGAACCACCCTGAGGATTAAGTTTATTTTATTTTCAGTATTCAGAAGATAAGAAGTTTATTAAACACTTGGAAGATTCGGGCTTGTTCAGAGATAGCAGTAGCAGGATAGACTTGGACAGTAAATCACAGTGGTAGAAGAGAATCTTTAGGTAAAACCTAACACAGAGACAGCAAACTGCTGCTGCTCATCTAATCAGCTCTCTTTCCCTCAGCCACTACCTTTGCCTGTCTTCTCAACGGTGATGAAGTGTGACATCAGTTCAAGGACAAGATTTTAATTTGCATTCAAAGGACAGTAATCATCTTAAATAAATGTAGACTGAAGTAAGGAAAGCTCTAGTGATATAAGAATGTCAAATATATATATATATATCAGGAATTATTTGGGGGAGAAGTGTTAGGTTCAAACTTTAGGTCTCCCCATCTTTGAAACTCAACTTAATGTCAGACTGGCAACTTTCCAAACTTCTCCTTAGCCTGAATTAGCCAAAAGGATACACATGTAAGCCATCTCCATGTAAAGAAACATGTGATCTATGAATGTTCCTCTGTAGCCTAAATCATTTGGTAATTTTTTTGAAAAAGTATAAGTGACATATCTGAAATTAATATTAATAGTACATATTTCACTTAGATATGATGTATCATTTCAACTACTGACAACAAAATCTAATGGTATATCTTATACTTATGTGCTATATTCTAATATAAAATATGAGTTTTATAATTACAAGTATGGGAAATTGCCCTGGTTTAAAGTCAATAGATATTAAGATAATGGCACATAATTGGTGTGTAAGATCATAAATCTTGGAATTGTGAAGCTTTGTGGGCATCGGTATGTGGGAAGAACCATTGATCAGAAGACTTTATATGTTTATTTGAAAATTTTATGTGTGAGCATATTGTGATTTGACCAAATTCACCGCATTTCCTCTTCTCCAAATCTCCTCTATCCTCCTTGCCATTTTCCTACCCAACTGCATGTGCTCTTAAAACAAAACAAAACAACAACAAAAAACCCACTGTTTCCTCATGAGGCTGCCTGTAAGTGCACAAGAGTAGGACCACATATTCTAGTGTGGATAGCCTCTAAGTATTCTCCCTGAAAACAAACAAACAAAAATCCAACTTTCCTTCTCCCATAAACCACCAATTGTCTATAGCCCCTCAGACAAAGCAGAGCTTAAAAGTTCCTCCTGCATCCCTCCAGTCATTATTGTAACCCATAGAGTTCATAGCTGGAAAAGGCCATTGATGACTTTTCCCATTGGTAGTATGAATAGCACCTTTTAACACTATAATTAAAGCTAGCAGGTAGGACTGAAGCTTGAATTTTCCATGTCCTCTGTTTTTGTAGGTGTTTGTCTTCAGCAACAGTTTGGCATCAAGTTCTAGAGGGTAACCAAAAACATCAGAAATGGCCTGTAATTTTTAGTGCAGGGACTAATGACAATGTACTGAACAACAACTTGTATAGAAGCACTGGGTGTTTTCAGTAATAGCTTGTGGTGTTGGGATGGGGGGTGGCATTACCCCTTGCTTTAGGATAATTCAGTTGTATCACACATGGCTGAAAAGTGGAAATCTGAGTGTGTGGTCTCTGGCAGTACAATCCCACCCAACAGCATCGGCATAGTCTGTTTCGAGTAGACTCTAATCTCTTCTTGGTATCATTGCCAGCTCTGTTTGCCATACTAAATATTCACAGAGTACAAGTTCCCACAAGTCTAAAGGAAGAGAGTTCTAGAGATAGAAACCCATCAAAGCTACTCTTAAGAACACTGGAGATCTGACAACACCAGAATACTTTTGTTTTGTTTTGTTTTCTTATGGTGTTGTTGCTGATATCATTTGTTTTGTTGGTGTTTTTCTGGAGAGACAAAAAGTAAACACATTTCAAAATATAAAATCCAACATATTAGTTCATTAAAAAAAATAAATGCAATTTGCTTACTCCTTGATTAAGTTGCATACAGTCTTTCTAATGATTTTTAAATACTTCTCCCCAAATCTATGTGATCTTGCAATTGGAGAATTACCCTTCATTAGAAGAGGATCTTTGCAGATACAATTACTGTCACTGATATGAGCCCTAAATTTAATGTGAGCACTTTCATTGTGAAAAGAAGAAGAAACACAGAGACTCAGATTTGGCAAGAATGCTATGGGATGATTCTGACAGTCTGCAGACACTTGCCAAGAAATGCCTTTCCTTGCCAGAATGTACCAGCAGCCAAGAAAATGAAAGGGAAGACTTTATTCCCCTAGAACCTAGAGATGTTGTGTGTCCCTACTGAAACTTGAGTTCCATACTAATAATCTCAGGATGGTGAGAAATCATCTTTCTATTATTTTCAAGCCACCCTGGAAGTGCTGCTTTTTAGATAGGCTATTCAGCATGATCTCCATAAGAATAAACCAAGTACGGGGTAGTGATGGCACATGCTTTTAATTCCAACACTTGGGAAGAAAAGGAAGGAGGATCGCTGTGAGTTCAAGTCCAATCTGGTCTACAAAGAGAGTTCCAGAATATCTGAGGCTGTTACAGAGAGAAACACTGTCTTGAAAAACAAACAAAAAATCAGAATGGGAGGTCATATGATAGCCCAGCAAAGAACCAAGGCCTTTTTGTTTCTAATCATGTTCTAGCTTCAGGAAGAGAAAGTGTAGGTATGTCTAGTCTGCTATGTAACACGGTAGACTGTGAGTCTAGAATCTCAACATAGCACTAAAGAGCCCACTGGTTTATTGATCCATATATGTCTGACTTTAAGCTCTATTGATCCCAGGGTTGTCTTTTTTGAAGTCCAATGCTTGCAAGCTATTATTTTAAAATCCTTTATGGATTTAGCGGCATACTTTGTACTGGGTAAACATTTTCGAATCTGGGTGTCTTGAATTCATAGCTCCTCTTCTACCAGCTTGGCCTAACATTTAGAAAAGGCACAAAGAAAAGGGATGTTGAAAGTCAGTAGCCAAATGTTTCTCTAATTTGTTAGCTTCTCCTTGGCCATAAACTAGGCTTCTGTGTATGTGATCATAGTGTGCAGTGGTATAAAGTTCACTTTGAACCTATAAATCATTGTGATTGGCATTCCATTAGAATTCTGCCTCCGGTTTAATGAACACAGGCAAAGTACACATCAGAGAGCAGACTGATTCTCAGTTCACAGTTAGGTTGTCATTGACCTGACACTTTTGGTTGGGATCTTTGTAAACTCTCGGCAACCAGAAAACTGGGCTGCAGATCTGAAACCTTCTTTTCAGTCAATTCTTTCTGGTATCGGCCACATTGCATTACACCTTACAGGACTGACAAAAAAGTTTGTGAGAGCAAAGATTTTGTATGACTGGTAAGCATTTGAACACATTTTCATAGCAGTACGCATGCAACTGTGGCATATCCACAAGGACACAGATGCTTCATTGGGTTGTGACATAAAACATTCTTCATGTTTTCCATATACTGCTTATCTTGGAATCAATAGTGTAGCTAATAAATATTGCATGTCACTGGTCATCAGCCTGGTTGCATGTAGCATATTTATTTATTTTCATAGTAAAAGTATTAAGTAATTTCATTGAATTCACAATCTGCATGAATATATAGATCTGTACACACTTAACTTACCAAGTTAAAAATACCCAATTTTTTTACTCAAATACATCCTCTCTACACATATTCCAAATTATTTTACCCCCTAATTTTCAAATTCTAACAATTAATATATGTTAAGAAGACTAAGACCCACAAGTAAATTCTAGTTCTATCTTTTCCTCCATCTCACATCCAGCAACATGTCTTATTCTTATCCTACAAAGAAATCAAGAGCCCTGTAAATTCTCCACTTCAACTACTGTGGGAACCTAATGTACCTCCAAGATCGCATTTAATCTTGAGAGTTGTATCAAGCCATAACCTCCTACCCAGGTGCTTCTCTCAGGGGAGCTAAAACCAGACTCCAAAGATCTCCAAGTATATATAACCTACCACCTTCCAAAACCCTCAGCCATGCTCCCTCTTCTTCTGGCACAGCCTAGACACCTTTAATTTCTTCTTCCCTAGGATACTGCAAATATTATTGGCTGTGTCCAAGATTATTTCCTGATCAGAGCTTTTGCCAACACTCCAGATTCACCAAGGAATTTTCTTAAATCATCCTGTATTCATAGATGCTATACGTTCTCAAATTATCTAAATATTCCTAATCCTGTGTGTCTCAGAGCAGCCTTGTCATTCGTTATGTTCTTTACATTTTTCTTTATTGTTCCTTTCTGTCACCGAATTCTAATACAAGGATAAGTACTTTGTTGTTAATAAACTGCCCAATTATTGGTGCCAAGGGAATGGGGTTTACTGGGCATGGAAAATGATTATTTGCTGTATGTATGTGCAGAGGTATGTATGTATGTTTGTATACATGCATGTATGGATGCACGTATGTATGTATATATGTATGACAGGTTAAGGTCCCAACTAAAACAGGCAGTAAAAAAGAGGGCTTATGTAGGTTGAAAGACATAGCTCTGATGAGCTTGCCATGAAAAAACTTTGTGCTTCTAACTATGTAATGAAAATCTTAATGGATAATGATGAGAGACATAAAATAGTTTAAAGAAGTAGGAACAAATAGAATATATGAACAAATAAAATCAATTAATGGAATAATGGAAAATTACAATTATAACACTGAGGGTTGACAATTTGCTGGAAGCAGGACAAATATTTCAGTCATCATAACTATCATGTGAAAGTGTACTGAGACATTCTCATCTGAATTTTTCTTCTGTTCCTTACAATATAGCTGCAAGATTTATATTATCTTCATTTTACACAAGAATCTACCTTAGAAAATATAACTTGCCCCCAGTTACAGAGTAAATGAAAGTCTGGTTGACTTGTGACTCGTCCTGTATACAAGTCTTCCACTGTTTCCCTTCAATATACCTTCAGCTCAGATTACAGATTTAAATAAGGTGATCATGCATCATTTCTGGCATCAGAAGTGGACTCAGAGTTCCACAGCCCAGCTTCCAGATCATGAAATGAAAAAAGAAAGAATAATCTTGATCATTTACTTCTGGGAACTAATGGCAACATTTTATCTTTCATTTTAAAACCTATGGCTATCATGAGTAATTGTCATCACCTTAAAATCTTTCCATTCCAAACCAGCGCAATTCTGCTGACTGTAAATGTTCTGTGATCACAAAGTGTGTCTCCACCTAACTGATTATACCTATTTTTTGCCCCCTGGCAGGGAAGATTGTGCTAAAACGGAAAGAGTTCCCATGGACTAGGAATCACTTGTGCCTATGACTGCTTCTGCCAGACATCATCTTTCAACATAGATAAAGTTTACTAAAATAATAACATACAAGAATTTTAGACTTAAAGGACAAGAGTTTATCACATTACTGATTTGGAGGAAACATTTGCCACCTACAACGTGGATAGTTGTCAGCTTTGAATCCACATTTGAAAGCATTCATAGAGAAGTGATATTAAAGCTAGCTCTATTAAATTTTGCTTGGTTCTTATATCAGGTAAGTCATGATTTACATTGGTCCCCTCTTCTTTTCTCTCCCCTTTCTGGCCTTATGCTGTTCTCCCCATCTTTCCTGACAAGATTCAGTTAAAGCAACAATCAACTGAGTTAAGAGGACTACCACATAAGAAGAGATAATCTTTGCCACCTATACATCTGACAGAAGATTAATACACACCATGTAATTCAAAACAGAGAGAATCATTTTACACTAGACTTTCTATAACTTGTGATCCACTTGTACCATTTTTCTGAGTGCTGCAAAAACCGGTGTATACTAACATGATGAGTTCATGTTCTCAAATATTGCAGAAAAATTAATACTAGAAACTAACATGTTTTGTCCATGGAACTATTAAAAAAGTATACACTGATTTTGGGCTAGTTCTTGGAATGGTAGGTTTATGCTGAAAAGAATAAATAAATCCCACCCCCTTGTATGATATACAAAAATTTTTTTACAGCTACATTGTCATCAAAAATGTATAGCACTGATTTCTTTGATGTTTCTATTTTGGGGGTCTTTATTTCCTGAAGTTCTTCTTTCAAAATTCATGTTGGAATAACCATACAGGCAAGAGTATTATGGAGTGGAGCATTTGAGAACAAAATTTGAGCTCAGCTATCACTAAGAGATTAGTGTCTTTTATAAGAACTGAAACTAAACAGCTGAGTAACATCCCCTTCCCAACCCCTGCTTTTCAGGTCCTACACTGTAAGGATACATTTTGTGACCAAAAGGCATCGTCTTGGGAACAAATACTAGATCTGAGCAGACATTAAGACTCAATCTTGGAGTTTCTACTTTCCTGAACTACAGGAAATTCATTACCTTGAAAATTACCCACTTGTAGTTGTTTTGTTTCAGCAGCAAGACTAGATAGAAATTATCTTGGTTTTCTTAATATTTTATTTTCTATCCTAAGAAATTTTTAAAGTCTTGAAACATTGATTTTGATAAGCAATTGCATAAATTCTATATAGATTGGTGTGCTCTTGTAACAAGGAAGCGCATTAATACAAATTGGCTTAGATGTGGACTATAGTAGTTACTACATTTTAGTGTATTATAGAATCAAGGGCTTCTACTAATGACATACAGCCTTGAGAATGGGTATGATACCCTGACTGGCATTTCTCTCCTCAATTACTAATGAAGTGTTCACTGGTACCATGTGAGAAAACATCCTACAATCATGGAAATGTGCTCTGTACTGTCTAGAACAGTAAGTACTGGTTCAGTACACAGTATTTTAATGCTGATTTTCAACTTGATTTGATTTTTAGGTGTCATTGATAAGTTGAAGTATCACTGTCATGACTAAAAAATGAATTTCATTTCAGTACAGTTACAAATCCATAGACATGGTAGAGAGGGTTACCCTACTGCATAGAGCAGGCTTAGAACTTAACATTAAATATTTAATGTTGATTAGACAGAGAAAGACTGAAAATCATTGATTTAATAATTATTAAACAGCCCACTGTTCTAAAATTACTGCTAATTCTTCCACTAATATTCATAATCATAAAAGCCGTATCTCAATTAATTGATGAATTCATATGGGATTCTTATGTCTTATACCACTAAGAATGTTTAGCCATAAGGTCCCACCTGCTAAAAATATGTTTAGCACTGAGAGGCTTTTTAATGTGTTATCAATGTCTGTTGGCTTCTAAAAGAGACAAACTAGCAATTCTTGTCTACTTCCTGCTTTTACGGTCCAGACTTGTGTCTAGACTACCATCAATCAGCTAGTCATCACCTTTGCCATAATAATCTTTTCAGATATTCATTCTACTTACTTTATGATCAAGACAGTGATTGTTGGAAACTAGCTCGGGTGATTAAAGAAATTATCTGCACAGAACAACTAATTCATAGAATCATAAAGAAATATAACTTGTATTTCTCATCTTCATCACACACAGTACAAATCTTATTCTATTTGTATTTTCTAATCAATCAAATATTTATAAAGTAACAACTTGTTACTTTATAGCCCAATTATGAAATGATTTATTATTTTTTTATCATAAGACTTAAATGTATTTAGTGTTACAAGAATGTACAATGGGCAGTATTAGAGAATTAGTCAGTGAAATATTCTGAAATTTCAAGGGCTTACTCTTGTGTGATGTAGAGTAATGTTGATAGTAATCAAACTGTAGCTCCCATGTTATCCCTACTAACTAAGGTGATTACCGGTGAGCGCATCACTTCTTTTATAGTGCAGGAGAATTGATATAATATTCTTATTTGATATTCAAGTTGGCAGGATTAGGAGACTGTTGTAGACTATTTAACTATGTAAATATGTGTTACATCTGTTTATACTGCAGAATATTACTTTAACTGTGTAAAGGTGTGTTACATTTGTTTATGTTGCATTTTTTAACGTGTATGGATGTCTGTTTAATTATGTAAAAATGTATTGCCATTTCACCTTGACTGCCTAAGGTACCTGATTGGAATAATAAAAAGCTGAATGACCATAGTCAGGCAGGAGAAAGAATAGGCGGGCTGTTGGGCAGAGAGAATGAGTAGGAGGAGAAATCTAGAATGAGAGAAGAAGAATGAAGAGAACAAGGGAGAAATGGAGGGGCATGCCCAGTGCCAGAAACCAGGCAGCTACCGGCCAAACATAGACACAGTAGAAAAGTTAGATAGGAAGGAAGCAACTAAGAAAGAAAGAAAGAAAGAAAGAAAGGAAGGAATGAAGGAAGGAACGAAGGAAGGAACGAAGGAAGGAACGAAGGAAAGAAGGGAGGTGAAAACCCAGAGGCAAAATGTAGATAAAGAACAACAGATTAAAATAAGAGCTAAGATAAATTTGAGCATTCATAACTAATAAGTATCTGTGTCATGACTGATAGCAGGTTGGTATTCCCTTCCCCCCAAAAAAGGCCTAGTACAGGAGACTTAATGGCTAATGAGTGACTACTAAATGTCTGACAAGACCTAGAATTTCTTCTTGTTACATTTAACCTCACAGCCTATGAAATGATGAAATAAATAATATCTGCTTTTATAGACTTCAGAAAACTGAATGACATATCAACAATTAAGAAATAGCCTTTATGATACATGCAATAATATTCTCTGATGTAATTGCTGTTCTGACTATAACTACCATACAAGTAGAAGCCTGCCATAATTAAAAAATAATATACAAAGGAGTAAAATATAATTACAGTTCTGCATTTATGCTGTGTATTTCTAAGTTGCTCAATATGAGAGATGGCTTTCACTATCTTTTCAAGTAAAGAATGTAGGAGACTTAACATTACTTGCAATTCTTAACTAAAAAAAGAGTTTTGCAGATAATTGCATTGTCATCCAGCAAACAGGATTTGTATTGTAACTTAGTCCCTTGAGCCTGTATGTGGTCCATTTTAACATCCTTTATGATTAAATTGCTGTTACAGCATTTTATGGGGTACCACATAATAATTCAAAAATTCGCCACATGTGGTATGAAAAGATTAGACATGTCTTAGTCAGGCAGGGACTTAAATCCTGCCTGATAATACAGTGAAGAAATTACACACCACAAAAGCAAGGGAGAAAGGGCGAAGGTTTAGCAAAAGGAAGATATAATCAGATGATACACACCTTCACATAAACCAGGTTTTTCTGTTCTAGGCTATTATTTTATAAATTTGATCTTGGGCTGTTGATCTTTCTAAATGATTACCACAGAAGGCATGCACTTGTAGAAACAGTTGCTGGAGATTCATATTGCAGACATATTTGTGTCCAGTTTTATTCTTTGAAAATACAATTTTCCTAATGGAGCTGGTTTCTCAAATAAAATTAAAATCTGGACATTAAATTTGTATAAGAGCTGTGCAATGTCAGTATACAATTGCTACATCACATTTGGGAAAACAGCAGTAAAATCAGCAACTAAAGGTAAACCCAGATGGGATCTGCTTTCAAAAGATAAAACGGTTCTGCTAGTGGAAAATATTGACAAAACTTCTCCTCTTGTCACTCTCAATTCTAGCCACATAATGAAATACACCTCTACATGTCCTCTAAAAAATACAGACAGTGGATTTATTAATAGTGGAGATGGGAGAAGACTGGATCTCTTGGGTATGCCATCTTATTCACTATTTGGTGTGATACTAAGTAATGCAAATGATGGTTTTCTGTTGCTAGAATGTCATTTACTGCAGCATCTATTAGTCATGATAATGCAATTTATTTATCCCAATGTCTATAAGAAATGCAGCAACTGAGCTGCAGAGTACAGTATAAATAAGTTGAAGGGTGTAGTTCCCTGTCTGCAGCCTAAAGGATATTCATGATGATGATATAGGAAGATATAAATGAGTCAATGAAAACTCATGGGAAACAGAGGTAGGTCATAGTGCAACATACAACTGCAAAGGAAATGGTCTTTATTCCATACTAAGAAAGAACAGAGGCTATTCAAAATGAAATGCTGTGAATAAAGAAAAAAATTTGAAAGAAATCCTAAGGTCATTATTGTCCTCAATGAAAAGATATTCAAGACAGCATTGTGTCTCTAAACCTAAGGGAATCTCCGTTTTCATTCTTTTGAGGAAAAATTGTTTACTTGTTATCATATCACCAATTAGATCATTTGATTGGATATTTTGTTATTTAATTGCTTCATCATAGTGTATGCCAGAAGCTAAGTAAAATAAATTTTATAGGAGTCAGAGTCTGATTTCTTTGTTGTTCGTTTGTTCTGCAGTGCCAGATTAAACCCATGTCTTTAGTTATGGTAAGTCAGTTCTTAAATACTGACTATTGTGCCAACTCTATTCTATTTCTTTCTGAAGGGGCAGGAATAAATGATACTAGGACATGTTATTAGTGCTTTTAATACAACGTTGCTCTGAGATGGTGCGTTCAAATTTATAAGCATTAAAAAATGAACTGACCAATAGTCATCTCTGGAAACATGTTCAAAAACAGAAACATAACTCTACTTGTGTTCTATTTAACAAGTTCCTGCAAGTTCTTGCATTGGGATGTTTTTCTTTTATATATTGTGCTGTTTACTTCTTCAGGATGTTTCCAAGATTTGTAAGTACTGTTAATAAGTTGCAAGCATGTTCCTTCCTAAGTGTTTTAATGGTCTGGGATATTAGTAGGTACACATAAGTTATTCACCAAATATAATTATACACTTTTTGCTACTCTTTGGGTCTTCCACATTTCTGGTTATTTGTGTAGCTTTATACCCGTCCTGGAACTCTCTGTAGACCAGGCTGGCCTTGAACTCACAGAGATCTGCCTGCCTCTCCTTCCCGAGTGCAAGGATTAAAGGTGTGCACAACCACTGCCCTGTCTCCTTGGGACTCTTCATTAAATAGAAATAATTAAGTTTTAAGTTTTTAAAGTATTCAGATCTTTTACTTTGTGATTATATAGTTTAATATAGTGATTGGATTCAGAGGACAATGTAGCTAATAGAATCAATTGCCCATATTTCCAATGTCCTGGGTCGTCTTCTGATAGCTTCTTTAGTATACTTGATGCATATTTAAGTTTTTTAATAAGTTCCTGAGATTAAAAGTTCCATGCCACTGGTTTTTTTTCTTTAATAGTAGATTGCTCATAGAAAAATAACAAATATATGAAAAATTGATGGAAATGATGTTGATGGAATACTATTAGGTTCGGTAAGATGCTTCTTAGGTAATAAACATGTAGGCTATGGGGATGACTTGGGCCTTCCCAGCTCATAATTTTTACATTATGGTTTGAGTAAGATGACTATCTCATTAAAATGTTAATTCACTTTTAAAACTGCTCAAGTTAAATGTGTTGTTACAAAGATCTCTCTTCCATGTTGTCACTTCAAAAGTTCTATGAGAGGATGCAAGTACATTGTAGATGAAAATAAATGCTTTTAAAATTGCCCCTCCATTTTCATACTCACACTCAGGCTGAGTGGCCACCTTGATGGGTTGAGAACTCTCCCCTGGTCCCCACTCATTGTAGGCAACAACTCTGAAGGTGTACATGGCTTCTGGTTTCAAGTTCCCCACAGTAAGCTGAAGGGACCCAGGCTGGGTTGTATTCAAAGCTCGCTCCCTAGGAAATCAAGTTGAAGAGAAATATTATCTTAAAATGAAAGCAATAGCCCAAACTTTGTTTGGTAAACAAGGGTAATGAGCAACCAAAAGGTTGCTTACCATTTAATGTTGACTCTGGGATAAAATTCAGGAATTCTAAGTTTTGTAATAGAAACTAAATGATGGAAAGAGACCACAAGATGACACTGCAAAGTTTGAGAAAGTTCAAGTCATCATTATTTTCATTGCAACTTACAAGCTAAAGCCTTGTTATTTGACATTTTAGAATTTAGTATTCAAAAGTTATGACAAGAAAAGAGCTAATGAAATAAGAAGTGTTTGTAAACTAGTTAGGAAGACATATTCGGCAAAGTCCAGCTGAAGAGAGAAATCAAGGTCTAAATTATTCTATGAATTGGTTGTGGTTCCTACTGTCAATTCATTTATTCATCTTTTCTTTTTAGTAGTAAAGTGAAATGCAGATGAACAATATCTCTGTTTATAGATGGAATACTATAAACATGGCTCCTATGATTTCTTTAAATATGGTTACAAGAAGAAATGACATTTCTCTCTTTGTAAAAAGAAGTAATGATACAGGCATGTGCCCTTGCCTTGTTCTTCAGTCCATACCTACATGTGTCAAGCTGTTCACTAACAAAGACATTTCTCCTGTTGGAAAAGAATGAATCTACAGATTGTGATGTGATTTATAGCACACAATAAATGAGGTCAAACTCTGTGAGTGGTGACACTGACATTCAACAAGAAGAACTAGTAAAATATTTTGAAAGGATGATTCTAGACTTTCTGCACATGTTCACTGACCCTAATTACATAATTGATTATAAAAAGAAATTCTGAAACTATTGGATTATATCACACATTTTATTGCTAGATACTGTTTTTATAAGTTCTCACCAGGACTTTATACATATGTTAATATTGTCATTGATTGAGTTTTATCTTATTTTTTGAGACGTTCAAAATGACACGTATTTTTGACTAGTTACATATAAAATTTTTAGTTGATTTTTTAAGGCAAAGCTTCCAAGGGCATTAGTGGTGATTCCTGACCTATCTGCATTTATAACAGGATCTGGTAGAGACCAATTCCCTCAACCTTAGACCTAAAACTTCACCTCTTCTTCTCCTGATCCTTCTCCTATAGTAACAACTAAATGTCTAATTATAAACTGGGAAAGTTAAAAAAAAGATAGTTTTCAAAAGAAGCACTAATGGTTGAAAATGTTTGAAAAGCACAAGAAAAATGAAAATCAAAATATTAGTATCATTGGTGCTAGTCACAATGACTATTATCAAAAAGACCAACATATGTTGAATGAATAATTGACTAGTTCTGTGGCCATATCTGTAAGATATCACCTTGATTGATAATTGATGTATATGGAACCAGTCCACTGTGGATGTTCATAGCTCTAGGCAGGCAGGTCTGGGTTGTAGAAGAAATCAAGCTGTTCTTGAGACAGAAAACAAGCAAAATTTTTCTTCATTAGTTCTTATTGATTTCCCTCAAAGCTACCTACCCAGGAAGTGGAAGGTGTATTCAGTCCTTTCCTCCTCATGTTGTTTTGGGTCATGGTGCATATTCCAGCAACAGAGACCTACTTAGAACTCTAAACACTATGTAATGATAAAGTGAGAGAAGCATCCATTCACCTTTTGTGATCACTACACATTGTGCTTTACTGAAATATCATACTATACTTCTTAAGTATATATAGTTGCAATGTGTTAAACAACAATGATAAAACAGGTTTAGGAAATAAAAAGATCAATAATCGCCAGGTCTTGGTGGTGCACACCTTTAATCGCAGCACTGGGGAAGCAGAGGCAGGCAGAATCTCAGTGAGTTCGAGACAAAACTGGTGTACAGAGTGAGTTCCAGTATAGGCTCCAAAGCAATACAGAGAAACCCTGTCTTGAACAATGGAAAAAAATGCCAACCATCCTCATTTGATCATTATACATTCTATACATACATCAAAGTATCATAGGGTCCTCCAGAAATATGCACAATTAAAATATAAATAATCAATGCTGAAAGACAATGAAATCCTCTTAATGAGATGTCCTGTGTTCAGTTTACGAAGGTAAAGCACATGGATGTGGTTATTTTCTGTCCTATTTCCTTTCTTGACCTTTGTAGAATTTTAACTTAGTGTTTCATGAATTCTTTGGTATAGACAGATATGCTTGATTGCCAGTCTTTTACAGGAGCATAAGTGAGATTTAGAGATACATTTTCCCAAAGGATTCAGAGACGTGATGATCCATCCTCTTAATATAGTATCAGGGAAACAAGGCACTGATTTGGGTCTTGGTTACTTTTGCTAGTATATATGATGTCTTAAAGGCAAAAATTGAATAATGGGCATTTGAAAATCATTGTGAGAGTGAATTTGTCTCTCATACATTGTAGATTATACTAAGATATTTGTTCTAGATCTTCACTAGCTTAGTTTCCATCAAAGGTGAGATTTGCACAATAGACTTCATGACTATTGATAGAAAAGAAAGCCTTCACTCTTGATTTTATTTTATAATTACTAAATAGTTTGGATAAAACACATATTATCTAAATCATGTTGTTATAACTTTTGAATAGGCTTATTCAAAGTAAAAAGTTTAAAAAGTGAATGTGAGTAAACAGGCTAGAAAGATGGGTATGTGCTAAGAGTACTTCCTATTCTATCATAGGACATATCAGGCAGTTCACAAATGCCTAAAACTCCAGCTCCAGGTGACTTATTGCCACTTTCTGGCCTCCATGGTTACTACTAAACACACACACACACACCATGGGAGGGAAGGGAAGAGGGGGAAAGAGAGAGAGAGTGAGAAAGGAAGACAATATAAATAGATAAAAGGATAAAAAATTTGGATATGATCAGTTAATAATTCCCAATATCAAATAATGAAAATATCACTTATATACAAAGAAAAGTGATAAATCTTATGACAGAAATATCTCATGCTGCCATAATAACCATTATCATCTGAGTAGTTCTCCAAACCAGTTGTAGTTATACATAATTGCAAGATATGTCTTAAGACTCAGTTTGGTTCTGGACAACTTTTGCTCTAGTACTCAGCAGGCAGAAGACAGAGGCAAGCAGATCTATCTCTATGAATTTGCTGTCTCTTCTGGTCTATAGAACAAGTTCCAGCCCAGTGAAGACTATATAAGGAGATTCTGTCTCAAAAAAATTAAAGTATTGGCTGATATGGCTAACTGATACTTCAATGTCACACAAAGTGCTTATAAAGCAACTTGAGAAAACATTCTTTGGCTGTTGTCTATAAAAAGTGCAGATAAGATTATCTTGAGCTTGCCATAAAAGTTCTGTGGATGTTCCCTGAACAATTCTCTATGCAACACTGCATGGATTGCCATTCTTTTCGATGAAGACTTGCAATAGTTTGTTTAAGCAGTGATTTAATTTAAAAACTTGGATTTTTTTTAGCTTTATTTTGTTTTGAGACAGTATCTTGTTTTTTAAGGCAGGCTTGCCAGAAACTCATTATGTCTGCCAGGGTTGTCTTCAACTTGTGGCAACACTCCAGGATCTTCCTTGACTATAGTCTTGCACAACATTTCCAATTTTATGTGTCACTTTTGAAAAAAAATCTGCTTACCATGTCAAAGTAAACCTGTTGGGGGCTGAATATGATATTTTGGTACAGGCCTCAGCTCAATTTCGGGAGTTCAAATCTCCTATTGTCTTTTAGATTTTGGCTAGTTACCTGAGGATAGCCTGGCTACAGTGGAGAATGACTTCTAGTTTGTGTAACAATAGACCTAGGCCCCACACCCATCACTGGGACATGCCTGAGGGTCAGTGAGGCACACCTGAGGACTAGTGAGACTTGAGTTACAAGAGGTTTGTGTATGTGCACTCTAGGACCATCTCTGGGGTTAAAGGAAGTGTTTCCTAGTCAGCCCTATATACATGATAATAGATGCCTTCTCCTGAGTACTAGAAAGCTATTTAAGAGAATGCTTGAATGGATGACACTAGAAGACTGTGTGAGATAACACAGTCACAAAAAGAGAAACATGGCATGTACTCTCTCATATATGGATTTTAGACATAGATCTGGGGAGTGCCAGCCTACAATCCCCTGGCCAGAGAGTCTCAGAAACAGAAACTTCATTCAGTGGCTGACGGAAGAAGAGGCAGACTCCCACGGCTAAGTACTGAGCTGAACTCAAGAAAGCCAGTAACAGAGAGGGAGGACTGATGACCAAAGGAGTTAAGACTGGGCTGATGTAACCCCAGAAACAGCTGACCTGACTAGGGTTAACTCTTGAATCCCAGGATGATGCCTGGGAATCCAACATGGGGCTGATCAAGACCTCCTGAATGGGGGTATCAATGAGGAGGCCTAGGTAATCTATTGAGCCTTGGGCAGTAGATCAGCACTCATCCCGAGTACACACATGGACTTTGGACTCCCATCCAACAATGTGAGATGAACTCTCACCCTGAACTCTTGGGGGGAGGGTCTAGGCCCTGCCCTGGATGAAATGACAGTCTATGGACACTCCAATGGAGGGCCTCACCCTCCCTGGGGAAATGAGGGGATAACGGGGGAGTTGGGGGGAGGGCATGGAAGGAAGGGAGGGAAAGGGAAAGGGATATGGAACTGACTTGTGAAGCAACCTTGTTTCTAATCTAAATTTAAACTTAGAAATAAAAAAAATTAATAATAAAGAGAATGCTTGAATAAACCAGTGTCTCCAGTATGGACTAAGAGCCCTCCTTAAATGACAAGATGTCTCTGTCTCGTTCTTTACACACTTAGCTAGGACTTCCCTGATCCACACTCCCCCACTCAGGGTTGAACCCTGGGCTGTTTGGATGGTTCTGAACACAGCCTCGAAGACATCAGCCTGGAATAGATGGCCCTTGCAGTTTAGGACTAATACAGGCCAGACCATGGCAAAAAACACAATAAAATATCATGTAGCTAGTATATATCAGTGCTGGACTGGATTTGGTATGGTAGTTTAGGGGTTTTTTCATTTGCCAGCTCCCCAATTGCCTTGGGTGGTAAAATGGGCGCTATCTACAAACAGTATGAAAGAATTAAATGTACAAATTTGTTATGCCACTGAGGAAAAAGCAGGACACCTGGCAAGCAATGTGGAACTTTTTTTATTAGCTGCAGTTTGCATTCTTATTTTACTACTGTAGCAAAATAGCAACACAGCATTGTGAGAAGTAATTCCTATGTCATCCAACAAACGAAATTGTTACAAGGACTTGGAACCTCAGATCTGAATAGTTAGTAAATGGAACAGTTAAGGAGAAACAATGTACAGAGACTTTGCACATGCCCTAACAACAATAAAAGGATTGTCCACATTGTCTGTGTGATTAATACTGTTCTGGAAAATAAATGAATGCTTAGCAAATGGTCATAGCTAAAGCTTCTGCTAGTTTTAAAGAAGGTTGGCTAGTGAACCTGAGAAGATTTCTAAGAAGGTGGAATCTTGCTAACTGACACCAAGAGGAAATAGGAATCTCTAAGCTCAATGCTATAACCCTATTATCCAATGACATTTCTGTTTCTTCCTACTGTCTGGACTTCGGTTGCCAAGCTGACTTTCTTATATCTGTGGTCATAGTGGTGGGATATATGGCAAAAGGTACAAAGGCATTGTGGGAAAATGGCGTTTTCTGCAATAAATCTTTAGCCACAAACTGGAAACTGTCATGAGGCTTTTGATAACATTTCCTGGGATTGTATTGTTATGAATAACTATGGGAAATTTCTTCCTAACAGTAAGTAAAGACTGAGTTTGGAATGGCATCTTGTGTTCTGAGGTCCTGAATAAGAGATCATTTCAAGGGGCTGGATCTCAGCATGTCTGTATTGAAGTGTGAATAACTAAACCTTTGCTATATTCTCACTCTAGCCAGTGTTCCTCTGTGGATGAGCAGATATACACAGGAGTCCTGAAAAAGACAGAATGTGAGGTCCTTGCCCCATCACTGAATGATGGTGTTCTGTTTTTCACTGTCAAGGTCTCTTCTGAAAGGACCTAGGCCCTGCTGACCATCAGTGAATATTCTTTTAAGAACCCAACATGTAGAGCCCTCAAATGCAAGGGTTCAGGTGCAGTCTGAAGCAGGATATACACTGTCAAACAAGCCCTCTTCATTTCTGTCTCAACTCAGATGTGGGCAGTGGAGTTCACTTGGCTGAAGATGAGGAATCAAGTAGCTTATGTCTTTGGGAATCCATCCAACAAAGGTTCACTCTTAGTTGCATCTGGTGAATCTTGTTGTTAAAGAGTGAACTCTGGGTGAAGATTAATTCCAAGAAAGCCTATTCCAGCAAAGGGACAGCCCCAGACTTGTTCCAGAACAGATGCTACAGCAAGTCTTGTAAGTCTAGATACTACAAGCAGGTCTTGTCGTTGCCACACAGCAATGTCCTCTCTCTGCAAAATGTACTTTGTTTTTGCTCATTCACCTGAGAAAAATAAACTCTAGCCCCACATGGGAGTGAATTCTTCCTGCTTTGGAGAATAAGAATTGCGACTGCTTGTGAGATGGAGAGTGCTTCTGGAGTTGAGAAATGAGGAAGTTCAGGAAAAGACTTCTCCCAGTAACACATACTAACTCCTAAACACGGTTGCATTTTTATTTACAAAGCAAGTAAGGTGCCGGGCGTTGGTGGCGCATGCCTTTAATCCCAGCACTCGGGAGGCAGAGGCAGGTGGATCTCTGTGAGTTCGAGACCAGCCTGGACTACCAAGCGAGTTCCAGGACAGCCTCCAAAGCCACAGAGAAACCCTGTGTCGAAAAAAAAAAAAAAAAAAAAAAAAAAAAAGCAAGTAAGGTAGCATGGGAGCATACTCAGGAAATTTGCACTGAGACATAATGTTGCACAAGTTACTTTCATTGCAAGTCCTTAGGTCTGGAAGCCATTCCTAATGTAGTTGGTGCTTGCAATATAAGGCTAAATTCTTCTAATGTTTTGTCTTTGCCCTTGATTTTGATAGTTATTGCTACTTTTCACTGGTAGTCTTCTCTTTAATGTATGCAATTTGTTAATTTGTTCCCCCAGCCTTGTGTCCTGCCTCATCCTGTTGCTGATACAAAAGGACCTCCTTGCAATCCTCACAGTGTGGTCCACCTTTTTCACACTCCACTGTGAAAAGCCCACTTGTTCTATGAATTCATATTCTTTCTGTTGTCTCTCCGTTGCCTTTCTTCTCATGTTTTGTGTATTTGACGGGCCTGTAGGCACCATATTTCAACTTGTATTTCCTTTTGTAGTGGGCAAAAATCTTGTTTCTAGTGAATTCAATTAGGATACAATTGAAATTCAACGTCTTAGCTGTGTCCTGCTCTCTTTCTTTAGTTCTAGCAACACTAATCTGTGTTTCTCTTTCTTTCTTTTTTAAATCTTATTTATTTTTATTTCATGCACATTGCTGTTTTTGCCTGCATATATGTCTGCATGATGGTTCAGATCTCCTGGAACTGGAGTTCCAGATAGTTGTGTGCTGTCATGTGGGTGCTGGCAATTGAACCTGGGTTTTCTGGAAGAACAGCTAGTACTGTTACCACTGAGCCATCTCCCTGTTCCTAAATAGTTTCTCTCTACATTGTCATTAAATTTGGTTTGTACATTCAATACAGTATATATGATATGACATTAGAATGTTTATTAATGTCCATGTAAACATTCTGAGTATAGAGAATAGTGAGACTGTTAAGCACCCATAAGTTTGAAGTGATTACATATATTATTTTGAGAATAAATGATTATGTAAATAAAATCTCCACATATGTATTATTTTAGAAATTCTTAGAAATCTGTGTTTAACTTCACATTCCATCCTTAGCTGAATAGGTCCTATTTCGTATGTCATTTCCCCTTTCTGGGAATGGCTGTACTATAGGAAAATTGGAGATTGCAAGCTTCTTAGAGAAGGCTTTCCAGTCTAATGTTCTCTGTTAGGAACAGAAAACGTAAACATTTATATTATTATTTGCAAGTTTTTTGTTGTCATTGCTTTCATTTGTTTTTTCTGGCATTACATTGATTGGATTCAGAACTTGTGTTTTATAGTTTGGAGGTGAATAGAGTTTGCAGATTATACAATTCTGCTTTTGGAGATTTACTTGCAACTAAAATTTTCTGCTACATAAATATATTCTGCCTTAGTTAAGTGTGCTGGGCTTCAGCATTTAGTTATAATGGTTCAACACAAATGCTGTCATGAGGTGCCAAGTACCTAATTAGTTGCTTCCAGGGAGAAGAATTACATTAATTCCTTTGTAGTGAAGAAACTATGTATTTTAATGAAAATATTTTTAGCAGTGCCTTGTTATGCACTTTATTTTCATTTTTGTTCAGTTAGTGAGTATGAATAGTGCAAAAAAACCTGGGTGGTTCATGGCTGTATAATACAAGCTCTGAGGTTAGAGGTTGAGATAGAAGATAATGGGGTTCAAGGCCAGGGGAGACTACACAGTGAGGTACTATCAGGAAATCAGGCTAAAAGCACAACTGTGGAAATATATCAAAGCTATTAAATGAAGTTTCCTGTAATATGGCACAACTAACAACAATTGTAACTACTCCTAACTCTGGACCCTGAAGAGATGGCCTAGTGTTTAAGAGCATTTGCAGGTTTTGCAAAACACCCAGATCACTTCCCAGAACTCATGTGACTGTTCACAACTGTCTCTAACCAAGTTCCAGGAGAGCTGATACTCTTTCTCCTGGTGTCTGCAGGCTTCTAACCCATGTGTAGCATATATACACATGCACATAAAACTCAAACACTCATAAACACAAAATAAAAATAAATCTTTCAAAAAAAGTATATTCAAATGTTATACTCCCTACTGTCAAGGAATCAAAGGCTTTTGGTATTATTGCTATCTTTCTTTCTTTCTTTTTTTTTTTTTTTGGAGGAATAGATTCAAGAAAATTCACTACCAGCTACTCTGACAATGTGTTGCTGTTTTGCTTTGTTTGTTTGTTTTGTTTTTGTCAGAGCTATTTCTATTAGATATTAATTAAACATTGTTTTCCTTTTCTTGAATTGTGAGAATCACAGCTCTGGTTTTACACTTTTAAAAACTATGCTTGCTACAATCTCTGCCTTGACATTTAGTATACATCCAAGAAATGAACAAAAGAACACATGATAGTAGCAAGGAAAAAAATCATGGTTTTGTGAGAAGAAACATTTGCTTCATATACTTATTTTACTTGCTTAGTCTCACTATCCTTCCTCATGATGAATCTGTTTGGTTTTGAGTTGCCACCTACTCTGGTTTTGGGGTGATACTAGCTTTCCTCCTCTGCTTCAGTAAACACCCACACATTGCAGATTGCTCCCCAGTTTCTCTGGCTCAAACTTTTCTCAACTACAGGTTACTATCTTCAAAGACAAACCTTACATTCCTACAGAATGTGGTAAAACTATTCCATATACACCAAGTTTAAAACTGAATTTAACTGTATTCTTTGCAAACTTGGACATTTCCAGCCTCCTAATCTCACAGAACAACACAAAACTTCTGCATTTTGAATTTACCCAGGGAACTGGTCATGACATTCCCAGCCAGCAGGCAGTGGGAGATAGGGAAAGATAACATGTTTGAAGCCCAGGCTTCAGTGTGTTTGCTGTGAGTTCAAGATCAACCAGTGATACATAAGAAGACCTTCATTCTAAGAAATGAGTAGAATAATATTAAAAGAATACACCAACACACAGCGATTCTCCCTCCCTGCCTCCTTTATGATGCTCTCTCCTCCTCCTCTCTCTGCTCTTCCTCTCTCTCCATTCTTTTATATTCTTCTGTATTCAAACGCAATCCGTTGCCTCATTTCAAAATCATTGCTTCCTAAATCCAATCTATCTCCACTGTCACCTCCACTGTCACCCTTCCTTTAAGTCAAGGTCACCACTTCCTTTGACTTCTGCAGAGGCCTGATGCAAGCCTGGTGGCTTCCATGAAAGTGACCTCGGGCCTAACTTCTGCTATCTGGTAACAGCTACCCCTGTAGGTCAAAATCTAGCCCAAAGCACAGCAATTTTTCATAGGACAATCCTCCAAAGAATTCCAGGGGACCTGAGGTTTCTCTATTGTTTCCAATACAGTGCTGGATGAGCTACATTCAACACTGGCTCATTAAATGAAGAATGGGTCATTTACATATAGCCTTTATAGAGGGCATGCTTTAGCTTTCAATATACTTTACATTCTTTGGAGGAGTGAAATCATCATTCTCACAGTCAATGTCCCAGAAACATTTTTCAGTTAAAAAAAGAAAGTTGTCTGCTTCACACTTTAAACTGAAGCAGAGGCTCTGAGAGGAGGGCTGGCTGGTGTCACCAAGCTTTGTGCCTGGATCAGTCTAGTCCTCTTTCCATCACAATACATTCCCTTCATGGATAACAGGCTTCATCAGCTGCAGAGCCCTCAACTCTGAAGAGCAGGGGAAGAATATGTAAACACCATGCTGGAAAATGTAATGCTCAGGGAATTCTAAAATGAATCCCTCATGTCAATCATAAAAGCCTTGTCTCTAATCCTTGGCAGTGAGCACAGGTTTCAGAGGTAGCAAAGAGCCGTATGAAACTTCAGTGCTGCACGATGGAAACTTGGTCCTGGCTTTGTTCCACTGCAAAATAGCATGTGACCTTGAACACACCAGGAGTGTCTGGGAGTCTTCCATGCTTCATTTGCAAAATGAAGATACCAGCCCTTATCTAAGTATCTCACAGAGTCATTATGAGGATTAAATTGAATGTTTTAATTCTCTCATCAGAACTCCTACTGTAGCTTTTGAAAGGAAATATCTCTTATTTTGTGCCTGAAGTAAAGGGATCTCCTTGCATTTAAACCCTGGTTGTACTATTTACTACTGGCAAAACTCCTTAGGTACTATTTCTCAGTCTTTCTAAACATGCTCCTCTGTGAAATGGAAATTATCATAACTACATTATCTGGGGATCAAATGGGATAATGCTTAGGAAAGCAATAAATCCTCTTCCAAGTAAGAGTCAGGAAATATCTCTGTATTTCATTTATTTTAAATTTGGAGCCCACACAATGATTTATATGTGGAACTAGTTAACAATAACAGTGTGTTTTTGTTGGCACTGGCAAAGAGCTAATGTCTCAGGCACTTTTATGAACATCATTTAATATTCATTACAACTTTTCATGTTGAACACTGTTGTTACCACACAACTGAAAACCAAATCACCATTTTTCATTCTTAATCTTGATTATCTACTTCATTGGATTAGGAGACAAGTAGAAAATTAATAAGACAATGATCTGTGTATGTCAATGAATGTTTTCCCAGAGACAGCATGTAGGACAGTAAAATGAAGAAAAAGCTGGGGTAGGACAATAAAGCAAAGTCCAAGGTAGAACAAAAGCAGCAATGTTGCAAGTGTGGGCAAGCTGCCCTCTTCTGCTATGAGTGTTACTACTGTTGCTGTCCTTACTTGTAGAATCTAACTTCTTCACCCTTTCAAAGGAGACTCATGCTGGACTCTCCAGGGAGGATTAAACCTTTGGTGTCAGGATGGAATTGAGCAAATACTACTTTCTGTGCTCCTCAGTATGCAAGAACCCATTATAAGATTGTCTAGTCTATTATAAATCAATAAAATTAACACAGGGAGAGAAAAAGAGGAGAGGAAGAGAAAGAGAGAGAGATACTCCACTATTAATTCCTGACTGGTAACCACTCAATGACCCTAGGCAACATAGCTTATAGGTTTCTGAGACAGAATTCCAATTTTTTTAAATGTTTACTTTTTATTTTTTATTATTTATTTTTAAGTTTAAATTTAGATTAGAAACAAGGTTGCTTCACTAGTCAGTTCCAGGTCCCTCTCCCTTTCCCTCCCCTCCTCCCTTGACCTCCCCCCAACCAGCCGCCCATTATCCCCTCATTTCCCCAGGGAGGGTGAGGCCCTCCATGGGGATGTCCATAGTCTGTCATTTCATCCAGGGCAGGGCCTAGACCCTCCCCCAAGAGTTCAGGGTGAGATTGCATCTCACATTGTTGGATGGGAGTCCAAAGTCCATGTGTATACTGGGGATGAATACTGATCTACTGCCCAAGGCTCAATAGATTATCTAGGTCTCCTCACTGACACCCCCATTTCAGGGGGTCTTGATCAGTCCATGTTGGATTCCCAGGCATCAGCCTGGGATTCAAGAGTTAACCTTTGTCAGGTCAGCTGTTTCTGGGGTAAACCAGCCCAGTCTTAATCCCTTTGGTAATCAGTCCTCCCTCTCTGTTACTGGCTTTCTTGAGTTCAGCTCAATACTTAGCCAGGGGAGTCGGACTCTTCTTCCATCAGCCACTGAATGAAGTTTCTGTTTCTGAGACTTTCTGGCCATGGGATTGTAGGCTGGCACTCCCAAGATCTATGTCTAAAATCCATATATGAGAGAGTACATGATATGTTTCTCTTCTTGTGACTGTGTTACCTCACTCAGGATGGAGGAGTGTTCCCCTTTTACCACATCCTCTCTAGCATAAATTGTCCTTGGTGTTTTTGATTTTAGCCATTCTGACAGGAGTGAGATGGTATCTCAGAGTTGTTTTGATTTGCATTTCCTGGATGGCTAAGGATGCTGAGCACTTCCTCAAGTGTCTCTCAGCCATTTTAGACTCCTCTATAGAAAATTCTCTATTTAGTTCTGCAGCCCACTTTTTAATTGGGTCCTTTGGTGTTTTGGAGACTGGCTTCTTGAGTTCTTTGTAAATTTTGAAGATCAACCCTCTGTCAGATGTGGGGTTAGTGAATATTTTTTCCCATTCTGTGGGTTGCCTTTTTGTCTTGCTGTCTCCTTTGCCTTACAGAAGCTTCTCAATTTCAGGAGGTCCCATTTATTAATTGTTGATCTCACTGTCTGTGCTACTGGTGTTATGTTCAGGAAGCTATCTCCTGTACCAATTCGTTCAAGAGTACCACCCACTTTCTCTTCTAAGAGTTTCAATGTGTCTAGATTTTTGTTGAGGTCTTTGATCTATTTGGCCTTAAGTTTTGTGCATGGCGATAACCATGGGTAGATCCACATTCTTCTACATGCCAGCCTCTAGTTATGCCAGCACCATTTGTTGAAGATGCTTTCTTTATTCCATTGTATATTTTTAGCTTCTTTGTCAAAGATCAGATGTTCATACGTGTGTGGTTTAATATCAGGTGTTTTCATTTCGATTCCATTGGTCTACCTGTCTATTTTTGTGCCAATACCAAGCTGTTTTCAGGACTATAGCTCTATAATAGAGCTGGAAGTCAGGGATGGTGATGACTCCAGATGCTGCTTTGTTGAACAGGGTTGTTTTGGCTATCCTGGGTCTTTTGTTTTTCCATACAAAGTTGATTATTGTTCTTTCAATGCAATCCCCATTAAAATCCCAGCACAATTCTTCAAAGAATTCAAATTTTTAACATTTAATTCCACAACTTCATAACCTTTACACTTTAACTGCACTGTGACAAAAATTTCACAAGTAATTTCCAGAAAATTAAATAAAAGCTATATTGTTCCATTATATATACATAGAGAGAATATGCCAATGTCTTTAAATCATGACAAATGAATATACAGACCAAATTATCCACTGAGTTTGAAAATTTAAAAGAGAGAAAAATAGAGATGAATCATATGTCATGATTCTGTAACTACCTAGAAAGTTAACATTTCTCTTTTCTTGTTGATTTACTAAAGAAGTGAGGAAACATGACATGAACTCAGCCTTTCATTAAAATCTGGACCTCTTATTTAACAGCTACATAAATAACTGTGGGTTGTTAGCCTTATCTGTGTAATATTTTATTATGGATACTAGTAAGGATCACATAAAGACAAGATGGTTGGCCTACAAGGTAGTATAGTACTTGTTAAATGTTTGCTAACATTCTTGGTGCCAACTCTGTGGTTTTGGACCTAGGAACCACACCCTTCCCTGAGCTCCAGTCTCTGAATGATTACATAGAAGACAGATTACAATCACAAAGGTCACTTGTAGTTCTAATAATTTCTGGGTACTAGTGGATATTGGGGAAGCAATTTCTTCCCTCTGAAATCTAGTTTGCAGACTTGGCAATCTATGATATTCTCTGAATTATAAGATGAAAGCACCAATAGGATCAGGATAAAAATAATATAAACATGGCACTTGCATTACTGATACTATTAACCAGTCAGACAGACAAATGGCAACATTACCTGGAGTGATTTGTCTGAGAGAGTAGTTGCGAATCAGCCACAACTGGTAAAACCTCCACCTTTTAAAATGTTATTGTGTTCAGGAGCCAAATAACCCTGCATATACAAATAAATAGCTCTGCCAAATCTTCAGAGACATATGGCATGTATTTGCTCTAGTGAGAAGCTAAAACATACAAAATGGGTGGGAATGCTGAAATAAATTTCAATATCAATTTCTTTTTTCAATTAAGAAAGTTTTCATTGAATAGAAATCAGTATTTTCATCCTCGGAAATTCATTTTATTTGTTAGGAACAATGATCAAGAATATGAGAGTGTCTTCCTCCCAATTTATTTTATAAGATTTGATTAATAATTTTCCACATAAGGTAGAGTTCATTCTCAATCTACAATAGAACAGTCTACATGGATGCAACAAAAACTATAGTGGGACAAAAATTATCAAATGTTCTTATACTAATTCAGACAGACAGACAGACAGACAGACACACACACACACACACACACACACACACAAAGATATAATGGAGATGTTGATGAATTCTGACTTGGAAGATGGTGGAGACTTTCACATAATAGTTGACATTTTGGTAAGGGCTTAAATTTAAAGCAGAACTAGTATTGCTATGCTTTGGATATTGTTTCTGGTGTTAAGAGCAGTCCAGCCATCAAAAGAGATAAAACAAAGAAAAAACACTCTCACAAGAAGCGTATGTTCTAGTAGGAGAAAGAAACTCAAGGAAAAATATTGAGTAAGTATCATAGAGAGTAGTAGAAGCATCCAGGCACAGTAGCAGTCCCAGATAGTTGTAAGGATGAGTTGGGAAAATTTTTTAAATCTAGGAATCTGCTACTATA
Source organism: Mesocricetus auratus (assembly GCF_017639785.1). Lineage (NCBI taxonomy): Eukaryota > Metazoa > Chordata > Mammalia > Rodentia > Cricetidae > Mesocricetus > Mesocricetus auratus. The sequence continues at coordinate 83,789,803 of NW_024429184.1, read as the reverse complement.
ATATATAACATAGTAAGATCATCTTTTCCTGTGTTTCTGCCAACCTTAGAAATAAAAACGAAACAAAAAAATAAAAATAAACTTTATGGATAAGAAAAGTTGAGAGTGAGTGCAAAGGATCAGGAAATATGTTCATGGAGAGGTAAGATTCAGCACAAATTCAGTAGAAACTATGGAATAATTAACATGGTTGTGGGTATGAACTCAAATAGAGGATTCTCTGTACAGTACAGCAAATACAGGGAAGATATTATGGGTGTACTTAGGAAATATAAAGAAAGGTCCGGAGAATAAAAATTGAAAATTCATGAGGACATTAAATGGTGGGAATAGAGACAGTACAATGGACCAGAACAGGAAGGATTTAAGCTAATCTGAAAGAAAGAGGTAGCAAATTTTGAAAAGAGTTATATTACAATTCATTACTTAAAAGGTTAAGTCAGTAGTTACAAAAAGCTGACTTGGTAAACTTTTGTAATTGTGTGAGGGAACATAGTATACATAAATGAAGATGGTGTAACAAGTGATGAGAGTCAATATGTGTTTTATTAGTTGACTATTTGACTTTTGAATGTATTAAAATATCAAAGATAAAGAGTAATATGAATCTGTTTATATCTATCACTAAGCTAGAAGTAAGATCATAGCTATTCTTGATTTTAAAGCAAGAAACAAGTATTTGTTGATGAACACAGGGCATATTTAGGTTGTGGTACAAAGACTTGATTGAGAATTAATTAGGTCTACTGTCTGAACAAAAAGAGAGAATTTGGATTTACTCAAAAATTTTGGCCAGGTTAGAGTGAAAAATGAAGTTTTCAATGAGCTTGGTAGAAACTCTGGGATTATAAGCATTTTGGTAAGAGTCTTAGAGTTGACAGAATATCTGTATTTTGAACAAAATAGATTTTGCTCAACTAATGATTGATTTAATATAAGAAATTTGATAAATGAGTCTAGATCACAGGTAAAAGTTAAGCCAGAAAGAGAGATTTTAAGAGAGTAATAGGTCCATATAATATAAAGACAAGACATGTGAAATGATCTCTAAGGATGAGTCCTGGGTGAATTCAATATTTAAAAACCAGATAGCTCAGGAATGAAAAGCATGAAAGAGAATGACAGTGATGACAACAGAAGCATCACAGCACAAAGAAAAATGTGATACAAAGAAAATAAAAAGTTAAAAAGTGAGAAATAAGAAAGCAAAGGTAATCAAATGTGGCAAAACTAGCTGATGGTCAGGTGATGTAACACTATTCAATTCAGCAAAATACAGATCATTGGTGAACAATGATAAAAAGAGGAGCTGCAATAAAATACAGTGAACAAGATCATGATTAGACAATAGTGTGATACATCAGAATAAAGTTAAGCAAATTAGTAAACTATTATTAAAGGGAACAGGAGGTGGTGTGTAGAAGACAGAGAGTTGAAAATATGGAAAATACAACTCTGCATTTATAAACGAATAAACATGATCACCTTGAAAAGGATAATTTGATGTATGATAGACTATCTTGCACCTATATTGTAAGAATGAACAAGATCTAGTACACAGGGCTAGGTTTAATCTAATTTAAAAATACAGGCCATTCTATGTTATTCTTTGCCTTAGTGAAACACACTTGCAGGATACCCTTTTCTACCACCTCTAGACCTCCAGATGAATCCCACCTCTATGTATGAAGAAGTTTAGTTCTGTCCCTTCATGAAGGCTCTCTCAGTATTTTTTTTCCTCCTGGGCCATCTCTATTCCTCTCACCCACTCAGTGACCTTCTAAAGCAATTCCTACCAGGCAATCAAACAGCCACCACACTTCCCTAAGATTCAGAAATGTCAACATAAAGAAGAGAGTAAAACATCCACACAAAAGGATAATAACAGAAATAAATACCTAAAATCACAGTCATACCAACCCCAGATTCCTGGACACCAATGAAAAACCACAAGTAGTGACAGCTATGACATATTCCATCTTGACTCCTTCTCTGTTCATAATATCCAGAAATTGGAAACTGCCTAGATGTTCATTAACTGATGAATAGATAAGGAAAAACGTGGTACATTTGTACAAGGAAATAGTACTCTGCTGTTCCTAAAGAATGAAATTCATATGTAAGTGAATTGAGCTACAAAAAAAAATCATCGAGTAAGGTAACCCAGACCCAAAGCAACAAATATTATGTATATTCTCTTATTTGTTGTGGTGGTTTAAATAAAAATGGACCCCATAGGCACATATATCTAAATGGTTAGTCAACAGAGTAAAAGGATTAATGGGTATGGCCTTGTTGGAGGAAGTCTGGCATTGTGGTGGGCTTTGAGATTTCAAAAGCCTGTGTCAAGCCAAAGTCCCTCTCTCTGTATACAGATCAGGATGTAGTTCTCAGATACTGCTGCAGAGTCTGCCTGCATTCTATTATGCTTCCTGACATGATGATGTTGAACTAAATTTCTAAAACTGTAATCAAGCCCTCAATTAAATGCATTCTCTTATAATAGTTGCCTTGGACGTGGTTTCTCCTCATAGCAATAGAACAATGACTAAGACATATGTGGAGTTTAGCATTTGATAGGCATGTTACAATCCATATAATCACAGTATAAGAGGTTGGGTGGCAGGAAATTGTCCCCCAAAGAAATGGAATTAGAATATATAATTATGAAGAGAAATAACATAATCTAGAATTATTAAACAGAGGAGGGGATAGAAAATGGGGGTAAAGAAATGAATACAAGAGGGACAGCTAAAACTAAGGGCCATTTGAGGGAGTTATGTGGAAATCTACTACAGTAGAAGCTTTTAACAATATATACACAGAGGAAAGTTATCTAAAATGGAATCATCAAATGATGAGGGAGAAAAGGCCACCCCAATAAAATATCTCTCATCACCAAGTGAAACTCCAGTGTCATGAATGGGCTGCATTTAATTGTGTTGTTGGCAAAAAAAAAAAAAAAAAAAAAAAACGACCAGGGAAATTCCCCAAACAACTCAAACTATTGCCAAGGCTATTGTTTGATCTTCAGAAACTGAGGGGAAGGCAATATTGCTGAAGACAATACCTATATAGTTCATCGAACACAGAGAAGTTAAGCAGGTGTATAACAATAGCCTTCACCACTACTGACTAGTGTTCATTTTACTGGAAGGTACTTTGCATATTCCTAGAGGAGAAAAGTAAACACCAACCATGTTACAACTACTTACTTCTATGTTGGTGATCTGCCTCCATGATACACTGGTAAATAATGACACAGATGTTGTAGGAGTACTCCACAGCTATCTGATTGGATTTAAGGACCATTGAATATGATAGAACTTGTGAATGATACTGATTGGGTACCTCAGGAGACTAGATAGACCATAGGTCTGACAGAACATGAAATAATATTCTGCTAAAGGAGCATATCAGTAAAACTATTCCTAATGACATTCTGCTATTCCCATAGATCAGTGTCTTACTCAGTGATCTTTAGAGATGGAAGAGATGGAACTAATATAGAGACCCCTCAACTGAACAATGTGCTGAAAATGACTTGGTACTCTCAGTCCTAAATGGGTTATCTTCATCAAACCCCTTTCTTCAGAGCTTAGGGAGCTATGAGGAAGGACAGAATGATTTTAAGAACCTGTGGGAATGGAAGACTCTGAGTAAACATATCCTCCCATACACAGCACGAATAATGTATATATCAATTTGGAGACTACAATAGCACAGACAGGGATTGTATAAGTAACAGTTAGGTAGGCCCCAGTCCTGAGAGAAGACAGGAGCTCCCATCCTTATTCAAGAAACCATCTCCAACTGACAACTATTTGTCAACGAAAAGTTAATTTTCTCAACTAAGTCTCACTGGGTATACAAAACTTTTAAGGTCAGGTCCCATGCCCAGCAGGAGATGGCCAGTACAAAATGAACACTGGTATGTTTGGAATGTTTTGTTTCATTAAAAAAGGTACAGGTAATTTTTTCTGTGGAAATTTCAGGAAAGACAAATTACATCCTTAAAGATGCATGCAGCCATTTGCGGAAAGCATGAAAGTTTGTAGACTTTCATTCTGAATTTACAGGAAATTGTTGATTATGAGTAAGGGACAGTTAAATGCATTAAAAAATGAGAATAGAGGAAGATCTCTAAATATCATTGAGAACATGTGTGACAGAGGCTGACATAAATATCACATAACTGCCTGTAGTAGTAATAAGCAATGTTAGATTCATAGCTATGAATTTAAAGTGACTTGAAGTGAGAGTCGCTGAATCTTTCTGCCTGCTGTACTCAGCTGACAGAACGCCAGTTTCAATGCAATGCTATATTTGCCTATGTTAGTTTCAAGTAATTTGAAGTAATAACATAGAAAGTCAAATACTGGCACATATGAACATGTTTTTGCAGTAGCTACCCATGAAATTTTAATTCCCTAGGAAATGATGGGAAAGAATCTTGTAGAGCAGAGAAAACACATCAGAGCCAACAGTTTGTGGATTCCTCTGAAGTCAAATGTTTGATGCAAGAAAGCCATTAACTAGAAGGTTGGAAGATATGGGTCTGGAGAGTGAGTCAAGGGTACAATGTTTGAGATGGATATAGTAAAGATACTACATGAAAAGGTTTAAAGTGCCACTATAGGAGTGACTAATGAGAAGGTTCAGAGAGCAGGATTCAGCTTGCAAGAAAGGAAATGTTGACAGGAGAGGGCAGGGTCAAATAGTGTTAAAAGCAGGGACTTGTGAACAGTTATGAAAATAAATGACTCACTCAAATTGTAATATCAGCAAACTCAATTTCCTAGCTCCTCACTGCCTACATTCTTACTTCCTGCTGTCCTTCTCTTTCTTCCTTTTCCTGTTTATCTCCTTCCCTTTATCTGTTGACAATTATTCTATTCCACATTGTTTCTGAGCTTGCTACTGTCAGCCCTTCATTCTACCTGTGAATGATCTATAAGAAATCCTTCACTTATTTCTCATAGTAGTCTTGAAAAGTAAACATTTTATCTATTCTAAAGTATTTGTTATTTGTTTCTCATTTATAAAAATTAAACACACAAAAAATTACACAACTGATAAATGGTAGCACCATTTTCAAATCTAACCACCTGATTTGGGGGACATAGTTTTATCAATATGTTATATATTTGAAAAGCCCTTTGCTTATATAAAGATTAGGGCTGGAATTCTCTGGTCAAAAGACTTCTGAAGATTCTGCTTCTTTCTTTACAATTTACATTTAATTGCATTTAAATGCATGACTGTTCAAATTTTCAGCAGAGTGGATGATCAATTTCATATTTCATGATGATAAGTAAATACAGTGAGGGGACTATTAGAAGCTATAGAACTATTCCCAGAGACAGAGTGGGTGAAATAACTGACAGAATAAAAGAGGCATGGATCACTTGAGTTGAGGTAGATGGATAAGACCAGATAATGAACAGGATTGAGAAGCAGGGAGGAGAGAAGTATAACTTGGGGTTTGTTTCTTAGGTAATTTAATAGATGATATGAGCATAAATGCAGAAAAAAGGGGGAAATAGAAGTATTTGAGGAGATAGTCAACATTGTTTGAGGATAAGGAAATTAAATTATCTCCAGGAAACCCACAAAAACTCCTAAAAATAATTGGGCAAGATTATTACCTCCAGTTTTCATAAACGCACACACCAAGACCCTAATCCCCCTAAGACATCATAAAATCAGGGATGTAGAGAGAGATCTTAGGTGTCTGTATCACTGAGCATGCCTGTTTGGGTGTGGTCACTGGTACATAGTAGGGACAGGAGATAAAGAGCTGGGGGAAAGGAGACCCGCTTGCTCTTGGTGTTCAGGTCAGCTCTTGGAGAGCAGTGAGCAGACCTTGGGTTCTTGGTTTCTCATGTAAGTGACTTTTCCCTAAATAAATATCATATGACACCCAACCCTGTGTAGCTTAATATTACTTAATGCAGGGAGACAATAGCTGCGTGGGAAAGGATAACACCAATGTCTGCCTCTTAAACACATGCCCTGTGAATCTGTTTCCCCTTGAATTTTAAAGCCAGGGCAAACTTTAAAAGAAAACAAAAACTTAAAAGATATAATTTAATTACATTTGCAAACAAAGACAAAAGCATTTGAGAAGCATAGTGAATGGAATTCTTAGGTTGTCATTCTAAAGCACATTTGACAATCACATAACAATTAAAATTGTCCCAAGTGTTCAAGGGTGTACCTAAAATCCCCATCTCACTGAAGCCCTATACATGAGAAACTACAGTACTAGCAAATAAATCTCTGCTTCTCACCTGGAACTTACTTACTCACTGTGGCCTCAAAACTAATAAGTCACATTTCAAAGCTATAACATACTGTAATATTCTGAGAGTAAAATGCTCTGGAAAAACAAAAAACACAAACTGTGAATTCCACCTTTGAAAGCACAGTACATTCTTACCTAGCCAATTACAATATTCACCAGACAACTTTTATTAAACAATACACTCTGTGCTATGACCTTTATATGTTTGATCTTAATTTAGTCCTAACAGAAATTTTGTAAGGCAATTATTATTTCTTCTTTGTGAAAGGTCACAAAAGTCATTGTTTTCTTCGGACCATAGGGTGTCAGGGACTAGCCACTGTGGCTCTTAATATTTTGCTCTCCCTATATCCAGATAATTCTTTTCTGTATCAGTGAAAAAATCAGAGAAAAATTATATAGTCATTTGCATCCTTGCATTTTTTTCAGGGCTGCAATGTAAATGATTTTGATTGATTTTGTAAGTTTTGACATAGCAAAGTCTGAGTGGAGAATAGGGAACATTTTCACACATTCTTTTAGACCTTCCTCAAGTTCTCCCATAGTCAATTCCTTCCATGGACATTAGAGGTGTTGAGGGGAAGAAGCTGAAGTTTATATAGTACCTACCTGTTGTCACCCTCTCGGGAGAAAAAGACCGTGAAGGTTTGGATGTTCCCCTTTGCTTCTGCAGGTGGACGCCAACTCAGACGGACAAAGCGACTAGAAACCAAGACTGGTACCACATCTCTGGGAGCAGAAGGAAGGATGCTGGAGCTTGGGATGGCTAAGACGGAAGAAGAGGAAACCATCAGAAGTGCTGGTGCCACCAGTGGAAATCATGCATGAAGTCAGAACTAATCGATAACGTACATAGCCAAGAATATCAAATAAGTTCTAATCAAGGCTGATAAGAGAAATAACTAACATCTGAAATGGAATCAAGGATAAATCAGAATTCCTTGATTTTGGAAACAGTGAGTTATCAATAACATATATGATTTTGTTGTGTGATATGTAGATTTTATTATTCCTGGAATCCATGACAAAAATAAAAACAATGCCAATGTAGGCAATTAGTATGGAAAGGCATTGGATAATGACTTTTTAATGTTAAAAATATGTTTGTTTGTTGTGTGTGTGTGTGTGTGTGTGTGTTTGTGTCTGCATGATGTATATACGTGGGCAAGCATATACCACTGCATATGAATCAAAAGAAAACAGTGCAGTAGCATCTCTCAATCTACCTTAACAAAGCCGTAATGATGTGATTTTTTAATAGCTATGCAAGATCTAGAAATATTTTGCATATCTTGTGACTTTGCTTTTGTTTTTTGAGACAGGGTTTCTCTGTGTAGCTTTGGAGCCTGTCCTGGAACTCACTCTGTAGAGCAGGCTAGCCTGCAGCTTACAGAGAGCCACCTGCCTCCTCTGCCTCTGCCTGTGCCTCTGCCTGTGCCTCTGCCTGTGCCTCTGCCTCTGCCTCTGCCTCTGCCTGTGCCTCTGCCTCTGCCTCTGCCTCTGCCTCTGCCTCTGCCTCTGCCTCTGCCTCTGCCTCTGCCTCCAGAGTGCTGACATTAAAGGAATGTGCCACCCATGCCTGGCGATATAGACTTTGCTATAGAAGTGTGGAATCAACACAATATTATAAATGTGCTATATTCTTACGAGATCGAGTGATGAAGTATTTTGCAAAAGAGATATATCAGCAAAATGAAGGCAGAACAAATTATTGTATGTAATTAATGACATTTCTCTGAATCCTATCTGGAATGAGGCAAAGGTTGAGTAAGCAAATGAGTGAACGATCAAATAAATTCATGTGTCCATACTTGAAATAAAGCATACAATTCAGAATATAAACAATGTTTTATATACAAAATTAAATTAGTTATGATTTATTTGGTCAAAGTGAATCAATTAGCTTTTTCAAGAGTCGAAATAGAGAAAGAGAAGGGCCATAGTCTCACAGGGATGTAACAAAAGCTGCTGATTGTTTTGTTTACGATTTCATTATTTCAGAAGATGCAATTATATATAATTATCATAAATAGGGAAGTCGCCTGATGTCAGGCAAATACACAATTTGTTCTGTCAAAGAAAAGTTATAATACTTTTAATTACTGATTTCATAGGTGAAAGGTGATTGACAACAGAAAAAAAACCAGAACAAACAGTTGCATACAAACTGACATGGATCTCTGTAAGGTTCTCATTTACTATTAACCTGATGAGACACCAACATTCCACAACACAATGGAGGACTTCCGTGTGAGCATAAATGCCACAGGAAAACAAGCAGCAACGACAAAAATTAATTCCCTCACAGTACGCTTGCACTGTTCTTGATACAACTTAGACTAGCCTATTTGTATAATTTTAAAGGACCAAAAATAATTACAGGTACCAAATTAAAGCTATGGTGATTGTGAAACCATGTGATCAATACTCCCCCTCTCTAACTTCAAATGACAGTCACCCTAGTTACATCTCTGTGCACTCAAGTTTATTGGATCCTAAATAGATGTGTGATCATACTATAGTTTTCTCTCTGGGTCAGCTTTAGGAGGAATTGATTTTAAAATTCATTACATGGAAGAGCATAGTAGATGGACAATTTATGTGCTCAGTTATAAACTATGAAATAATACATTTGAAATGTCACACTTAACAAATGATAGGTAAGTGTGGTGATATAATTGCAATTAGCTTGATATCACCATATTACATTATGTGTATATCTTTGTAAGGGTTACTATTGCACAGAAGTTGATGCAGAGGCTGCTTAATGTTTTGCACATTGAGTGTGCTGCTTAATGGTTTGCACACAAGGCTTGCTCAACCTGCTTTTTTATAGAACCCAGGACCACAGCCCAGTGATGGCACCATGCACCAAGGCTGAACTCTCCCATATCAAACTTTAATTAATATAATGCCCCAAGGCTTGCCAACAACTTGATTTTATAGCGGCCCTTTCTTAATGGAGGTTCCTTCCTCTCAGAAACTTCCGCTTGTGTGAAGTTGACATAAAACCATTCAGCATGAAGCATATATGAAAATATCACAGTATGCTCCTTAAGGTTACAGGGAGATTTTTTTCAGTTAAATATAATATTATTAATACGCAGTTTTCAATTGAATAGGGACTGTCCAAAGACTAAAGTAGTTATCATGAATAATCTGCTAGTAGGGACAAAAGATTCCTTTAAGACATAAAGATACACCATTGTGCTTTGCTTTATTGTGTCCCTTAGTTTAAGAGGGAAATGAGGAACTGCTGTTCATGGGAAGTGCTCTGCAGCACTTAGAGTTGAAAAAATGAATTTGCAGATATTTGAGTTGCTTATGGATTCCAATGTCATTCTTCCACTAATCATGGTGTATTTGTAAATGCTTAATTCATCTTTAATGGACATATTTTTTCTTTTGTTCGGCTTCCTGAATTAAGAAAATGTTTAATCCTGACAGATGATTTCCAGCCTCAACACGAACAACACGGTTGTCCTTATATAACTTTTTTTAATGCAGTAAGAAATAGTTTATTCTAGAACAATGTTGAGAGACCTTTCCTAGAAATATAGATTTAGGTTACTGCAAATTCCATGTTTCAAACTGAAAGTAGTTCCATGAATTTTTATAATTTTATAGAGAAAAGAAAGCATAAATTAAGGAACATTTAACATACATTGATGAGAAGACAAGTGAGGTGATTATAGCAAGATGGGAGAGGCATTTCTATAGGCCCAAGATGTTATCTAATGATAGTCTTAGCTTTTAGATTAATGGAAGCTAGCAGTCTGCTAAGATAATAGATTTTCAGAGGTTTCTATTTATTATTACTGCCAGGATGTTAGTTCAGACACAGAAGTGGGCAAGAAGGGTCTGTTCCAGAAGAGGAGAAGGAGCCAAAGATCAGGTAACTAGCCTCTTAGACCTGCAACATCTCCACCATACTGAGGGTCTATTCAGCCACCAATTTGGAAAGGCAGCTTCTTTTCAGGAGTTTTTACCCACAGCTCACATTGTTGGCTAAGCATCACATTCTATGTATTTGAAGACCACATATTATTTATTAAATATTGTAAGGCATCTCATTGCTAGGGAGGCTTACTCCTGGGATCTAACGTAGGTAAAGATGAGTAGTCAGGAGGACAGCTGTCTTCAGGAGAGAGGAATAACTAGCAAAGATCATTAATAAAGCAACTCCTTGTCTGGTGGTGCCTTGAAAAGTCATTTTTCTAACTCTTTAAATATTGAATACAAAAGCTATAAAAACATAGAGAAATATGTAGTCAGTCTTGTAAAAAAATCTAAAAATTTGATTATTTTAGATGTTTGCTTCATCTATAAACTTCATTAAGTCAAATTTGCTCTTGACTCATTAATTTTAGGTGTAGTAATCTATATCACATGCACATATTATGTAATACACAGAAGGTTAAAAGAACAGATATGGATCATAAAGGCTAATATGTACACTAGGTTTGAACTGGCTTTTGCAGATGATTTTCTCTAGCTCTCTGACTTAATTCACTTTGTGTAGGACTGAGCAGGTCAGTATTCCTGCTATGAACTAAACTGGTTATTTGTGAAATCCTTTTAAGTGTGGAGAGGAAGGAGTTGCCTTGCTTTCCATTGGTTTGGGTAACAATTTCCACGTGAAATTCTTACCCATTACATGAAGATGTAGTGACTTTATAGAATGGCAAGAAGTTTTTGAGTTATAGCTGCCTCCATGGATCCTTTGTTTACTGTTTGGTATGCATAATTTTTTGTCATCAGAAGTAGACCGTTTATGATAAAAAGAAGTGTGACTGCAAGTTATTCGGTTAGAGCAGAATTGGGGGAGGAAAAACTCATATCTTACACGCAGGTTCTCTCTTGAGAGCAAAATTAAAGTAAGATTCACAAACTCTCCCTGATTTCAGCATAACAGATTCTTTAAAACAGTATAGAGAAACCAAATTCTCTCTCTCTCTCTCTCTCTCTCTCTCTCTCTCTCTCTCTCTCTCTCTCTCTCTCTCTCTCTCTCTCTCTCTCTCTCTCTGTCTCTGTCTGTCTGTCTGTCTGTCTCTCTCTCTCCTCAGCTTGCTTCTCCTCCTGGGCCACTCTTCTAGTTGTTGCTAACTTCAGATTCGTACCACCCACAAGCCAAAGTGCATGTCTATGCCCAACTTTCCTATTTGTTGTATTTAGGATTTTCCCACTGAACAAAGCACAGGCACATTCACACTGTTGTGCTCACTGTGACGTGTTTATCCCCACCCTATGCCTGCTCATCATCCATCACAAGTGTCTCCTAGCGACTTCACCTTCCTGTAATTCACCTTCCTCCGGCACATACTCTGTGCAGCATCCTGAATAAGCTTATACAAATACACACTTGGTCATATGATTCCTCTGCTTATTTGTCCTCAATATCTTCTCTTTATCCCAGGGCAAATTTCAAATTTCACACTCAGTTTGCTGGTTTGGCTCGTGCTTTCTATTTGCCTTGGTTAGGCTTCCTCTACAAAACTAAAAAGGGCTTAAGAATGTACATATTGTCATGGAAGGACCTGCTGGAATACCAGTGTGGAATAGGTCACAAAGAAAGCAGGACAGAGAGGGATTGCCAAAAGAATAACATATGTGTAACCTAGCTTCTTAACTGTGAATTTTGGTTGCAGTGGAGTCACCTATTTGAATGCAGGGATAATAATATATTGGGAAAGAGTAAAAGTTTTCTTAAAGCAAAATGATCAAATTTTAAATTCAATCAAATGTGTATGAATCTGAGGTGTGTCTGTCTGCAAACTGACAAGACTCTTTGCCTTGTGCATGGTGTCAAGCAATGCAGCGCCAATGGCAACTGTTGAAGCACCTCATCTCAGACTTGAGACTATTGAATATTAATAACAGCATGGTTTCCCTTGGACTTGCAGAGTTTCCTGATCTTAGATGCATAAAAGTTTAATTGGGGAAACCAAAGACAAAGCTTTTCTGTAGACCATCACTCAATATTTAACTATCAACTTAATATATTTTAGATATTTATTGGGCTGGTGGTTTTTTGTAATTCCTACTTAAATTGCTGACTTGAGTTTCATCTATGAATGTTGCCTTGAAGTTAGGCCAGAAATTTCAACTATTTCTGAAATGATCTTAAACTTCAGCCACTTCCTACTACCTACTTATTCAAAATGGCATTCTCAATACTGGTAACTATAAAATCAAATCAAAAATTGCCTCTAAGAAAGGACTTTGGGCGCCCATCCAACAATGAGAGATGCACTCTTACCCTGGACTCTTGGGGGAGGGTCTAGGCCCTGCCCTGGATGAAATGACAGACTATGGACACCCCCCCATGGAGGGCCTCACCCTCCCTGGGGAAATGAGGAGATATTGGAGGGGTTGGTGGGAGTGCGTGGGAGGAGGGGAGGGAAAGGGAGAGGGACCTGGAATTGACATGTGAAGCAACCTTGTTTCTAATTTAAATTTAAAAATAAAAAAGAAAGGACTCCTAATGTTTTACAGTATTGATTAGTCATCAAGATGTAAATCTTTATTTAAATATAAGCAACTGCATCAAAATCATTAGTACACAGATGTGCTTTCATGTAGAATAAATGACAAATTTACATGCAAACCAAGAAGTTTTCAATATAGAGTTCTTTGTACTTCATTATCAGTAACTTACCAGATGATACCTCGCTTGTACAAATAAAGCCTGTGTGAAGGTCAGAGAATGGAACTTGCCACTAGCTAACCATAGAGATCTGGACCTTCAGAAAGGTTTTATTTGCACAAACAAGATATCACCACAAACTCGATTTGTATAGTGTGTGTGTGTCAAAGGTAGTATATAATTTACATATATAGTACATATGTGTATATGTATGTTTACAGAGTCACTCACATAAAATTTCTAGGGTGGAAAAAGGGACTTCAAAGGGGAAATTGAAGCCATGACTGATTTAAGCATACTGTTAACACCAGCACTCAGGATGACAAGGCAGCATGACCATAAGTCTGTGGTCAATCTGGGCTGCTTTAGTGAAGCACTATTACCAAAAGACAACCAAAAAATGAGTTATTTAGATGATGTTAATTGTGGGCAATTCAAGGGCTATCCCATGGGAGATTCTATATATAACTCAAGTGATATTACCAGTTTCTAAAGAAGACATATGGGGTTCTTAGCATCTTTCTGTTCCTTTGCTATACATAGTTAAAAAAGATACTGGCAAGCATTTTTTTTCTTTTCTAGTTCAATCTAAACATGTACCCTCTGTCCAGGAAAATGTCTTGGCATTAAGGCTTACAGGTATGTTCTGCAGACAGTGTTCTTCATCTCTACCCATATGAGCAACCTTTGCTATAGGTATAGAGGAGAAATACAGACATCAGAGAGATTCATTGTCCTTGTGGAGGATATAGGAAGCCCTGGCTTTTGCGGTGTTTATATTCAGCCCTTTTAACTCATGTTCATCCTCTGGCAATGTCCAGGGTAGCTCAAGGAGTCCCCCACCCTTTAACAGCTCATAGTATTTCCTTCTCACTTCCTGTGGGTGGTATTTATATGGGAAAAGCACAAAAGATTTTATAAAGTCTGGAACAAGCAATTATTTCATTGTAAGAAGAATGTCTAAAAATAATGAATAATTTTATGTAAAAGTAGGTTTAAGTATAAGAAATAATCAAGAAATGTGAGTCAACATAAAACCTATAAACCAAGCAAGCCTGTCCTAATGGAATGGTTTTAAAGGAGTCAATGCCTCAGGACAGCCAGAAACCACACTCTTGATTATTGTCAGAAGTGTGCTCAAGTACTACCTTTTCAGAAAAAAAAAACCAAAAACAAACAACAACAACAAAACAGCTAACCATACCATTGAACTGGATAGTATAATTTCAGTAAATTAAGAGCATAAAACTGAACAAATGATTCCTTCCTCAGGAAATCTATCTGCAATCATAGACAGTACAGACCTCAAAGAAGACCACATCTGTATTTATCAATTCATTTAAAGAACACGGATTTATTATGAGATACTAGCTCTTTACAAATATGATCAATGATGGTATCAAGGATTTGTGAAGTTTTTTAAAGAAGTTAGAAAAATACATTTCAAGAAATTTTTAAGGGAGTTTTCAAATCCTTTCCCTTCCAAGGAACTCCCTTGTATGACATCATGTTCAAATTAAGGTGGTTTTCTGCTCATCCCAAGCATGCCAAGGAACCAAGGAGGAGTAAATAGGGAGTGTCCTCACAGATAGATGTTCTTTTCTCCTGTAGCCCGCCAGAGAAGTAAGATGACCAGAACTTTTCTCTGGTAAGAGGAATACTTAGATTAACAATTATGGGATAAATACTTAAGTCAGAGCTAGCCAGTAAGAAACAAGCAAGGCCAACAGCTTCATAATTAATACAGTGTCTTGTGTGTTATTTTCAGACTACAACGCGGCAGAGCCCAGGTGACTGGTGTAGAAAAACCAAAGCTCCTGGCAAGGAAGAAGCTTCTCTCTACACACTTTGCTTTAGGAGTTGGTTGCTTCTTAGTCAGCTGGTTCAGACTTACATAGGACAGACAAAACTGAGAACAGCATGATTCACAGATTTTTTTTCTCTCTTCATTTAAATTGTTGTCATATGAAAAAGGATGGATACCATTTTGTTAAGCAAATCAATAGCCTCTTATATTGTATAGGGGAATTAATATTGTCCATGCCAAGCTAATCCTCCATGCTTTCTTTCAATGGTAACTTCTCTTCAAATAAGGTCTCAATAAAGAACCAATCAGAACCTCTTTCCATTGCTTTTAGAGGCATAATCTCCTGTCTGGCCTTAAACTCTCTGGCCTATTACTGTCTCCATGGTTACAGTTTCCTTATCTGTTGTCAGAGAGAGCAAAAAGTGAATTTGCCATACTCTAACAGCACAGTCTTCCTCTTTAGGAACATTCTAAAAATATTAGAGTAGCAAAATTGAGATGGTTAAGGTGATTTCTGAAATTAATTATAAATCATCATTATACTTTTGAAATAAAAAGTAGTATTTTATTATATCTAAAACATTAGTATGCTATTGAGTTAATGTCAGTCTGCTGGAGAAATAGAGTATTTTTTCTTTTGCAAATTTAATATTTAGTGTTTGGTGACATTTTCTTTTGTTATGAGTACATTAATAGTATATTACCTTCGTTCCCTACATATAATATAAAAGTTAAAACAAATTTCTAATACAAAATTTTTCACTGATTAAACTTCTAACAGATTAATTTTCCTGTGTTATTCCGTATGTTATCAACTTAGACATAATTATGTCTACCCAACAACTAGCTGCTTTATTAGTTACTGAATCACATTTCTCTAAAGACATCATAAAAATAAAATATATGTAAGCATTGTTAGTGAAATAAGATGGATATTGCTCTAAGAATTTTTTGTGTTTTAAATATTTATATATTTTCTCCCTTTTCCTCTTGGTAGACTGACATCAGACCTAAGCATATTTTGGTTAAATGGGAAAGCAGATAAAACTGAAATGTTTAAGTTCATAAAATAGTTTCATAATTTGTTCACAAAAGAAGCTTATCTGTATGATTTCTAAATTCTCCAAACTTAATATGTTTTATAAAGTTTGCTATACTTTTCAGAATTCAAAGAACCATGGCATTTATTAGGAACTTTGGAAGAGAAGAAATGTGGATTTTTAAAAATAGTGACTTGAATAATCTTTCCTTTTAAATAAATGAAATAAAAATGAATATACTTCAAATACTTCATTAAGCCTTCATCTTGTGGCTAAGGAGACGGCTTGGTGAGTAAAGCACTTGCAGTGCCAGCATGGGCAGGGGTGAGTCTGCATTCCCCGCATCCACCTGTCAACTTGGACAAGCATACATTCCAAGTACTGGGGGAAGCATGTGGCTCCTGAGGGCTTGTTGCCCAACAAGTCTATTCTGTTTTTGTATTCTGTGTTCAGCGAGGGGCCCAGTATGACAGCCAAACCCATATAGACAATATCCAATGGCACATCAGAGTAATCAACATTGTCATTTCCTTTAACGTTTAGAATTTTGTGTTTGAGGATGTGTGAAACTCATCTTTTCTCCTGCTTTACAAATCACAAATGAAATGCCTGTGAACTACAGATATTGCACATTCCATTAAACGTTAACATTCATTCTGTCCTTGCAAATGGCTAGTGTTTATCCCACCCCCAGACTTATATAGATTCATGTACACACATCAGTATGCATGTACACACAAATGAGAAGGGTGTCTTCTTTTGTACTTGATCTTACTTTTTGAGGTATGGTCTCTCATTGAACAAAGAGTTCATCAATTCAGCTCTACTGTCTTACCAGGTATTTCAGGAATCCCCTGCCTATCACTAGGACTGCAGGTACATACTTCCATGTCTGGCTTTTATTTTCACATGGTTGCCAGGGATTCAAACTCTGATCTTCACATTTGTGTAGCAAGTCCATAAGATTTCTCCTCAGTCCTTAGGAAATAAATGTTATGTGTCATAATTTAAACCAGTAAATGTAGCAGTGTGTCCATTGGCTTATTTTACTTAGCATAATCTCTTCCAGTTCATTCCACAATAAAGCAAGTGACAGCATCCACTGTCTTACAAACAATGTTACATTATTAACAGGTAACACATCTTTATTCATTCACCCATCAAGGTCTATCACAGTTGATTATATATCATGACTCTTGTGGATTGCTACAGTAATTTGTGAGGGAATATATCTCTTTGAAGTATTTAATTTCCTTTAGAAACACCAGTAGTGGGATAGGTGTACCATACAGCAGATGTTTAGTGCTTTTGAAGATCACCTACATTGTTCTCTATAATGGCTATCCTAATTTACTTCCGCATCAATAGTGTATGAGTTTTCTTTTCTCTACATATTTTTAATTATTTATTTTGCAGCTATAATGTAGGTATACCATTTCCTGGTTCACTTTCCTATTTCCAACCCATACACACACCTCCTTGCTTTCTTAAATTCATGGCATCTTTTGTTACAAACATATATATGTACATATATATGTATGTATGTATCTCAATATAGGTATATTCCTAAATGCATAAACACAATCTGCTTAGTCTGCATTAAGTTACTTGTACATATGTTTTTAGGACTGGTCATTTGGTATTAGATAATCAACTGGTGAACTCTTCCTTGGGGAAGATCATTTTCCTCACTCTCAGCATTAGCTGCTTATAATTTTTTTGTACAGTATACCTCCTGTACCTAATGTTGAGGAACACTACAGAAGAGGGGGCAGAAAGATCTTTAGAGCCATAGAATTGGGGAATTTGCTGTGAGATTGCCTCCTAGAAATGTCAGAAGTTACACCCATGAAGTCTCACCAAGATGACTGCCTAAACATGACCTGAACAAAAATACCAACAGATTGCTAATGTGAACAAATCCTTATAACAATGTTTATCTTATTTTGTATATTTGAGACACTGTTTTTATGATGTGGATTTTTTACCATAGAAAGCAGTAAACTATTTTAGGACAAATATTATGTAATTGTACGACAATTAAAACAAGTTAACTCCACTCTAAACTTTTAGATGGGTATTTCAGCGTATGTTTACTCACAATATTTTCTATTTTCTCCTTAGAATACTATATAGTTTATGCTAATGATAAGCTGTTAAAGTAACAGTTTTATGGAGATGGACTATGTTGTGTGTAAAATTTCTTTACTAAAATGAAGTTAATTTATATAGCCACCTTATTGCCCTATTAAAAATTCATGGAAGTATCATATGTTAAAACTACTATGTAGAAGGCTTATCATTGTATCTTCAAAGATTAAGAAATGAAGATGCTAGATAATTCTCTGGAGGGTATCACCCATAAGGACCTACCTTCTCCCTCTTACCTCCAGCACTGTACTTCCCCCATCAAGCCTTCTTTCTGTTACTTTAGACAGGGTCATCCTATAAGCCATCTGTTGATACTCTATATTCTTTGAGATGAACTTGATGTGCCTATAGAGACCTCATCTACAGACTTTGTTTTTGTGCTGACTTTCAGTAATCCATTCTGATTTTTTTTTTAGTTCAACGTGCCCTCATGCTTTATGTACTACAGCTTGAGTTAGAAATCCTTCTCATGCTTTCTTTTGGGTCTCACTTTGGCTCCTCCTGGTTTTAGGTTGTGTGTTTATCCAATCATCTCTCAATTTCTTAGGTTTCACTCTTCTGGGTTTTCATAGAACCATAATGTGATTAACAGTTAAAGTGCAGCTATACAACCTGAACTATAATTATATGCTCACTTAGTTTTATCTTATTTCATTTGATATATTATGTTTTGTTCATTTCCCAGTTCAAGCACCCAAATTTTCTAAGTATGCTACTTACTAATCACATTATAGGCATTCAACATATTATTGGATGTTGAGCTACTGAAAAGCCCAGAATATTTGTGAGATAATAATTGGATTTAATTTTAGAACTGCACTAAGACAACAACAAAGAATATACACTGTTGGTGGAGACGCAAGTTTTACTGCACATTGTTTATACAAATCATCATTAATCTGAAAATAAACTATAAATACAGACCAAACACTGAACCCAGAGAAATCTCCATGAAAAATACAGGCTTTGAGTAAGAATGGCTATTTTTCAACAAAATAGACAATGTGGGATAGATTTCAACCTGTTCTGAATGTCAAAACCATTACTGTATAGGCATATTTTCTAAAGAACAGAATGCTTTCATGATAAGGCATACAAGGAACTGTGGAATGTGTCTTGGGTTGGTCTGTAAATCCAGAAGAGGACCCGAGGCTTTGATATTGTGTGTGTGTTCCTCATCTCAGTACCATACATCAAAGGACACTACCAGGGAAAAGCCTGATTCTAAAAGAGATTCCCTGTGGTCATAAAGAGAGATAAGCTGAGTGATAAATTCAGAAAAGGATTTTCACATCATCAGACATAGCTACAACCCTTAAAACATGAATTTCTTTTTACACAAAACGAGGAGGAAAATAATCATTAGTCCACTAGTAAAATGTCCCCTCTGGATTCTATGTATTGTAAGCATAAAAAATATAGATGCTCTCTTAATAATTCTCTTATTTCCAAAGTGCTTATATATGAAGAATGTTTTTGAACAGTTTACCCAAGATGCAACAAAATGCCTGTAAGCATGGATACATTGTCATACACACACACACACACAAACACACACACACACACACATATACATGCATGCATGCATACATATGTACATATATACTGTCATTGGTGTTATATCAATGACAAAGTATAATTACTGGATCCTTCTTACCTCTAGTGTTATGACTCAGCAAAGTGTGTCTTTTCTTTGTTGATTACTAGCCGCATTTAAAATTTCATCTAGCTATTTAAAGTAAAGACTTGTGTGAGGCTGAGGAATGGATTTTGAATACTACCTAATATAGCTAGCATACTGCTTGTATTTAATGAATGGCTATTTCTATATTTGCTAGTCCTTACATTTAAGAAGTCTTCTACTGGAACAGCTTTATGATGGCTGCCTTGAGACCTGAGAACCCTATAAAAACATGCCAAGAATAAGTTGAGTTCAATTTAGTAGACAAAGTACATTGCAGACATGGCTTCTTCCTTATACAAGGACAGTACTTGGTCACTTCAATATCCTTCTCTATTTCAATTGTCAGGTTGCAGAGCAAAGAAACATGTCTCTAGAGTTTCATTTGTTAATTTTACTATTCCACATGTGTGCTTCTGAGAGAGATTATTTTAGGCACATTTTTCCCTCTGCATATGTTGCACCTGTAACTATTCCTGGCTTTCTGGATATATCTTTAATCATCTCATATCAATGTCTTTTCCTCTGCCACAGGGTAGCCAAGCTTCATGGAATTGTCAGCACCTGCATGTCCACCCTTTCCCTGCAGAGTTTGTATTGAATTTCAAGGCATTTTTATACTTTTCAATGCTCAGTGACCACAAGTACACCATTTCATAAACCCTCTGTCATCAGAGCTTCTCTGGGGATAAAGACTGGCAAGCTGTGACAAGTCCCCTCCTTCATGTGTATTTCTCATCCTTCACCTCATTTAGCCATATGGTGTTTCATGACCAGCTGCCGTGTGACCCTGGTCTCTGTCCTTGATGAAAATCTAAAAAACACATAATAGAGATAGAGACCAGCATGGCAACATCTGAAATTAGTGCTCTCATAGTTTCTTTTGGTGATGAGAGACTACTATAGTGAAAATCTGGACACATCATTTTATTAAGAAAAAAAAACCCAATGATTGAAAGACAGCCAACCTTCTAGCTAGGCAAGAGGTAGAGAAGGAGGGAGTGAGAGAGAGAGGGAGGGAGGGAAGGAGGGAAGAGGAAGGGAGGGAGAGGATTAGTTGTAGAAATCGTACTTTGTAAAATAACTAGAACTACTAAGAAATTGAAATAAAAGTCAGTTGAAGACAGTACTCTTTAGTAATAACAGTCAAAAAGTTAACCACTCTCTTGTATCATAGGAAATAACTTTTACTATTTTAGGATTCTAAAAACTAAAAAGAAAAAAATGGCTCCAATTCCATTTGATAGCTCAGTAAATTCTGTTAATGGGAATTTTCTAGCGTAGCCAAGAGATTTTTGAGGAAGTTTAAAACAACATATTTAAATGTGTGGTAGAAGGTAGACTTGGAAATGTTTAGCACTGAGACGGGAATGCTGTGTAACTTTCCCTGGGTATCGTTCTGAAGTTCAGGCTGACTAAACACTGTGTTTGTGTTGGACTGAATGGTGGTGGGTATGTGAGTCAGCAGAGTAGGCCCAGAAGGCAACGGTGCAGCAGACCGTGGAGATTTATGAAGCATTAGTGTGCCATGTTCTCATTGCTAATCCCATGATACTTATCCATAAATTTTGTAAACGCTGGAGCGAATTAAAGGGAAATGAAAGTAAAAGCAATAAGCAAGTATATACATCTAAGATAAATTACAAATTGTTCCAATTAAATGGAGCTTTAATTTTTCTTTAAAATTTTTATTAGTATATATGAAGTATATATAGAAAGGATCACATTAGGATATTTTCATACATCTACACAGTGTGTTATGATCGCAATCACTCACCAATGTTACCCTCTATTCTTCCCCTCCCCGTTGTTGTTACTACCTTGTCTTCAGGTCTACAAGAGTTCTGTAGTATATGATAATAAAGGAAGAGGCTGCCACTCTGGGGATAGCTGAATATCTGCTCTAACGCTAATCACTTTGCTTTATTTTGAAAATATTGGGCAAACTCTGAAGAGGCATAAAATGCTTGGCTATTAGAAGTATATCGTTTTAGTGTGAAAAGTAGAAACAACACAAAATAAAATTGAAAAAGCAATAAGGACAATATTATTTCAGAATGTTTTCTGGGTTCATGTACCCACCAGAAGGAATGTATAAGCCCTGGATAGCTGGAAAAGAGTTCTACCATTCTGCTTCCAAACACAGACTGAGGAGATAAGGCACCCCAAACACACCTTCAGTCTCTCTATTCAAGATGAGCCCTTGATTTCAGCATCAGTCTGGCTGTGTGTCTACTTTGCATTTCTTCCCAAGTCATGTGCTGGTTCCTAGCTAGGTCCCCATTTCACTTATTTTTATGCTTAAGTTGTGACTAACAAAATTAAAAATGATTGCGTAAGAAGTCAATCATATGTTTAAGTTTGTATGATGAATTTCCAGAGAATGTGGACTTGGCAAATTGCCAGGCTGACTGGTAGAGAGGGAGAATGTGGGGAGAGGGGTTCACCCTATGGTTCAATCTTAGGTGGTTTCATATGCTACATGCTCCCATGAGAAAGACTGAAAACCCTATAAAGGATTAAAAGCAATGGGAGGTTATCATATTTGCTACAATAAAACTCATAATTCGAAGTGGGAATTTTCCTCTGTCTAAACACATGTTTGTGGGAGGAAGGCAAAAATGATGGGCAGGACAAATTGCTCATGGAATCTAGAAAACAAAGAACGGAAATTGTGGAAGAGAAAATGCATATTCCAATCACTCTGATGGAAGCATTAACCAGCAATTCCCTAAAATCAAGACAGTTAAAATAGCATTTCCAAATTTAAAACTTCATGTGTCACAGCTCATTCCTTATGCTAATGCATTAAAAGAGGATATTATGAACTATCATGAATGTCCAGTTATTCTTTTTGTTGTTGCTGCTGTCCTTCTGAACTGTTATAACTCCCTGTGTAAATTCATGATTGTCCTGCCTCCACCTTCATTTTACTGGAATGTAAACTTTTACCATTGTAGTCAGTAAACTGGTGGGAAGCTTGTTTGTGACACTGAAGAACTCAAGCTAAGGGCAAGTGCTTTCTAGGCAATTAATTAATTCACTAACTAGTTAACATTCCTAGCCCCAATTTCCAGATAACTTAGTTTGGCTTTCATGTGGAAATTCATTAGTCTGTCTAGTCTGTGAGGAACATTCTGTCTATATTCTTTTGCTCTCACAACTCTTTCACATCTCTGTCTTTTAACAGTTGGGATGAAAATATATGAATATCTCTCACGCTATTCCACTCTTTGTGTGCACTAGCTCAGTGACACTGCCAATTATTTTAGGGAAACAGTAAACCACACACAATTATCTTTCCCTGATTTACCATTCCTTGTGCCCAAACGATTTATTAGTGTTTCTTTTCTGAAAAAGAAATGCTATAAAGATATACAATAAGCTAAGGGTTTAGATCATAACTTGTCTCTCCAATAACTATACCAGAAGGAAGTAAGAGTTAACTGAACAATCAAAGTATCTAGGAAGAACTTGATTGGGCAGTTGCTTACTGCATTCTATCTGTAGAAAGATCTTCATTGGTCCGCATGTCATCAATTGCAAATTACAGAATGTGTATTAAAAGTTTCATAACTTATGTGAATTATTTATTAGGGAATACCCATACCATTTTGACTATAAACCTTACATGTTGTACAATACATTCTCACATGTATCCTTCTAAATTAACACAAACCCTTCTAAATTCTGAATGGATCCTTGGGGTATATGTGATTTGTTGAATGAATCAATAGTTATATACTATGTATTTTGATTTTTAAATATCTTATTTAAGATCTCTTTCTAGTGTTAAAGATCATATATCATCACAGAGTGACAGTTTCTTATATTTCTTCCAGTATACATTAATCTTTATATAAAATTCAATTCTCATTTCTTCATTATGTTAGTTTTAGTTTCAGTATTAATACCTATTTCTGTCTTGTTTGTTTTATTTTACAAGGAAAATTGGGTTGTTCACTTTTTAGAGCTGGTTATTAGTGATAAGTAAAAGAAAACCAAACTGCCAAATCTTGTCTTATAATCTCAGTATATTAACAGAGGTCTGTAGTCTTGAGAGGTATTTGGAGTTTATTTAAGACAGTGATTCTCAACCTTCCTAATGCTGTGACTATTTATTATAATTCTTCATGTTGTGGTGACTTACAACCATGAAGTTATCTTGTTCCTACTTCATAATTGTGATTTTGCTACTGTTACGAACCATAACGTAAATATATGATGTTCAGGATATCTGATATGCAACCCTCAAAGGGGTTTGTCCCATGGGTTGAGAACCAGTGGTTTAAGATAAAGAACACATTGAGAGTTTGAGATGAGAGGGCTTCAAGTTCAAGGCCTTCAGGTAGATCCTGGACCATTTAGTGAAAATCTGATTCAAATGAGTTCAGTGAGGACTGACTGAATATATGGAAAGTGGTGCTCCTGCAGAGCAAAAGTAGGCCCTGAATTTGATCTCCTGTGTGCAAAGAGAAAAAAGGAGGAAGGTCCTTACTCTGGTTTTAGATATCTACTGCTTATTCTGCTTCTCAGTTTCTGCTCACAGTGATGTTTTCCATATGGAAACATCACTCTAGAATATGGTAAGCTAATTTCTGTGAATGAATTCATTTTCACCACTACCAAATTAATCTGAGTAAAGACTGAGTTATGTGAATAAATGCTTTTTAATTTGGATTTTAACATATGGTTTTCTAATACACATTTTAAAACTCAGCAAATATGTTTCAACCAGATTGGAGTAACTTTATTTATAGAAAGACTCTTCAAAGTGTAAGACAAATACAAAGGTACAAACCCCATTACTCAAATGATTAAGTTTCCTTATCTCAGAATTAAAGCAACCTTTACACAAGGTACAAATACACTCATCTAACCATCTGGTAAGTTATATGCTGAAAATACATGTATTAAATATCTTCTGTGTATAAAGAACAGTTGCAAGGAACAGGGATGGAGTATACAAGGCAAACCCCTGCCCTGATGAAGTTCACATCCCCTAAAAATTATTCTTTAGATTCAATTAGTTATGTAGATAGAAAGCTATACAATCAATTGCCTAGACACCATAATTTGGATACCCGTGTCTTCTAAATCTTAGTGTGCTGAAATCTCATTCTCAGTATAATGGTATTGAAGTTGTAAAATGTTTAAGGGATGGCCCCACTTGGGAGAGAATTAGACCACGGGCTCCATCACCAGAATGAATCAATTCATTTCCATAAGCGAGGCCACTCCACTGTGTTTGGCTACATCAGAACCAGAAATTTTCCATTTGGTTTTCTCCATTACATTGTGACCCAGCAGGGAAGGTGACTATGACATGATGCAGTCTGGACCCTCTAGTCACAAAAGTCAAGAGTCAAATGAACTTAATGTACTATTCACCATATAGTATTCTCTTTTAGCAATAACAAAAGACTAAGTCATTGAGCAAAGAGTGATCAAAATGGATATGTTTCTGATGCAGAGAATACAGACAGGACATCTGAAAATGACAGCCAGAACAGTGTTGTACTTAAGTATATCATCCAGGGTCAAATGACTTGGTCACATACAGGTCAGGTGTCCTCAAAGCAAGTACTTCAGCTTTCCATTTCTCAGCTTTTTCTCCTTATAAATGCTGATTATGACCGTAGTAACTAGTTCTTAAGAATATGTTAAGCATCTTAAGAGTATCTTAAGCCCACAGCTGAGATAAATTTATATACCACATATATAATATCTGATTCACAGAGAAAATAGAAGATGTGGAAGAAAAAGAAATCTGAAACCTTCCTAGAAATTAGACCAAAAGATGAACTACTGACTCTATCCTGTGAATGGACTTGGCAAATACATCAATTTTCCTTGATATCTATTTCCTAAGTTTGAGATAAATAATTGTCAATTCCTCCTTTGATTAAAAAATGAAGCTTAATAACTGCCCTGGGAGAAACTTGGATAGATATAAAACAGTCTACTAACATTTTTTCCCTGTGAGATGCTAACTTCAGGGAAACAATGCAGGTTAGAAAAAAGACATGAACATTGGCCAGCACAAAGTATTTATGTCCCCACTATATTGTTGAGTAATTCCTATGTATAAGGCGCCTATGGGTCAGTCTATGGATAGTAAATAGATTTTACTTGATTGCATTTTCAGATGGTTTGGATAATTCAGATACCCAGTCAAGATCTCAAGATAACAGAGAATAGCTACAGATCTGACTGAGTTATTGGGTGCAATGATAACACACATAGATCATGTTAGCACACAAACAACTTCTATTGGATGCTTCTGTAGCTGTAATCCTCATATTAGAAAATGAATATTAAATGCTTAGTGTTGAAAAGTTGTCATGAAGACATACATTAGGCAGAAAGAAAAGAGAGCTAGAATTATTAAAAGTCATATTTCTCAAGTTGAAATTATGGATGCATTTGCAGTATATAGTAGCTTGTCAGAACTGAAGTCTTATTTTTTCTGTAAACCCACAGGCATATCGTTAGTGTCATCTTTGAAATATTCACTAATTCAATGGCAAAATTGTAAATTGTCTTGATTCTAAAAGGTATAGAGCCACCTGTTATTTTGAAAACCTAAATATCATGTATTTAAAATATGATAAAATTAAGGCAGCTACCACTGCATGAATCACAGATGCAAATTTGCTGGCATAAATGTAGAATGATACATTGTACAATTCTGGCAATTATGTCAGAAATCAGTCTACAGCAATTTATTAACATCATTGCTTAAGCAAAAGTGGAGGGATATGACATCTGTAACTAATATTATGATCTATGTTATTTTATATTATGTTTTTGATTTTATGAACAGTAGTCAAGCATGAGATAATTTGAATAGCTAATTATTAAAATACTCAGGTTTCTCATTCAGCTACTGTTCAAGAATGTGGATTCATTTTGCAAATTATAGGTCTTATTTTCCTGATGAAGAAGATGGAAAGCGACAAGTTTTAAAGAGAGGTGTGTTAACTCCTTCATGGCCTAATATGCTATGCCTTGACAAAACTGACTGAGGAGCTGCCATGATTCTGAGATTATGCATAAAAAACAAATTATGCAAATAAAGCAAGTTTTTAAAGTACTATTTTTCTTATTTATCTAAAACTGAATTATATGCTCTAGTTTTTAATAGTTCTTAGATATCTTCTCATAAGTCTACTAAAACTATTTCTTTGTGAAGATGCTGTTATACAGTCATAAATTACATGGGTGTTCTTTAAAACAATTGTGGTGTTTATTCCCTAAAGTGGCACAGGTGACCTCATTTCATCTGAGTAGGGTTGGACATTCAGGAAGGAATATAGAGCAAAACTGATGTGGCACCTTTTATTGTTGTGGTTGAACAATGTGGCAAATATAATGGAGTGGTCACTCTAGGATTAAGGAAATTGTCATAAAATCATGCCTCAATGAAATGAAAGAATAGAGATCCTTCTTTCCTTCAGAAGTGAAAAGCTCTAATGTCAACAACTGAGGCACTGCCCCCTCAGCCAGAGAACTGTGGGTGAGCTCTGCATTCATGGAAGAGCCTGCAGGAAAGTTTTCTGGCTCTCAGGTACATGCAGTTGATCCTATCCACAACCAGGGAGCTAGATAGTGGGTCTTTCTTCAGATGGATCCTGCAACATCAACTGCATGCTCTCCAGAATTGCAGCTAGTGAAGCACAGAACTGCGCAAAGCCTGACTCAGATATCTGAGACTAAAAAGTGAACTGTATAAAATAATCATGCTAGTGGTTATACAGTAATCTGTGGTTAATATGATATGTATGCCATCCTGTTCCTAGAAGAGCAGAGATCATTGAGTCTACCAGGACAAGCTGAGTTGTCTTTACAACAGTCATTCAGAGCTTGGGTATTCAGCACAGGTCATGAGTATTGTCAAATCAGTTTACTTGGGGAATATATTCTGAGCAATATGAGGATGTTGTTCGTAAGTGAGAATTAGCAAACAATGCTAGACTTGGAAACTCAATTTTGTTTAAAAGTTGAGACTTGGATTACATAATTTATAAACAGGTATTTCTGATCTGCAAACTATACATATTAGAAATATGCAGTGAGGTAAGTTCTGACAGATAGAGAAACCCCTCAAAAAATCTGGCAACCCAAGTAATGATGACTTTTCTCTAATTAATAATCTCCCACCCAAGTTCATACTATTAATTCCATTTAAATTCAGTGAGTTCCATACAAAATTAACTCATAAAAGTAAGGAGGGGACTTGTTGAAAAAAGAAGTAATTCAGAAAAACTGTGAGTGTGTGATGAAGGGTAATAGTGGATTGATGTCAACTAAAGTACTGGTATGTAAGAAACGGCCAATTTATAAAATTATTAAAAACAAAATATCCCCCTCCACCTTTTCGATAATCATCCTGAATGTACGTATTCTTGTCTTGCCTTGGAATGCAAAAAGCTAGGGTCCATTTAACACTTGCATGGGAGAAACTTCTCTTTCTGTAATGAGCACTGCTTACATTTTATAACAGGTCATGCTCTTGATTCTCTGCTCACATATACATGCCCATTTTATGTCAAAGTGATGTTAATTTTCACAGTTATTTAACTTTCAGTGTATGTATCATTGCTTGTATACAGGTACATACCATCTGAACATATACATTTACTTTTCTTTACAAATGAATCAAATAATTCATAATGCAGTAGGTGAAAATCAGTGGAAAATGCAGTTGTAATGCATTTTCCAATAAATGGCTCTCAGTAGTTAACTGACATCATATACTAAAAAATCAACAAGGAAAAACATAGATGGTTAATGGCGGCATACAGGCTTCCTCCTACAATAGTCCTAACTTTATCCACACCAGAAGAGGAATACTGCATCAAAAACAAACAGTGACCATGATAAAACATAATCCCTGCACTCAGAGAATATTGTACAGATTTATGACAGGGCTATAAAAGTGAAATTGTTAAACATTATTGTCTTTCCTTCATAGGACAAACTTGATCTATATTTGCCATGCTCATCTGTGATACAAATTGTAGTAGAGTTTTTTTTTAACCTAAGTCATGACTTCTCCAGTTTTATCAGTTTCTACTCATTAGCTTCAGGCATACACAATCAACATCATCTTCGAATGCACATTTTGCTTTTCTTATCTGTCCAACTCCTATCACATTTACTAATTAAATTGAGACCTATGAGTGAAGAGAAGTACATAAATATTTGTTACTTCTATTCTAGTAACTGAGTTGCAAAAATGTAAGGGTCATGACTAGCAAAAATAGAGATGAGCAAGTTTAGTATAGAAAAAAGAGAAACAAGCAAGATTATTGCATAAATGAATCCTCAACAACAAAATAGTGGAAAGTATAGTTTCATGATAACCTCGGGTTTTGTTGCTGTTGCTGCTGTTATGTGTTCATTTATGTGTGCTTCAGAAATGCTGTTTACCCACAGGAAAATTTTGAATTATTCTGAAACCGCCAGACTTGAGTAAATTCACAAACTCAGTCACAAGAAGAAACCAGCTCTCCAGGAAATGTCAACTCTTTTATTTTTAGCTTTTGTCTTCCAACCCTAGAACTAAATCCTAAACTTAACTAGTAAAGAATTCATTGTGTCTTTGAGTAGGAAACTACCCACAAGCTAAGTGAAATCCAAAGTCATTTATAAATAACATAACAATCAAGAGAGTCTGTCTGTCTCTTTCTCGCCAATGACCTGAAAATGTGCCTCATACTTTTCTTTACAAATGAATCAAATAATTGATAACATCATGAGGATCTGCTAATATATTATTTTTGAGTCTGTATGTAATTTTATACATCGAAATTAAGGGTATGAAAATCCATCAACATAATCCACCATATAAACAAGCTGAAAAACAAAAATCACATGATCATCTCACTAGATGCTGAAAAAGCCTTTGACAAAATCCAACACCCCTTCATGATAAAGGTCTTGGAGAGATCTGGGATAACAGGGACATACTTAAACATAATAAAAGCTATATACAGTAAACCAACAGCCAACATCAAACTAAATGGACAGAAACTCAACGCAATTCCTCTAAAATCAGGAACAAAACAAGGCTGTCCACTCTCTCCATACCTTTTCAACATGGTACTTGAAGTTCTAGCTATTGCCATACGACAACAAAGGGGGATCAAGGGGATACAAATTGGGAAGGAAGAGGTCAAACTTTCACTGTTTGCAGACGATATGATAGTTACATCAATGACCCAAAGAACTCTACCAGGGAACTCTTACAGCTGATTAACACCTTCAGCAAAGTGGCAAGCTACAAGATCAACTCAAGAAAATCAGTAGCCCTACTGTATACAGATGATAAAAGGGCTGAAAGAGAAATCAGAGAAACATCACCCTTTACAATTGCCACAAACAACATAAAATACCTTGGGGTAACGCTAACCAAACAAGTGAAAGACCTGTATCGTAAGAACTTTGAATCTTTAAAGAAAGAAATTAAAGAAGCCCTCAGAAAATGGAAAGATCTCCCATGCTCTTGGATAGGTAGGATCAATGTAGTAAAAATGGCAATCCTGCCAAAAGCAATCTACAGATTCAATGCAATCCCCATTAAAATTCCAGCACAATTCTTCACAGACCTTGAAAGAACAATAATCAATTTTGTATGGAAAAACTAAAGACCCAGGATAGCCAAAACAACCCTGTTCCACAAGGCAATGTCCGGAGGCATCACCATCCCTCACCTCAAGCTCTATTATAGAGCTATAGTCCTGAAAACAGCTTGGTATTGGCACAAAAATAGACAGGTAGACCAATGGAATCGAATTGAAAATCCGGGTATTAACCCACACACATACGAACATCTGATCTTTGACAAAGAAGCTAAAAATATACAATGGAATAAAGAAAGCATCTTCAACAAATGGTGCTGGCATAATTGGAGACTGGCATGTAGAAGAATGTGGATCGATCCATGTTTATCGCCATGCACAAAACTTAAGTCCAAATGGATCAAAGACCTCAACATAAATCCAGCCACACTGAACCTCTTAGAAGAGAAAGTGGGTGGTACCCTTGAACGAATTGGTACAGGAGACAGCTTCCTGAACATAACACCAGTAGCACAGACAGTGAGATCAACAATTAATAAATGGGACCTACTGAAACTGAGAAGCTTCTGCAAGGCAAAGGACACAGTCAGCAAGACAGAAAGGCAGCCCACAGAATGGGAAAAAATATTCACTAATCCCACATCTGACAGAGGGTTGATCTCCAAAATTTACAAAGAACTCAAGAAGCAAGTCTCCAAAACAGCAAAGGACCCAATTAAAAAGTGGGCTGCAGAACTAAATAGAGAGTTTTCAATAGAGGAGTCTAAAATGGCTGAGAGGCACTTGAGAAAGTGCTCAACATCCTTAGCCATCTGGGAAATGCAAATCAAAACAACTCTGAGATACCATCTCACTCCTGTCAGAATGGCTAAAATCAAAAACACCAATGACAATTTATGCTGGAGAGGATGTGGTGAAAGGGGAACACTCCTCCATTGCTGGTGGGAGTGCCAACTGGTTCAACCACTTTGGAAATTAGTATGGAGATTCCTCAGAAAAATGGGAATAAACCTATCACAAGACCCAGCAACTCCACTCTTAGGCATATATCCAAAAGATGCCCATTCATACAACAAAGATGTCTGTTCCACTATGTTCATAGCAGCTTTATTTGTAATAGCCAGAACTTGGAAGCAACCTAGATGTCCCTCACCCGAAGAGTGGATAGAGAAAATGTGGTACATCTACACAATGGAGTACTATTCAGCAGAAAAAAATAATGGAATCATGAGATTCGCAGGCAAATGGATGACACTAGAAGAAACCATCCTGAGTGAGGTAACCCAGTCACAAAAAGAGAAACATGGCATGTACTCTCTCATATATGGATTTTAGACATAGATCTGGGGAGTGCCAGCCTACAATCCTATGGACAGAGAGTCTGGGAAACAGAAACTTCATTTAGTGGCTGGTTAAGTACTGAGCTGAACTCAAGAAAGCCAGTAACAGAGAGGGAGGACTGATGATCAAAGGGATTAAGACTGGGCTGGTTTAACCCCAGAAACAGCTGACCAGACAAAGGTTAACTCTTGAATCCCAGGCATCAGCCTGGGAATCCAGCATGGGACTGATCAATACCCCCTGAATTTGGGTGTCAGTGAGGAGGCCTAGGGAACCTATTGAGCCTTGGGCAGCAGATCAGTACCCATCCCAAGTATACACACGGACTTTGGACTCCCATAGAACAATGTGAGGTGCACTCTCACCCTGAACTCTTGGGGAAGGGTCTAGGCCCTGCCCTATATGAAATGACAGACTATGGACACCCCCATGGAGGGCCTCACCCTCCCTGGGGGAATGAGGGGATAACGGGGGGGGGGTTGGGGGTAGGGCACGGGAGGAGGGGAGGGAAAGGGAGAGGGACCTGGAACTGACTTGTGAAGCAACCTCGTTTCTTATCTAAATTTAAACTGGAAAAAAAAGAAAGTTATTTGAATGCATGTTAAACATTTATGTAATTTTTGAAAGGTTATATCTGATTTTTTTTTACCAAAATAAATCTGGAGAATAAACAAAAAAAAAAGAAATTAAGGGTATGATTTGCAAGTATAAAGGATTAACATCATCCCCACATTCCACATATAAAAGCCACTTTTTTAGAACTCAGCTAAATCAAGCTTAGACGTCACAAATCTATAATCAGAGTAGAAAAGCCAACATCAATTGTGTATAATTAAGAATACATCCTGCTTTATGAGTATTGACTGCCCATAAAAATAATTCACCTGTGCCTTGTCAATACATATTTGGATGCTCTAAGAAAACATGTACCACATTCTACACTTCAGAAAAATACCATTTGATGTGAAGACATGTTGCACATGTAGCCATCTCAGTGAGAGGAAGCCACAACTTGTCTTTAGGATAGTTATGAGTGAGTTTAGGTATATAATTTCATATATGTCACACATTCCACCCCTTTTGAATTTCTTAACCTTATTGATACTCCACAATTTTGGTTTCCTGCTTGCCAATGTCATTGGTCTCTCCTCTCAACAATTATGCTCATGTTCATCTACCTTAATTCTCTGAATTCTAGCACTCTGAATTCTAGCATCTCAGTTCTGAGATTTTTTCTTTGAATAATCTCTGCCAGGACTTTATAATTGTCTTTATTTTTGTTTTCTCCTTGGCTCTGATCCTTGGCTCTTAATCTGGAGATGTCTTGAAAAGGTGGTTACAATTTCATAGCTTAACCTTTTAGAACATTGACTAATGAGTCAGAGTGTCTGTTTCCTCATTACTTTTACTAGAAAGGAATAAAGTGAAGTTGTAATTAATGCATGGGAAACTATTTGAATGTTTATTTTGCAATAGTTATGTAATCTGGGATGGTAATTCAACTGGTAGATGACATTATTAGGAATTTCAATCATAAGTGTAAAAAGTGATTTAAAAATCCTTTTAAAAGACTGTTCCAAAAAAGATTCTCACATATGTCACTTCAAGCAAGTACCTTATGACAACAGGCATATAGAAAGTCTCGTGACTCCTTTATTAAACCCAATCCTGCAGATTCATTGCAGAAGTTTATAAAATGTGTTCTTGGCAAAAGACAGGGAAAATAACTAAAACAGGGTTTGTTGTTTAGTAGAAAACAGGTTTTCTACTAAAATCTTCAAGGTTGTTGTAATGTTAGAGTATCTGCACTAGATTTCAGCTGTACTACCATATTGACAATACTAGTTTTATATACGACAGATTTCTATCTTCATAAGCTGTAGAGATGCGTGTGTTTTGTTCCAGTAGCTTTCTAGGGATGATCAAGCCTAATGTGGATGGCATAATGTGGATGGATATTGGTTCTTCCAAATTTTGTAGTTGATATGACAACATGAAAAAAGAATGCATGAAAATGGTAAATGATTGATGGTGCCAAAAAGTGGTGAGAAGGGGGATGAGATTTACACTACTAAGTGGACAATTACATGAAAGGAGTTAGTACTTTCTTAATAGAGTATGAATATTATTTCTTGGTTGGTCATTGGCTAAAACAAACACTAGCTACATTACTTCTCAGTGTTGGAAGATTCTACTCACACACCTCTAGATTAATACATAATTCAATCACATCTACCACAGGAATCCCACTCTTTGGCTCATGCACACTGACTCTGAACATCTTTACCAAATTTTTTTCCTAACTCATTATAGACATGAATTACAATATAGTAAACCTGTCCTTTGGAATGATATAATTAGTTCTTTAATATAAGAGACTAGAAGACTTGAGAATTGATTTACCTATACTCAGAAGACAAATCGTGGTGTGGCACATCAGAGAGAAGACATTATTGGCAGCTGTCTTGTCACTGCTGATCAGTACCTGCCACTGCTCTCTGCATCCCTACCACATGCCTACTCAAGCAACACGACACTGCTGCTCATGATAATAAGCCAAATTGCATATGACAGCCTAAATGAAGAAGACACATATTGTAATAGAGCATGCTTGACTTGTACACTGTCATTTCCAGAACCATCTACCTGAAAAAGGACAACAGAAGGCTAATTGATGTTCAAACTGGAGAAAAGATGGTTATACATCTTCATATTTGCATCTCACTAGGCAGGAATATCACCTTGTGACAGCTTTGGCAGTGTGTAGGAGCAACTGTAAAGCAGTTCAGGGCAGTTTATTATGTTCAGCTGTTCCCATCAGAACTCAGTTCCATTAGGATAGTAGCTTGAAATTGGCTAAGTATATCTGTATACACACCAGAATTAATTTACACAAATCAATAATGTTTTTTCATCAGTACCTGGCTTATTAGATTTTCCAAATTTGTAATTTTCCTCAGAAAACAAGCTTAATGTTAAAACTTAATAAAAAGTATTTCATCTTCTAGAAATACCCTCAAGTTTGGTAATTTTGTGATTACTTTTACAAAGCTGGTCATATAGGTAAATAAACTAAAGAGCACATATTTTCTCTATTATAGTGCCTTCAGAAATTCGTATCTAGTATTTGGTGATAAAATATGTGAATCTGTCTTAGCCTTAAGCAAAATGTAATGGAGGGGAAAAAAGAAGGAAGAAACCCTCAGAGAGAATGGTAGAGCAGCTGCCAAATTTCTTCATGGACAACAAAACTTAGATTATCTGTTTTTGATTAATGTTATTTTTACAGAGTGTGGGCAAACTCTGCTCCTGTGAAGACTTCATGCTCTGCATTTCTGTGATTTTTCTGTCACTTCTGAGCTGGGGGTGGTGGTGGCGGCATTTGCTGTCATTATCACTGTGTTTACAATGAATACCTAATCTTCTCTCCCATGTCTTTATTTGAGTATTCCTCTGCTACCAGACTAATCTCTTTGAAGGTTATAGGTGTGTCTTTATTTCTTGTGGACTTCATAGTAACTGGTCTACATAGAAATTAGGTATGTTAATTAATGCATAGCTAAATTTCTCTATCAATCATACACATCAACAGGCAACCCCCCCACACACACACACATACACACTGTCAGAGTATCCAAGTGTTATTCTAGGACATATTTTTCCATTATCTTCTGCAATGTCAATAATTTGCCAGGTCTTACCCTCCCTATTATTTCCAATATGCTTAATTTCTAACTTGTCTTTATCTTTGTCAGTAACTTCTTTAGATCCTTCCAAGATGCAGTCTAAAAATAAGATATTTTGGCTGGCAATCTTTAGACCTTTGAATATTTTCTCTTTCAGTATTTATTCGTAATTTTTCCTCAGTAAATTCTATAATTATGGGTTTTCAAGGCTCTTCTAGAGAGAATAAAGAAAAAAACGTGGGTGTGTTTTCATTGTTTTCAAAGAGAGTACAAGGAAATTATGCTGATGTTGCATTTCATTTACATTTAAAAGGTGACTGCATCCTTTGTATGAACTTTTACCCTCAAAACCCCTTGGTTAATGAAGAGAGATGGCTGCCACCTTGTTCTATGTTTCTGAAGTGCCTTTATGTCATCCTTTAAAGCAGTCTTTTAAACATTCTTCAGAATAACTGAAGTAGCCCTCCTTAACTTAGCTCTTCAAAGGCACAGTGTTTTGTCTTTCTCATCAGATAGAACAACGTTTTTATCACTTGAACTCCTTCAAGCCTCCAGCATAAATATAGTGCAATTTGAATACCTAGGTAAATTTGTGCATAACCAAAAATTAAAGCTGTATGAAAGAACATAGCAAAGCTATTAAGGAGTAAATGCAAATTCTTTCCATTTTATACGAAAGAAAATTAGCAGTATACATAAGGAGACAAAATACATAGATGGTGGCATTAAGCACAGGTGAAATCAAAGTCCACAATGTGAAGCATTGATGGACAATAGAGACACATGTCTGTATGACAATAGACTGCAGGGAGGCAGTCTAGAGTTTGTGTTATGCAAATCTCTGCATTCTTGTCTCTGTATTACACATCAAGGGTTTGGTTTTCCGGTAGTAAACAGAGAAGTGCGTGGCCTCCAGGGGAGTTCAGAATTTTGATGCTTTTGAGGACATTGAACACACAAAAGAAAATGGTTCAGGTATAAGGGGAGCAGTGAAAAGATGAAATAAAACAAACAGTGAATCCCTGAACCTCTTTATCAAATGCCTCTGTCTCCTTAGAAACAGAATTGCATGCTGAACAATACTTTAAAATGTGACTCTATGGAAAGTCTGACTAAATTAAAATAAAGATTAGGAGAAACTTCTCTCTAGGAGATCACCTGAAAAGATCTATATGACCACCTTCTACTCCTTAGTAAAGCTCTCTCTATTTGCCCTTGTAGACAGAATTTGTAGCAGGTCTTGCTGTTTCATTTTGAAATATGAATAGCTTACGATTCTTAAAATCCAAGGAGTAGACCAATTGGTGGTCCAGAGCCAAACAGCTCTGCAAACATACAGACAAGTAACATTAATTGGCTTCAATGGGAGAAATCTATATCTGTCTGTCTGTCTGTATATGTATATATTCACACACATATACTACAAATACATATTTAGATGCAATAATAATTAATGAAAATAGAGACCCCAAATTCGAGGGGGAGTTGTGGGGAATATATAGGATGTTTCATCATTCTTTAAGAATTATAAACTAGCGTTTCGATTTGTCACTTCATTTTAAATTATCCTACCTTCTTTCTCTTCTCCCTTTCTTTCAGTACACAGATCTTGAAATTAGTTTTTGTAATTTATTTAACAGTATTGAAATCAGTTTGAATAAAATTAATGCAGTTAAAGAGCAAAACAGAATAAAAATTAATTTGAATTCAACTTTCTCATTCCTTGAGAACACTTGATATTAATAAAATTTTACAACTCACAGCATCTGTGACTAGCTGTATAGGACCGGTAAAATTACCAAATAGTCAGTTCTGAAAACATGCTCACCAACACCATTTTATATACTAGGCAGGGATATATGGGATGTGGTTTTGGAGGGAGGAAACAGAAGGGGAATTGATATAATATATATCATACTCTCAAAAATAAAAGTGAAAAGGGAAATTAAAAATACCATTATCTGAAATAACTAATAGAGCTTACAAGTCCTTGGAAGCTGTATTTGGTGTCTGCTGTATGTTAACACCTGCTATAAAAAAACTTTCATGCTTTAGAATAATTGATTAATTAAAAGCTGATAAAATATTACTTGATACCACATACATAAAATGGTGTGGCATGTCATTCAGTGACCCACTTTGCATTTTTGAGGAAACATGCAGCAAAGATTAAAGTTGTTAAAAATAGTGGTTTCAGTGTTTCTTGACTCTGGAACTGCTTGTGTAAAAAAGCATTAAGTCTAGAAAAATTTAAGTACTTAAATATTTTTCCCACTGTAACTATTTACAAAAATATTCATTAGGTATTGAGGTGTACAAGCAAATTCTTTAAAAACCTGTTACTAAGAAAGTTCTCTAAGTCATAATCTTCTGAGGAAACACACCTCTATCTGGCAAATTCGGGATTTTGGGACACTTCCAAGTATTCGTCTTTTCTCTTTTGTCAGAAAATTACTTAGATTCA
Source organism: Mesocricetus auratus (assembly GCF_017639785.1). NCBI lineage: Eukaryota > Metazoa > Chordata > Mammalia > Rodentia > Cricetidae > Mesocricetus > Mesocricetus auratus. Next base: position 83,752,094 of record NW_024429184.1, on the reverse strand, counting down.
ATTGTGCTTGGCACAAAACACTGGGTATCTAATCAAATAATTCCACAGGAGATGGCATGATCCTCATTTTAAGCTGCCATTTATGTTTTCTTCCCCGTGATTTGTTCATGTCAAAATTATGCCTGTCATCTCAAATGTCACAGTGACTTCTTTTTCATTTATACTGTCATTTGACCCTAGCATCTGGATAATGCCAGCCTTAGGAGAAAATAGTGACAACAAAAAACATGAACTCTAAGTAATGACAATTGGTCTGTGCTTTTTTTTTTTTTGATCTCTACTTCTTTAAATATTTTTTTCTCTAAAACAGGTAGAAAAATAAGATCATTGAGGAAATCAGTGAGCAACCCATAACTTATGTGTTGTTCTAAAACACCTGTGATTTCTTATAGGTGTTTTTGTACTTATTAGACTGAAAAAGAAAATACTTCTTCATATAACTGTCACAGTAGGCAGTCTAATTGTGTAATGAAATAAACAATAGGTTTAAGTGTAAAAAAGTTCATCATTCACTAGACAACTGGAACGTTTATTGAACTAATTAAAAATTATGCCACTGTTGAAATGCTCTTTGGCTTTCTGAAATACCACAGGCACAGATAGTATCTCAGGGTTAAAACTGAGGAAGTAATAATAAAATCTCCTGCTTGTATGGTGTATACATTGAAAACTATAGCTGTTTAGGGTTTGTTCAGACTTTTATATATGTCCAAAGCCCTTTTATCTGGAACTTTCAGGCCTGTCTCTGCAATTTTCTTTCCTTAGGACATCAGAAACAGAAGGCACCATTTTGCTAGGTTTACATAACAGTTACTTCTTGGATGTTCGGTGAATTATTAATGTAATGTGGATCTTCCTTCTTTAACATCAGCTCCTTGATTGTTGGGTACAGTGGTGTCACTAAGTGATACAAATGTAAAAAAAAAATGTCTTCCATCATCTCTCTCACTCTGCTTTTCTCCTTTCTCTCCCTCTCACACTGCCTCCCATCTTGCCCCCTCTCTCTCCCTTGTGTGAACATGTACACTCATCCCTGAAAACTCAAAAGCTAACTTAGATAATAATAAGAGAAGCACGGTGTCTGCATTGGGCTCAGAGCTGAGGTTTAAACTACTTTAAGTTGGCATGGTTACAGAAATACTGCTTAATGCCTTGGGGGCCAAAATGTCAGGAATGAAAACAACTATGGCATCATGTGCACTTATTCTCCTTAAGCATTTCCTGGATATAATAATCCAGTCTGGAAAATTCCTGGTGTTAAGGATTGAAGTTACCAGTGAAAAGAGAGTTACTTGGAATATAATAAAAATATATGATGTTAGGTGATTGGAAGACTTGATAAGGGTACTATGGAAAAGCTTTCCAAACAATCAAATAGCTCCTCTGTGTCAGGGTATGCACTAAGGTGAGGCTTCATGTATATTGCCATGCATTTAAAAAAGTGGTAGTTTGCAAAGAGAATAATAAAATTCAATAACAACATCAAGGAAAATTCTTTCAGCACAATCCACATAGGTTTGCAGATCAGCAAATCATTATGCAACCGATGAATGAAAAACACAATTGTTCTCCAGGGTCATCTCAGATTAATTCTTCTAAAACATGCTTTGTTTAAGCATGATGTAAGTCCAGTTAACGAAAAGTAGGTAAAACCTTCAGGGCATCTGTGTGTTTAGAAAAACATTTAAAAATGCAAATGGTGATTACTCAGAGCTCACCTATTAGAAGACCACAGTGACTATGTGAGTACTGAGCAATGTGAATAGTCCCCCCCCCACCGCTATGGTTTTAAAATTTCTCATTTATTTATCCCTGTTTATTTACATTAGGAACAAGCTTCTTTCACATGTCAATCCCAGTTCCCTCCCCCTCCCCTCCTCCCCTAGTTCCCACTGACCCTTCCCCATCCCATCTACTTTCTACTCCACTGGGAGGGTGAGGCCTTTGTCATATCATTTGGAGCAGGGGCTGGACCCTCCCCTTTGTGTCTAGGTTGACAGAATATTTCTATGTGAAGTGGGCTTACAGAAGGTTGCATGTGCATGAACAGTATCTGACAGTTGTAAAGGCCTCATAGACTGAGTGATTTCATGTGCTATCATAATATTGTAGAGTGCAGAGAGATAAGAGATAATTTCCGCCATTTTACTTTGTCACAGGTGGATACATCATAGATTTAGGAAACATGTTGACCCCAAACATTCTAATCGACAGATACATATGACATAATTTTAAACTAGTTTATATCTATTATATTATGTGTATTCTTTATTCTTAACTTGGAAGTGAATGTCAGAAAGTGTTAACTTTCTACAAATTATGATTTTAATGTGTGAAGTTTGCTACTAATTATCAGATTGATTTAGTAAAACTAATTCTGGTACTCTAGATATTTAACACATATTAAGCAATTCAGTTAAAAGGGGTTTTCTGAAAATGAAAATTGTTAAGTATGTTTAGCAACACATTATGCTTATAGTCATTTTATCACTAATCCCCTCAGTCATATACTTCAATGATTATAGACCCTGGGGGATTAAATTCTCACTGACTGGAGTATGCTGAGGAAATTCTTTTGCTGTCCTCATATGGCTAATCTCTGTCCCTTGTTTCTTGTACAGTCTTGTTTAGGCTTTCTTCTATTTGTTTCCAAATCCAATCATTTACTGTTTTGTAAAGTCCTACAGCACAGCCCGGACACAAAGTATCATGAAGCATTTAAAAGAAAACCTACTGAGATTAAACAGGAGAAACCACAAGAGGAAGCAATATATTAAGAATATATTTTTAAGAGAAAAAGTACTATAACGGCACTGCAGTATAACCAATGAGGTAGAGAAAATTGTGTCCCAATTTCTATAAAATATCCAAAAATGTTGTACAGGGAAGACATGCCACCAGCAGAAAGCTTCAATTACCTGTGTATCTACTAGAAGTGTACTTCACCGGAGAAATGCTTATGGGACATAAATCTGATGTCCCTCACTCATGACTTTATCTTCCAGAATGTGAAGAAAGGAATTGGCAGGATGGCTGCCCAAGACTTAGGTACACTCTAGGAGAAAGAGCTAGAGGATGGAGTAGTAACCAGGTGACTTAGAAATAGATCACTTCAGGACTGAGAGCTGTGAGACAACAAGAGTGATGAGGGATGTACCAGATTCTAAGATCAGAGTAGACAGAAGCAAACAGTGAAGTGAATGGGACGAAGAACAGCACAGGGACACATTGCTGCCATTATTGTCAGTAAAACTAAAAGAGGAAGGAACCTCATAAGTAAAGGAATACTGACTAAAACTATGTCACTGCTCTTGTTAAATAGCTAGAGGAATGAATGAAAAGGATTTTGATCAGGCTAGAAAGATGGTTCAGCAGTTAAGAACACCAGTTTCTCTTACATGGGACCCAAGTTCAGTTCTCAGTACCCACTTGGTAGCTCACAACATTCTGTAATTCCGGGTACAAGGTAGGTATCAGACACCCTTTAATAGCAACCATGGGCACTGCTCACAGAAGTTGAAAAAATGGGGAAGTAGCAATCTTTGGTTTCACATAACACTTGTAAAACACAAGGCTTCTTGGAGAAATTTAGAAGTGAGTTGTAGATTATGTTCTCCACCAAGACTCTTTCTGTAGTCTTGAAGTGTTCATACTGAAGCATGTTCTCAAAGGAACCAATTAAATTGGGTAGAACCACAAACATGCTGCATAATTCAGTAATTCGGAAATCACTACCTCAGTTAAGACAGTCTTTTTCTTCTGTAACCTTTGTATGAAACATAAGACATTTTCGAACTTTATAAAAGAGGTAGCTATATAGGTATGTAGATAAAGATATTAGCTAAATGATTAACACATATTACTCAGTTACTATTAGCTGTATTAAATTTGAATAAAATATGCAAATTAAGAATAAGTCTGATGTTCCAAAAACTAAGAATGCAATTACACATATTGTACATAAAACAGTCTGGGGGAATTACAGAATCAATAGTCATGATGTTGGGTTGAGATCACTATGTATAGAAGTGGAAACAGAAGGCAGATAGAACTGTCTGAGACGAGAGACAGCTCAGTTGTTAAGAGAACTGGCTATTCTCAAAAAGGATCCAGGTTTGGTTTCCAGCACACATAGGGTGTCTCACAGCTTTCTGTAATTTCAGTTTTAGAAGATCTGAGAATTATTCTGGCCCTGTGGACATACGTATGTAGACAAAACACTCAAACACACTAAAAATAGCAAGAAGTGCCAGACTGCTTGTGAAGCTGCACTAAAAGACAATAGGAAGAGGCATCACCTGAGGCTGACATGGTGATGCTCACCTGAGGCCATACTCACCTATAGTCCCAATAGTCAAAAGGAATATATGGAAGAAGTACAAATTGAAGGCCAACCTGGGCCACATGGATAGATATTGGGTGTCTGACTCAGTCTTGATTTCCTCTGTTTCTCTTTTCCTTTCCATGTTTCCCATGTTACCGACTTCCTCCTGATTCCTTTGAATTTTTTCTTTTCATGCTGAGATACATCTTGGATTTTTAAAATTGTAATTTAATTACATTACAGTAAAAAAATGCTATAAGAAAGATTAACAAGAAGGTAAAAGGGGGATGCATGAAAGATGAATGACTGAAGTGAGGGAAGGAAATGTAGATGAAAAGGCATATGTGTACATATGGCCAAAAATAAAAAAGCAAGAAACAAATAAGGGTTCAACAACACCTTCATGGTACTTCAGCAGCTTATAACTAAGTCCTACGCTTAAACATAGATCACATTATTTCACATGCAGCTGATTGGAAGAATATTTCATATTTATGATTAAAATGACCCCAAATTTTGGGTTGGAAAGACCCATTCTTAATAATCCACTTTTGTTGCTCATGTAAGCTCATGTAACAGTTTTCATGCTTAACTAATTCTACTGCCTCTCTGACTTTTTGCTTTTCCCCTGAAATTTTGTAGCTTTATCATATCTGAAAGAAATGAATGAAGGGGAGCTGATGGTTTTGTGGCAGTTGGCTATCTTTAACTTTCTCACCAGATTTCACAGCAATCTACATATTTAATGAACTGTTAAATATGTAATTCATATTTTTCCTCTGTGATATTTTCTGTCTTAATTCTTTGCACACAATATTACATGGTAACAATTCCATTAATCATCATAGCCTTATTTCCATGTAATTTCTAGATTTCCTCAGTGTTGTCCCCAACACATTTATTTGAATGTGGTTTGTCTTTTAACATTCTGCAAGCCACACTTTCTATCATGGACATTATTCTGCCTGAGGGGTGAGAAGGAAAACTTAGTGCAGATTATAAACTGTGAACCTGCTTTGAACCTGTACAGATATAGAGTCAAAACGAGTATATTATCATCAGACAATATTTCAATAATTTCATAGCAAGATACATAATCACTTGTGACTTCATTCATTAAAATGCTCCAATAGTCATTATTCGTAATCATCACTATATTATTAGCAGAATAATGCTTCTTTGGATTCTGTGTTATTCAAATAGTTTTGATCAACATAGTGGTAAGCAGAACACAAGAGTAAAAGCCCATTATGCAGCCTTCTTACTAGTGTATATAAAGCTTCTAGTTATCAAATACAAGAGCTTTCTTCTGTGTGGAAAGTAGGAAGTAAAACAGTTAATTTAATGGATAATTTTATGTAACTACCAATGTGATAAAGTATTTTAACAGAAAAAATACATGAATTAAAAAAATTGGTTTGGCTTAGACCAGTGAAGGTGCCTGCAACTATGATTATTGACCTGTTTCCTCGCATAGGAAACAAAAGGTGTAACAAGATAGCTAACTTCAAAGTGTCCTCTGACTACCAGTTGTGTCCCGTCTTTCCCAACACCATGCCAAATAAAGAGATAAATGTAATAGAAAATAAGTAAAAATGTTAAAAAAAAGTGAATTCTGAATTTGAAATGTGGTTTCATGTAATAAAACCAAGTTTTGCCATTGTAATTGAAAGGACTGGATTTCATCATACATAAAAACTCCGTCCAAAGTTTACATGTACACCCTTTAAGAAAATTTGAAAAGTATGTAAATATTCTATTTTTAGTGTCTCAATTTGTGGAAACACAAGTTGTTCACATAAACTTAATTTGTTGATGTTTATATGCAGTTATTTATAGGACTTGGGAAAAAATGGTCATTTTGAAATGTAGCTGAAACTATAGAATGGTCACCACTCTGTGTAAATTTCTGAAAAATTCAAGTTAGATAAAATTACAGCAGTGTATCTGGGAAGTATTTTCTAGCACATTGTCTTAGTTCTAACTGTTCTGATTTTACAGATTATTTGATCCCATATTATCTAGACACAATTTGTATCTTTTTCTCTCAATCTCATCCTAAGTACCCAAGCTTTGCAGGATAAAGGAGCTGGAGAAAACTAAAACAAACCTAGCCACAATGTGAAAATAAATATAAATACTACTTAAGTATCACTCGAGTGGTTGTAAAACACTACTGTGCCATTGAATAGAGGGAAACTGAAAATTCCACAATGAATTGACGCTGGCCATAATGACTGTTTGGTGCTAGGGACATGAAACTTGAGTAGTCAGGTAACAATGACTATAAATGTGTGAAATTATTCACTGAGCGTATTGATATGGTTAGAATACAAACAATGAATATTGATGTAGGACAGTAGTAGAGCATTCACCTAGTAATATGATTCCCTGAATACAGAGATATTTATATATACATATCTATTTATAATCTATATTTATATCTATATCTATATTTAATCTTTCAAGACAAAATATGTTCAAGGGATGAGATTAAAAGGAATTAAATTCCATTATGCTTCCATGACAAATCTTTTAACCAAATTCTGTGAAGTGTATGGTCTGGTGATGGCTTTGATTTCCACATGAGAAGTTCTAATCACATTCCAAGGCTTCCAAAGTGGACAAGGACAGATATGTGAGGATGGAAACTTTGCTCAATGGCATGTTTTCTATAGGTGAAGGATCTGGGAAAGAACTCACGCCGAAGGAAGCTCAGCAAAGAGAACCAATATTGTCAGGTCAGGAATTTGATGTGATGGGAGGCAATTGCCAGAATAGAGGTAATATAAAGACAAGATACAATCTCTGTATTTATTGAACTTCTTGTACCAAGAGAAAAAGGATTGTACCAACATTACCAAGCTCTCAAAAGTAGACCGTGACCCATTATATTTTTATTCCTCAAACAGATTTTGTCTTTGTGAAAATCTTGGTGATATCTCAGAAGGGTAGAGTATGAATGCACCACAGTTCCTCCCTTGAGATACTAAAAATAATAGACCACTAGATATCCTCATTCCCAGTAGATGACAGTACAGACAACTGATAAATTCTGCCTCAATGGGTCTGAAGGAGAGCTAAAAGGTAAGGTCTGCGTTAACTCAGCAGAGAAAGAGTTAAACAGTGACCCATGATATGCACGCATTAACACTACACATTAATGATATAGGAAGAAACAGAAAAATGCCTCCATATGGGCTGTTGTGTCAAGCATACTAGGTCTTAATTTGAACTCTGTTAATGTTAGTCATGGTTCTACTTCTACAAGCAGGGATAATGATGCCTATTTTGTGGAATTATTGTGAGGATTCAGTGAGAAACATACTTAAAATGCTTAGCCCTACTGCTTGCCAAGTAGAAATGAGTTAACACATATCATTCCTGTTAATTCAAGAACCACAGCACTTCAGAAACTTCATCAACAATTATGACAATCATGTACTCAGAACTCTAATCCAACTTCTGGAAATCTTCCCAAAAACAAATATAAACTTTGTAAATTTAGTAACAATATACAAAGGAAGCTCCTAATGAGTGAAAACAACTGAAAGCCGTGTAAACATTCCAATTTGGTAAAAGTCGAGAATGATATGGACTCTAAGTGAAATTCCCTTCTTCATAGCTTTTAATATTTTTATTTATAAGATTATATAACTTATATAAAATACTTGGCATTAAGGGTTATAACTGGTGTATTTAAAATATAGGCATTATAATAAAATTAATCTAAAATATACAGGAGGGTTTGGAAGAAAATACTGCATGTTATTGGTAGCTTTTTTTCATCAATTAACTGTAGTATGTATATGGTTGCATCACATTTATAGCACATGAGGAATTGACATTTGGGTAACTTTTTTTTTCTAGACAGGGTTTTTCTGTAGCCTTGGAGGCTGTCCAGGAACTCACTCTGTAGACCAGACCGGCCTCTAACACACAGAGCTCTGCCTGACTCTGCTCCCGAAGTGCTGGGATTAAAGTTATGCACAACCAACACCTGGCATGTGCCACCACCGCTTGCTATGGATAACTTGTCAGTCAACATTATGTTTGTGACAAACTTAGGTGACCCAAATTAGAGCGATAAAAGTAGGTTCAACTTCAGTAGAGCCTGTGAGCCAAAGTCAGCTAGCTTTATTTTCTGAATGGCCCATGAGATAGAAAGGACGGTACCTTTTATCAAAAATTAGAGAAAATGTAAGAGGAAAATGTTATTTCATGTGATGTGCTGATTTGACAGCTTATATTAATAAAATTAATTGTTCGTATTTCATTGGTCTACAAGCATATGTTTTTATTTGTTTGGTGGCTCTGGCTGGCAGTATTTGATCTGAAACTGCAGAACAGAAATGATAAAACAATGGCAATGTGGCCTATAAAATTCAAGTATTTTCTATCTGAGTAATAAAATGTAATGTGTGAAGAACAGGAATTCCTAGATTGAAACATCTACACAAGTTGGACAATCAAGAAATTCAACCATTTAGCAACGAGAGACTGGCAACAAATGAAGATGCTGGGAAACATAAGACCTGTTAGAAATTGCAGCCGCTAAAAAGCAAGCTTTTTTCCATTCCCCTTTCTGTCCAACTTAGTATACTTTAATTTGAAGCATTTAGGAAGACCAATTGTAGTATGAACCAAACAGACATACTCCCTTTTTAGGTCAAAAAGCATTGACAATTAGCAATTGCCCAAGGTGCAAGTAAACTTGGGGACGTAAATTGCACAGACAATTTTTACTAATGCAACACAGTCAAAATGGCTCTTGATTGAGGAATGAATTACAGTATCTCAGAGAAGAAATTTTAATGAAGTCTGAGGCTTTATATTGCAAAAAATTGAATGTAAAGCTCAGCTCAGACATTTCCTTTTGACATTTGAAGGATTTGTATTTGCATTTTACTGGATTTTCATTGATTATAACTTTCTGTCTGAAAAATAGTTCAATACAAATTTGGTTATTTAAAAGTTCCCCTAATGGGTTTGTTGAAAAACTAAACTATTCCAATCACCAGAGAAAAAGAAATGTATTTTGCTTGCTCAAAACTAAGTTAATATGAGGAATCTGCCCTTTAGGTCTAGACACAGGAATTAAGGAAATGGGTGAGATAAATGTGTAGTGTTTGTAAAAGGTTACCAATACATATTATGAATCAAGAAAAGGTGAGAAATCTTACACTGAAATTGAAGTAGAGCCTTAGATTAGTTCTTACAAAGAACAAAGCAAAAGTACATGATATTAAACAGAGCATAAGATAATCATCTTTGTTGTAAATCAGTTTTGATACTTCCTGACTTGAAACTCAGTGGTATTTTCACTATTCAAGAATGGCTGGAAATTAGCACAGCTCGTTTCAGGAATGGTAAGATAAGACAGAACAGAAGCAACTAAACACAGAAGAGACACAGCGACAAAACTATCCCTCAAGACACACCATGTGTGTCACCATGGCTCCACCCTCAAGTTTTGCTATCTGGTCACTTAAGTAATATATACTGGACTCTGTCATCCCATGATAAGGCATGATTGGCTACCTTGTCCCCCGAATTGATTTTCCTTCTGGATTAAGACTTTTTCTCAGGCCCTTCCCCTATAGACTCATAGCTTATGTCCCAAAGATGATTGGTAAATAACTGAATAAGTAAGCAAATAAACACTTTAGAAAGAAACTATTAGCACAGAACAGTGTACAGTAAGGGGAATAATTTTCAGAAGGTAAGTATTTTTATTCTCTTCGTAAGACATTTTTAGTGATATTTTGTTAATTATAAAGTAGTTTCTTACAATTCCAAGTTGATGTTACCTGTAATGTGAGAAGCCTAAATATATACGCATGTAGTGACTATGAATCCCATAATAGATTTTTTATCTTCAAAGAATATTAATAATTTTATGTACAAAAATATTACATAATGAAGTACAATCTTCCTATGTGATATTACAAAATGCTGAGATTCCAGGCATGCAACCCTCATGCCTGCCTATATAAAAAAACTCTTTAAAACTTACATGTTACTGAAATTGTAATATAGAGCAATTACAAAGGCCATATTTCTCACAACTAGCTTAATTTTAACATTGAAAATGTAGGATTAAACCTATGAAAGATAGTAATGGCACGTTACAAAATAGGATTTTGCCTTTAATCCCAGCACTCGGGAGGAAGAGGCAGGCAGATCTCTGTGAGTTCGAGGCCAGGCTGGATCGACAGCCTCCAAAACAATTCAGAGAAACCCTGTCTCGTAAAACCAAAAACCAAAACAAAACAAAAAAAAATAGGATTTTGAAAAGAATTTCATAATTCTTTAAGTTAGTTCTATATTATTTTATATCTCCTTTAATCATTCATTTCCCATTACTAAACACACACACACACACACACACCTTACATAAACTTTTTTATTTGGATAAAAGTGAAAAACTAGTTTTTGAAAATACCTAATAGTCAAAAATATCTGAAAATATCTTACATGCCTCTGTGCAGATACAAATGTTATACTGTGATTTTAGCTATTAGTTTTTATATTAATTCTCTGTTTGTTAAGATATAAGGATTTCAGCTCATCCTCCACAAGTCAAAAAGTCACCATTTATTTGCAACTATGAGCCAGTTTACTCTACCAATCCCAACTACAAATTACTCATTTGATAATATTAAAATCAACAAATATGGGTTCCTCCCTTTTTCTCAAAATTTCTATTTTCTTCAAGTCAGAGACTAACTAATTAATATAAAGTATCTTTTAAATAAGGAAAAAAAGAACAGAGACGGAAAATGTTACTGTCTTCTAGAAAAGAGGTGCTTAAGATACAATTTTAAACAGGAGTCTGACTTTCAGGCTAGAGACTGCAAGAGTCCATGTGTTTATATTAATGGCAATGGGTCTTGCTTACAAAGTTCAAAATAATAATTGCATTTGGATGCCTTTCTCTCATCAAGTGTGTGAAAATTTCTTCATATGTATTTTTATATAAATTTGTGAATCCAACCATAAATGTAATCAAGGAGAGAGGATGCCCAGAAATCTATAGTTCTGGCCTGATCCTTCACATCACTTGAAATCCTGAGCAATTCTGGGTGAAAGCAATTCACCCCGGTGCATCTGATCTGCATGTAAATAATCTGCCACACAAGTTTGCAAAATTATGTCTTCTGCTGGTTCTTTTGTGGGCCTGTTGGCTGAGTATGTGCAGTACACAACACAACTGCTCACTGTAGCTTCTACTTTTCCCCCCAAAACAACAAAACTATTTTCTGAATGGCACACTAGTTTTAAAATATGCTTAAGCTAAGCCAGAAGAGAAACACCTTTAGAATTTTTTTCATAAATAGAGTACTTTCTGTCTTGATTTTGCTAGCATATACAAGTTCAGCATCTCAAGAGACTGCAACCTGCCCATTTCCTTCGAATAAGTTAAGCAATAGACAGGAATTTTGTTAATAATTTATATATGAAATTAACTCTTCTGATATTAACAGCAACAACAACCAAAGACTGTGGATAGCAACAATGTATGAGACCTACAAAGAAAACGCAGGTTAATATAATATAATACTTGGTATCATAAACAACAATTTGGTAGGATGTGATTTAACATGAGTATATTATTCACAAGCTAGGAATATAAAGGGTTGTGAGATACAACTTTCCAGAGGGCTATTTGATCATTCTGAATGTCTTAATAATTTATAATGTCTCGATGTGTATAATTTAAACTATCAAGGGAAGAAAATACTGCTGTGTATTGTTTGAAATTTAAAAAAAATAAGAGCTTCAGGAATCCAGATGATTAGAGCAAAAGAGGGTGTGTGACTTGAATGCAGAAAAAATACAGTCAGAAGACATTATCTCACAATCCACACACTTAGTCTCTGCTTCTGGCTTACTTTTCCCCAGTGTTTCCTGAGTCTTAGGTATATGAATTGCGTTGCAGATGCGTTAATTATGATCTGGTGTAACTGTGTGTGTGTGTGTTACATATATATGCAGCAGTAATAAAGAAAATATCATGAATTTGAGATATGAATTGAGAGGGAATTTAGAGGACACAATAGGATTTGGTATGATATAAAAAAGTGCTCATGTATGAAAGAGTAACCAAAACATTATTGATAAGACTTAGATTCAAACAGTCATGGTTCAGAACTTACATATCCTCAAACGTTCTTGCCCCGGTGTCTTTGTCAGCTGCATATACTTACACTAGGAGGCGGGAGAAATGGTAAGAGTTAGGAGCAGTATAAGGAAGTCTGCCAAGTCCCTGAAGGTACTGTGAATAAGAATGACTCCCATAGGCTCATGTATTCGAGTGCTTCATCAGCTGAGAGTGGCACTATCCGAAAGGATTAGAAGCTGTGGCCTTTTTGGAAGAAGTGTGTCACTGGGATGGACTTGAGATTCCCAAATCCCATGCCAGACCCAGAGACTCTTATTATGTATGGATCTGGGTTTAGCTCTCATCTATTTAATCTCTGTAACTGTAAGCAAGCCATCAATAAATGATACGATAGTGGGCTATCAAGAAGGCTCAGAGGCAAAGGTACTTGCTACCAATTCTGACAACTTGAGTTCAATCCCCAGGATCAACAAGCTAGAAGAGCGGTCCTGCCTCCAATTTTCCTCTGATCTGTGCATGTGCACTGTAGTATCTGCATGGCATTGAATAAATAATGAAATACAATAATAGATAAAATAGCCATTAGTTTTAATTTAATAGCATGAATTTGCTACTAGTTTACTATTAAGACAATGAGTGAATCAGCTATATCTCCATGAAATGAAAGTTTTCCTAATAAAGATATAAAGCCGTTAGGGTTTGGAAAGGCAGTCATTGTGTAAGAGGACTTACTACATAGGCACAGAGATCTGAGTTTGAATCTATAGCACTCACATAAAAAACTAGACAGACTTTTATGATTCCTACCCCCCCCCCCGTGGAAGTGGGGAGTGTGTGGGGGGTGGGTTAAGAGGTGTTAGTGGAGGGCATGGAAGGATAGGAGGGAAAGAGAACTGGGATTGATATGTAAAATAAGATGGCTTCTAAAAAAAACCTAGACAGAGCCAAGCTAAGACCCATAACCCCAGAATGCTTAAGGTGGCAACAAGTCTTGGGTGTTCTTGTTGGCTGCCAGTTTCACTCTAGGTTTATTTAGTGAGAGTCTGTATCAAAAGCGTGGAATAGAAAATCATAGTTCAGGACCTCCAAATTGGTTCCATGGCTCCAGGGCATTTATGGGTGTGTCTAGCTACAGATATTCATATACTACATATATACACTTCCATATACTTCAACAAAAGAAAAATTAAACTTGAAAAAGGAAAAGCATTTGATTTAGTGTATAATCTATATACCTCATTAATTATATAGTCAACTTTGACCTTTTATGAAAATAATTACTGAGACTCTGGTAGGCAGGTGATGTCTTATTAATGCTTTTATAAAATAAATGCATAATAAATAAAGAAGAAAGGAACAGAACAGCCTTATTTAGAGGCAACATGGATAAGGGATACTAGAAACCATTATTTAGAGTTAAGCCTAGGAGATTTCCAAAAGGAACATGAATGAGGGCAAATGTAAATTTTATAAATTGTCATGTCCATCATTAAATCACCCGGGAGCCCTCACTGGTATTGGAATTGAGTTAATAAGTTATATCTAACTATGTACAAATGAATCTTCCATGTTCTGTAGCTTATTTACTGAGCTGTCTCAGAATAAAAGATTCCAGCCAACTGAATTTTCATCTCACATAAATATTTCAACAACAATAAAATATACATCAGCTTCTTTAAACTTCTCTTTACATTGTTTTCAAATAGGCATTCAGAAATGTATTATATGTCGGGTTCAGTTTTAATTTTTAACATATCTCTTAATGGGATTTTTTGAACCAGTGGAGCCCTGGAAACTCATTTAAAAGAAAACCTCTCATGATACTGGCTCTGCATATTATTGGTCCCATGAATCAGTCATGAGCAAGGATCCCAGTGAAAAGGGATTTTTTTAAAGAAGAATTTTAAAGTGTAAGTCAATCTTCTGTGTTCAGTTTTGAAATGAAATAGCAAGCCTATCAGTAATAGTGACAAATTATATGCATGGTGATTATCCTTAGATGCTGAGAGACAAGAAGATTTTGAGAAAACAGAGGGTGTCCTCAAAGTCTGTGGCCTTATTCTAATTTCTTTGTAAAATGGTCTTTGGGGTATGTCATCCATAGGGAATCCTGTCCCTGTAAGGTCTCTTATGGGAAGAGAAAGACATTTGCTCCCTGTCATTTGAAGGATGCCCCTTCAGAGTCTCTAGTTTCCCTCTTGCAGCTCGTCTGAAATCTCAAGGCTTGCCAATTCACTCTTAACATCCAATACACAGCCCAAATATCCAGGTGTGCTCCCTGCAGAGTCACCAGCACCTGACAGAAAGCTGGGGGGCTGATACAAAAGTTGGGTCTGAGTTCAAACAGCAAGCCTGCCACTTAGGAACCTAACTAAATAACAGAATTACTTCAGCAGTCTAAACTTTTCTTCAATTATTAAACAGAACCTTTGTAACAGAGGTAGTATTAGAATTTCATGAGCAGAAGAAAGAATAAATACTCATTAGCTGAGTAAACATGTAGTAAAAGTCATTTGTGGAGATTTTAATACTATCCCAAATTTTTTTGCAGTAACAAAAAAAGAACTAGTAGTACAAATATGTTTTCTTTCTTCCACTCAGCAGCCTCCTTGTATTTGAAAATATTACAAAATACCTTTAATATAACACCTCCCAGATGTGAGACATGGTTTCACTTATTTATTGGATATATTCCTGTATGGTGACTTAGGAGAGTTTGCAGGTTAAAAACAGTAGTGAAAAACAACCACTATCATCCAATCAAAGCTGTGTTCAGGCCACAATGCAAATGGATGTTTTCTTCTTTTCCCCTTAACACAGCTTTCATTTCCTGCTAGATCAGTGAGACAATGAAGCATTCAAAATAACTCTCAGCAACTCCAACTGTGGATTGCAGAGCTACCAAACAGGTTGTCTGCAGTGCCTGGTGTTACCTGAATTCCCATTTTCTTGCTTCTTTTCTGACTCATTATCTTCCCATGTTCTAATGTATATGCTGGTATTCAATTAATTCCAAGGGGCCTACAGGTTTCCCGAGAACATTTAGGAAACAGGCATATATTTAGTCTGTCAGTATAAGTGCTCAGAATTAAGATCATGTCTCTGAACATAAATAAACCGCCTTTCTCTCCATTTAAAATAACCATCTTTGGTATTGTGAACAGGCATACCAACAACCTGAGATTTGAGAAAAGTCAGAGATATCAGAGGAGCCATTTTCCTTTGAGTTGCTGCTGCTCAGGGATAACCAAGGGAAGTCAAACCTCAACTTGGAACCTTGAATTGTTGGCTTTCCTAAAGTTACTTTAACTGGCTGACTTCTATCTTACTCTCAAGTCTAGACCAAAAAAAAAAAAAAAAAAAAAGGAAAATTCTTATTTCCTTTTCCTCCTGTGCCCAAAGTTTGAAATCTTGGTGAAGGATATATTATCAAATTTCATTTAACTTTCATTTTATGTGTGTGTGTGTGTGTGTAGACAGAGTTTCTCTGTATAACAGCTCAAGCTGTTCTGGAACTAGCTCTGTAGACCAGGCTGGCCTTGAAATCACAGTGATCCACTTGCCTCTGCCTCCTGAGTGCTGGGATGAAAGGTCTGCACCTTCATTGCCCAGCATCGAATTACTTCCAAGATAAACAAGTACTATTCCATGTATTTACACAGCACCAAGAAAGTGAAAACAGCAACTACAGATTTTGTGTGTCTGTCAATAATTTCAGCTATTAATGATATTGATGTGATAACTAATGAGTTTTTTAATACAACTGAAAAGTTGGGACTACAGGCATTTCCCTCTTTCCCATAATCACTTTCTGGCATATTAATCATTCTTTTTCTATTTTACAAATGAAATGACAGGTTAATATCTCCTCTGTTTATATTGAACAGTCTCGGGATTATGGATATGTGAGTTAAAGGAAAATGGCTCAAAATTCCACTCAAGAATGAAATAGTGTGTATCTTGCTAAGCATACTAACATTTTTAATAATTTATAATGATATAGTCAACATTTCCTATTAACAAGTATTCTAAAAGTTCAATGATTTTTTTTATTGTGTTATTGAGAAATAAGTTAACACACATACACAAACATAAAGCCAGAATGTTTCTTCCTGTTATGGGACACTCTAGGAAAATCTGATAGATAAAATTTTAAAAATGTCTGCCTGAAGAAATCTGACTGCTTATGATACCGTAATGAACCTACATTAATTATCAAGTGCCTAGAGGATGCCTCAAAATGCTTGAGTAAATGATAGGTACTGTATATTCAGACACATACCACAGCCATTCCTGTACAACAGTAACAAGAGGTCACTTGAATTTAGCACTGTGGACATTTGCGGCTACATCTTCTCATTGTAGAGGGTTCTCCTGTGCATTACAGGTGTTTAGTGGTATAACTGACTTCTTTATATTGAGGCCCAATAGGACCTTCTTGGATGTAGTGATTGGATTTAGTAGATTGGGCGTAGTGATTGGATTTAGTAGATTATTAAAAATAAATTTAAAAAAGAAGATAGCATGAAGTTTGGAGATGGATACCTTTGGAACGTCAGGAATGATGATCCATCAGGAGTTACAGAAGGGAAATGCAAAATGATATAGTCATATTTCATTGCATACATAAATAAAACTCTCAAAGAATAATGAATAAATGAATGGATGAATGGTATATTTTATCAAATCTCGAAAAAAATTCAATTGCCCAGGTTGAAAACTGCTGTTTACTGGTGTGGCAGAGTATGTCTAATAAAGCAGAAAGTCAGAGAGTAAGGGAAAGAAACACACAAAGAAAGACAAGCAGAGAAGGCTAGAGGAATCAACACATCCCACTTTATATGCAATGGAAGAGCCATAAGACTTCCATGTACAAAATTACAAAGAGTTATTTAAAAAGGTAAAGCTGATTTAGTAAGCACTCAATTTTAGAATACTTAATTATTCAATACCACAGCACTGAAAATGTTAGAAAACAGGCAAAACCTTGAAATAGTAAAACAAGAGATATTATGAAGCCCAGAGAAATTCAGTGAAACCCTGTCCTTCAGATTAATAACAGAATCGGTAAAAAAAAAAAAAAACAGCTGCTCAGTGCACACATATACAAGATACCTGAGCATGCATGTCACAGAGGAGAAAGTGTGTGTGTGTGTGTGTGTGTGTGTGTGTGTGTGTGCATGCGTATGCAAAAAATAGGAGCACTTATACAGCAAAGAAATGCATATTGGAACAACAGTTGCTCATTGTATTTGTCACATTCCTGTCATCACAAAAGACAGAAAAATAACTTTATAGAGGAAAAGAAAACATGTTCATATCCAGTTGCAGAATATCCTCTCCATGTTTCTAGGCCTGATATGCGGTAGAATGTCATGGTGGAAGGAGTACATCAAAGCAATGACACTTTGCTCATGACAATCAGGAATTAGAAGGTGTAATATATAGAATAGGAGTCAAATACAATCTTTATAGGCACATCCCTAGTGTTCTTCATGTGATGGGGCTATAACTTCTAATAGTCCTTTAAGCTATGAGTTTTTTGATGTATCAAGTCACACAGGAAGTCAGTACCATTTGATTGATGAAATCCACTCTATTTTGTCATTTCCAGTTCTTCTTCTATGCTGATCCATCTTCTTTCCTCCTTCAACTGTGTCTTCTCTATTTTTAAAACCTACCTACCACTGCTTTTATGAGCATGGTAGTAGAACTATATAATATAAAATGAATGCCCTCTCAGGGGCTGCATTGTTGAAGAAAACAGTCTTTCCCTCCTCCAACAGACACCAGTTACCAATAGTTCCTCAGATGGGAGTGGGCCTTCATGAGTCCTTCCCTAGTCAGTAATGAACATTTCTGGCTTGATCTTGTGCAGGTCCTATTCAAGCAGTTACAGTCATCATGATTTCATGCTGGAAGTGGCCATGTCATGTCAGACAAATACTGTTTTCTTATATATGCCTACTGCCTACGACTTCTACCCACTCCCCCTTGATGTTCCCTGTACCTGCAGGAGGATGTGGTATAGATATTCCATTTAGAGCTGATAACTACATAGTCTGTTTTGCTCTGCAAGTTGCTTCATAAAAGACAATCAGCTAAGGAGCAGGTCTTTGACACAGGTGTCTTCCTGATACATTTTGTATCAATACCACAACAGATAACTATATCTACCCCTAAGAGGGTCTCAAAGTGAAAAATGATTGAAAGAATATAAAGTGATGGCAAACCTTACAAATACTGAGTGTGGTTATAAACTAACATAACTCCTTTGAGGCCAAGCTGGCATTATACCTAAGTTGATTAAGTATAGCTCCATACTTGTGTATATACCCATTACGAAGGCAAGTATCTTTTGCTCAAGAAAGATGTACTAAATATATTCACTTCAGCATAGTGTTCATGGGATGGAAACAATACACATGCCAATAACAGAAAGAATATGTGAATCACAGTAACAGCAATACCTTAGAAACCAAGTAGCAAAGCAAATGATCGACAGCTACACAACAACATTGAGACCAAACCAATGCATATTATGTGACTCCACCTGCACATTACTCAGAAATAAATCAAATGAAAGTAATGTTCCTATTTCAATTTCAATAAGTGTGTCTCTTTTGTGGGAAATAAGTAAGAGTTTGGGAAAGTCTGGGGTAAGATCCTTAGGGAACCTGAGATGTTCTGCTTCTTCACCTAAAGAATCTATGTGAGAAGACATTAAGTATTTAATGAATGGGTGGTAATGGTTTTAAACTTAAAGAAAAAAAGAGACAGAACGTCTCTAGTAAGCACGAATACAACAAACAGTTCAGGGAGGTCATGCCTGGTTACCTGTGAATACCTCAGGGTCTTACCAGATTGTCTAGCCACTGGTGACACTTTCTAAACAGGTGACTTTTTTAATGGAGGGGACTGACATTAATATAAGCTATTTAAAGGACTCTCTCTCTCTCTCCCTTTCTCTCAATAACAAACACAAATGCAGTCCTTCATGTTTCTTGGGTAGAAGTGTGAAGTAATTGTATATATAAAGAATAACAATTTCATTTTTTCTATATCAGGAATAGCAATTTAAATATATATGGCTACATATCATTGTTTGGCATTTTCTTTTGAAACTCCAGAAATCCTGAGACTAATGTAAGGATCCAGAAGGTGGTAGAAAGGGAACAGAAATTAGGCAGAGGGTGAAAGGACTGTGGCTACCCTTCAGTATGTCTCTATGATTCCTTCTGGTTTATGACTATTGTGATCCTTAATTAGAGCTGCAGGATTTTACTTGAATATTCATATAATGGCTAAAAATCTCTTGAAATCTTTACTTGCTGATCACTTATTAGAAATCCAAGAGTATTTTTTCCACAAATCGTACATCTGTACACAATATGGCCAAGCTTTAATAAAAATGACTCTTAAGTCATTGCCTTCTTGAACTGATTATTATGGTAAGCAAAGACATGCTGCAGGCCTAGAAAAAAAATGTGTCTAGTTTCTACTTGTGATGAAATGCTATTTATGCCCTACCAGCAAGAGACATATCAGTGAGTATACGCTGTTTATGCCCTGCCAGTAACAGTGAGTACATCCCATGAGCAAGCAAGAATCAGGCCATGGGAGAGAGCAGGACATCCAACTGTGCACTTTGAGGACACTAAGATCAGCTAAGAAGTTACTTTTTCTTTGCTAAGAGTGTAGTTTAAGAGCTGTAACTAAGACATTTCCCTTGAGACTTAGCCCTACAAGCCTAGTGGCCAGAAATCCCAACAGAAAGGAAAAACTATCTGATCTGTCAAGAGGATTATTGGTCTCCTCTAAGTGATATCTGAGTTGTGATAAAAACATAGAGCTGACAGAGTCACATAAAATAATAGTGGCAAAGTCAAGCAAGCCAGGCTAAGTTTGCACATGTCTCCACGGATTCAGCTTCTGTTTCGACACTGAGCTAAGATCATGGGGAGGTGTGAAGAATGTGAGAGAATTATTGAGACAAAAATACCTCACACTGTGCTCACAATGTACAGGAGAAAACGTTCCTAAGTTGCTCACAGTAGAATGATTCCTCAATTCAGACATAGGTCAGAGCAGTAGGGGAGTACAGGTTATCAGAGGCTGAGTAACAAATAAACAGCTGCATATGAAAACAAACAAACAAAACATCCATAAACACTTCCATTTTGCAGATTACAAAAACTTCACTGGGGCCAGAAACATGGCTCAGTAATTACTTGTGTGGATTGCTCCTGTCGAGTTTGGTTCCCAGCACCACATTGGATGTCTCACACCCACTGTTTACTTTAGGTTAAGGAGATCCAACACCTTCTTCTGGCCACTAGAAATGCAAGTACAAGCAATGAAAATTAAATACATCTTTTAAAAAAATAGGCCAGGAGGTGGTGGCCCACACCTTTAATCCCAGCACTTGGGAGGCAGAGACAGTCGGATCTCTGTGAGTTTGAAATACAAGAGCTAGTTCCAGGACAGCCTTCAAAGCCACAGAGAAACCCTGTCTTGAAAAATAAAAAACAAGCCGGGCGGTGGTGGCCCACACCTTTAATCCCAGCACTGGGGAGGCAGAGGCAGGAGGATCGCTGTGAGTTCGAGGCCAGGCTGGACCGACAGCCTCCAAAACAATACAGAAAAACCCTGTCTCGCAAAAACCACAAAAAAAAAAAAGAAAAGAAAAAAAAAAACGAAAAACAAAACAAAACAAAAAGGACAAAGCCTTACAGAAATAAAATATAGTAGTTGGTGGAAAAGAGATTAGGTGACTGTCACAAAGGAACTTGCCATGCAATGTGAGAGCTTTGACAAAGCTGAGGTAGGAATAAAGTTGCCATACTTGAGAAACAATCCACTAATTGCAAATACATATACTTAAGTATAAGTTGGATCCTTCTTGAATATTTGAAGTCAGAGTAATTAATACTATGTTACAATATATAATTAACAGTAAATAACAGCTTCTTATTTTCACCTGACCATATAAATAAATAAATGATAATATGTGTGTGTGTGTGTGTGTGTGTGTGTGTGTGTGTGTGCTTGTGTGTGTGTGCATTTGCCTCTGGTTTATGCACTTAATGTCTTGTATCTGTGTGGTACAAAGGCCAAAGGATCTTGTTGGATCCCTTGGAGCTTGTATTGTGAGCAGTTTTAGAGAAATACCAGCTTATTATGCAGGGGCTGTGAGATGAACTAAGATCCTCATGATTATACAGCAAAAGCTCTTAAACTCTGAGCCATCTCTGCAGCACCGAGGCCAGAGTAATTTACCTTAATCTATTAGAATATTGGTGGTCATTTCAAAGAAAAGATGCAGACACAAACTTCAGTCTTATATACACTAAATTCTCATTCTAAGTTGCTCATCTTTTCCTCTCTGAATTCTTTGAAACCACCTTGCCACCATGAGCAGAACAGCTTGTATTTGGCTGTGGATTTCTCTCTTAGATTAAAATGTAATTACTATAGCTGATCTGTCTTTTGCTTTTATATGTCTCATGGAAATGTATGCCCAGAGTATTGACCAATACAAAATCTCAGAATGAATGAATATACAAGTGAGTGGAGGAAGTGAACAAATAAATTGATAAAAATAAATTTTACTAGCTCTGAGCTAACCATTCCTAAGTAAGTAACCCTAAGTATTATATGTTTTTCAAAATTCGTTCTGAAGTTTAATTTTCCCCTTGGGTAGTAAAGATAAAATGGAATAATTCAGGCAATTTGCAAAATGCGTAGATAATTTAGGGACATATTGCAGAAAGGCAGTCTTGTACTTTAAGGTGTTAAAGCCCCAAGGAGGTCTCCATGAAAGTCCATGGGTCACATGTTCCATAATAATCCATTCTAAAGACCCTACAGCATCCAAGAGGCTAGGACAGGAAATAGGTTAAGGTGCACAGAGAAGTTATTAGTTGGGTCAGCACGTAAGGGATTTATGTCTTGCCCATATGCCCATAGTGCTCAACAAGCCCGAAAATAGACATGGTCTGACCTTTAGATTTCAGTGCTCAATAATTAACTTCAAAACTCAGCTAAGCAGACTGTCTGGTGGAGGAAATAAAGCTCACTCCCTAGTAGCTTGGCTATTAAGCTACAAACACAGTTTGGAATTTTAGGCAGTAGATATTTAATACAATTCAGTATGGAGCAACCCCAAAGTGATTTTCACAGAATGAGGCAATCTTACTGTTGGGTAATCTGAGGAATAAAAATAGATGGATTCATTCATTTGGCTTCAGAAAGCTTTGAAAAATAACAATGTTCCTACAAATGGCTTGTGAACTCCAGGCCACTTTCAAAGGCATTATGGCATTTTATTATCATTTGTAACAAAGTAGAAAAGCACTCACAAAACAGTGGTTCTCTGTAGGAAGGAAGGGACCTAGTCACATGAGTTATATTTTTTGTCTGTTTGTAATGTGTAGATTAGGATCTGCCTGCATGATGAAGGCATTTCAGAGTCATGTACCAACTCTGAATCTTTCTGAAGCCTCTATTGATGCAAGGACGCAGGAGCCCAGGGTTGTGAGTCTTTAAGCTCTCCTGAGAGATTTACCTTAATGCAGGGCCTGCTTATATCCTGAGCCTGTCATTTCCTGAAAGAGGAAGAGATATGCCCTTTTCATTCCCAGCTCCTGGAGTAATTACAGGCTCAGGTAATGGGTCAGTGGCGGCACTTGGGACTTCTCCATGCCAAGAGGCAGGAAATCAATGTCAACACTTTTACAAGAACAACCCAGTGGTAGTTTCACCGCTGTTTTTCCTAGGTAATCACCGGGACCTGGATGGAATCTGAACTGTGTCTCTGAATCAAGACGTGGCATTTTATGCCTACATGGGAAGATGGTTATGAAACAAAGGACAACAAAGGTGTTGATAAAAAAATGAATTGTCCTCCACATTTTATTGGCTAAGGAGCCATATGGGAAATAAAATATTTTGAACAAATAATTGTGTGTTCGCTGTTCCCAGTATGCTAGTGTGTGACTAGTACTCCATAGAATTATTTATGGAAGATCATCTTGCAAACTTTTTTTGACTTTATAATCCTTTAGCGCCACTATTAAAAGACCCCAAAAAGATCTGAGGACCTAATCCTGCTCATACCTCTCACTCTGTTTCCTTTATGTCATGTCTCAGCCTCATGTCTCTTTTAGTAGGCATCTACTATCTACTTTTGCTTGGTGGCTAGAAGGTCTCTGACATGGTAAACACAGTATAAGGTACAGAGAGAAATTTGGATTCTCTCCAAAAACCCCTCCAAGAAACAGGTATGCTATATGCTTAGTGTTCAGAGTTAACTTTGGATTCTGGTATATTGGCACTATGAAGGCAATTCATTTCCATTCCTCTTTGGTTTATTCCTTTGGTATCTTACCATCTGTACATCAAAACCACATTTCTGTCTGTACAAAAAGGGAACCACTCTGACCATTTTGAAGCATGGAAGGATGAAGGAGAGAGGTCTAAGGAACTGGTTGGTGCATCGCCATTATTGATGTCTGAATCAGTAAAAAGTAAATCTTCCATACAATGTTTCATGGGCCAGTGTGCCTGATGATCAGAGATAGAAGGAAGGTAAGGAAGGTAGCCAGCCTTGTTGCTATCTTACAGTTGACCGTTCCCTTTTCCACTAGCCACTTTACTGCAGAATTTCCATGGCAACCGAACATTATCATTATTGAATTTACTTTCTAGATAAGATATTTGAGTGCTTAGAGATTTTCAAGATATGGAAGTAGCCACTAGGTAAGTGACCATAAGACAGTTGCCATTTCTCTCTCTCTCTCTCTCTCTCTCTCTCTCTCTCTCTCTCTCTCTCTCTCTCTCTCTCTCTGTCTGTCTCTCTCTCTCTGTCTCTCTTTTTCTCTCTCTCTCCTGTCCTCCTCTTCCTTCCTCACCCTTTCCTTCCTCCCTCTCTTTCACCTTCAGCACATATAGACAGAAGAATGGCCATGTGAAGATACAGAGGGAATGAGAGAAGACGACCATATACAGGTCAGGAACAAAGCTGTTATTAGAAATTGATTTTGGCAACAAATTAATCCCAGAATTCTACACTTCAAACTGTGAAAAAAATTAGTATCCTGAATTTCTTTTAAGAAGATTTATTTTTTATTTTATGTGTGTGCTTGCCTGCCTTGTGCTTACAGAGGTCAGAAGAGGGAACCAGATTCATGGAACTGTAGCTAGATATCTTGTAGGTTCCCGGAACTGAAGCAGGATCTTACGTAAAAATGGTTTTTTTGTTGTTATTGTTCTTAACTCTTACACTGTCCTTTTATTTACTTATTTTTTGTTAAATTTACTTATTTATGTATGTTTACATATTTTTGATGTAAGCCTCAGTCATCTGAAAAGAGGGAACTTCAATTATGAAGCTTCCTCCAGAAGGTTGCCTTAGGTAATGTCTGTGGGGCATTTTCTAGATTAATGACTGATATCGGAACATCTAGCCATCTCTAGGCAGGAGTCCTGGGTGCTGTGATAAGGCAAGCTAAACAAGCCATAAAGAGAAAGGCAGAAGTAGCATTCCTCTATGACCTTGACTTCAGTTCCTGCCTCCAAATCTCTACCTTGAGTTCCTACTCTTACTTCCTCAGTGATAGAGTATGATCTGACAAATTGTACCCTTTCTATCCCCAAGTCACTGTGATTGTGGGTTTTTTTTTGTATTTTTTATTTAAAATATTTTTTCATTTTACATATCAAACCCAAATCCACCTCCCTTCTTTTCTCCTACTCCCACTCCTCCCCCTCCTACACCATCTACTTCCCAGAGGGGTAAGGCCTTCATTGAAGAGTCAGCAAAGTCTGGAATACCAAGTTGAAGCAGGACCTGCACCATAGGGAATGGGCTCCAAATAGTCAGTTCATGCACTTGGGATTATCACAGTAACAGAAGCCCTAATTCAGACAACTGATTTGTAGAATTTTGTTTAAGCTGACAGAACAGTCTAGTGTATCATCATAACTAAAACAGATTTATTACAAGTCTTTAAAATTACATCAAAATCATAGCTCATATGCATCTGAGGGCAAACTAGTTTCTCTAATTTTACTGGTATTCTTAATCTCACCAATTAAAATGTAAACTTCTTGCACATAAATATTATTTTAATAAGGAAACATGCCAGATAAAATTATTTTGATAAAAGCCATGATAATGCATTAAGATTAATAGAGAAAACCTTTACGAGAGGAACCAGGTTGTGGACCCATTAGAGTAGAATATGACCTGTGTGGATAGGACATCATATGGTAATTTAGAAGTGACCACCTTCCTTTGCACATCAGCAATGCCCATTTCATCTCACACTTGTGGATGCATGTAGGATGGAGAAAACAACATGGAAGATGTACACATTTAAATCAGTTTTTTATAGCTCCTCATCTGACTGAACCTGAAATTACATTTATTAAAACCATCCACAAGCTCATAAATATATCAATATAGCAACTCTGTGGTACTTTAATTTGTTTTCATTTGATGAACTCGTTTAATATCTTTCTTTTTGGCTCATCTTCATAATCTTTAAAAATCCCACTTTGGGCTTCATCTTTTCCTCCAAGCTGTCTTTTTATTCACTTTTATATTATTTCTACTCACAATATTTATCTTAAACATCTTTAAAAATATATTTGGGGTAAGGTATGTCAGTCTAAATATTGATAGAGTTTACTTGATAATAAAGTGGTGATATTTTAGCACTGCAATTATAGCTACAATGGTATCATAGGGATTGATAATAATAATCATCTTTAAATCATAAACCATGAGCTGATTTTTAAACAATTGTTTGGGCTCTCTGCCAATATTCCTTTTATTCATATTCTCTCTCATTCATGTTCTTGTTCCCTCTCACTTTTCTCCTTCTGTCACTAGTCTCCTGTTGGCATCTTGTTCAATAGAAGTTTAGGAAATTCTCTGGATCCATTATAATTGTGTAAGCCACTGTATATGGTAATGCCCTTTGCTCTATTTCTTTGATTTTCATTGGACACACCTTAGAGAATAGAACCTCTATGCTCTCCGAGTCAGTATTGCGTAATTTTAAGTATCTCATAGAAACAAATTCAAACTAGATGCAACACAATAAGTAAACCAGTTGAAAATTAGAAGCCTTTTCAGGTCATATTACTCAATTAGAAGTGATACATTGCATTTTTAAGTATGTATCTGAGAGTCTCACATCTGATATAATTATTCTTCTATGTACTCACTAAAACTTGTTGGTTTTAAAAATATTTATTGAGTACATACTCTACACACATTTAGAAACATTTTTGTTTCAATGGTAGAATGAATAACAATGTCACCCCATATTATAAATATGTCAAAGTCTTTAGAAATTGCGAATATGTTAACTTACATGGACTAAGTGACTTTACAGATGTGGCTATGCCAGTGATCTTAATAGTAAATGATTTCCCTAGATTATCCTAATAAGCCCCTTGCATTCTCTTGGTCCTTTGAAAGGAAGCAGAAACATTGCTGTCAGAAAGCAGAGAAGCATGCGTTAGATGGGTTGTATAGGAGGGGTCATATACTGCCTGTTGTAATTTTTAAAAAGTGGCAGCAGAGAGAAAGCAGAGTTTTTTTTAAATTAAGGTAAAAGGATTGTAAAAAGGGGAAAGTGAGGTGGTGAGGTGAGGGAAACTGGTCTCCAGGGACAGGCGCAGCAGGAAAGAGGAAAGAGGGAGGGAGGGGGGGAGAGAGAGAGAGAGAGAGAGAGAGAGAGAGAGAGAGAGAGAGAGAGGGAGGGAGGGAGGGAGGGAGGGAGGGAGGGAGGGAGGGAGGGAGGGAGGGAGGGAGGGAGAGGGAGAGAGAGAGGGAGAGAGACAGAGACAGAGACAGACAGAGAGAGGGGAGAAAGACAGGGGGATAGGAGATGGGCAGGGTCCTTTTTAAAAGGGAACTTAATTGCTGGGCAGTGGTGGTGTATGCCTTTAATTCCAGCACTCGGGAAGCAGAGGCAGGTGGATCTCTGTGAGTTTGAGGCCAGGCTGGACCGACAGTCTCCAAAACAATACAGAGAAACCCTGTCTTGTAAAACCAAAAAGAAAAAAAAGGGGGGGGGGACTTATTGAATAGGCACAGGTGGTACTCTTAGTGGCAGCAGCTGAGGGCATATCATGTTAGAACTCCAAAGGCAGACCAGCACAAATGCCTAAAAGCAAACATTGACCCATTAACCTTAACCAGTTTAAACTCATTCAGATTTGTGACAAAGAGAATGTAAGATAAATATCTATGTTCGTTTGTCACTAAACCATCAGCAATGTCTTATAACAGTAATTAAAATCAAATTTAGTCTCATTTAACTGTTATTAGACCAACCCAAAAGTGCTATTGAAAATGATTTCCTTTGCTACTGTCTCAATGAAGACAATGGTTTTGGCTTTTGCTGAAACAGACAGTGAATTCTCATGGGGAAACCAACACTTCACCTTCTAGTCTTACTAAAGACTTGGGAGCAATGTTCTCTATTATTTGACCTGGCCCCTAGTGGCAATTAACTCCTTCAGACTTTAATATGTGGTTGAACACATCTCTTGAAACAAACATGTGCCATACAGATAGAATAAATCTATATTTAACCTTTATAGAAAGACTGAAAAACAGAGTCATACTAGTCAGGGGCATTAGGAGTGAGTGGAAGTATTTCATGTTTTAACTGGAAAAATGGATAAATAAGCTTTGTTTAATTCTATGGCCAGCTATAATTATGATTATTATAACAGAAGTTAAATACACTCTCATCATTTGTGGAGATTGCAGTACAAAATCATAATGCAAGTGATGTTAAGCTTTCATTTATTGGATATATAGAGTAAATTATCTACATTATCATTACTCCATTATTAGTACACTCTTATTTCTTAGACCTATAAAATGCACCCAGATTTTTAGCTGCCTTACTAAATTACAAGGCTAAAGATAATATGAGAGCAATAAAAACTGACCATTTTAAGTAATTTAATATTATTTTTACCCTAATGCAAAAATAATGGATAATGATTGAGTTACTGGAGAAAATCAGAGAAAATTTTCCCTGAGTAGCCAGCCCATGGTGTCTCTGTCAACACTCCCTGTACTGTGCCTCTCTGCTGCTCACATTCTCCTAAAGTAATCCAAATTTATTGTCTAACATTCTGACAAAGTTTTCCTGAAGAATTTATGAGCCTACCTTCAGCTGGTGCTCTGGAGTTTACTGTAGGTTTAAGAATTCCACAGGGATTCTGGGTCTTTTGACAGCCTTTTGATGCGTTGTTACAAAAAACCAAAAAAAACAATACAAGAATGTGTATGAACCTTTCATAAATTGGGGCCCAGAGTGAAGAATCCTGAAGCATGCAGGTTAATGACCTTCCATGTATACTTCTGTTATCCATCTACTCTTAATATTTGCACAATGTCTTTGGATGTAAGAGAGAAAATCAGATATTAGACATGTTGTGACGTTTTTCCTACCAGCTGGGAGATGGTTTGCCTGTCACTTCTTTTTCCATGAATTCGAAATCTAAAGCAACCCAAGTTTTATTACTACAAAACTAATCTGCTTTTATCCTAAAACTTAAACGGATTTTAAGAGTTTAAATACTGTGATTTCAGGCGAACCCAGGGAAAGTTGTAGATATCATCGTGAAGGACAACAGGTAAACAGAGAAATTAGTACAACTCTGGTTTTATTTCTTAACTCTTATGTTAAGCATTCTTCACATACAATTCTGGGAATGGTAGCTTAAAAAAAGCTCCTTAATCCCACTACCAGCAAATTCTTCCGTCACTTATTCTCTCAGACGTGCCCAGTTATTGTTGCCAAGGAAACAGCCAGGAAGCAGTAGTGAAACAGACTCTTTCATCTGCCGAGAGGATGATGGGAATGGATGAGAGCTGAGCAAGGTCAGGCGTTTGCTGCTGAATACAAATCTGTCATGCCTAATAGATGAAGCTCTTTAGCTTCTGTGCCGTTCACGCTACTCCCAGCAGCCAAGGAGAAAATAAAAAAGACACTCAAGCATGAATGCCAATCAGCCCGTGCGGGCAACAGTGATGTATTTACATGTGCCCATAGCAGCTGCGCTAGGCTTTGCTAGGAATGAAAAGATGAATTAAATATGTGTCAATAATTGTAGGAGGTCAGAACTTAAATCTGGAAGGTTTGCTAATAAGATCAGAAGGGTGAGATCTGGCAGATCTAGCCTGTTAACATGCCTTGTGCTTT
Source organism: Mesocricetus auratus (assembly GCF_017639785.1). Taxonomy (NCBI): domain Eukaryota; kingdom Metazoa; phylum Chordata; class Mammalia; order Rodentia; family Cricetidae; genus Mesocricetus; species Mesocricetus auratus. The sequence goes on along the minus strand of NW_024429184.1, from coordinate 83,722,405 downwards.
TCTGAGGTCAGAGTTCAAAGCCTGTCATAGAGTCAAATGTATTGAGAAAGCCCTCAATCAGTCCTCTGTTGATTGTTTACCAGGGACAACAATACTTTGCTGTATATTGGGAAATGTTACACATCTGGTTCCTTTTAGTGTTGTCTGATACAACACCTATTCAAACTTATATCAGTGGCAAGATATCTTCCTTTAAGCATATACATTTCAGTCTTGTCTGCATAGTTCATAGTTTCAAGCCAATCCCTAGCACTCAAAATTATTTCTAACTAGAAAGTAAGAGAATGCAACAGTCTCATGAGTTGATATTTAGGTCACTACTCACTATGTGAGATGATTTCCTCATATAGAATTTTTTCCACATTCTTTCTTTATGAAACAGTCACCAAAAATCCTGAATGGAATCACAGATAAATTAAACATAATAATTCTCATTAAAATATTAAGCAACATCTTTACTACCTGTGCATTTGTTTCAGAACAGGAACAGACCTTGTGAAAGATATTGATGATAAGAAAGAGGATTGCAGAGTATCTAAGAGCATCAATGTTAGATGGTGACCATACTGGAAACTGATATGAAATCTTTAATTTTATTGTTATATCAAGGTAAATTAATGGAAAGGATGATCACATTGATTAAGAAACAAGTGTCATAACTTTATAGGATATGCCTGTAACAAAAAATGACTCTGCACTAATAAAGGTTTAACATATAATGTTTGCTACAACAAATATGGATCAGCTGATGTCAAAGAATAGAGAAATTTTATATAAAATTTAATATATAAACTACTATAATTATATAATATGTTGTCTCACTTATTGGACACAGAGGTTCCATGGCAATGGTCACTGTCCTAATAGGTATGAAGAAGATATTATAAATTTTTCTCTAAATCAGTCCTTGTAATAAATATAACTCAGGTTGAACAGTGCTTTTCTTAATATAAAAATGTTTATAAAATATATGTTGTCCTGGACAGTGGTGGCACATGCCTTTAATCTCAGCATTGGGAGACAGAGGCAGGCAGATCTCTATGAGTTCGAGGCCAGCCCAGTCTACAAAGCTACACAGAGAAACCCTGTCTTGAAGGGAATATAAGGAATATATATATATATATATATATATATATACATACATACATACACACAAACACAGATAGCTAGCTAGAAAGAGAGAGAGGGAGAGAGAGAAAGAGAGAGAGAGAGAGAGAGAGAGAGAGAGAGAGAGAGAGAGAGAGTAAGTATGACAAAAGGAGAGACAAAGAAAGGTGCTGTGGGATCAGAAAGTCTTGTATAGTCTAGTGATAAAGAGGTGATTACTTCTTGGCACAGCAGGATATACCAGGACTGTAACCTTCCTTTTTCTTGTCAGAGAGCAAGTGTCTTTCGTTTCCTTTTGTGTCATTCCACTTTAATGAAAAGAGATATGAGAAAAACAGATGGATGAAGGGAAAAATTAATTTGAAATATAATAATATCAACATTGTATTGCTTTATAATGGAGTGACCCATTTATTAACACACTAATAAGGATTGTCTAGCCTCATTAATAATAAACAGTTCACACCTGTAATAGTTCATTACAAAACCTATTCATATTTTTAGGCTTTAAAAGTTAGTAATTATACACATATTTAATCACCAAAGGGTAATCATTTCATATTTGAAACAAAAAGATACATGGTAATAAAATTTGTTGACTAGCAAAACCAACACAGAGTGATAGCAAGTAATTGCTAGAAGGGATGATGGCCTTGGTACCCAGAAACTCTAGCTAGCAATGACTTTTATAAAATGTGATACTGTACCAGACAATAGAGATGGTATGAATAGCAAATTAATTATTTTGTCCTGTTTAATTCATCATGTTTTTTCTCTCCTAAATATGAAGCTCATGATGATACAGACTGTGTTTGGGAGGATGAACAGTATGACAAACAACTTTGAATAAGTAACTTCCAAGGACTGGTGCCTAGAAGCCAACATCAGAAGAGTGGCATGCTGAATAAGACTGTGGGAAGCCTCCACTTCCTCACATGAACAGATAGTGTCCGCTACCCATACCCTCTAAAGGGGATGCGAAAATAGTCAAGTAGAAGTTATCTCTGTAACATGAATGTTCACAGAGAAACTTGTCAAGCAATGTTTTCTGTAGTCCCATTTAGGTATCATCTACCCAAGTCACAAATCCATCCTTCTATTCTATTTGTTTTCAGGACTTTAAGACTTGGTGAACTGGGAGCTTGTTCAGCCTGTGCATTTCAGCAAAAAGTCAGCAATGTTTGTTATAATTTTTCTTTTTTTCGAGATGTGAAACAGTTTTGTTTTATTTTACTTGGTGTAAATTATTTATTAGAGAATATGTTCTGATTAGGGTTTAGTCAAAACAAAGATTTACATATGAAGAATTTTTTTCACAAAAGAAAACACAATAGGATAAAATATAAATTATCAGATTGAATTTGGACAAGGCAAACCAAATCAAGGAAAAGAGCAGCAAGAGAAGACACAGAATCAGAGACCACTCATTCACACGCTCAAAAGTCCCATAAAAACATTAAGCTGAAAGCTGTATTATATATGCAGAGGACCTGGTACAGATCTGTACAGGTCTTGTGCTTGCTGATTCAATATCTGTGAGTGTTGCATTATTTTTAAGCTTAAAGAAACTTAAACATAAAACACTGAACAAATTTCAATACTACAGGTCACCAATGAATAAGAGACAAAAACTTTATGGCAGAAAAAATGTGATAAGTGATCTCTGTATATTTACATTTAGTGTCACCTGAACAAACAATTTATATATTTAATTTTTATCTTACAGAAGTGCTGATTTCACATATGGCAGATGCCTGGTTGAGCTCACAGAATGGGGTGTGCAGCAAATCAGTACCCAAAGATGCAGGCCCAAACCAGAACAGAGGTGCCCTTCGAAGGCCTGTCTTTAGTAATCTAACACTGTCAGTCAGGTCCAGTTCTAGAAAGAATCCACAGCCCTCACAACAGTTCTGTATATAAAATGGAGAACCAAATCTCAAAACGTGAGCCTGTAGGGACACTGCATATTGAAATCCTAACAGTGTGGTTAATCTGGTCTACTGGTACACAGTTTCCTTCTACACAATCTAGTTGACTTTAAATGATTATTTCATGTCTTTATTATCACTGAAAATGCCTTTACTTATTACTTCCAGATAAATATATTAAGCATGAGGATGTTTGGTCTTCTGACTCCAGGACAATAGCCTGTAGCTTTCTGGTCTCTATGTCCTTCTTCTCTCTGAAGACTGTGTTGTGTTCTGGAACCTGGGTTCTCTGAATGCCTAAATAGATGTCCTATGCATTTTGCCATTGTGACAAAACTCACCACACATAGCTTGATGGAGGAAAACATTTATTTGGTTAGAGATTACAATCCATTACTGAGGGATGCTGAGGCAGTAAACTAGAAACTAACTAGGTCTGAAACTAAGACGACAGAGGAATTCCTCTTAATGGCTTGCTCCTGGGGCTTGGTCAACCTGCTATCTTATACAACCCAAAATGACCTGGCCAGTGGCAGCACCCAGTAAAATGCTCTGGGTCCTCCAAGATTAATGATTATGTAAGAAAAATGCTTCACAGCCAATCTGAGAGAGGCCATTCCACAACTGAGGTTCTCTCTTCCCAGATGAGTCTAGTTTGTGTCAAGTTAACAAAACTACCCAGCACAACAGGTGTTAAGCAATAGACTTTAAGCTATCTAATTGGACTTTATTGTTCTTTAGAATAAGAATCACAACAAAATCCTCCCCTTTAATACTCTGTAAGACCTCTGGAGGGAGATTATTCAAAGTCACTGGTCAATGAAAGGCCTACAAGTTATATACTTACACTTTTGCAGTTTCCCATAGTCTCATTAATTACAGAAAATTTAAGGGAAATGAACTCAAGACAAAGCATAATAACTTAAAAAATTATTTTCATTCACGGGAATAAATCCAAGCCACACCTCAGACATTCTTTACATAGCAAGAATTTCACATCTCAGAAGCTGAGTGCTTGCCAAGGATACCTGAATCCCTGACAATTCTTGCAATAGTAAAAAATGAATTTGTATGTGTATATCTCACCCACATGCATCAGTGTGTCATTTACAGCATATCAGTTATCACTCTTCTTTGGCACATTGCAGAAAACCTCCTTATCTGTGGATAGAAAGTTGGAGGAAAACATAGAGAATAAGTTGTTCTCTTAGTTGTTATTTTCCTGCTTATTTTGTTCCATAGTTCCTTGGGAAAATTAGAAGAAACAGTAAATGAGAAGAGGTTCCATGGAATTGCTAGAATATGAAGAAAAGAATTGGCCAGGTATGCAAGGGCATGTATGCCAATATAATCCATTAAGAGTTAGAAGTGAAGGCATGATGATTCACAAATTTTGGTCACCATTCCTACAGTGACCTGCTGACACTATCACATGAATTCCAATGTATAATCATGTATTCCAATAATAATCAAATGTATCTTAGCCACAAGAGAAAGAGAAAGAGGGAGCCTGGATGAATGGAAAATTTGTATTCCCTTTTACAGTTGTAAGGCATCTTATTTCAAAAATTGTTTATAAAATTTAGGACAAACAATGAATGTGAGCAAAAGTTTCTTAAACAAGAGAAAGAGGAAGGGGAATTTCTCATACTAAAGGTATTTTAGGTATCTATTTACTCCTATCATTCAGATGAGCCTTGACTTTTTCTCCCAGTGCCATCTGTTCTGCTTCACAGATAGCTGAATCTTTAGATCAATGATTCCTTTTAGTTTAGAGTTATACACTGCAAAAAATATTTTGATGTTAAAATAATCAGTGGTTAGCTTTCTTAACAGTTTTTATGTATTTGGTTGTGCATGTGATGTATATCTGAGCATACATGTAGACAGGGCCAAGGCATATTCCTCTATTGCCCTGTCCTCTTTTATTTTTTTAAAGTGGGGTCTCTTACTGGAACTGAAGCTTACCTTTTTATCTAGATAGGCTGGCTAGTGAACCCAAGAGACCTTCTGATACCCAGTATGGAGATTACAGATATTTGTCTCTGCACTCAGCTTTTACATAGGTTCTGAGATGTTACGTCAGTTCCTCATGCTTGCACACTGAGCTCTCTCTCTATCCCTTAACATTTTAAAGAAAACTCACCCATCATATCAAAATGCTTCCACATGGAGAGAAAGAAATGTAATTCAAGCTATAGTAATCAGATGCTTATTTCCTGAAGCAAACATACTGCAAAATCAATTTGTGGACTCATTACATAAATCCATATTAAACTATTTAGTCTATATTTAACACTAAATAAGGATATTCAGGGTAAATTAAATAGATTTTATTTCTAGGTTTCTGAAAGCCAAAGTAAATCCTTCCACTTCTAGTTTATTTCTCAGTGCTTGCTACAGACAGAAGGAGAGACAGAGAGAGAAAGAAGAAAAATATGTGACCATTCTTACCTTCAGACGTTTAATGCTAATCAAATCAGTATGTTCCAGCCCACCACTGATAGGGCTCACAGCTATTTTATGTTAATGTGTAATCCTTCAGCTTGCTATTCCATGATGGCAGTACAATGAGGCCATTCCTCAAAGCAGAGTAAAATGTGTCCAGCAAAAAGGAATCATTTCATCAGTAGGAGAATGACCCACTTATATTCTATCAAGGAACTTGAGATGCATAATACAACCCTGTCACAGACTCTCTTAAGCTTTTCATTACCATCAGTAAAGCCAATAACATAAAGCATCCCCAGTTAGCATCAAAAGTTCCTTTTCAATTCAAATGCTAACTTCCCACCATTTCTTCCTCCATACTATTCATTCACTCCTTCTTTATCTATAGGAACAGAGTTGTCACTCATCCCAGTTCCGGCCATACATATTCCCTTGGGGATATTGCAAAGTATTCCATGTTCATTTTTATTTTTCCAGTCTATGAAATATACACAGAGAAAATGTTATTTTTTCAGTTGCTTCTTAATTTTGTCTATTTCTATTGCCAAATTTTCAATTATAGGCTTTGCAATCCTATAAGTATTTACTTCTATTGAATCATCTTTTACTATATCATAATTTATACCTGGGCTTACCAATTAAATTAGTTGTGTTTCTAGGATTTTTCATGAATCATTGAAAACCTGCCATTGTCCAACCTTCTGAAGATGCTGGAAACGCAGATGTGATTAAGAGCTAGTCTAGAGAGAACTCTCAATCCTGGTTCTGCCATCAAGATGAGCTAAAGACATTCTTGGTGTTTGTCACTTCCTATCTAGTGGCTTTAACATCAACCACTTACTCAGGTGTTAGAATCTTTCCAGATTACTAATATACCTAGGTACTCACAGTAATAGATATTTCCTATTTTTTTATTCTTCCAACAACATCTGCTTGTGTGTGTGTGTGTGTGTGTGTGTGTGTGTGTGTAGTTGTAGTAAATGGTCTTACAAGTGCCTGATATAGACTATATAAAGTACACCTTATTAACTGCTTTCAATATAGTTTCATTTCCTGCCACCACTATTGTGTCTAACAATGACATATTTTTAACAAGAGTTGAACAAGAAGAGCAACAATAGAAACACTGAAGTGGACTTGGTCTATAAGTGAAGGAACTTCAGGAAGCCTTAACTCTACTCAAATATCTATAGGTAACTAAGGGATTTTAAGAATAGAAAATAATGTCATCCCTAAGGAAGAGCACACTGAATGACCAAATGCCACATAACAACATCAAATAGTCAACCACAAAACAATACATATAGGCAACACTATACAAACAGTTAGGCTGTATTTATATATTGGAATACATAATAAAAGCCCATGTTTTTAAAAAACAGCAAGAGGGCATATGGGAGGGTTTAGATAGAGGAAAGAGAACGGGAAAGGATGTAATTTCAATAATATCTCTAAAGATAAAGGAAATAACTAAAAAATAAAAAGCGAACGTTAAAAGAATGCCTTTAGAACTATAACTATCATTCACAATAACTGATTGATACTCTATGTAACCTAGACAAAATTCTAATTGCTATTCATCTTCCAAAAGCCATTTATGGTTTGGTTACTCCTATCTCTCCAGCCATACTAAACACAGCCCTCTTAACATAGACTTCCAAGTCTGCTCTATATTCCCACACTGTCTTTATAATGTTCCTTCTACCCACTATATCTTGCCAGTCTGATAACTTAGATGTCAAATTCCTCCAGGTCATACCCCTAGTTCTCAGAGGAGGAGCTGCTTGTACCTTATTGTGAGCTACCTTTGTGTATTTGCATATTCCTGGGACTTATAAGATTTTGATCTAAGACAAAAATACTTATCCAACTAAAGGAAAATAAAGGTAAATTCTTCTATAATAATGTTTTCTAGGCAGAAAATCAGGTCATTTAGTATGCAGTTACATTGTTGATATTACTCTTAATAGAGAAAAGCAAATACACAGTTACCACTTTCTCCATTGGATTTCCCAAAGAGACATCTGTTCCTACTCAAAAACCATGTAAAAACTCAAAGGCACATGTCAAATAGTGAGAAGTCTCAAGTGGGTAGGACAGCAAGCATCCTGTGTCAGAAACTGGACATGAAGTCCACGAGAACCAGAAGCTTGTGCCTAGGAATCAAATTGTTAGTGGGGCCACTCTCCATTTATGATATAGAGAAGACATGAGAGGAATGTAAAATAAGATACATGGTGTTTATTTCTTTGTTCTTACAAATTAGCATCATTGTGTTAGGAGAAAATCATACAATGAATTTTTGTTACCTGTCGCACACTGTCTGTCCCAATTTAATGCTTTCCTATTCATATATGTTGACATTTTTTAAAGAAAGAAAATATCCCACATGATTATACATCAATTTTTAACAAAATCTCTATCTGGCTTCACACATAATGAAAGGTGTCTTATTTGAACAGGGGTCATAGTAAATTTCAGGCAAACTTTCTAATATTGTACAAACTATGGAATTCTGAAAATCTTATAAATGAGATAGGTTATTTTGGCAATATTGTTAGTGAACAGTGTGGACATCCATGAACTTCTGACAAATATTTGTAAATAAAACAAAACAAAGGCAAAGGCAGATATATATATATGTATATATATATATTAGTCATTTAGGCTTATTAACTAATTATTATGATTATTTTTGTGGCACCGAAAAGGTTAAAGATACTAAAGTAACATACACAGAAGAAAAGCAATTGCCTTTTTTCTTTTAAAAAAAAACATTTTTTTTACTGTCAGTGATTCACTTAAAACTGAGAACAAGGTAAAACAGTGAGTAAAAGAGTGTTTTAACACAATTGGAGCCTTGTTTTTCTCTCTGACGAATGGCTTTACTATTTAAGAGAGGGTTAAAACAACAACAAAAATCAGCACAGTCAACATGGACTCTGTTAGACTTTGAGAATAATTAGCTAAAATAATTAAACTTTCCCTTAAAAGAATCTGCCATCTCTAATCTACATTGCAGCTTCATGCATATACTTTTCCTAAGTATTTGAAAACTATTGAGTAATTAAAGAACATTAGACGTTCCCTATGCATTAATTCAATTTGGTAATTAAAGTCATTTGCAACAAGTTAATTAAGTGTTAAACCAACCACTTTTGGAAGTCAGGTGCTGCAGGAACTTTTTCCCTGGAGACACAAAATGAAACTAAATCTCTCCATATTGGACAGTAATGATGAAGGAAGTATGACTCAATTGAGGGTCAGTGTTAGGAACCATCATCTGTGAAAGAGTATGGTGATTCCACAGCACGGTGACTCCTTAACAGTTGTGTCACTGACCAGTCTCACGCCAGCTGAACAATTGGACTTCATATTTCAGTTAACTATCTACCGTCCATATACTCTAGCACCTCCTGAGACCACAGGCCATATGCAATTATGAGAGGCTCACATTCAGTTGACCTGGAGGTGATGGAGGAGTTGCACAGATTCGCAGGTGATAATCCAATTACCCTCTTCACCTGCACCCTCTACGAATGCCTATCAGCAGTCAACAGGCTGGATCTAGAGAGCCTCTTAAGTAGTTATAGTCATAAGCAGCTATAGTTGCTCTGGTGGGAATGATGATCACTGTGAGCACAGGATAGCAATCTCCAACACAAAGGGGTACATGGTATTTGCCTGTAAGACTCACAAAATTGATTTCACACCTAGTCTGCATTTAGCTATGGCATCTGACACAGTGGTAAATTTGAACAGACATCATTTGCATGGTAGAATCTTGGAAATTCATACTAATTTCAATATTCTCCTTTATTGCATATTCCAAAACAATTCTGAAAGCTCCTAAACTTTACCCATTTATCTAAGCAGACTCACATGTGGACAGAATGTGGATTGTTAGTCATGACACAGTAGCTGAGAGTGTTGGCTGACAAGTCAGGTAGACTCCTTCAATGTTATGTGCCCTTGGGCATTTGGTTCATTTCCCAGTGACTTTTCTCACCCACAAAGTTTGACCTAATTTCCTCCTTTGTGTTATGTGATGAATCAGTTTTACTATGTTTCTAAAAATTCCATATTTGGCATATTACCCAGCATTTGGCAAGCTCAAGATAAGTTTCAATCGCTGTCAAACCTGCATGCACGATGGCTAATTATTCAGTATTAGGAATGGTATCTGGATTCTTTCAATCTATGAAATAAAAACAATTATATATTCTATGCTGGATTATCCTAATACTGAGCAGAATTGTGTTTCTAAAGTTGGAGCAAAACGTCTCTAACAAGTTGGTTCTTCAAATTGCTACTTTCTTTCATGTTTTCTCTTGCCTTTGTGTTGATCTCTTATAACTATGGACATGTGCTTTCCCATAAACTAAAATTATTTGTGCTTTAAATTACTCTTAAATTGAAACTTTCTAATAAAAAACCTTAGCCACTAAGACACTGTAAGTACTTGAAAGAACAGACAATATTCTGAGTAGTTTGGGGACACATGGGAAAGGCAATATCTCCGGACATATCAAAATATCTTGTATATTTTAGCTTTTCCTGCTGCTTGTCTGATATTATTTCAAGATACATACTTTAATATCCAAATTTAAAAAGTAACAAAAAGCAGGCTTTTTGGTTAAAATGTCTTTTGGATTTCCATTTCCAGTTGGCTTGTAAGTTAAAATCTATTTTATAATAGGTATAGTCTACTAAAAATTTTATACGTTATGCACTTCTTCTACTATGTATTTGCATCTCAATATTGCAGATTTAATTGCAATTATTACCACATCATATGACATATTGGGAAAATCACAAAGAAGAGTATATCTCAGAGCATTCTAAATAATGGTATTTCTTATCATATTCTGACGTAATTCAGCAATCCTGTCATTAAGCGCTGGTAAAACCCTAGAGCAGTGAATAACCACAAACTTAGCTAAATGTGGTTCATTTAATGTTTTCTGTGCCAGAAGCCATATCTTCATCTACAGCAGATTAACATAACCTTCAGTGAAACATTTTTAACCTCAGTGATGTGTTTTTTCAGCCTTACACAAAAGGATAATCAAACATTCTCATTTACTGAGATGGAAAAGCGCTGTTCATTACAGCCATGCCCCAGGGCTCTGCCAGCACTACTATGTTCTGTCTTGACATAGTCCAAAAGGACCTGGTCAATCCACTTACTTTGCAATCTACTTTACTTGGCCATTATACTGATAACATCATTTTAGTCAGATCAACTGAGCAAGAAATGACAACTTCATGGGATGCTCTGGTCAAAAATCACTTGCCAAGAGAGTAGGAGATACAATCAGTAACGCTGACATGGCCTATTGTACCAGTAAATATTTTAGTGGTACTGTTTTGAGAAATATAATGGTATACACCCTACATGTGAGACAAAATTTGCATATTACAATTCCCTAAAACTAACAGAATACTTTATGTGTTAGGCATTTGGGGTTTTCAGGCAACACATGCTTTTTGAAATGATTTTCTAGGTATAGGAGCAAGTCTTTCTGGAAGTCCAGTCTATGTTGTTAATATCCCTGGCATTTGGGTTGCATTCCTTTTTGCATTCTATAATATTTATAATGTAGAAAAGAAGGAATTTCTGTAAAGATCATGGCAAACCCAATAAGAGAATCACAAACAAAGCCACACAGCATTCTATAGCAAATTTAGATAACTTCTATTACAGGTATAATTGTAATTTATACAATTGCTTTTGCAGAGTATTAGAGTATGTTGGTGGAAATAAGATAGTCAGTTATGGGAGAATCCACCCCCCCCCCACACACAGAGACACACACAGTTCTGTAATTTAGCTGACTTGTCATGGATTGATAAGAGACGTGATATGCAGATCATGAGCAACACTAGCTATGTCTAGATCAACCACAAGATCAAGGGTACTTCATCATTGTTATAACATAAAGATATTATGCCAAGAACAAGCAGTCAAATAATACTAATTTTTAAACACTATTACACAAGAGGACTTTCCCTCTCAATTCTCACTTACAGCAATATGGCTTAGGAGGAAAATAATAAGCTTAACTACCTTAGTAGAATTCTATATAATTCCTATACTAAAGCCTTATTTAGGAATGCATTTAAGGAGAGATATTTCCCAATGAAAAGAATGTTTTATCATATATTAATTAAGATATAAATGACCCATACCTCTCTCTCTCTCTCTTTCACACACATACACACACACACACACACACACACACACACACGCACACACACACACACACAATGCTGCAGTTTAGCTGATTTGTTATTTATTGAGGAGTGGAATGATAATGAAGATCAGAAACCCAGAAATTTGGGGGAAGAGGCCTGTGGATGGATTTAGGAAATTTGACATCAAGTGAAAAGATTTTTGAAGTTCAGATCAAAATAGATTGCATCCTCCACAGAAAAGATACTAAATAAGTGATCACGAAGGAAATCCAGCAGGTAGAGTACTCAGTCTTGACTTCCAAGGGTAACATATCAGTGGTGCAAATGAAGCACACAGGACAACTAGGATGAAGAAACTTCTTGACCCAATAATAATATAGGCTCCTGCTCCTTGAAGCTACTGTCATTGCTTCATGAATGACTGAGTAGCAAGAAAGGCAAAAATTGAGCTCTTAATTAAACATCATTTGGGCATCAGCAAGATTCTTGGTGTCATGCTGTTTAGTTTCCATCCATTCTAGAAATACAGAAATTCATGGACTAGATTAGACACATAATTTTATTCATGGCTTCAGTTTGCACTGCTGTCTCAGAGTTCATAAAATACTTCAGATTTTTGAATGTGGGTGTCAGTTAGGAGATCTGGGAAGTCTATGGGACTTCTGACAAGAGAACCAGTATTTATACCTAGTGCACAAATGGAGTTTGGGAGCCCATTTTCTCTCTCAGCCTAGATACATTGGTGAGGGCTTAGGCCCTTCCCCAAATGATATGACAGACTTTGGTGATCCTACATGGAAGGCCTCACCCTCCCTGGGGAGCAGGTGGGGTTGGATTGGGGGGCCGGTGGAGGACATGGGAGGGTGGGAGGAAAAGTGAAATGGGATTGATATGCAAAATAAGATTGTTTCTAAATTTAAATATTATTTCAGATTTCTAATAATTCTGCAAAATTCCAAGTAATTCACTTTGTAAGCAAAGTGGTGGGTGCAATTCATGACAATGGGGTCTAGAGTTTCAGTTCAACCATAAAAATACTGATTACTCTATACAAATGAAGTAGAATATGTAGGATTTATTTGAAGGAACAAATTGTAGATAATATCCTAAAATGATGGGGAGGCTTCCACTGGAACCTAGCAAATTCTCTAAATCAATGACCAGTGTCTGGAGCCATGTGCTCAGCAGTTATAATAAATAGACACAAGAGGCTGAGATAGTTTTGGACTTGTTCACCATCACTACAGTTGACCTACTTAAAGAGTCTATTTCTGGTGACTGTGTACAGTCTCTACAGAGTTAGACATTCTTATTCTCAGAGGAGGACTGTTCCCATCTTTAAACTTCTAGCTCTTGCTGGTGCCTTGTCATTCCAGGCAAGTCAAAATACCACCTTGCAAAGAATTAATTGCTTAAGTAACTTGGTTGAGGAAATAGGAAACACATGAAAGACACTGGCAACCAATTTTAATGATGAAATGACTCCTAAGTATCTATGGACTGTGAAGAAAAGACAAAATTCCTGACCTTACAATATATAGAGGTCAGTGTTAAGTGATGGCAATGCTGGTAACAATGACTTACAAAGAAGGAAGCTGAGCCAGTAAACAGAAGGATTGTTAGTGGGTAAAGGAAGCCTAAACTTCAGCTTTCCTTAAGAATCTTGTAAAACAGGTTCTGTTTGCCAGAAAACTCTTTTTATCCCCTTACCTACAAAAGTCAACTGCCTCGGACAAGGGCATCTAGGTCTCCCTCAATTTAAACAGAATGCATCAGTTCAAAGACTACCGCCCATCCCCTTGTCTGTCAGTAAAAAATCCATTTTTCCAAAATTTTGCTCCTGGTTGTTCCCCCAACTACAGTGAGTGGTGGCCTTACAGTTTAATCTTCAATAAACCCTTCTTTAGTGATCCAGTTGCATGGACTAACTGTGCCCTTGCTTACATAAGTAGATGTTTCAGTTGGTGAGAAGGCTGGACACACCAAGAGTTGTGCAATCTTGAAATATATTGCAGTCAGTTTTTAAGGATTGTAGGTCATTCAACTGCCTTAACATATCTGTGTCTAGAATTTATGATACACATAGACTTGTGTAGAATAAAGAAAAAAGAACTGTATTTGGTGGTGAGACATCTTTTCTTTTTTAAAATAGCAGTACTCACTCTACCTGTTCAAGGAAACAGTGGTAGGTGATATTCCCCTATTGAACTCCTATCTAATAAACCTACCTTCAAGAAAAAACAATCATATTACTCAAGGTCACACTCATTTCAAGGGATTCAGAAGTCTACAGAGGCATTTTAGCTTCAGAACAGCATTCTTTGTGATCATCTGAGACTTATTGTGGCTATATTAAATTTACTTTTTCTAAACTGTATGTAAGTACCACTTCCTTCATTGTTACTCTAATGATGAAGACTTTATGACATGGGCAGTTAAAATATTAATGTTAGAGGGAATGAGGAAAAAGTTAATCCTCATTTACTGATGATAGGATTGCAAACCTGTCCAGATACTGTAGCAATCAGTGCAGAGAATTCTCATGAAACTAAAAATAAATCCTCAATATGAGACAGCTAATCCAGTCTTTGGCATATGGTTAAAGGACTTGACACCCAGCTTCACATACAGTTGCTCAGTCATTTTCATCACTATTCACAACAGCTTGAAAATGGAAACAACCTCAATAATCTTCAAATGATGAAGAGATAATGAAAATGTGTTAAATATACACTATGGATTACTATTCAGCTGTAGAGGAAAAAATGATATCATGAATTTTGAGGCAAATTGGTGGAAACAGAAAAGATCAAATTGAATAAGTTAACCCAGATCCAGGAAGAAAATACCACCTGATCTCTATTCTGAGACTACTAGCTCCAAATATTCATATATAGGTGTATTTCTTAGAGAAATTTCAGAAATCAGGGGGAAAAAGTGATCACTGCTGGAGTAGAGAGGTGGGGAGCAATGGAGAGGAAATAGCAGAGTACAAGTGATGTGATAAGAAAACTGGAAACGGAGAGCACTAATTAAGGAGAGAGGGTGGCAAATCCAGAAGAAAGAGGGTAAAATAACAGTAAGGATACTTGAATAGTCATAAGAAATATCATTATTAACATATACAAATTTAATAAAAGTTCCTCATCTGTGATGACTATGTTCCCTCCAAAAACCAAAGCCTACTTATAAAAACTCCAAGATGAGATATGAGAACAACTTTGAGTTGCTGAAAACACAGGGGTTATTATTATTGCCCTTATTGTAGTGAGAGGTGGAAGTTTATCGTGCACAACAGCGTGGGCTCAGAGGCCTCTGAGATGCATCTTAATGAAATGCCCCCTCATCAAGGACTAGCTTTCATGGGAAGACACTATGCAAGTTACGAAACTGGGAAGCAACCAATAGTCCTACACATCTGTGACACTTACAAATTACATCAATAACTGCCAGGGCATGATAATCCAAAGGGTTGAATAGGAGCACAAATAGTTTTGCTTGGAACCAATATCTCTCCATTGGATTTAAGTTCCACCAAACAAGAGGCAAATAATATCTGGTACTGTCCAATTACCCAGGTCTAGTGAAATCATGGATCTATGAGGTGAATCTACCAGACTACTTTCTTAACCAGCATAAACCGAACTACATTGTAAATATTTGTCCTTTTACTTATCATAAGTGTAGTGTTGAGTTCACATCAAGTCAATTTCTAGTTGCAACAGATGGAGAACATTACAGAAAACCACAACCAATTAAAATGTGGAGTTGTTCAGCCCAGTCCCAACACATTTATAACATAATTCCTGAACCTAAGGCTTGGCGAAATTTGTGAAAGAACGGGCAGAGAGACTGTAAAATATAAAGGATCAGGGAGTTTGCCATGAGTTTGGCTTCCTAGGAATGTTAGAAGGTACAAGAATAAGCTCTAACCATCATGACTGCCTAAACATTAGCTGAACAGGGAGTACAATAGACATGTTAACATAGACAAAGAACTGCAGACAGCTAAGGAATGCTGAGAGCAGGAGCAATAAATAGTCCTCATCAAGGAAGAGCACATCAGCTGGCTATCAATTACCAAAAGATCAGCCCTTAAAATATACATATAAGTAACATTATATAGACTGAGTAGATTGTATTTACATATTCGGGTATACATACACATGTGTATGCACATAGTTAAGTACATGAAGAAGAGACCACAGGATTGAAAATGAGTGAGGAGAGTTGTATGCAATTTTAAAAGGAGGAAAGGGAAGAGGGAAATGATTTAGTTATAATCTTAAGGAAATAATTTAAAATAAATAAAAATTTTATCTGGAGTATTTTAGCTATCAAATTAAATTTGTAATTACATATTTATTTACTATTTAAGATATTTTATAATAAATGAGATAATACACAAATATATATTACATATAATAGAAATATATATGTACACACAATGCATATGTGATAATTTTATAAGTAAAAGATAAAAATAGAATAAATAAAAACGTGTATTTGGTGGAAAGAATAAATGTTTTCTATCACTTTTCCAATATTTAGAGTTTTAAGAACCCCACAAGATTATAGCATTCCTTGGTGTGATTACTACCATAGTAAGATGTGATCAATATTTATGAGTCTATCACATTTCCGAGGTTGTATGGTTTACAGTTATTGCTGATCTCAATGCACTCCCATCATTTCAGAATTCATTTCTAATGTCAAAGTCTGCCACACAGACATCTTCTCGTGATTATCACGGGATCAGCTCCCTGTTTGAAGCACATGCAGAATGAAGGACAAGGGGAATGACAAGCCTTTATTTGAGAAGTCTATTTGTTGAGAAGAATTGGATGAGGAAGCTATTAAAGTGATATGGCTAACTATTCTGAAAAATCTTTCCACTAGCAGTCACTTTATTTTTCTGTGTAATAACTTTGCTAACTGAACTATAAACCTGTAGTTTAAGTGAGCAGTAGCACTAAAATATTTATTCAGTAATTATATCCTTGGAATGTAGGAGAAGATAGAGGAATAAATCTTTTTATTCATCCCAACGAGTTAATTTTCTTGACACTAAACAAAAAGAGGAATTCAATAGTCAATGTTTGTGTAGCAACTTAAAACCTACAAAATTCCTTTAAAACACATTTAATAACTAAACCCTTTTGTGAGTGTGTCAGTCAGAGAGTACTTGCATGGAGGTACGTAAATGTGCATATGTGGGATTAGGGCAGAACAAGAGACAATCTCATTGCAATTACTCAGGCACCTTCCCATTTACTTTGAGATTGAATTTCTGACTGACCTGGAACTTTACCATATATGCCAGGCCAGCAAGGAGTCCCCAGGGTTCAGCCAGTCTCTGCCACTGTCCTGCCACTATCAATGGGGTGACAAATGGCATTACTATATATGTCTGTATTGATTTGTTTGCTTGTTTGCTTTGGGTGGCTTCTGGGCATTCACACTTTGATCTCTGTGCTTCTGAGGAAAGTGCTTTACCAACCAAGACATCTCCTTAATCCATGCATTAAGTTTTTGAGTCAATTCCCTATTCAGTTTATAATTGAGGAAATGGAAAGTTGGGGAGCTTTGACAATCACCTAAGAATCTGTTCATTGAAGTATAGGCCATCTCAATATTTCTAACTGTGCATAAGTAAGCCAAATAAGAATGTAGATGTGGTATATGCACACGTCTCTCATTTTCAATGACTACTACAGGGTCAATGACCAAATTGTGCTAAATCAATGTGCCCTTTATGAAAATAGTTAACTTGAGTGTACTTCTCACAGGAATAGGAGACTTGGGAGGGAGAGATGGTGAGCACAGATTCACCTATTTTCATTTTTACCAAGGCAAGCCAAACATAGGATTTTAATTATTTGAATTTATGGCCACAGTGATAAACCTAATAATTTCAGTTAATATCTCTTTTTGAAAAATTGATTCTGTATCATCTTGGCTAGAATTAATTTTGAACTAGTTATGAAATATAATTGACTAGGAATTCTTTGCTCTATAGTATCACCATAATAGGAATTTATTTCATAATACCAAGCTTAGCTTTTACTCATTTGAACTCAGAGAAGGAATATGGAAGAAAGATATTGTCGTTTGAATGAACAGTTTATTTTGTATGAATAAATTGTTGGCTGACATGCATGGAATTTGGTCTTCTAACACATTAACTAGTCTAGTATAGTGGGATGCTCTTCTAGTACTCCTAAGTTCTAGGGACAATTTCATCATCTACTAACTACAATTAAGCATTTACATTGCAGAGCCCCTTCTTATATTAAGAGACAGAGACTCAACATAATTGACCACCAGTGGCTACTATGATTAAAGCATGTTTTAGCTTTAATTTTAGGCTCTGCTATATAGCCATGAAAATGTTATTAAACTGAAAAAAATACGTTCTTACAGATCACATAGTGTTGCGACTAATTGTATACATTTTTAATGTTTTATAAAATGCCTATGGATTTATTCATTCAAACCAACCTTGAAAAATATACACCATCATAGCTTGGAGTTGGCATGTAGTTATAGCAGCATCCATGTATCTATAGCTTCTGTCTGTTTTGTTCCCCTAAATTATTTAGTATCTTGTTTTGTAACAATTTGCTATGAATATACCACAGGTTTCTGGTATTATGAGTTCATGTTCATGATCAGGCAAAATATTTTTTCTAATTCCAGGCTATATGATATACTACATTTATAAAATGTTTAAAATGCAATATCATTTGTAATTGGTGACCTTTCCAAGGGGGGGGACAGGTAATTGTTAAAGCTATCATTTTTCTTAATATCTAATTTATTTCTTCTACTACAGTGAAACTCTGTTTTGTTATCTACATTTGAGAGAGAAAAAGTAATTCATTCATTAGAAAATATGCGCTATTAGCAGGAGATTTCCACTCTATATTGCTTTCCTTTTGTTTGCTTTGAATTGGTTGCCTAATACATTCAAAGTTTTTTTTAAAAATGTGTTCTATTTGTGATTATATGGATTTTCTCACAGCAATTTTATATGTGGTATAATATGAGTATACCATTTCTTCCCATGAAAATTATATTCTATTTCTTACCTATCTCTATTAAATAAATTTCAGACTGTATATTCTTCTGTGTGTGATATGATGAATGTATTAGTTACTTCTAGTTATTTATTATGACTCTAGCATCTGGGATGCACATAATTTCCTCACAGTGTCCTCAATAGTTCACTGGAAGTAAGTTTCTAGTTATGGGGTGAGGGCTGTGGGACTAGTAATGTACATATCACACACAGAAGAATATACAGTCTGAAATTTATTTAACTAGAAGTAACTAATACATTCATCATTGTCTCTCTCTCTTCCCTATTTTCCCTCTTCCAAGGTCCAAAACAATTGTTAACAACTACACTATCTGTATATGGAGTTCTTCATTTAATGTTTATCCCCAGTCCAGTGTAGTAGAAAGCAACTCGGTCAGCTGGATAATTAATTCACAATGATTACAACACAAGGAAGATCCTAAGTCCAGTTTACGTAATGTAACTCTATCTATTAAAAAATAAAGTGTTTTGGTTTCATGACACTTAAAACATTTTTTCTTTATTTTAATTACTTTTTCCTTATTTTTAATTTAACTTTTTACACATTAGTGGGAGGTCTTAGTTATTTTAAATAGTGGAATTATACCTATATTCTTTTTCATCTGGAAAAAAGCAGTTTCTTATTAACATCCTTTACACCACTCACCCCAAATCACAAACTTAAATGAACAGCAACATCTGAAATGGAACTCTGTTGTCAGTTCTCAGAAGACACTATTAGGCACTTAAAGTATTGTAAACAGCAAAACTGATTTAATTTGTATGTACCACTGTTTACCTAACGTATCTATGTGTTCCTGGTATTAATTGAACTCTAAAATGTGAATGGGTCATTTCTGTCCATGAAAATGTGTGGGATAGTTATAAATCATACAGTCTGCACCATGTACATTTGTTGACAGTGTTGGACAACTTACATCTATTGATAGAGCATCCTACACAACAATGATTTTTAAAATACTACTGACTTGATCTTTATTTAGTGAAAACCATGCATAGATTTTATCTTTTACAATATACACACATTTTCAATATTTTCCTCAAATTTGTTTCCTGTAAAGAATAGTATATTAACTTCTTAATTTGGTTTAGAAGATTATGTTTTTGCAATATGCCAGTCACTAATTACTCAAGGGAGAAAAATCAGTTAACTATAGGTAAAAGACTGAACAAACTTCATGAGGATTTTATAAATGGCCACTGGGTTGAACAGGTTATTGTCTTCATTTTGGGGAGAAACAGATTGCTATGGTTGCCAAGAGTAACTGTCATACACAAGTCTGTGGACACTCCACAACTGAACAGCTGTGTTGTGCAGGGCCACAATGTGTCTTAAAATGTATGTTGACCATTCATGTTTAAATTTAAATAGAGAGGGCTATGTTCTTCACACCACGGTCAACCTCACTGCTTAATTTATATTTATAGCTGGCCTCTCCACCATCTGTGCACACAGCCCACACTGCACCTCTGAGGAATTAGAGTCACATTATTTGAAGATCAGATTAAATAGCCAGGAAAAAGCAATCCATCACTTATGGGGGTGTAAGAGTGTCATAGTAATATTATTTCATGGTTTGGAACTTCTTTGTTTATTTCTTACCATTTCTTCCTAGTTCAATGAAAAAATGTAAAAGAAACTGCTCAAATACTGTCACTGACAATACTCTAAACTTAGATCATAAGGATCACCCTAAATTCACTTTAGTGCAGAGCCCAATAACATTACTGACAGAGAACAGTTATTTGTGTTTCTCAGGCATCTCTATACTAGGTCCTACCTCTGTTTAAGCTTCTGACTTAACTTCACACCTGCCTATGTCTCTCCCTTTTAATAGAGGATAGGGCCTATGGCGACAGGTTTCACCAAGAAAGCTTCAACTTTGATTTAACCTTGTTCCTTTCAAGGGTAAAAATACAGTTTCTTCCCACTGTTGACTCTTCTTTTTCATTGTGAACAGCACCAGATAGTTTTCAGTGGGAGTATCTTTTCCATTTGTCATGTTTGCCGTCATTCCCAATCAGCCTCTTCTCTCTCTTTCTTTTTCTCCACCCTCCCGCAGGGAATCTCTTGGAATATATATACTCATTTATCTGAAGAGAGGGAAAAACCCCACAAAAACATAAAGATAGACATATTTCAGAACTTCAGGCAATGCTCGAGTCATGTGGGAAACTTCCAGGGATGACCCTGGGCCTCTGCTCAGTTCTAGCAGGTAATAGGATGATCTGCAAATTCTTTTCCTGCAATTTATATAGATGCAAGAATGGTGTAAATATTTGTGCATTAGTCTTATGTATACATGTGTATATATGTACATAAAACTAAATTTAGACATAATACATATAAGCTGGGTGTATGCATGTATATACCAAAAGTATTTTATATTTATACAGAATATTAGGAACAAAAGTTGGTTAAAAAGACAAAGAATAATAATCTGTTGTTGGCTGTCATGAAACGAGAAGCCTACTATTCATAGGGTTTAGATTTAATTTTATATATTTGACACGTAGAGGAACAAGACAGACAGGACTAATGAAAAATTTCTTAGAAGGGCTATGTTGTAAATACACATATGTATACCTTGATTGTACAAATAATTTCATGCTGTCTTTGAGCCACAGCGAAATTGTGTGAATGTTACAAACAAGCCACACATAATTACGACTCTAAGTCCTGTAGTTTCCATGTCTTACCAGGCTTGGGTACAATCAGCTGGGCACTACTTTGGGCATTACCGGCCTCGTTTTCAGCCATGCACTGATAAAAGCCTTCATCTGACTTCACCACCCCAAGGATCCGTAAATTGCTTCCTCCCTAGAAAGAAAAGGAAAAGCATAGGAAATATTTTGTAAAAGGCAGAATAACTTCAAGATAACAATACAAACACAGAGCACAGAAGACATAAGAAATATCATGAGAATATCTAGCCAATGGGCTCTATGCCATTTGTAAAGTATTTCTCATTCCTCACAGTCTTTTCTTATTTCAAGAGAATAATTCTGCCTACTTCTGCAAGGGATATATACTCACGAAATAGACATCTTTCTAGACATTTAATGTTGAATTAAAAAGTCTTTATCAGGAATGCAAGAAATCAAAATCAGTATTAAAAAAACCTTTATGAAATGAGCTATATTAGGGGATTTATAGGTAACTAAACAAGAGGGAATAATGGAAAAACATTCTTTTTTGAAACTTCTAAAAAGTGAAGTATCTAGGTTAAATCATTTCTGTAACTGTTTGACCAAAGAAATGTTTGAAGATCCTTTAAAACAGTAATTTCTTTGACATAATTTTGAGGTGACTGAAGTCTAGCCTATAAAAGATTTTTACACCCACAATGTTTCTGTTCACAGCAGAAATTTTCACCTTCAGGAATTCATTGTGGAAACACAGTAAAGTTAACTCCTTTGTATATAAATTGAACCACAATCTCTTTCAGGGATGGATGATAAAATGATCTAGAGATAGTTATTAATTATACAAACTCAGTTTATCTTCAGTATTAGTGTAAGAATTAGTTCAGTAAGTTAGACATGTTAAATCACTTCCCCTAAAGTCATTAAGAGATAAATATTACCTCACAGGAATTCTTAATTGTTTTTAGTGTCTTGTAGTCAATTTTCAACTGATGTAAAATTCTTAGATAAAGCTGGCTAACTTCTAATTAACAAGTCACTCCTAAGTTCCTATCTGAGCTCAGCACCACGTGTATAATACACAATGGCTCTCATATTTCTGCAACTATTCAGGAAATATTTTTAAGCACATTTTGATGTGAATAGGGCATATACCATACATTTTCTTCCATCCAAAGAAAAGAAGCATTTAAATAGCTAGGCTGTAATGAGTCATGCTGTGAGAAAGATTATTCAAACTGTAGAAAAAAATAAATGTTGCATTTTATCATGTGTCCTTAAGGGCACTCAACAATTTCCTTTTCACACAAGTAGCATATATTTTAGGCACATGGACCACTTTTCAAGCTGCCCAATGGCAGGTCATTTTTAATTCAGTGGTAGTGGAAAAAGCTTTGCATTTAAAGTAATGGATTGGTGTGGCATTCAAAAGTTAAGCGGTGCCCTCTCTTACTCTTACCCAACCAATTAAACAATCGAAAATAAAAGTGAAAATGGGAAATGGTGACAAAAGTGATAAAGATATGGTTTATGGATTTTTTTCTTTAGAAATATAATGTGATAAAATGCAAACAACTAAGAGATTATGGAAGTTACAGAAAGCTGTCTGATTGTGAAAGAGCCATTTACCAATAAGGGCACATAATGCCACAGGGGGAGACTGTGCTGGCCTCACGGGATGACCATACCCTGGTTCCATCTGCCTGGGAGACTTGGCTTTGTGATGCCTTTTCTTTGACAGGGTCACATTTGTCTCAAACACAAAAAGCTCCTAAGGCCATCTTCTTTAGTCACATAGTTCTTTTATATTTGAAAAGTGTTTTTTATAGTTCTTATATATTCATATGCCTGAAATCATAACCTTTGAAGTTAGACTGTACCTAACAGAGAGTTTTCATAGTGCTTTGTCAAATGAGCAAAGAATCTGCTAGTAAGGCAGAAATCCATGAATACAGCACCTATACCCCATGATCTCTCGCAGAGATGCTGAATATGAAGTAGAGTTTTTGGGGCCTGCAAGAGCTATGGTTCCTAGTCTCTTCTATTTCCAATGTGAAAAATATAGTTACAAAACAATACAGACTATGGGTGTCCCTGGCTAGGGCCAAGCCCAAAGTCACTACTACTATCATTACTTCTCAATAGGGTTACCAGACTTCATATGAAAAAAGAATAGGGGAGACAGCATACCTAACTGCAGTAACCAAGCAGATTAATAAGAATCATATCTTACTGAGAAGCATTACATGAGAAGCATTACAGTTGGTAGAAGCTGAAAAATAAATAATCCTGACCTGCATTCTAGGACTGAGAATTTAAATTCTAGCCCATGAAATGACAATAAAAACATTGGAGTCTCAAGTCCCTCACTTGCCTTCTCTTCTAATCTGTATTTCCTACCTCTTTCTCCTCTTTCCCACTCCTTTCCTTCCTTATTCCCTTCCTTTTGCCCACCTTCCTTCCTTCCTTTTCTTTTTAAAAAAGAAACGCACTGGATTAACTGCCTAGAATTCCAAGTCTACAAATTATTTGCTGTCTTAAAACAATTCCTATAAGATATCAGAAATTAGTGCACCTTATTTTTTAGAAAAGAAAAATTAGTGGAAAAAAGAGCAAATAATGACTAGGGTTGCAAAACCAATATGAAAAGGAGATAATTACCACTATCTGAAAATAATCACTAGGAATGACCACATCTCCATTCTTCATCCAATTCACAGTGGGCACAGGTTTCCCAGAAACTGCACATTCAAACTCAATGTCCATGCTTTCATAGGCATAGAGGTTGGAAGGGTGATTTAAAAACCATGGTGGAACTGCAAAGACAGAAAACAGCAAGTGAGTGGAGACATGGGCGTATGTGCTGTGGTCTCACTGAATTAAAAACACTGCCATGTAATTTGTGTCACTCCTCAACTCTTAGCTGATGAAACAGGAACTGGCATACGATTTGTGTTCCTCATCCCGGTGCAGTTAACCATGTTTTACCATAGGAAAGAAAAACAAACAGCTTTTGGGAAAAATATTAATGCAATAAACAATTTGAATACTCAAATGTTTGTATCCATTTGACCTGGAAGGTAGATAGTGCTAAGGCAACTATGATAGGACTGAACAGAAAGTTTACATGTGCAAGACAATTCAGATCATGAGATCTGAATGGCCTATAATAGCATGTTTCATCAAGATTTATTTATTTATAGACACTCTAGTAAAAATAACCTAGAGTTATGTCCTTAATACATTTAGCAATTATCCACTATTCTAATTTACTACACTATTATTAATTTCTGAGTATAGTATGTCAACTAATAATGTCATTGAACTTATTACCACATTGATAGTTGTTCCATAGTGGAAATTGACTTTTGAAAGAAACCTACAACACAACCCATCTTAGCTGAAAGACACTTTCTAGATTAATACCTCAAAATCAGGAGACAAATGCAGAGAGCTAAAGTGAAATATGACCTGAATATTCAAATAGTATGAGAAGGAACATAAAATTCAGTGAAGTATGAGTTAACAACCTTGGCTTATGTAGAAAACCAGCATTTTTAGCAACTATTTTCCAAGTCAGTCTGTATTTTTATCATTGTTTTACTGTGTTCAGTGATCAGCAAGTGATCATTTTTATACATTTAAGAAACTACTCATTTTCCTTTTTCTAAGCAGGATTAGCAAGTTTTCCCTTGCTGGCTGTGTAAGAATTCATGCTGTCTTTTTGTTGACCAAGCACTAGGACAATGGGGAAAGACAGTATAAACATAATGGTTTTCATCTTGGTTTCTTCCATCTTTCTTTCTCAGCCTGTCTTAGATAGTCTTGATTTGTAGCTAAATATTTGAACCTCCAGGACTAAGCTCATTTTAATTTCCTTAATCATTCATTGGGGCAATTGATTTAGATGACTGGACCCAGATTCATGAATATTCATTGTCTAAAGTCATGAAAAGAAATGTCTCAGAGCTGTTCTAAACACTGTATACAGGGCTAAATTATGTATTTAATATTGATAATATTATTAGCATAATGATGATTTTTTTCTGACTCCTTTGCCAGGTTCACTGACAATGTACCAAAAGACAACTGAAATATTTATTGAGTGTCTCTGAGGAAATATATATGACCTGAATCTTTACAACTCTGTCCTCAGTTTTACACAGATTTGCATGCGGTGATTATTTACTAAGCAATAGTCAGTATTTACTGGGAAAAGACTAAGTAGAATTTATTAGTCCACTCTCTTTATGCTTAGTATCTGCAACATAGTTCTCTTGGGCATGATGTATTATCCTTATTTTTTAAAACAAAAAAGTGACACTACGAGGTCCTTACATTACTTTCTTCCAAATTACACTCCCTGTAAATTAAGAGCCTGGTAGTCTGCTGCCTTGTACATGTTCTCACATCAGTAACCGCCTCTTTTGTCACCTAAAATTATGATGGAAAAGTAACTAAGAAATGTTTCCATCATTTCAGAAATGATGTATATAAGCCCTGAGAGCTATTTTAGAAATAATAGCATTTGTCTACACACCACAAATTTTCAGTATGTCTGTCCTCAGACATGGGAAACTCCCTAAGTCAAACTTCTATGTCTCATTAGGTTTGGGAAATATGTGAGGGCTTTGGAGGTTTGCAAAACTGGGTCATGTTCAAAAGTAAATTTTCTAGGTAATTAACTTTTTTGAAACAAATATTTCAATAATGTGAATGTCTATATACATATGTGTGCAATTAGACAGGGAGAAGATGAGGAAAGAAATATAGTGGAACAGAATAAAAACAACCTAAATGTTTAAAAGTAGGAACAAGAATGGTCACTGGTGTAGAAAAGGAATAAAGGACAGAAAATTTAAACAGTTCCAGAATAAAGCAAAGGTTTAATAACTCCAGTGATGGGATTACAATGGACTGTTTCAACTCTCCTCTGTATATTTGCTCTAAGTCCCTCTAATTTTATCCTTGTTTCTAACTTATGGAGAGGAACTGAAAATAATGACAGATAAAGTTTGGAAACAACACACATTTTAAAGGAAAACAATAGCAGAGCCAATCATAGTGTGTAAGTCATACCAAATCTATTACTCTTTTGTTCATAATCTATACAAATACAAATAAATCCTATATAAATGTATACATTTTCCTCTAACATCAAAATCAATCATAACACCAGAATGCTAGATGCATCCATGTACAATCTTAACTGCCATTGTTGCAAAAGTCTGTGTTTTATCGGTATAGAAAAATGAAAGTTCAAGTCTTTTGAATTATATTCCTGCATTCCATTAGTATTAGTTATTGTGAACACAATACATAAAGAATGCCTTCTTTCTACCTAAAATTGCTGCTCTATGGGGAAACGAACAACATCTGAACTTCAACCTTTACTTCAGTGTCCTCCTTCATACATAGTAGGAAATGATTTCAGATCTTTGCACACAATTTTTTTTATCCAGACAAATAATCCAAGTTAGTGCCTTCCCCATTGTCGGCTTTTCCTGTAATCAGGATTGCTTCTCTCTAAGTCCTGACTGAACTTTTCATTCCTCTTTTCAATTGTGAGGGCTATAGCTAAATTGGAAGTGTGATTCCATTAGGCTCAAGTCTATGATGAAAATAATAGGAGGATTGTCCCAAGATCCTAGTTCTATATGCACAATGACATCAAAATCATCCTATTGTTAACACAGAGGGTGGAAACTTAATACACAAGTGTAGATGCTGGCAAATCACCAACAATTAAGTTTGCGAATATGTGTGTATGTAAACACACACAAATACATATTTGCATAGGTAATTCTACATGTACATATGTATTCCCTTATATGTACATATAAAATATATGATCACATGGAATACCTGTATTTATAATAACATATGTTTTTATAAATATATATACATGTTTAATGAATATAAAATCGATAAACATTTTCATATTTTGAATTTCTACTTGGACTATGAAGTAAATAAAAACACATTAAGTAAGATAAAATAGAAATGTGTTGTATAACCAAAAATAGAAAACAGAATATGTTACTTTTATTAATAATACAAATGTGAAAAGAGACCTATTATTTTTCCTCAATCAAATATAATCTAGTCAGTCTTTTTGGTATTTGAAAGAAGGGAAAACATGTACATATTTTAAATATTTGGTGAAAATTTTATGGGTGAAAGCTATGTTTGGGTATTTTACACTGACTGTTGAAAGGTTAGATAAATTATATTAAAGAATTTTCCCAACTTCTCATTATAATACATATCCTATGAGGAAATCTTTCAGTCCACTTACCTAGGTTAATGGGTTCAGTCACATTACTGAATCCCCTTTGTCATTAATAACAAATGGTAAGTCAGCCATATTTTCTCACCTGCTAGCATCCTTTCAATTCACACTAACACTTTAAGATGAGTTTATGCATTCCATGTTCCATGGGGGATCTTCAATGTCTATCATATCATTTGGAGCAGGACCTAGGCCCTCCCCTGTGTATCTAGGCTGAAAGAGTATCCTTCTTTGTAGAATGGGCTCCCAAAGCCCATTAATATACTAGGGATAAATACTGATCCACTAGCAGAGGATTGCTCAGGATTGGTACTGGACAGGGGAGGAGGGAGAGGAGAGGGAACTGGGATTCACATGTAAAACAAGCTTGTTAATAATTTAAATTAAAAAAATGGGTGGGAAAAAGATGAGCCCATGCAAAATCCATGAATAGTATGTGTTTTCCCTTTTCTCATTGAGAAGGTGCTATGGGTATTGAGAATACCTAAGGTGCTCTTTAGTTAATATTTGTTCTCGTTTTCTTTGTTTCTATGTTAACAAAACAATAACCAACGTAATGGGTGAACAGGGTTTATTTTACCTTTCAGGTTCAACCATAATTAAGAGAAGCCAAAGTAGTAACCTTAAAGCATGGACCTGGAGGCCAGAAAAGAAGCAGAGATCCTAGAGGAACTACACTAATGTGCTTGATTCACTTGGCTTACTCACTTTCTTATTCACTCCAGTCCCTCCCAGGAACACTAATACTCACAGGGACTATGTCCTCTCACATTAATCCACAGTCAATATTCTCACAGTATGACCACAGTTTATTTTTATGGAGTTACCTCTTTTGAGGTACATATGTTTGTATTGAGTTGACAATATTATACAGCACAGCAATGAAGAGTTTATTGGAATCTTTACTACAGTTCCATCTACCAAAAACAAAGGTAGGAAATAGAACCAACCACCCCAGGTGAATATTCTAAAAAGAGGTCATATGCTGCTTCATTTGAACTCACTATCCTCTACACAACAGTTACTTACACATTTCCATATTTCTGGGAAACTGAATACATAATGAGACATGGAAAGATATGAGATAGTCTAATTTAAACCATTGGACATGAAGGGTAAAGCATTACTTGAACATCCAGGAAAATAAAATAGGCAAAGAAAAGACAGGACTTCCATATGGTAATACTCACTGTCCATAAGCAATGTAACAATGATGCCCAAATGTACACATATGAACATTTATTCATAAAGCCACATTCTCCATTATAAAAGTGATGGCAGAATTCAGCCATTTATATTGTTTATCAATAAAGTCATGCAACTAAGCTTATATATTATCCAACTGTAGAATTCTGCACAGTGCTGAAGAACTGGCGATTTAAAACATGCTTAAATAGAGAAACAATAACAATCAAGGTAGAAATAATGAGTATGGAAGAGAATTACACCACTATAAGCCTAAACAAAGGGAAACTTTACCAAAGTGTATACTTTACCAAAAATCTGCATTTGGGGATGTGATTGTGAATAGAACACTGGTCTCTGTTACTGGTGACTTCTTTCTCAGCATAGAGTTCTACCATGCTTTTGAATCTTGAACTTAAAAAGACTACTGTCCAGATAACATTGATATAAATGTCTTTCTAGCAATGCACTGAAATGTTTGCCAAATTATATTGAAGGCTATATAAAACCTAAGATTTGGGGAATTAAATTCATAAACAGAGTGGTTTTATGCAATACATTTGTGTCTTTGTGCATGTGTTTGTGTTGGTGGTGAGTATTTGTGTGTTCATGTCTGTGTATATGAGTGTGTGTTTGCGTTTCTGTGTGTGTTGTTGATGTGTACATGTGTGTAGGGGTGTGTCTGTATGTGGGTATAGTCATGTGTGTTTGTCTATGTGCCTGTGTGTACCTGCGTGTCACATGTGCGCCTGTGCAGGAGGTGTGTGTATTTGTCTTTATGCATGTGTGCAAGTGAGTGTGTGTGTGCATGCACACTTGAAACTTTCCCTTTCACTCAGGAGCTTTAGGGAGAGTGTATATTTAGGGATTATTTAGCAAATCTTACTTCTGAAAACAACAGAAAGGAAAGAAAGAGACAAAGAGAGACTTAGACAGAAACAGATTAAAAACAGAAACAAAGACCTGGTAAAAAAAATATGCCAAGGTTGTTGAATATAGACGTGCTTTCATTGTTTCTGGATAAAAATGTCTATATTCTAAAATTTTTGTGGGAGCTTAAAGGTACACCATGAGGAGTGGCTGTGACCTTCTCGCTCTCAACTTTCCAATATTATCAGGACTGATAGAATGTTATTAATACCACATTAATGAAGCATCTACATAAATTCATTGTTGCTCCAGAACATTCTCTGTTGCTAAGGCAAAGTAAACTATTCTCAAGTTTTGTTTCTAGCTTTAGAATTCCAAGGTGTGCCGTATGCAAGTATGCATAGATGTCCAGATACTGTTCAGGATGAACAATTTATATAGCTTTGACTTAGAAAAAGAACAGGGGAAATAAAACTTCCAGTTTGCTTTTTATGATGCTACTAAAATAATATTTGAATATCATTAATATTTGGCTAACACAATAAATACCCACCTAAGCACCTCGTAAAAATCCTTGTGAGTGATTCAAAGGCAGGTCAAGGGTAATTATTTCTACTTCTTGATGAGAATAAACCTCTTAAACCAACACATACAATGAACTTATCACTAATATAATTTAGTGAAGAATACTTCAAGCACTGATTGTATTATCATTTTATTAGTTTACCTGCCTGCTCTTCTTATTTAGTTTGTGTGTACTCTGTGTGTGGTGTGTGGTGTGCATGTTCACGATCATGTTGATGTCAGAGGGCAAGCCCAGGTGTCTGTCCTACATATGCCCCCTTGTGTGGGACAATCTTTGCTTTTAACTTTGCATAACCCATGCCTCTAAAAATTTTTGCATATGCAAGCTTCTGAAAATGCTTGTGTCCCTACCTCCCATTCCCATAGGTGCCAGGATTATAGATACTGGATTTAGGCATCTGGCTTTCTGCAACGAAGCAAGTTTTTATTTTTTTTTTCATGAAACTATCTCCTTTGTCATTCTTAGTTTTGGATTCTAGGAATCACAGAATCAAGATCAGAATACATAATACTTGACTGTTTTAAACTTGGAATTTCAAAAACAATAAAAATTCATGTATATTGTGAAATACTATAAAAATTTTACCAAATTGAAAATCCAATTGTAAACATTAGTGGCTTCTTTCGTAGGAAATTAAATTTCATTTTAACTACTTTTCACAATATTCTTAAATAAGAATAATAATAATTAATATGTGTGTGATTCATAGGAGTAACCTGTATTAAAACTTAACAATCCTACTACAGGTATAAAATCAGTTTGTACAAAAAGAAATTATGGGCTACTAAGAATTCTACTGTTGGACCCTGCCATCAGGCTTCCTTTTTTATTATAGGATCTGACATATATAGACAAGCAACTATTTGCAGGTGTTATTTTGTGTGTGTGTGTGTGTGTGTGTGTGTGTGTGTGTGTGTGTGTGTATTTGGTGGTTTACGTTCATTTAGCAAGAAACAATCTTTATATCTTAGAATTTGGCAGGTATCGCCTACATAGAACATGCTACAATCCTAAACAATGCACCATATAACTTATACTGCTCATGTTTAAGGGAAACCCTTCACTTTTATCTCCATGAAATACCAGGACAGAAAGCACAACTTTAAGCTCATTCTTTGTATTCCATTTCATCATGAAATGCTTTAATACTCAAAACATCACCGGACATTGGTGAAAGAAAATTTTGAGAAAACATTTTATGTATTTTCTCATATTTTGTGGAATCTTTCTTCACCTTTTCATTCCAAGTCATTACATGATTGCATCTATCATGAGGATAATAAGTTAAATGCACACTGGTGAGAACACTTATAATACTATTGATTCTAATATCAAAAAATATGTATTTGCTTCTCAGAAACTTCTAAAATATTCTCAATGTGTGTTTATACTTGCTGCTCATATTTGCTTAGTATGTTTTCCTGTATTTACATTTAACTCATGTTCTCATGCGAAACATAAACAGACATATAAATCATCACTATATTACACTTGGTGAACAATCAACCACACACACACACACACACACACACACACACACTCATACACATTCTATAAGCAAACACATGCCTTTGAATGGTCTCATTTATGCTTATATGCCTTTAAGAAAAATGTAACCAAAAATGCCAATATCCTTTCTTATGTATGCATTTTAAGACCTATTCAAATGTCTGCATTGTGCACAGAAAAATAACTTCACCAAGCTACATGTCAGGTTGAAATTGCATTAGAAAGAGCTATTTTTTGCTCTTTTGATTTTGCTTTTAAAATAAACCTGAAAACCAAATGGAGCAGAAATGTAAGCTGTAAGCCTTAAAGAGAGAACGGTGAATAATTATTTATTACCTTATATTCTAAAGCACCAGCTCTTGAAAAACTGCTGACTTGATTGACTAAGTGGGGTCTGTAAAGTGTCTCAGAGTTATAGTCCTTTCCTTGCATTTTATGGATGAAAGAGTTAATAGTAAGTGAATTCCATCACATCACACAGCTCATAAATACCAGCGGCAACATTAAAAACTAAGCTATCTAAATTCCAATCAATGACCTTTCTCTGTTATCTAAGCACATTTAAAAATACAAAGTAAAGTACAAAGTACTTTAGTGTTCCCCACAATTACTTTGGTTTTTTGAACAAAGAAGTTGTTCACTTTTGTTTTTGTACATCTAAAACAACATACCATTATTTCTGCTCTCTGTAGTAAGAAAACATGAGAATGAATAGCATTTTCTCCAAAAATTCTTCACTTTTATATTTTAAGGTGTATCTCTGTACCAAATATATTATATCACAGAAATAACTGTCTACTATATTTCTTATCCCCAAAGTCAACAATTCTACATTAGTTTTTATTTATATATCATGCTAATATGCAAGATGTTTAGTACTCAGTAAGCCTATTGCTTAGTTTGTTGAGAGAAACCATAGCATGAGAAACAGCTTAACTATGTCTTGTTTACACCTTGACATTCAGAGATAGAAACTGACTTGAAGAAGGCATTAAGTGACATGAATATAGAATTAGTAAACAGGGTGGAGAGAATAGCAGAGGTGAAAAATTCTCATTTATTTTATACATAGTGCCAGTGGGAAATAAAAATAATAAATAAAAAAGAATAAAATACAAATAAATAAATACATATAAAATAATGCAATGAAAACATGGACTTAGAAGATCACCTATTCAAAATACAAATTTGATCTCTTGTGATACAACATATACTTTTTTTTAAAAAAGTCATAATGAAACCTTGTAAATTAGGTGGATCACTTCTAAATCCTTTATTGGCAAATAAAATCCTCATAGTTTTAGGCTTCTGATCCAAAGGATTTGATTTAGTTATAAATGATTGCTTCTCTTCTTTGAGTAAGCACAGTTGAAGATGACACAGCCAGGTAGACATGCTCTTGTTTGATTTGCTTCTGATCCTCTCTGAAACCTCTTTCGGGCTTCTCTCACCCCCTGTAACTTCAAATCTGTCTCTGTGACTGGATGGCCTTCCCACTTCATCCTGATCCATCTTAGGAATTACATGTTTGTAACTGACTTCAGGCTCATTCTTGATTTCATGTTTATTCCTCTGGATAGAATTAATAATTCTCTGGGCACTTCCTAAACAAGACCAGCATTTGCTACAGTGAATTATTGTCAAGTGTTGTTTCCTTATTCTCCCACTAGTTTTGGAGGAAGGCAATGCCTCTTTCAATATCTTAAAAAAACCTCAGCCAAATTATATAATGTTATAAAAGATTGGTGAATAATTACTACAATTAGTGTAGAACAATGTATTTAAAACTTTAGTTGATATTAAAGTTCATTATTGTAGATTTCAAAATGTAGTCTTCCTGCATCAATGTATTTTTTTAATTCAGAAGGTTTGTAGTCTATTCCAGTATAGAATTAAAATAATTTAATAAGTATTTGCAAAAGATTACTTTCAATACAGCAGTTTTTGGTAAAGTATATTAAATATTTGATGAAGTTTATCCTTCGTTACACTTTCTTGAACACTGTCTCCCCCATGTCTTTCCCTGCCACTTCTGAAGTAGCCACTTATGTCATATGTTAATCTAGGGGTCTATATATAAACATGCACATGCATAGACATTTCAATTAATGTAATACATTTAATTTAATATGAAAACATAAATTGCATTGATTTTCCTTCAAGTGACATGTTGCATTCTTTATAACTAAATGGAACTCCATTGCATCTATATAATGTATTTAATTTTTTGTTGATAGACACATAGATTGATTAAATAATATTGTGCACATTACTACACTAAATATGAATGGGTATGGTGGCTTAGGCTCCTGTGGGCAGATACATAGGACAGAGTAACAGGGCATATATTACTTCTATTTCTAATTTTGTGAGAAACCATCATATTTATTTCAATAGTACCTGTATCAGCTTAAAAATTTTCCAATAATCTGCAAGTATCCCTTTAACCAGCATCTGTTGATATATCTTTATTAATGCAAGGCAGTCTAATGGGGTCAGAAGAAATACTAATGTAGTATAGTTTCTATTTGCATTTCCTTGTCAGGTAAGAATATTGAGCATTTTTATGCGTCCTTCTGGGTCTGAAATTCATCTACTAAGAACAGTGAGTTCATTTTGAGTGATAATTTATTGACTGCACTCTCTGTGGGATTGTAGTTAACATTCTCATTTCTTTCTCCTCTTTTTTCTCATTTCTTTATGTATCCTAACTATTGGTCTCCTTTCACATACATACCTGGACAAGAATCTCTTCCATTCAGTAGTTTGTTTTCCAGGAAGAATGGTATTAATTTCATACAGTCATGTGTGTCAATGCTTGCTTGAGAATACTTTTCTGAAAATGCTTGCCTATGTCTTTTTTCTTTGAGCAATTTGAAAGTTTCAGATTTTATATTAAGGTCTTTAACCTATTTCTAGTAGACTTTTATTTTTTACAGAGTAAGTGATATAGATCTAGTTTCATTTTTTCTATATATGGGTACTCATCATTTGGCATATTATTTGTTGAAGGGAAATTGCTATTGTTTTCTATTAGAAAACTATCAATGATAAATATAGAGTCTTAAATAAGTTTTTTGTGTATTGATTCTAGAAATGTAACTGATGAAATTGATTGTAATAGGGATAAATACTAATGAACATAAAGTAATTTACAATTATTTGTAATAATAAAATTGTAGACCATCTAATAAAGCATAAAAAAACAAATTTTATGTTTTTTTGAATTTTAATGGCTACTATTAAGGGAGCGTATTCAATTTTTCCAAAGTACTGTACAAATGAAAACTATGGAAAATTGTTAAATAGATTATAATGAATGTTTTTAAGTTAATTAAAATGAATGTGACTACATAAATTATTCTCTATTATTGCCTAATACTCAGGAGGATTGTCTATTATCCATTTAAACAAATGTATAGTAGTATATGGTGTAGTGAAGCAATTTTCATTTAGGTTAGTTCTAGTTTTTCTCTATATTAATATAGTGCTCCTCTATCAAAAAGAGGATTTTGGTAATGTGCTTATGGCTTATGATATTTTAGAGACAATTTTCAACTTTGATCTTTCATTCTAACTACAAAGTGTAGTTTGTATAAACATTACCATATATCTCATAGAGTATTGACATGATTAATTATATCATTTTGATCAGATAATAGTTCAGATAGTGAAATTCAGATCCTTCAGACCATATCTAAAACCTTGACCTTTAACTTTAGCTCTTATCACTGTAAAAATATGGTAAAGGTGCTTACATTCTCTTTAGGGAAATAAGAAACAACAGTGTTCCTGGGGAGGGATATGAAGATTAAAGTCTATGAAAAATGAGAGAGTGCTTGGAAAATAGAAAGGGGGATGGACTTGCTGAGAAATGTTTAAGGAGAAGGACCACTTGCAGCAAAGGAAAGGGAAAAACTTGAGGCTATCAATTTCCAAGAATGATTAAAGGTGGCATCACAGCTCAAGCAAAGGGAAGAAGACACACGAGCTCAGAGAGACCATTTGAAGAACTTGTGCATCTGTTCTCTGGGTGAGAAGACAATGACAAATATTTGGGCATGATATAGCATAGAGGTTTAATTTGACTGGGATTTCTGTTCTCAGTATTAGGAACAAAAGCACACGAACAATGGTGATGAACTCAAGGAGAGCAGGTAGAAGCTTTGATCAGACCAGGGATAACTGGCACTTGAGCACAGCAGAGGTCTTAGATCCTTGCCATATTTTGAAGCTGTAGTCTGTGAGAATTTCAGTTAAACTAGAATTGTACTGAAAGTTGTGGGAGATAGGTAAACAGTTTGTCTTTCAGTTTGTTTGTTGGGCCTAAGCAATTGCAATGATACCTTTGTGAGAATAGAAAGAGAATCTTTCTGTAGATATATTATGACTGGGATGCTTTGGTGGGAAATGAAAAATGTTAACACAAATCTGTAAGTGTATGGTGCCTATTAGATATCTAAAAACAGGGTCATGGGAGTTAGCCTGGTGGGCAAAATATATGTTGGGGAAATGTATGGAGTAGATCAAAGACACCATCCCCCCACAAATCCATCCAAACATGAAAATGCACATCTATAACCTTGTGACTAGGAGGCAGTGGGAGGTAGGCAAATTCCAGGGTCTAGCAGTCAACCAGTCTAGCCAAATTGAGAGACTGTGATCAAAAAAATAAAGAAGTAGAAATAAATGAAGACACTGAGTGTTAACATCTTAACTCCATATGCGCATTTACAGACAAGTACTCCCACACAAACATGTACATAAACATTCATACACCACACACAGACAAAGAGACACTCAGACACATACACACATGAACACACAGACACAATATACAAAAACAGTATTATAAGTGAAACTTTCAGGAGAGTCTGGATAATGTCAAATGTATCAATATATAAGGTGCGTTTAAATAAGATACAGAAAGATAAAAATACAGATTTTTAAAAGAACTGAAGCAAAAATTAAAAAGTAGAAAACAGCAGTTTGTCGTCTTCGGACTTAGAGTGTGTGAGCGCCCAGGATGCCTCCGTGGAAGCCGAAGCCACTCTTCCTGGGTGGCCCCTCCCGCCAGCCGGGCCGCTCAGATGAGGGCTGCTTCGAGACATGTGCCTGCAGCTCAGCCTCCAGCAACAGCGGCACCATCTGCAGTTGGCTCTCCTGCTACTGCACCCAGGCAGCCAGGCCTGATGGCCCAGATGGCAACCACTGCAGTTGGTGTGGCTGTGGGCTCTGCAGTGGGTCACACCCTGGGTCACACCATCACTGCGGGCTTCAATGGAGGAGGCAGTGCCTAGCCTGCAAGGCCTGATGTCACTTAACAGGAGCCCCAGGGAACCCAGCTTCTGAACCAGCAGTCTCGAGGGCCATGCTCTCTTGCGATCAAACAGTTTCTGGAATGTGCCCAGAACCAGAGTGATGTCAAGCTCTGCGAGGGCTTCAATGAATTATTTTGACAGTGCAGAATTGCAAATGGTTTAATCTAATCAAGAAGTTCAAACTAAAGAAATTGAAATGGACTCTGCCTAATTTATAGTGCAAGTGTGGACCCTGAGTAAACAAACCTTATTTCTAATAGTTCCATTACTTCAGAATAGCCATGAAAGAGTCCTAACTATACAGTTATTCACTCAGCTTGTAGTTTTGGAGACCGGGCAAATGATGGCCTCCTTGAACCACCTGTTTTGTTTTTTGTGAGTTAATGAAAATAAAACTGTTTGATTCTGTGATAAAAAAGTAGAAAACAATCATACACTACTTATCAAGAAACAGAAAGAAGAGGTTGACTTGCAAATAACACTGGAAGAAAGTTGACTTTAAAATTATATTTTTTAAAATATAAAATACTAAAGAAGATTTATTTGGACATAAGTTAAAATTAAACAAATTGAGAAGGATAGATCACCCAAGGAAAAGTACCGAGGCAATGATGTCCCAAGGGGCTTGCCAATGAATAGATGGCCCTTCCAGTCATATAAATATCACTTACGAGGGACACAAGAGCATGTATGGAAAGAGCACTTGTAGATACAGTTAGCTTAGCATCCCAGGTCTGTCTCCTCAAATGTCATCTGTTTTCACAGCGTAAAGGGAAGCATTGGCATCATCAGGGATTGAGGATGATGTCGAGGACAGAGAAAGACGATACTGTGTAGTAGTGTGGTTCAGCGATCCTAATTCATTGATCAGAGTATGGAGACACGCTCAATTGACACACGTCATAGTAAAAAAGAAACCAACAACTGGACCTTGGACTGTTCTTTACTTATGCTTCACCTTCAGGGTTTCAAGCAATGCTGAGTGGTTAGGAGTGGAGTTACATTGGGTTACACCTTGCCAACCTACTTCCTTCATCACACTCTACTTGAAGCCTGTGCCTCCTGCAGGTTTCTATTTCTGTAATTCATGTTTCTCCTTGACTTAAGCCAAACAGGGAGTCTCTAGACCTAACTTCCCCAGGGAATGTACTCCTTTTAACTCCAGTATGTAAGATATCTTAAACGATTGAGTTCTCAGCTCCTTCAGCCCTCATGTGAACACTCAGGCATGTCATTATATTTTTAAAATTTCATGTGGGTTGCAGTGAAAAGTCAGACTCAGAGCCACAGGGTGTTTTCTTAAAGACTCCCCATTTCCTTCTCAACTGCTAGTCTGACTTGAACTGCAGGGTTTTTCTTTTTTTTTTTTCATTTTATTATTAACTCACTTCCCTTGCAGTCATTTTCACTGCTCAAAATTTGGCACAGGAAAGAATCCCAGTCTGTTACCCAAAGACTGCTCCCTGAATCTCTCACACCACTCAGTGGAAATAAGACATTTCTCTTCAGCGGTTGTCATGGGTGACTTTTCCTGATTCATTGATTCAAAGAAATGCAAACATACTAAATGTAATCAATTGACATTTCCACCAGCATATCTGATCATGGGGAGTGACTCTTAAGATTCCAAAGATAACTCCAAAGATTTCTAAACATCTAAAAAACAATTTACTACAAGACACTGTGGCTATAAATTCAGCTTCTCTTTAAAATGCATGCCATAAATATAAAATGTTTGTCAAAACACAATTATGCCATGTATCATGAGAAATAGGGTTGATCAATAAACTCCTGTATCATCTCCAAAGAATTGACAACTGGGAAACCAAATGGGAAATATATAGTGTATACTCCAAATACATATGTATATTATATATTATTTGAAGTAACTATTTGCCAGAAAATTATCTTTATTCCAACTGAAAGGGCTCTTATTAGGTGTTTTCTATTCATCCTCCTAAATTTCAACTCATATGTAGAAATCAGAAGCAAAATTCATTGTCTGTGTCTCTCTGACCCAGTCTTTTTCTCCTTTCTTCCCTCCCTCCTTACCTCTTCACATTCTCTCACCATTCACCAGACATTATTCCCCACCCCCTCTTTGTAGACCTTAAATCCTTGCAGTATAACTCAAAGATGAAAATGTGTTTTACATCACTTCTCTGTCATGAAATTTTCTTTTGAACCTAAATGACAGGGAAACAGCTAGCTGACCTCCAGAGCATAATACAAATATTACAAACTGACACGTGGCTTGTGTGGTTATTGCATTCTTAAGTCTGTAGTGTGTTAAATCAAAAACATGAAATTATCTATGTGTTTGGAGAAGGCTTATCATAAAATCAAAGTTAACTAAAAATATCTGTATGTACTTTAAAAGAAACACATCAACAACATCTTGATTTTAATTACAATAGATGAAAATGTATTTGTTCTGATGCATATGTCAAAAAATTTAAAAATGATTTCTATAAAAGTAAGTTGAATCTATTTTAACCTATTTCAGATTTCAAATAATTTAAAAATAACTTTAGTATTATATCTTCAGCATGAAACTTTGTTAAGAACAGACTTTACATGCATCTATCATGAAAATCTTTTACCACTTATTATTCTATCAATGTTCACTTTTCTCAATTCAAGCTTTTTGTTATTAAATTGTAAAAGGTACTACATATTTATAGTCTGTTGTTATAGCTTATTTTCAAGAATGATTTTTCAAGGTCATTTTTAGTTCATTCCATCTTCCACTTTGATAATGGGAGAGAATTAGATTCTCATCTCTCTAACTCCCAATATTTTTAATAAATAACTTTGCAAAATATGTTTCAAACTAAACACATATAGGTTTTAGTGAGAAAACAGACAAGGACAAATATTGAATGTAAAATCCAACAAGATCATATTGTGTCTATCCTAGAACTAATTTATCAAAATGCTAGATAATCACATATCATAAAATGATTTCAAAGGGTATCCATGGTTTAATTTGTGACCTATGTAGCCAGTTTCCTGCATGGATGTTACTGTTCTAAAAGAAGATAGAATTTCACCATTCACTTTATTATATTTTTGATAATGCATTTCAGAAATAGTGCTTTTGGCAGTCCCTAAAGACATGATGGGACATAACTAACACCATTCTCTATAGTATAGTATAGTATTCAACACAACATGAAACCTAAAATTTCCAATGAGAATACATTTCCTTTGAGTGAGAATATGATATGTAATGGCATAAGAATCCATAGTTATGTTTCTATTTTAAATATTTATAGATATCATATTATAAGCTCAAGAATTGCAGTACATATCAAGGACGGTATCAGTCCTAACTTTCAGACAAAATATTTATAGGGAAATTAAATCAAGACAGCTTTCTCTTTGTACCAAATAAAAGCTATTTATGTACCTCCAGACTTAAAATAGCCTAATTTGAGGTTATCACATAAGGATTGTAAATTTCAGAAACTACCTAATAAGATTGATAATACCAAATGGATATTGTTTCTTTTAAAGTTCTTTAATATTATACATATACAATTTTATGTATCTGGAAAATCATTTATGTGATTATTTTTTCTCTATAAGAGATAAGCATGGATATATTAGGCCATTGTTTTCTGCTATAGGGTCATCTTATTGGCTTGAGAAATATGTAGTTGATACATTTAAGATTTATCTTAATAAAAGCAATGTAAATCCTAAAATTGAAAACACAAAACAAAAACATTGTACTACTGTTAATGGTTCCCGAGGCTCAATCTGATCTGGGTAAAAGCAATTCCAATTACCCTCATAGCATTGTTTGTCTGAGTGGAACTCACTGGTGTATCCAACATGAGCAATGTGTATTATATGAAGCTATTAACTTGGACATGCAGCATATTTTAGGCTACCTGGGCCTTCTTAAGCTTATCTATGTGCTCTGGCATTAGTATGAAAATGCCCTT
Source organism: Mesocricetus auratus (assembly GCF_017639785.1). Classification (NCBI taxonomy): domain Eukaryota; kingdom Metazoa; phylum Chordata; class Mammalia; order Rodentia; family Cricetidae; genus Mesocricetus; species Mesocricetus auratus. The sequence continues at coordinate 83,681,257 of NW_024429184.1, read as the reverse complement.
TACTGTTCCTTAATATTTCTTTATCAGTGTTGCTGTGTAATCACTTTCCAAGCTTTCCTATCACTTTTCCCGATGCTTAAGAACCTTCCTCTCCAATCTAAGAGTGCCTTACTAACCTGAATTGGTATTTGCCTACTTGAAAATATTGTTATACTCTGATGGGCTTCTCACTGATAATGACTTGAGTTATAAGTCAAAGCTGTACACAAGCATTGCTGATGTCAGTATGTCATACAAATCACAAACTCTCAAGAAAGAACACATAAAATCAGTAAGAGAAGAGACAAAAGAAAATCTGAAAAAGAGTATTCAGTAATAATGACTGAAAAGTAATGTCTACAAAACCAATATATCTAGATGTTCCTGAGCAATAGCATGTAGTCCTTTCTAATGGACCTGAAAACCTACTCATCTCTGACTCATTAGCATGTGGACTTGCAGATACTACTTGAACTTCTTAGCACAGGACTTCATCTTTTGGATGTTGCTCCTTCCACTTCCTAGCCTCAACATCCTAGCTTCAAGCATCCACATTTTTCATTTGATGAATTGCAACAATATTTTCAGTGTCACTGGGAAATACTTAAATTGATGGATTTTAGATTGCATCACATTTGTGTAAGAATGCTGCTGTGGAATTTAACAGGTGATATATTTAGTGGAGTATGTGATAAAAATATACAAGAGAATATTGTGAATGTAAAGAATAATTGATCATACATCATGCATGGTGCCCAGTGGTCATACCCTATGATAAGTGAATCATATACTACAAGTATTTCTAATTTAGACTACATCATGAATCTTTTTTCTTAATGAGAATATCATGTCTAATACTAAAATACAGACAGCTGACTAATAATCCAACAGACATTACTCACAAAAGGCAATATGAAACACCTATAGACTCCATGGGATTATAATTGAAGTACAAAAGAACAATACACCAAAATGTTAATTTATTTCTCCCCTGTTATCCTTTGGTCTTTTCTGAATTTATGTAGCTCATAAGTGAAATATTTCTCACTTCCAAAACATGATGTTTCAGCTAAAAGGAAAGATAAGGCCTTTGAAATGAAAAAAGGCTGGAGACTCAAAGGAGTCTGGAAAATTGAACAAAACCAAATATTGAGTAGAGGTCTTCCCATGGGCTGACCCCTAGGCAAACATTCTCCATTATGTTTGGAAGGGCAAAGAGCTAGAGGGTGATTGGGTTGTCTTAGATCTTTGTATTTCTGTGCTGATGATCCTAGATGGGGAGGGTGTTGGGGAGACACACGACACGACAGTTATAGAAGCTAAAGAGGTCATTAGGGTATCAAGAAAAAAATAATGCTTATACAAACCATGGGTAGTAGTTAGTTGTACTGGAATAAAATGCTAAAGAGATAACTATATCCCAGTTTCCTATACTTGATCATAAAAAAGTATATATAATACAGATTGATAGAATCATTTATATGTTTGAATTCCTATAACGTGTAAACATTTAAGTCTATGAACGCTCCTAAATATAGCTTTGCTGTATCTGTGGTATCCTTACTACCTTTAAATTTGAATATGTATAATTCTAATATGAATATCTTCTTGAATCTAGTCTTTAGTGCATAGAGGGAATTTTAATTCCCAGCTAAGTTAGATTTTAATAGTTTATGACTGCATTTTATCATTAGAATGTACACTGCTTTTTGCTTTATTTTGCTGGATTCTTTAAAGTTATATTAAACATCAAATATTCTGTAAACATGGAATATGAAAACTAACCCACTTTTTCTTCAGGTTTTGATTCTTTATACATAGTCTTAGTCACCAAGACAACTCTATCATCTTAGAATGTTAAGTTGCCTCACTATTTCACCATTATATCTATTTTGGCTCAAGCTAATACTTTTTGCTTGTTTGTTTTGAATCTGGAATCTTGTCTTTTTATAAGCCATAGTGTGAGAAATATTTATTTATTTGAAGTCTGAAAAAGCATCATATGCAATCTGTATGTTGAATAACTGTACCTATGACAACAATATAGGGCATCCTTTACTGGTAGTCCTATCCTTATACAGAATCATCGTAAGAATAATCCAGCAAGAGACTCAGATAGCATTTTTTCTTCTGTGTTGATTACTTTTCTTCTTCCTGTTTACTCCTTTAAGCGTTATATTTTGTAACAAATAATCTATCTTCTACACAAAAAACAGTATCTAATTTGATGGGATTTAACCATTTTACCTTATTAAATGCTGACTTCTAGAACTCTGATCTACATAACTTATACTATTTTTGCCCTGTTTACCTTTGTCACCCAAAGATCAAGTCATTACTCTGCAGATCAGTTTCAAAGAATTCCCTACATTCTTGAAATTGTAAGAAATGTGAGGCAGGATTCAGAGCACTGATGACAATTCAGATTCCTGCACATTATGCTTTCATCTCTCCTTGGTGAGGTAGATGACCTTTGTGACATTCTGTCAGCTTGGCATCCTTATTTGTAAATATTCAATATTAGTGGATAACTCTCTCATAGCCTGGGTGTAGCAGGTGACAGATTATCACCACTTTATCACAGTGGTCACCATGTAATAGGCTTGCCATGTTATGATCAGTATTTCTGTCATTATCAGTGATTATTTTATTATTTATACTGCCCTGGGAGCTGACATCCCAGGCTGCAGTCATGGTTATACTTAAGAATGTATATGTATAAACACATATGTATGCACAAAATTGGCAAAAAAATTAGGCCATGAATATGAATGAGAATGTGAGCAGCATATGGAAAGGTTTGGAAGAAAGGGAAGGGAGAGATGTTTCAATTAAATCATAATCTCAAAAAGATTAAGAGATCTTATATTAATATCTTAATTATAATCCTGAGGGTCTTAGACAAATAATTATAAACAACACCCAAACACATAAAATGGAAAGAGATAATCAAGATCAGCAATGTAACTAATTAAATAGAAATGAAAACTATGACAAATAGAACAACAAAGTTGGTTATTTGAAAATATTAATAATTTTGACAAAGCTTTAGCAACATTAACCCAAAACAACTGAAGACTCAGTAAAATCAGAGAAGAAAAAATTGTGAGAGACCCTGAAGACATTCAGAGAAAAATGAAGAAATACTTTGAAAAAATCTACATTTCACTAAGGAGACTACCAAGAATGAAATGTATGTATATATATATATATATGTATGTATATATAATATTTATATATTACTACCAAATATGTAAATTTCTACCAAAATTAAAGTGAATAATTCAAAAATGTCCACACTATTGAAAAAAGCAATAACAATTATATAAAATAAGAAAGGCTCAGGGCCAAATGAATATAATGCCAGATTCTATCAGTTCTTCAAAGAAGAATCAATACCAATACTCCTCAAATTATCCTGTAAAATAGAAGTGAGAAGAGCACCTCCAAATTTTTTTTCAACAAAGCCAGTATTACCTTGATACCAAACTAGAGATTCAGAAAAAAAAAGAAAAGAAAATTATAGGTTCATCTCTTTGACTCATAGACTAAAAGATTCTCAAGAGAACATTGCACTAAGGAAGACATTGCTTCTTGTAATGAAATGAAAAAATTGATGGAGATATTTTTTTCTCTGAAACTTAGCATTAAAATGATAGCTTAGATGACTGTATTCTTAGAAGGGAAAGACATAGAGAAGAATAAAGAAAGTACATCTTATACTCTAAAAATAACAGCAAATGGCAGGGTGAGGTAGGTAAAGGGAAGAAAAAACACAATAGCATGCTTTTTAAAATAGATACAGTAACCATATCTACTGTATTCTATGCTGATTCAAAAATAATACAAATAAAATGTTGCATAATGTGTTATGACATGCCTGTTTTCTAAAGTATGCTAAATGAGTGTACATTAAAATGAAAATAAATATCAATATCACATTCATTTTCATAATAATTTGAAGAAAATCATTCATAGAATCATAAGACAGCAGGAGTATTTTGGATTTAAAAAGTCATGCATATTACTCACATAACACACAGATCCAGTGTCTAGTTACCCTGACAAAGCTGTTCTCCAGCCTGAGCTGGAATATGTCATTTACTGAGGGAGATTCTCTCTAATGTGAAATAATCCAGCCACAGAAATCTATAAGCATGTTAAACATGAGTTTGTCTTCCTCCCATACTTTGTCTTAATTTATCTTACAAAATAAATAAACATTTTACTCCATATATGATAGTTTAGCCTTAACTGCTACATGTAAGTTCTTCACATGTATCACAAAGCACTCTGGCCTGATATTCTAGTCTCTAACCTTCAGTTATTTTATTATGGCTTTACTTTCTATCCACTCACATGGAAACATGTTCTGTATATGGAGGTAAGATAGAATAAAACTTTACAAAGGAGTCATGCAGCATAACTTTGCTATGAAGTAGTCATGTTATAGTGAGGACTGTAATATATCTAGGTGCAGCCCACGGTGTACCATTCCTGACTTTTACATATGTACTAAACAGAAAGGAACCATATTAAGAATACTCAGGTATGTACTCTTTTTTTGTTGATATATGCCCATTCCTTTCTTTTCACTTACATTCCTGTGTCATAAGAAAGCTATACCCTATTTTCCCACTATCCCCAATCTTCTCAACAGGATTACAGAAGAGTTTGCTGTTGTTCTATAATTTCTATAGAATCACCTGTTTATCTAGGTCATTAATATTAGTAACTAGACTGTGTTGTAATTGGAATCTCTGCTAAAACTCTGATCACTCTCAGCAAACACTCAATCGTTTGTCTTCCTAAATTCATTAACAAATGTGCATATTATAAAGGTAAGTTCATTATTAATCTTTTGTTTCTAAAGTCAAGACAATTTAAAGAATCACATTTTCTGGAATATAAGTTTAATGATTTTATAGATTGCTTCTATAAATAATATGTATTTTTTTAAATTTTGTTTATTGTTTATACAGTATTCTGTCTGCACATATGCTTGCAGGCCAGATAAGGGCACCAGATCTCATTGCAGATGCCTGTGAGTCATCATGCGGGTGCTGGGAATTGAACTCAGGACTTCTGGTAGAGCAGCCAGTGCTCTTAACCTCTGAGCTATCTTTCCAGACCATAAACGAAATATTTTAGAGTGGGAAAATCTACATAGGGCTGTTTAACTCCTCCTTTGACTATGCTGCATAAAGGCATGAGCTTTATGTATGAAGAGTGGCTTATTAACATCCCGAGCTGAAGAAAATCGTTAGTGCCACTAATTATGTATAAAAGATTAACGAAGTTTAAGTCTGTTAAGGTTCAAAAACTCCAGTCTCTTTACTCACTGCTCATACAATTTTAACGTTTATTAATACATACATTGTTAATAAATAAAGAAAGAAGAAATGCCTACTTGTCTTTTGATGAGCGCTGGCTTGAGAGAGTTTGCCCTTGGTGAAAACACATGAGAGGTATTCATATGTGCTTGCAAATACTAACCTTACAGTTTGTGGTCCCAGGATGAATTTGTAGAATTTTATAATGGGCATGTACTTTAGAGTTTGAAATGGTAAAATAAAGTATGGGATAGCAAAACACCCTTAATAAGATTGTCTCCACAGAAAGGAAAATAGACATTTATCCCCATTAACAAAAACTTTCTTCTTCTCTTTTATGTACTTCTTACTCCACACTTAATTTAACTTCTGTGAGACATTTTTAAGAGAAAATATAGCCTATATCCCCTTTCAAAAGTGAAACACGAAGTTGAGACAAAGGTGACCAACTTTACTCTTAGTTTTATTTAGAATCTGTTGTCTCTATAGGAACATGGTTATCAAAAATTCGTTTGCTTCCCTATCATGTTACATTTCTCTATTATTTGTAGTAGTCAAAATATCCTTTGAAATTAATTTATCTCAATAGCTATTCTATAACATATAATAGATATTTGTGTGTGTATTATAACTAATTCATTATTTGTACATATTTTAAATGAATTTAAGGAATAACAGAGAGCAGTTCTGGTAACTTGATTACAAAATAGCATCTGTGATATTTGCAACAATATTGCAAGGGTTGAGCCATCCATGCACTCTCCTTATGAACAGACCATACAGCAGATCTACACTAGGCTCAAATCTACAGAGAGAAGTTACTATTTTAAAACTCAGTAAGGTTATATTATTACTAGAACCAAAGCATACACTTTATAGCTTGCAGTATCAGAAATAAATCATTAAATTCACTCAGCTGCAAAATGCCAAAGGACAGTGTAAATGGTTTACTTAGCCCCAGGGGCCAGAGCTGTAACTTTGATGACATATTGTCAAATCATAGAAAGCGTCAGCAGAATTTTAGGGAAAAATTTATTTTAAAAATGTGACTTGGTAGTAAATATTATAAAACCACATAGAATCAGTCCTCTCAGTCTACAGGTTACACATAATTAGATTAAGTCAAACACAGAAACACTTCAAGTGGAAAAATAATTTAACATGTACAGATGGCTCCTCTTGTAATTACCTAAACACTGTGTAATTATTTGCACAGTGTTTATACTGTGTTACTTATCATAAGTGTTGCAGTGGTTCTTTCATATATATGGAAGAATGGGAATAGGTCATATGTAAATTCTATGCAGTTTTACATAAGGACTTTAAACATTGATGCATTTTATTACCTATGGGGTCAATGGTAGCCTGGAACAAATAAATCTTTCTAGGTGCAATGAATGGATGGCAGTATTCTTAGTAAAACCTTGTAAACAAACAAACAAGCAAAAAATGCTAGGCAGTGGTGGCCCATGTCTTTAATCCCAGCACTTGGGAGGTAGAAGCAGACAGATTTATGTGAGTTCAAGGGCAGCCTACTCTACACAGTTAATGCCAGGACAGGCTCCAAAGGTACACAGAGAAACCCTGTCTCAAACTAACTAACTAACTAACTAACTAACTAACTAACTAACTAAATAAATAAATAAATAAATAGATTAATTAATTAACAATAAAACTTGCAACAATGATTTCCTGAATGATATTGTGTTAGCTTATGAATACCTTATTTTAACACTCATAAATAGTACTCTAATGTTTTGTAGTTATTGATACAAAACAAGAAGTCAAAACACAAGAAATTTAATTGGACACTTGAAGTATGTGGGTTGTGCATTGAAGCTGTGACAAATGTTCAAAGCAACTGAACTCATGATACTGGTGACTCTGTATGTTTAACACCTTCTATATCTGCTTGCTGTGAACCTTAAGAGTAATGTCACCAAACATGAATTCTGGAAGAGCTGCAACACTGGTATTTCTCAACTCTAATAGAAAGATTATTTGGTAAACTTTTCTATTGTTTTTCATCTTCACAAGGTTCAATTGAACTTCAAATATTAACTGACCAGAAAAGAATCCTTAATTACAACTCCTTACAACTCTGTGCCATTTTAATAGCTTTAATGAATTGGTATGCCCTCCTGTGGGGACACCAGACCTTGAGCAGAGACCCACTTCCCCTTCTGCCTGGGAGTAGGCAGCTGTAAGACAATGTTTTACTAAAAACATGTTTACTAAAAACAATACAGTGCCCGGGGCAATAAGTTCCTGGAAAAGGCCTGCCCACGGAAACCGCCCTGACCTCGACCTTGTCCAAAGACTAACCGCCTCTTCTGACATGCCCAGATCAGTTTTTGGTGTTATAGCAGAACCAGCCAGGGCAGAGGAGAGAGCAGAAGCTTCTCTGGAGGGAGCCTTTCTTAAGAAGTTTTCTTGAACCTTTTTGGGGCCTGCTTAAAGCTTTCTTTACATCGTTGAACGAGTCTCTGTGTTGTCAATCCCCGACACCCTCCGCATGTTCTCGGACACAGGCCGCGCAGCAGATGCCACACCCTCCATAGAGACAGCTGGTTCTACTACCAGGTCCAAAAAATAATCAATGCTTTAATGGCATATAATGATATTTTTAACCCATGAAATATAAAACAATTTTCAAATGAATTTAGAGTTTTCTTTTTTCTAAAGGTTTTCATTTTCTGGTTATTTAGGTATTCCTAAAGGTTCTCATTTTCTGATTATTTAGATATTCATATCTGCTGCTAGTGAAAACTTGCTAAGATTTAATGAATGTTTATTGTATTATTGTCACCATTCTAGGTACTTTGTAATTATTGACACTTTGGATTTTCAACCATCTAGAGAGAGTAATGGCATTATTTTCCCAAACTTAGTGATAAGGGAAAAGAACCAGAGAGAAATAATATCATCCTCAAGTATACACAATGAGTAAGTGGCACGCATAGGACCAAGCCTAGATATGGGGAGTTTAGGCTCTGTATTATTACAGCCATGGACAATACACAAGAGCGATTTTGGGTTACATTTTCATAAAAATTTCCCGGGAATTTCTAGTCATGCATAAACATTCCTGCTTAGCTGTAATTAATTTTCCTGAAAAGTTATTTTTGAAGTGATACACAATAATAAATGAGGAGAAAACCTGAACTTAAATAACGTTTAGGTAAATTCATATTCTAAAATAAGTCAATCTGTCTGTGAAATTATACAACACTATTCTTGTTGATATAGACTAAAAACAGCTTGGAATAGCTTTCCAAATATTGTGACTGTAACTAAATTACCCAAACAAACTATGCAAATTTCTTCACAGAGTCCATAATAACACACAGTGCAACCAGAACCTAACTTCTCCTTTCCCCCAAAACACTAATTAAGAAATTTTTTAGAATCTTGCATCATCCATCAAGTCATCCAAGTTTATTTTCCTTATCAGATCGGCCTACAACTAGTATTAACAGTGAAGTGTTTTATTGCTCTCCATTACAGAAACAGCTGCAAGAGCATGGTTTGATTAAGGCAATCAATTGAACTTCCAAATTAAATAGCTATTTAGGTTCAGTATTGGGAAAGGCTCAGATACATAGCTTTATAACTTCTTATCCTTTTCTCCATGGAAACCCTTCCTCAAGAGAATATGCATGAGAGTTTATTTAGAAAGGAAATTGTATGTTTATTTCTTCCTTTCAGGGGATGCTACTAGGGCTTGTGGCATTTTGGTCTGTACTTTCTGTCAATCTCGCTTGACTCCTTAGCTCTCCAGACATATAACAGAACAAGATATAATAACAGTCATTAGCAGGCATCCCAGACTATATGTGCACGAGTTCATTCACTTCAATTGCTTTATAGAAAGACCTCCCAATTTATGCTCTACATTACCGTTTTCAGCTTTGGGAGACCATACAATTTTCAAAGGTGAAACAGAACATTTCACGTCTCAAGATAGAGAGTAAATGGACTTATCACTCCCTTGGTGCCCCTTCAAGGACAATCTCCACCAGTATGCATTCTGCTGTGTGCTCTGCAAGCTAAATTTCATGAACCATATCAACAGATTCTCCAACTTAGGATTCCAGTGGATTCCACAGTAGAAGGGACCGTGGGGAGAAGCAAATTTTTAGAATATGTTTCTCCCTGTGTCCTAGCTTGTGAGACATAGCTAGTTGATTAGGTATCCCTGCAAAGGCATCTTACTCCAGGTTCCATGGCATCATTCTCTTGAGTTACCCCTGGCCTCGAGATGGCATGAAGCTATAACAGGTCTACAACAGGTGCTATTTTACCATGGGTTCATCAAAATAGATCCCCTGATCTATGCCTTTCTTTAAAAGATGCCACTTTGTTACAGTTCGTGAAATATCTCGTCTAAGAGAACAGAAACTCTGATATACCTACCACACTCTACAGAACTCATCCCTCTGTACATGGAAAAGTAATTGGCCTGGGAAGCAATTTAAAACAAAGGTACAAGTAAATACAATACTAATTTGGCGCTATTTGTTCTTTGCCTCAGTAGGTATTGGCAGATGTTCACCCAAAGCTAATTAGATTGCTTAAACATTTATAAAGAAGCTTAAGATGTAATAAGGACTGTGGAATATATCACATTGATTTAGAATACTATATATCGTTTTCTCACTTTGACAGTTATTCCCAGTGAATTTGGATACAACTCAGTTTTAAAGAAAACTCTCATTCTGGTCATTTGAATGAGAAATGTACCCATAGATTTAAGTATTGGAGTATTTGTGCTCTAATCTGTACTTGATATTTGGGGAGATTGTGGGATCGTTAGCCAGTGGAGACTTGCTGGATGAAGTCTGTTATGGAGGGGAATATTTCCACTTTAATATCGCTGCTACTAGTCTGTGGTTGATTCTAGTTTTTTGTGTGAATATGCTAGCATAGTTTATAAAACTTGTATTGAAATATTCTAAGAGACATCACATATCATTGCACATCTTTGCCCGTAAAGTATCATTAACAATAACTTCGTAGAAAAATAACTGAATATGCAAATATGCATGCCTTATGCTGAGTTTATACATAGATTTCATTCCATGGTCAAATCCAGGCCAAATTATTATTTTGGCAAAAACTGTCCTAGTGAAATATTATTGTTTTTAACTCGAAGAGCTTGCATAAAAATATAAATATCTAAGGCTGGCTAGATGGCAGTGTGTAAGAGCACTTGCCTAAAAGCCTAATTACCTGAGTTCCATACTGAAGACCAACATTATGACAGGAGATAACCAAGCCTTTCAAGCTGTCGTCTGCACTTCTCAGATGTACAAAAACACAAATAATAAATGAACAAATAAGTAAATGTTAATTAAAACAAATATGAATTGACAGCCTCTCTTTAAAATGTTGGCAATGTATGATCTGCAGCCCAGTTAGACAGGCCAAACTAGGACTATGTAATAAATAGAAGCATCCTTTGACATCTCAATGCTGTCCTTTATTCTCACTTCTTACCATTCTGACTTTCTTGGGCTTTACTTGAAGGTGTTCATAATTTTTTTGTTTGGTGATTCCCTAATGTCAAAGAAATTTCTATCTCCCCTCTTTTATTTCAAACCATACTTAGTAATTCTTTGAGTCTGAATTGTTGGTAGGAAATCTTCATTAAAAGAAGAGGCAGTCATATTTTAGTCTTTTGATCCTGGGCTAAGCTACTTTGACACTAAAACAGCCATATATAATATGTGAAAATTAAATTCAGTTTGGCTGTAATTCAATAATGCTGTTTTTGAAAATGCATGGTCAACTTTATTTGACCCATAGACATCAGTTTGTCAATAACTACTTTTAAAACTTAGTGAATCTGTAGTATGTAAAAACAGAGTACATTCTGTTATCATATGGGGTTTTAATTAATAGTTTCCAGCTTTGAGAACAGGAAGAAGGAAGGGATAAGGACAAGGAGGAGAGCAATATCTGGAAATAGGAAAGCAGGAGTAACAATTTTATGTAGAACACAAGAGTACAGAGAGATCACACATAATAGAACTATACATATGAGCAACCACTAGTTTTCCAGAAGTACCAAACACAAAGAAGATGGATCATGGTATTCTCAATCTCTTCTTTATTTTGTAGTTGTAAGATTTCCTACTACATAAACAACTCCTCAAATGTCTTGATTAACATGGTTATCTGAAAACAAAAGAAAACGGCAGGTAGAAGTATGATGTTTTTCAATGTGGGAATGAATGTGAGAAACTCCGTGTTGACATCAGAGTCTTAGGTTGCCTACACACCATTAAACTGTGGGAAAGCTGGCAATTAAGGAGTCAGCTATGGGGAACCTATGGAGACAAATAAAACACTGGCAGAAAAGGGGATTGAGAATTGGGCATAAAACCCAAACACAACAGGGGCAATTTCTCAGTGGTTAAAGGCTTTCCATGTGAGTGAGAGAACTGGAATTGGGATCCTAAAAAGCCACACCAATCGTGGCAGATATGAAAGCCTGCCTGTAAGTCCAGCTTCAGAAGTCAGAATCAAGGGATTCTGCAGAACAAGAAGGAATGCAAGACCCAACAAATTGGTGAGATCTGGGTTTTAATGAGATTCTACCTCAAGAGTTATCAAGGATGATCGATGACATCAACCTTATATCTCTATGTGCAATTACAATTACATGCATGCACACCCACCTGCACATGTGCCTGCACAGAAGCAAACACATATGGATAACACACACACACACACACACAAAATATAAGTAAAAAATTTAAAAGGAACAATAAAAAATATAAGATGATTTGTACATGCTGTGTGTGAAAAGGCCCAAGTTCAATGACTTCATATTTTGTTGTATCACTCCAAAATAAAAATAATGTAAAATGCAATATATTACAACATTCATCCATTCACTTGTATGGTGAATTTTTAACCATTAACATTTTTCAATAAAATACATATGAGTTTGTGTTGTATATTTGACAAAAGTCATGTCCAGGGAATAGGTTCTGAGAAAAGAATTGTACAGAAAGGCATCTGGGTCAATTTGGAGTATTAGAAATTAATATAATTCTGATCAAACCACAGTATTTCATATACACATGAAGTATATGTATATTACATGTATATATTTGCATGTTTATATCTGTGTACACAATGCGTATAAGTCTTATCAAGGTCCAGAACAATTGCAATTTTTGTGTTCAGAGTTTAAATACACCGGTACCAAAAACTCTGTAGTGTGGTACACTCCTTTCTGTGATGCCAAAATATATTTCTGCCCAGCTAAGAGTTCGTCTTGTGGTTGAATGGGATAATAAACTAGGATCTTTTAACATGTTGGGTATTCTTAACCATCTTTTGGAACACTTTAGAGTTACACCTGCCAAAGAATATCAAATCAAAAGCAAGTAAAGAGTAAGGAAGTATTGTGTGTTTTCCCACTGGTACAACCCCAGTCCTCTACACAGGAAAATAAACACCAAATGACAGAAATAAAGAGCAGGGGAGAAAAATAGATTAAAATATCATCATGCCCGAGTTGGCACGGGACACTCTGGCTATGTCCTTTTTCAGAACTACTAGTAGATTCTGTATAAGTAAGCTAAAAGAAACATTATAATTGCAGTTTGGGAGTTTTTATTATTTTTATTAATTAGCTTTGATCTTAGGAAATCTCATATATGTGTACACTGCACACTGACCACTCTCAACCCTAACCCTCCAGTTCCTTTAAAAACCTAGTGCATCCCTTCAAACTGATTTCTGTTTTTTAAAATTATTATTCACATTATGAGTGAACATTGTGGAACTGTATAAAGTACTCGATCTAAAACTATCCCTTTTAATTCAAAGGATTGTGTAAATAAGTACATGTACAACATGTACATTTTCTGGAGGTAGGCATTATGTGTGGTTTTTATAAACTCTGTATGATTACGGACATGATAAATAGCAGTGTAGCATTGACAGTTGTGTCCAAACTACAAAGTTAGGAATTTACATGACCATTAAATTAATTCAACCATTTTTACAATTAGATACAACTATATGTCAACTATTTTTAATTATAAAACAGCTCCAGATAACCAGAGATGAAATAAGTGAACATAATGCTATCTAAGAAAATGGGAATAGAATATATCTTCCTGATTAACATATGCAACTTTGAATGACGAATAATGTATTATTTCAATTTTTATTGTTTTCCATCAGGGTACAAATACTAAAAAACAAACCTATGCAATGTCTTAAGAAAATAAATATGTTTTATTCATTTCTTCTATAATTGTACATATTTGTGATTGCAGCACTTTTCCCTTTAATATTCCTCCAGTCTCAAAAGACAAAGTGTTTTGACCTTTATTGTAGAATGAAATAAAGAGAACAATTAAGTTCTTACTATTGATTCAGCCCCATTTTTGCAGGTCATGGCTTTTAATATGGCATGTAGCATTTGTACATTCAATATTTATCAGGGATAATGCAATAGAAGCTAACATAACAGGTTTTTTCCATTTTATTCTTATTTAAAATTTCGCTGTACTTTTTAAATTGTTTAAATATTTAAAATGAGTTGTTTTCTCTAACGTACTAGGTAAAGCAAGGGCAAAGGATTTCAAATCTATATTTACAACTCTCATATCTCATTGTTCTTTGCATTTGCATGTCCTACCTCACTCTTAGATTAGAGAAGCTTCACTGATATTGCTAATAAAGGGTATGTGTCTTTTTGGCTGAATAGTTTTATACTCTAAATGTAAAGTAAGAATGTAATTGCAATTATAATTTCAGCTTCCAATTTATGCTATATATTTTCTTTTCTAATGAAACTGAAAAAGATGGAAAAATTAAATGCAAGTACAAATAATTTTGTTTGAAGACATGCATACGCTAAAACATGATTTTTTCATCTTATTCATTTACTACCATTAATCCTCTGTTGACTGAAATTAAACAGTGATAAATGTGACTCTACAGAAACTCATGATTAATTTCTCCAATTCTAGTAATTATTCTCGTACATTTTCAGGCATTTTGGTAAAATATATACATATCAATAATGTCTGGGATTTTAAGGATTCTATCAGTGGCAGCAACAGCTTCCTCCTCTTAATCACAATCACTAATCCATCGTTTGTGGCTAAGTGGGTTGCTCAGATGCATTTGCTTAAACTTATGGTAATGCTGCAAGTAGAAATTCTAGGGCTTAGTGTATATGTGGGAAGTAAGAGTCTGTGGTTCCTCAATACTCATGTACAGTTGCACTGTCTTTTCAAAAAGACATTGTGAGCATAATGCTGTATTTTTCTATAGTCTCTCCTATATTGCATACACCAATGACCCCATACTCACAATAATATAATAATGTAATGCATACATATCTAAAGCAACGTATACCTAAACACAATTATTTTTAAAATTGACTTAGATTATAAAAATTTCAATAAACATGCTAAAGAAGATCGGAAAGCGCAATCAGACTTAAGAGCACCTAATATTAATGACATTCCTTCTCTTCAAATGTCAATGAATTCAGAAACATGGGTAAGGCTGTGTTCAGCCTGTTTCAAGGTTGTAGGCAGCTAGTGTGATCACAAATATTTCAACTACTTTATATTTGGATTTTTCTATATGCAATTTTATAAATGAATTAAAAGTAGTTAGTAGTTAACTTTGTTAAATTGCTCATCTGTAATTATTATCCTGGAAAATTTTCTATTAGCAACAGAAAAGATCTAGCGATAGTAAGGAATCTAAATGTAATGCTTGATATTCCTTTGATCATTTATATTTTTTAGCATTCCAAGTATTCTTCCTGCCTAACTTGAGATGCATATGCACCCACATTAGCTCATGGCTTGCAATTCTTCCTTCAGAATTTGAGATCATAGCCTCATCAATTATGCCTTCCTAGATCTATTTATATTACATTACATTATCTATTTCATTTAAACGTAGAGACTCATTTTAGTTTAAGCACCCACATCTAAAGAGCATAAACATTTACTCAAATTTTCAAGGAAATTTTGACTTCAAATGCATAATTAAGAAATTTAAGTAGCTAGCTCTCATAAGCAAGGAATCCTTCTCTTTCACTACAATATACACTTTTTTAGAGCACAAACATACTGAAACCAATCATAAAAGGCACACTACTGTTGTGTGTAAAATACCTAACTGATTCTTGCATTCTGAACCATTGTGAGTGTCATCAGTTTTCAAAACCAGAAACTGTGCACATTAACTACCCCAGTTAAATTTTCTTTTTTTTTTTTTCCCCTGTGGCATCAGCAAAGTTTGAGAGCTTTGATGAAATGTGTACTAAATGACAAAAATAATTCCTATGGGAGCCACAGCCTATGGGAGGAGAGACAACCTAAAGAAACATATCAAATAATTAAATGAATCAATACATAAAAATTTAAAAGACCCACATATTCATGACGTTTACACGCGCCTTTTAAAATTTACTGTAAGAAATGTGCACACAAGGTTCTACCTTTTCTAAGATAGTAATTTTAACTTTCACAAATATAATTTAACAAACTATAGCAATGCTGTAGGGATATATTGACTAATATTTGTACATGTACATCTCTGTACATGTGCATTCCAGGAAAGCCGGGAACTAAAGACTACTCTTAAGCACACACTGGTCTTCTCTCACTAAAACTGGCCTCAAATATACTGTGACTTTGATTACTTTGTTTCCTTTTCCTCAAGCTTATGCAAAACTTTTACCTTATGATCTTAGTAACTTTTCACTAAATAATGTTTTTGAGATTTATCTACCTTGTCGTGTGTGTGTGACAGTTGATGCATCCTTTCCTTATTACTATTTGCTATTGTACTGGTCTATTCTTTCTTCAATAAATATTTTCCTGTTGACATTCATTCGGCTTTTATCCAGCTTGGTGCCAACTACAATCTGCTTTGTTCATGCACACACTCATCCGCTTTCAGATACACCAGTCAGTGCAATTTCTGCTCTGTAAGAAAGCAATGGGTTTATGAAAATCTATCACTTCTTAAATCAATATTCTCATATTACACTTCTATCAATATCTTTATACATACCTGCTATGATATATTTATGCCAAGGTTGTGTCTCACTATTATTTTATTTACATGCTCTAGTGGATATATAAAGGTGTTTCTCTGTTACTTAATTGGCATTTCTGTAGTAGCCGGAAATGCAGAGAAAATTGTTTTCAATGTGTGATTTTGACCTTTTTATGATTTGTATTATCTCTATTGTGTGAACGTGTGTAGGCACAAGTGTGAGAGTCAAAGGGAAATTGGAGCAATTTGCTTATCTCCTTTCCCACATGAAACCTGGGAACTGAATTCAGGCCATCAGTCTTGGTAACAAAAGCCCTCATAACTGACCTACATGTCTGGCCAGGCTGTTTTGTTGTTGTTTTTCTTAATTATCGCACCAAAAACCACCTTCATTATTTTAACTTACTTCTAAAATTATAACTTCTGTAATATCCATAATATTCATAAATAGATTCTTGGAAACTATATAAACCTGAGCTCTATGAATCAAGATGAAGGCATTAAAAAAACAGGATACCTGGATGAAAATAACAAAGGTAATCTTAACAAACAAGAGGGAGATTTTAATCCAGTTCCATTTTAGAAGAATACCTGTTAATTCAAATTAGTCTATAAGTTTGTAAAAAATAAACAACTGAGAAATGCATTTTTCACCAAAATGCTTCTATACAGCAATTTATGTCCATTATTTAGTGTTCTGTTAATTTACATTATTATTAATATTTCTTTTTCTCTTTTTTTTGAGAAAAGTTTCTTTTTTTAATGAAAACATTTTATTTATTGTGTGTGTGTGTGTGTGTGTGTGTGTGATATTCTGAAAAATAACCTGTCGAGTCTGTATATTGTTTTTTTTGTATATGTTTTCAGGATATTGGGTGCTGGACAACCAACTGACATGCTTTTCCTTGGGAAAGATCTCAGTTTTCTGTCAGTTGACTGCAGTTCTTTGTGTAGCATTGAGACCTTGTGGGCTTTTCCATGCCAGTTTGGCATGCTGGTTGTTGTCCTCCTTGTTCAACTCATGTTCAGGAAGTCATGCTCCTGAGGCTTTATGGATGTAATTTCTGGTGCTACTAGGAGACACGTTTTCACAGCAAACTCCCTGCCCTCTTATGGCGATATATTGTTTATGATTTAATAAAGATTGCCTGAAGTATCAGAAAGAAAAGCAAGCCATACTAGCTAGCTGTAGAAGTGAGGCAGTGGTGGCACACACTTTAATCTCAGTACTCAGGAGACAAAAGTAGACAGATCTCTCTGAGTTCAAGGCCATCTGGCCTATATATGAGTGAAGAGTAACAGAGCTCATGCCTTTGATTCCAGCACTAGGGAGGTGGAGACGGGAGATTATAGGCTGGGCAAAAAAAGGAATATAAAACGGAGGAGATATGAATTCAGATCTTTTGCCTCTGAGGATTCATAGAGACAGGATCTACTGGGTTGGCTGCTTTGTTTCTCTGGTCTTCAGCTTGAAGCTTGAACCCTAGTATCTGTCTCTGGGATTTTATTATTCATGTTACAGCCTCTGGTTCTTACATTTTTTTTTGCTTCCTTCCTCCAATGTACATTTATTTTTAGTTTCCTCTTAAAATGGGAAAAATGTCACAGTCAATTTGCTTATCTAGAATATAATAAACATAGAATAAGTATTATAATTAATTAGCTTCCACATATGTAAGTATATATTAATTCAACTAACTAATAAATTAATTGTAATAAAGACATTGTGTGCCAAAATTTGCCCAACACTAAATATAGCAATTATGATATATGAATAGAGAATATGGAATATTATTTAATTAATATTAACAATAAATATGCATGTATAATTTTAGAATTACTATATTATCATTATTATATAATGAACTATATTATGTTTTAATCATTATAAAGTGGTTAAGTGGAATTTATTCTATTTAATAAGGGATAACAATATTTGATAAAGAAATCTGCCTTGGCTTCAATTTAAATATGCAAATAAACATTGGGTGTGTTTTAATATTGGCAAAATTAATTCCCTTTACTAATGATTGAGATAAGAACAACAATT
This sequence comes from Mesocricetus auratus, assembly GCF_017639785.1. Classification (NCBI taxonomy): domain Eukaryota; kingdom Metazoa; phylum Chordata; class Mammalia; order Rodentia; family Cricetidae; genus Mesocricetus; species Mesocricetus auratus. The sequence continues at coordinate 83,662,840 of NW_024429184.1, read as the reverse complement.
CATTATATTCTTTTAGGGTATCTAATAGCCAAAGCAAGTTTAGTTTTCATTAATTAGAGAAACATGAGCATCTTAATTACATCACTCTAGAAACAAAGTAATATCAGCTCACTCTTCTCAGTCATGACTACAGATCAAATTAGACAAGGTATTTTGTCTCAGATTTACACAAACAGATAATGGCATGAAAGAATCTTGGGGATGAATTAGATTTTTGTGAAGATTAATTGCAACATTAACTTAGCTAAACAAAACCAGTACGAGACAAGTTCACAGGAGTGGGTCTAATCAATTTTGAATGAATTTAAAGTAGTAATATTTGATGGATTTGATTTTAATAATGTCTGTCCATGCATTTTCCAGCACATCTCATGCTGCTTTATTGCATCTACCTAGAGCAGTCAATCTGGGGGCTACACAATAAAGTTCAGGACAGGATGGGACCATTGACTAGACCGTTGTTTCAAAGAACCAACACAGCACATTGACTGGGTTAGCATACTTACACAGCCTATTGGAAAGATAAAATATTTACCGTTGGACAAGGGGCTTTTTCAAAGATGATTTTTTAAAAGTCTCCAATATACAAACAGGAACTTGCATCCAAATCATTAAACACCATAATGTTTCATTACTGATATTGTTATTTTCACTACACACCTTGCTCTGGATATCCTGTAAGGAATGCACAGCCTTTTCTCTCCATCTCTGACCCAGACAGAAATATTATTCATTGATACAAAATTCTAACATGTTGTCTAAAGTTAAAATATTACTGAGTTTTGCAACATGATTTCAAAATCCCAAAATTTTCTTATCTTCAGCTTGTTTCTTTCCTTTTCCTTTTGCCTCCTTCTGGGATTGCTAGCCCAATTTTCTTAATGTCATAATTGACAAAATGGGAAGACTCCATACATATTTCATGGACTCTATCCCACCTGTGGTAAACTTAAAGAATCTAGGAGTTATCAGGAACAATTTTGTACATTTACTAATTATTCTGGACCTCAAAGATGTATACTGTCTTTTCATTACATGATATCCTTTTTTTATTTGAAAAAAATAAATGTAAAACATCAGAGAATAATAGAAATACATAATAGAAATGTATTAATTTATAGAATATTTTCTGTTTTGCTCTATGATTTTGACAGATTTCTAAATAAATAAGAATCATGTTTCATTATATGCCCAGTTCCAACAAAACTAATTCCTCTGAGCATCCACAAATATAATAAAAGACTTCATGTGGTGAAGAACCTATATGGTTGAAATGATATAGTTGGACATTGTATTTTAGATATATTATCCTATAGAAACTGTTCAGTTGTTCTTCCAAGTTATGTTACATAAAGCATCCTATCATTAACATGCATCAAATTCTCTGGATATCATAAAGTATGGGTTTTCACACACAGAAGTGCAGGCATACTGGATATTGCACTGTTGATAAAGTTTAACCTTTTTGTAAGTGACTCTTCAAAGCAACACTGCTATAATGAATTCCATATTTTGTATCTATAAAATTGTAACATTTTAGAACTAAAATAACTTATTGAGATGTTTTCATACATTTAAGATATACTATTACTAACATTAACTAATATCATTAACAGTAATTAAGAATGATAAATGTATCCATCTATTTATTATTCAGTACTTTCTTCAGTTATAATTGCATATTGTATGAAAGTGGACAGTACTTCTAAATTTTTCAATTTAAAAGAATGTCCAGAGATTAAGATAGTGACACTTACATAACAAGCTGGTTTAATTAAGTGAATTTAATGTTTGAATACCAAGAATTCACTTACAACTGAAAGGGTTTACACTGTGTTTGTTAGGTAGAAGGAATCATTATTTCCACCAAGTAGGATAATCTTTGTTAAAAAGAGACAATTTTTCCTAGACAGTAGCATATCCTGAAGCAATGAAAGTGGTAAAGATCTTACTTTCCAAGGACTTCCTTGGAAGCAAATTAAGTAGAAATTACACAGATATCAACAGAAGTGCAATTAAGCAGAATAGATACTAATGATCAATGGCAAATGTGTTCCTCAACTTAGAAAAATAACTAAACATAGTGAAGTGTTGGCTATCAACAAAAATGTGTTCTAAGTATATTGAGTAAATTCTATTAGAAAATATTTGATCATGGAGTTTGAAAACCATTGCTAAAATTTAATGTTTCATTATAACTTTCTCAGTTGAAAACTGCAAAAAAATATTTCTACAAATTCAATGAATATACATTCTTCAGGAAAGCTCTGCATAAATTATAATGTTATTGCAAACTTTCAATCTGGAAATTATTAAATGTCTTTTGTTTTACAGGATGTAATTTTAGGTAATCATTGTGTGTTCTCAGATCAGAGAATCTGCCTTTTAAAATCACTATTATTTGACTTCATTAAAATGGTGTTTAAGTCAGAGGCCTGATTGGGAAAGATTTCTAGTGACAAGTGCTCCAGCTGTCCACTGTCGTCAACAATTTTCTTAGACAGAACTGGGCACTACATGCTGAAGTTCATGTTAATTTCCATTTCATGAAGCACTTGAAGCTTCAGAATTTAGAATGAAGTTTTACGTTGGAGGAAAATGATTGTGTGGGTGTGTGTGTGTATGTGTGTGTGTGAGATGTGTATGTGAATGTGATGTATATGTCTACATATGCATCATTTATGCCTAAACATTCAGAAAAATAGGAGATACAGTTTCTATTATCAAGCCAATAATTTGACTTCAACTATAAAAATATACTTACGTAAAACTTAATGACTGATATTTTTATTCCAAATTAGGTTCTTCTCCCTTGTAAACACAGTTGCTTCCTCAGTTCTTATTTAGTTATAGACAATATATTTTGAAGGATTTCTTCAGTACGGTATCTGTTTTTGGAAAGTAATGGGACTCTCCATGGAGCTGGCAGTTCAAAGGAAATAAATTTTATCTGTGCTTGGATTATATATTTAATTGGCTGATGCTCACATCCAAAGTTACCAAGAATATTACAAAATTTATCATTGTCAACTTGGGTTTCTCGACAAGTAACTGCATGTCCTTAAATTACCATGACCATTACAATTCAACCCCAATGGTTTTCCATATGATACTATAGATTCCATATGCCAGATCAATTAATTTTGTTCTATGTATAAAGTTTAGAGTACTTGCAATTTAATTAGTTCTTTCATTCTATTTAGGATTTTGTGTTCATTTATTTTTTTCAATCTTCTTGGCTTTCCTATTGACCAAGTTATCATCTACCTCAAATCAATAATAATAAATCTAGTCTTAGACACAGCACTTCTATTGGTTCATCATATATTATAAGCAATTCCTTAGGCATTCATGGCAGTTTTCATTTGTAGGGAGGGGAATGTATCGGGCACACCATGACCTTCTCATGACCCAAAAAATGTGGTTCAGTGCCCAGATACTTATCGACAAGATTCAAGGCTTAAGTCTACCACTTATCAGAACTGACAGGGTCAGAACAGCTCATAGGAAACAATGAAACTAATACAAACAGCTGTGCTTATATGATGACATTGTGTCTGAATTTGCTTTTTGCCTGAATGACATGAATGATCATACCATAAACTAACAGTTTTTCATGGTACAGTTCATCTCATGAAGTTACAGTCTACTAACAAAACAGTTTAGCATCCATCTAGATTCTTGAGCTTGGCATCTCTGTGCCATAAGTTGAATCTGCATCTTTAAGATTATATAAAATGTAACTACACAAAGTAATTTCTGTTTGCTAACCCTTACATTTCCCTAGATTGTTTTCACGGATTTAAAGTGTGTACCCTGACTTATACCTAGCACTGGTCCACAGGTTGAGAATGGGTTTGGGTTCTACATTACCATTGTCCAGGACATGCAATCTTATTCTTAAGAAACTCCTGATTGGTGAATTTAAATCTGATTCCTATCATTTACTAATATCACTATACGAGGTGAGGAATAAATTCAGTTGAAGAAACACAGAATCAACTTACATTTTCCAAATCCATCATATCTGCACAATTGTTTACATTTTCACATATTAAAATAAAAGAGGATAATTAAGGAGTTTTGATAAGTTTCAAATAATAATGAAAAACATAAAGATGTGGCCTATTTAAAAAGACCAAAACAACAAAATTGGGATGCTTTTTTTTAAAGTAGTGAATCTCTCTGGTTTTGATATTTCTTCATCCAATACCAACTGATTCCCCCTTAAAATCGCCCCTCTGGGAAAGATGCCAAAGGAATTTCCCTGATCCATTTACAAGTTCCACAACTGAAGGTACAAGGAGCATTGTTCCTGAGAGAAGGCTAGGGAGAAAGTATAAGTAAAGTGAATGAAGGTTATATCTCATGTATATGAATAGCAGTCAATAATTACATGTTGATTGGGGCAGGAAATGAATCAAACACCATTTATAGTATATGAAAAATAATTATGACACAGATTATATATGGAGAGATAAGAGATCATTAATTTTCTTACTCTAAAGCTAGCTAAATATGTGGAGGAACAATGGATCATTAGCACAAATATGCCAGTGTCAACATGGTAGTTCTTAATTAAGTAGACAACTTCTGTAATTGTTTCATTCTAAAACAGAGCTTTTACTAATGTGCTTTTCCAAGAAGGCAAAATCAGATCACACACACACGGCTATGTTAGCCACAAGCACAGAGAAGCACACTCATTGGGTGGGGGGTGGGGGGTTGAGGGGTGGGAGTGGAGTGTAGGGAACAGACCTTAAGTTTTAAAATCTACATAGAAAGATATCAAAGCTTATCTTAACACAGACCACTTCACCTTACACATTTATAAATTGGGAAGTTGAGTATCTAGATAGAGGGAATACAGTTCTGTCATAAAATATGCTTTATACCTTTGGAAGCCTGTTGAAATATTTATATAAAATGTATTTTGGAATTGGACTATAATTTTTTTAGGGCCTTACAGACTACTTCCACCACAGGACATCCTCTAAGGCCAGCACTTATAAAAATCAAAGGCATTTATAAATGCTTTACTTCAAATAATCTCACTTTTAAACAGCACTCTACATGACTAGCACTACAGCATTTTTATTGAAATGAAGCTTAATGAAATCAAATGACATTTGCAAATTGTTGTGAATATATGATTAAGTATTTTTAATTATTTTTAAAATATTTGTATACATAGTCAAATGTTTATATGAAATAAAATTTGGCCAAATTCCTTTTCGTAGAACAGAGAGTGAAATAAACATTTGAAAGAAACTGGACAATAATCAGATAAAATGTGAATAACAATAAGTTGGTAATGCTTTAGCCGGAGATTCTGTGTGTCATTGTTCTTATGAATTTGTTTTTGCATAGGACGCATCCCAAAGTTTCCTGAGAATATAAATGAAAAATAAATTCTTCCTTCTCATCAACCCAAAGCATTAACAAGTACCTGAGACCCAATCTCTGTCACAAAATGGGTGTGTCCTGTCTCCAGCTGCTATACAGCTTTTATTGTTAGTAATAAGCAGGAACTACGGCCTTTACAAGTGAACAGAGGTGACTTGAGAGGAAGAGAGGGAGAGTCTGCCTGGGCTCCTCTGCTGCTGTAGAGAAACTTCCTTCCCCTCAGATTCAAGGCCTCTGTCAGTGATGCCAGAGTCATGTTATTATGTTCTATGTGTATGATTGATCCAAGAGGCAGAAATCTCAGTTTAACAGTGTTTTCAATCATGTATTGAATTATTTTCCTTCAATAAGCCATCCTTTAATTAAAGGACAGTGATTAATGAAGCATTTTAATTAGTTATCCAAGATCTGCCCATTGAGAAACCAGGCTGCTGAAGAAGAGGGTGGAGGATGCTGTTCCATTCAGGTCACATTGCTTCCTGCTCCTACAACTAGGAGAGCGTTCCACTACCCAACCTAGTTAGAAACAGGCCATGGAGGTTAGTGTTCAGCACATTATCAATAGCACTTCTTAGCTGTGCCTCCTTGTCTCTTATAAAACACAAAACATTTCATGAGAGCAGAGTTTACTTTCTATGTTGAGAAGCCTTGACAGGCATCTGCCCTTGGGGTTAGTAACATAAAGGAAAAGAAACACAAAGAAACTTGATCATGCCCATTGCCGGCTTTCCTAAAGACCGGGTGCCAATACACATCTTAATGAAGAACCATTCACTGTTGCCCAGGAATTCATCAGGTGCAATCTGTGCCTCTGTTCTCCCAACCTCTTCCATTTTTTTCCTTTCAAGGCTGAAGCCACTTTAAAAAAATGCCTTTTAAAATATCTTTGTTATTTATTTTCAAAGTTTTCAAAATAATATGAAATATGTAATTATAAAGAGAATGCTCAGAGTTTTATCAGGAACTGGCTGCATTTTGACATCATCCAAAGTTGAATAATATACAGTATCCATTTTGAAACATTCGCACATCCTTGGTATTCATGGTCATTTTGCCTATAACCAACAGGGTGGTAGAGTGTTGCTATCTTAATAGCGAAAAGTGGCAAGCTGAATGAAATTCATAATTCATAATCATGAAATTCATAATCCTTACATAGTTAACTGACTTTATAACAAAAAATGTTATCTAAAATTGCATGTGTTGTGTAGCAACTTCCTTCCAGATGAAACACTACTTCCTCAAGGGACTGCCATTAAGTCTCAGGAAGATCTAAAGGAGAAGGAAACAGATTCCGTAAGTCTTAGGAAGTAAATAACCTAAAAGACTCAGGAAGTCCCACAATCCTACCAGATATACACGTTCCCTCCCTCTCCAAGGATATATAAGCCTGAAGGACTGATGAGGAGATGAACTTCATCCCCGTCTCCTCCCTTGAGGTGCTGACAAGCTATGCAGAAAGCTCCAGAATTCCTGCTTTATGAGTCATCACCCAAGGTGACATAGGCTTTTAGTGATGCACCAGTCTTTAAGTTGTCTATGCTCCTGTAAGTAACCCCTTAGTCACACTCTTGTACAGAACCACAATAAATTCATTGTTTCCAAAAGCAAACTCATTGGGTTCTGGTGGTATTGTTACTTTGTTTTATCATAATCTTCTCTGTGGTGAGGAGACATTTCTTTAAGTCTTCCCAGGAGCAGGGTCACCAATATCACATAAAAGAGAATTACTTGTTTCTGTTGAGAAATTCAGATGTTTCACCGGTGTGATCCCATCATATTGTCTTGAAAAACATCTCCAAATACATAAGCAGCCTCATGCCAGTCAAAGAGGTTGACTTTTGCGTGTCTTAATTGTATGTGTGCATTATTATAGCAACACATTTTATCTTTTTCATGATTTAATTCTGCTATCTCTGGGTAGTAAATATTATTGATTAAAAAAAACCATGCACATTTTAGAGATCAGCCCTCTGTCAGATACAGGGTTAGTAAACGTCTTTTCCCTTTCTGTGGGCTGCCTGTGTCCTTTGCCTTATAGAAGTTTTTCAGTTTCAGGAGGTCCCATTTGTTAAATGTCAAACTCAGTGTCTATGCTATTGGTATTATGTTCAGGAAGTGGTCTCCTGTATCAGTTCTTTCAAGAGTACCTCCCACTTTTTTTTCTAAGAGGTTCAGTGTGGCTGGATTTATATTGAGGTCTTTGATCCATTTGAACTTAAGTTTTGTGCATGACAATAGACATGGACCTATTTGCAGTCTTCTACATGCCAATATCTATTTATGCCAGCACCATTTGTTGAAAATACTTTCTTTTTTCCATTGTATAATTTTAGCATTTTTGTCAAAAAATCAAGTGTTTGTAGGTGTGTGAGTTAATATCAGGGTTTTTAATTCCATTCCACTGATCTGCCTATCTATTTTTGTGCCAATACCAAGCTGTTTTCAGGTCTATAGCTCTGTAATAGAGCTTGAAGTCAGGGACTGTGATGCCTCCAGAAGTTCCTTTATTGTACAAGGTTGTTTCAGTTACCTTGGGTCTTTTGCTTTTCCATATAAAGTTGATTATTGTTCTTTCAAGGTCTGTGAAGAATCGTGGCCATATTTTGATGGGGATTGTGTTGAATCTGTAGATTGCTTTTGGCAAGATTGCCATTTCTATTATGATGTTCCTACCTATCCAAGAGCATGGGAGATCTTTCTGTTTTCTGGTATATTCTTAAGTTTCTTTCTTTAAAAACGCAAAGTTCTGATGATACAGGTCTTTCACTTGTTTGTTTAATGTTACCCCCGGATATTTAGTGTTGTTTGGGGCTATTTTAAAGGGTGATGTTTCTCTGATTTTTTTCTCAGCTCGTTTATTGTTTGTATATAATAGGGCTATTGATTTTTTTTTTTTAGTTAATCTTATATCCTGTCCTGCCACTTTGCTGAAGGTGTTTATCAGCTGTAGGAGTTTCTGAGTTGAGTTTTTCAGGTCACTATCATATCTTCTGAATGATGAGTCAAGGGTCAAGACTCGGCTGGTGAAACCCACAGAAACTGCTGACCAGAACAAGGGGGGAGGTCTTGGACTCCTGACTGATGGCTGAGAGGCCAACATGGGACTGATCCAGACCCCTTGAATGTGGTTGTCAGCAAGGAGGCCTAGCCAAAATATGGGGCCTTGGGAAGTAGATTAGTGTTTATCCCTGGCATACAAATGGACTTTGGGTGCTCCTCTCACAATGAGGGATTATATCTCAGCCTGGACTCTTGGGGGAAAGGCCTAGGCACTGCCCTGAAGGAAATGACAGACTCTGGATATCCCCATGGAGTGGGAATTGGCTGGGGGGTTGGGGAGAATGGAAGGAGAGAGAGAGCTGGGATTGACAGGTGAAGCAATCTTGTTGCTAATTTTAATTTGAAAAAAAAGCCATGTACCAGAAAAGTGTAATCACAGGTTTTTCTATTTGGGTACCAGAGCTACAACGACAACAAAAAGAGTAAATTTTTTTTAGGTGTTTAAGAGGACAAAATCACTGGAAATATGTCATCTTTATGTTAATTTTCTCAGTCTGTCAAATGTAGTTGATAAAGGAAGCTAATACATTACAGAAAACCTTCAGAATAACCTACATGAATGCCAGATTTCTTCCTTATAAGTTCACACTCATATGGAAACTTCAACAGGAAAAAATTATTGAAGAAAAGTTAGCTTAGAAGAAGGTCTTTTCCAAGATCTTCTGTGCATGCAATTATATTTTGAGATATAATATACTGTACATTTTTTCTTCTAGAAAAGAAGGAACAAAAAAAAAAAGAAAAAAACAAGCCCTTCGGTGGTGGTGAAAAAGCCTGTAGTACCATCTCTCGGGAGGCAGAGGCAGGTGGATCTCTATGAGTTCGAGACCAGCCTGGTCTACAAGAGCCAGTTCCAGGACAGCCTCCAAAGCCACAGAGAAACACTGTCTTGAAAAACCAACAAGAAAAAAGAAAAAACAGAAGAAAACTATGTATTTTATTTATTTCCTTGCTAGAGAAATTAGTAATCTCAACACAATTAATAAGATATACTCTCCTATAGGTTAAAGCAGAATTAAATATTCCCAGAAATTATACCCAAGTACAATCATTACATTTCAATACAAAATATAGCCTTATAGTTTTCTAAAATTTCCATCTAATCACATAAATCTAGGCAAAAAAAACCATTTAAAAATACACTGAGGATGTCATAGACAGTTTTACTTTAATTTGAGTTAGGGCCATTGTTCATGTTAATTCAGAAGAGACATGTTGACATCTTCACTGAAATTTTGGAATTGGTGAGTTAGAGGTAACTTCTGAAAAATCTCAGATCTGTAGCTAAAACAGTCAAGTCACCCGTGAAACCTTCCATAACACAACATCTTATTTGCTCTCATTTCAGAACACTTATTTTACTCCAGTCAAATATTCAGTGCATGAGTCTCAAGTCACTGATGACACCTAGGATGCAGGTAAAGAGGACTTTTCACATCTGACACAGTAGTAAGCTAGCAAAGAGCTTCAGTGGTGGTACTGCTGAAAAGTTTCAACAGTAGTGCTGATTAGTTTCCCTTGGGAGCTGGTTGTCCACTATGACTGATGTCAAGATATCACTGAAGATGAACTTGGAAAGCAATTCACAGTAACAATTCCTTACACATTATTTCCATTGTACAGATACAGTAGAGATAAATAACCTCAAGTGTAAAGGCAATAACAAGATGTAGCAAACACAGAGAGGAGGTGAGATTTTGTAACTGGGAATTATATTGTGTTTATTGGCATACATTTACATGTTTGGTGACATAATTTAATATTAATAATGTCTTTAATTACTGGCTGACACAATCTGAATAGCTTTTCTGCTATTGGCTTTCATGTGAAGTTTGGCGTAGGACTGTCCCCATTTCTGACTGAACTCAGTTCATTAAACTCAATTAATATTAAGGATATTAAAATGAATCCAGCTATCTCATCCCAAACACAGTGAATATTTCTAAAATCTTGATGTTAAAAGAAAATTTATGTATTAGACTTTCCTTGGAAAGGCTAATAAAACCTCTCAGTCTTTTGCCTCAGAAAATTGTACTTGTACAAACATCAACTTTTGCTTGTAATGACAGGAAATTGTAGTTCATTCCTACAGTCATTTTGGAATTACCAAGCAAGTAATAACAGCTAAATCAGTCATTAGACTATGACCTTAGGAGGATAGACAGCATCATCCTCAAGGAACATTGTGATATGTCTACACAAAATCTATCATTATTTATCTTCCAAGGTCATAGTTCTACTTAAGGAAATGAACTTATTCCCTAGCATTGAGATTATGTTTATTTCTTAGTGTAGTCATCACCACTTACTCCAAGCTTTGTAACTTAAAATAATACAGATGGATTTCTTCTCAGCTGAACAAGACTTATATCTGAAGTAAAGACAATAACATAGGTATGATCCCTCTGAGACCCAGAGTCCTTCATTTTTTGTCTGAGATTCCACTGGTGGTTGCTGATTTTGGCATTTGTTGGCTGATAACATATGCATTCCATCTCATTTGTTTCCTCAAGGTGCCATCTCTTGTGCTCTGATAGGTACACATAACTCAGTTATGATCTCATCTATCTAAAACAGCATTACTGGGGGCTGGTGGATTAAAATGTCTACATCTTTTTGAATGACATAATTCAACCCTTAACAGATATTAATTGGTAATTTAATAAACTACTCTTAGTAAAGACTGAAATTAGCCCAGTGTTGGGAGCTAAGGGTATAATTCAGGGGTACAGAACTAGCCTAGCATGTAATGTAAAATACGCTGATGAAGAAGCCTGCCCTATAACATTCATTGAAGCCAAAGAACTGCCTTCAGTAGATTTAAGGCCAGGTTTAAACCCCAAGATTACTTGTCTATTTTTAGACAGGGATGTGGTATTTTTGACAGGAAGACAATGTGTATTCCAGCATTCCCTGAAACTCCCTGAGTAGTCAAGACTGTCTTAGATATTAAATATTCCTTCCCCTTTTGACCATGTGTTGGATTGTAAGTTTAGTCCACCTTTATGTCTGGGTCCACATTTGTGTTCTGCCTCAGAAAAGGCCTTTCACAAACATTATTCTCCAGGTCAGACCCAATGCCCAGCACCTATGTCACAAAAGTCTTTTGTAAACAAGTATAGAAATCCCCCAACAAAGGAAATGTGAAATCTTAAAGTTCAACTGCCTATTATGTAGGAAAGTACATTGTGTCCCTTCTTTCAGAACTACAAAGAGCTTGAATCTAAAAAACACCTGTGGCTCATGAGCTACTTTTTAATGTTCTTTAGCCTGTGCTGTGATTCTGTAGCTAGAACCATGCTGGCTTTGAAAACAACAAGTAAACACACAAAAGGAAAACAGAAACTATTACAGTTATAGAAAGGGTTCAATCAGTCTACTGGGCTTTCACTATACCAATCAGGGAAAGGCTTCAAAAAATCAGGTCTAGCAGCTGAATATTCTTTATGCATAAGGCTTTAAAATAGAGTCGAGTCATTTGATGAAAGGGCAAATGTCACAAAACAGCAGGGTTCATTCCTTCTCTTTCTCTAATCATGCTGAAATCTGATATGACCCTGTTTTCTTAACTGTGTTTTGTATTTAAGGTGACCACTTGATTTCTGAGAGTTATGGAATACCAAATTCAGTGTTCGATCTTCAGTTTTCATAATATAAGTAAAATAGGAAATTTTAGAGCTGAGTTAGTTTTAATACATGCTCTCTCAGAGAAAGACAATGGATACATTTTTTTATATTCTCAAGTGAAATTTAGATCCCTGCTGACAGCCAGGTAAGACAGGTGATGTGTAGACAAAAAAAAGTTTCATAAGCCTTCCACAATATTATCCAAAAGAATATCTAAATATATATTATCCCCTTCTTGGTATAGTAACTAACCCCAATATACTAGTGTCTTGACCTATTTTACCAAAATGATTTGAGTCACAAACTGATCTCCAACAAAGAGGCCTATTTCATTTTTAAATAGGCCAACTGCCAACTGAAGGTTGACTTATATTCTAAATGCAAGTTTTCCCCATGTTCCTTGAGAAATTCTAGCCTTATTGCTAGAGAAACACGAATCAAGTCAAATAGTACATAGCATGAGCATGATGACAATTGTTTCTTTCACTTTTTTTTAGTCATCTATTACTCTCCTCTATATTGTGAGGTACTCCTGAAGATGAAGTTCCAGTAAACCAGCAAAAGATCTCGATCAAGCACTGATTACTGATCTGACCAACAGGATTTTTCAACAATGATAGAAACATTGTACATCTGCACAGAAAAATATGGTAAGTACTACTCATCCAAAAAAGTAAAACTATTGAAAATAGTCAACTCAGTTTTCAATAGTTTTACTTTCATTTAAAATCTTTAAACATGGTAATACTACATTGGAGAATGCAGTGTTGATGGAACTGATAGGCCCATACATTTAAAAGTATAACAGTTCTGGGCACAAGATCGAACTGAGACAGATGAGGTTATTGCAGAGTTACACCATATCTTTGAGGAACTGACGTCTGAACATGGATTTGATATTGAAATTATGGTGGAAAACAATGTGGAGAGAAGGTCTCAGAAATAATATTATAAAATTCATGGGGCCACAAGAGAGCATGTTACAAGAAACAGCTTCAAATAAGTTATCAGTTTTGGCAGAAAAATAAAAGATGTTTGTGAGACACTGAGTTCATGGCTTTGCTAAAATTAGTTTTCACCATATTCTACACCCAAACTTTGTTTTGACTTACAGGAAAAACATGAGACTGTTGTTTATTTGACTATTAAATTTCAATACCTATAAACTAAAATTAGCATTCACCTACAGAAAACTGCTTCAACCAGATTACATTTAATTAGAAGAGAAAGATGAGAAGAGAAGAGAACATTGAGGGATCAGGAATATGGAGTCAGGAGAAGAATAGAGAAGAGCAAGAAAAGAGATACCTTAATAGAGGGAGCCATTATAGCTTTAAAGGGAAATCTGGCACTAGGGAAAAGTCCAAAATCCATAAGGATTAGCCCAACTAATACTATAAGGAATAGTAAAGAGGCTATCTTAAATGCCCTCACCTATAATGAGACTGATGATGCCTTAAATGCCATAATAGAGAATTCATCTTGTAGCTGATAGAAGCAGAAGCAGAGATTCACAGCTAAACACTGAGGCAAACTCCTAGAATCCAGTTGTAGAGAGGGAGGAGTGATGAACAAAGGGGTCAAGACCATTCTTGGGAAACCCACAGAGACAGCTGATCTGAACAAGTTAGAGCTCATGGACCCCAACCAGATAGTTGGGGACCAACATAGGACCAAACCAGGGCCGATGAGCTTGGATGGCAGTTAGAAGACCTGGACAGTCTGTGGGGCCTCTTGCAGTGGAACCAGTATGGAATCAATATTTATTCTTAGTGCAAGTATGGACTTTGGGAACCCATTCCCGCATGGAGGAATACTCTTTCAGCCTAAATACATGGGGAGGGCCTAGGCCCTGCCTGAAATGATGTGACAGGATTTGATGATTCCCCATGGAAGGCCTCACTCTCCTGGGGAATGAGCAACGTCCAAATTCCCATATTGTTTATAAATCTTTGTTTTCATTTAAGTGTGGTTGCTTATAATTGGATAATAATCACAACCAATCTCTTTTTAATGGTACAAGAGGTATTATGTTATGGAAATGAATACTTGATATGGGTATGGTTTTTCATTTATTGATAAAAATTCAAGGTCAATTTTGTGATATGTATATTTCTCCTTTTGATTAAGTGTTGTGCTTATACTGATCTTTTAAAACATAATCCATAATTAAACACAGACTATAGATAATTATTTATAATAATCAGAACTAATAGTTAGGTAAGTTAGGTTTTCTAGATATACAGAAATATATTTTAGATAGATAGACAGTCTTCAAAGCTTTCAAAGACCTTCAGAAAATGGCATTTAAAATGGTTTAGGGTTTTTCTTAACAATGAGAAATGTCTGCTCCTGGCAGCACCAATTACATCTAAGAGGAAGATGGGCATTGAAGAAACTCATTGTGGAGTTTGCTTTCAATATGGTAAGTTAGTCATTTGGGCAAAAAATGCTCTTGCATAGACTGTTTGACTGTTGACATGCAGGATCCACAGGTAAGTAACTGCTAAAATTAAACAGTCCTTCAGGGTTCCTGCTTCTTGGAAGAGTCTACCAGACTTTCTGCAGGACACAGAAAAAATGACTGACAGACAGCTAATGCAGATGGATAGTTTGAAATTTCCTGCTTTGCTGAGAAGACTTCCAGACATATTGTTGCCTATGGGCTGAAGTTGGATGCCCAAACGTTACAGAGGAACTTTGGGCGACTGTTCAGGTAGTGAGATATCTCTGTCAATTCTAATGTTTATATATTATCCTTCTGTGGTCTTTGATAGAGTTGAAGACAGATAGTTATAATCATAGTTTTCCTTAATTATGATAAAAGATAAGCTACATATAAGACTTTAGACTCACAAAGATAGGATAGATGATAGTTTCTTTAAATCTTACTAAATGTTAATGGACAAAATATTATAACTATGTTCTTATCCTGATAACTGTTCTGTTATATATAATTTGACTATGTTAAAGTGAAAACCTTTCTTTTTATTTGGACAGAAAAGAGGAGATGATGGGAAAGTCCTCTGTATATGTCAATAAAGCACTGTTGGCCAATAGGGAATCAAGATAGGTGGGACTAGGAGTTGAGGAGGATTCTGGGAAAGAGAGACAAAGGCACAGACAGTGTAACCCGTCAGAGGAGTAAGAGGTCCAGACCCTTTTCTCCATTAAGAGAAATACTTAGATAAACAATTATGGGTTAAATACTTAAGTCAGACCTAGCCAGTAAGAAACCAAGCAAAGAGCCAACAGCTTCATAATTAGCATAGTGTCCTGTATTTTATTTGGGGACAGCAACTGTAGCAGAGTGCAGGCAGCTGGCGGGGAGAAAAACAAAAGCAGTAGCAAGGAAAGCTATACTCTACATGTTCCTTTTAGAGCATCATTCTCTAGAGAGCAGACTCTGTAATATACAGGTAGATGATAAAGCATGTCTAAATTCTCAAACATAATCATTTGGCAGGCAAGGTTTTTTTCATTTAGGAGTTAAATTATGCTAACATTAAATACTACATTGCTTCCAGTATGGAGTGTGTCCCATATGAGTATAGCTTTTTAAAATTAAAGCTACTTTAAGTAGATATATAAATGTTATTGAAATATACACATAAACAATTCACATACTTTTCCTTTCTAATAGAAAATTTAAATTTTATAAGCAGAATAAATAAACAAGACTAAAATATTTGATGCAACTATGCATACAGATATTTGAGAAAATTACTCTATCACATACAATATCTGAATAACTATCTTTTAAAACAACAGACTTAATTCTAATAGATTTCAGAGCTGGGTGTTCAATGATTGATAATTGAGTGAGAACTAGATTATCAAAAATAATTGAGAAGTGTTTAGTTTTGAAAATGGGAAGAATTTCTCATAGCAGATTTCTTTGATATGATTTTAGTTACATCTACAGAGAAGCAAAGATTTAATAAATAGAATGAAAATATAAGTTGATTATCTGGATGTTTCAGCATGCAGTAGTTATTCTTACAGTAATGAGCCCTGTGTTACACTTTTCCTTTAGTAGTGCATGACACTATATAAATATTTGGTGGTTTTAAATTTGGTGAGAGGATTGTGTTTTAAAAAGAGGGGAGAGTCTTTTATTAAACAGTGCTTAGATTCTAAATCTTTCTAGACTATTAATGGTGGCACATGACTTTAATCCCAGCACTCTGGAGGCAGAGGCAGGAGCATCTCTGTAGTTTGAGGCCAACCTGGTCTACAGATCAAGTACCAGTATAGGCTCCAAAGCTACACAGAGAAACCCTGTCTCAAAAAAAAAAAACAAGAAAAAAAGACTACATACTTTAATGTCCAATGAATTTCTGATCTTTTTCTAAAAGAAGTACAGAATAAATAAAATTCAAAGCACAATTTCAATTAACTATCCAGAAAAAAAGTTTACCTGAATTCCTGTACTGACTTACAAGGTTGTAAATATGGGTAGCTTTGCTGGCTAAATAACTTGAGCTTCTTGCTGGGCAATATTGATAAGAAGGTAAAATTATTGCAGCAGTAGAAGGCAATGCATTTGGTTAAGCAATAAATATATGCAGTCATGTGTCCTGACAGTTTGGAAGTATTTTTCATGTCAAGTTAGTCAAAGCCCACGATCACTAGGTGTAGTGATATCTTGTTTATATTCTAACAAATAAAGCTTCCTTGAAGATCACGGGACAGAGCTAGCCACTAATTAAACATAGAGGTCCAGAGGTTTGTATAGATAAACAGCAAGTGATTTGGCTGGGCAGAGAAAGGAATGATAAGGCAGGTGCTCCAGTGGCTGGCAGCTATGCTTCTCTGATCTTTCAGCTTTCACCCCCTAATGTCTGACTATAGATTTATTTATTTTTTATTAAGACCAATTACAATTGGTGCTTCATCTAGATAGACAGGGAATTTAAGTATACTGTAGAGAATTGCAGGAAAGAAAAGCAGGTGGTAAGAATTTTCTGGAGTCTCTATGCTGATATCCCCGAAATACAGGATAGCACAATGCATACAAGATGGAGTCAAGCAGCTTCATCAGAGACTCACTGTGGTCCATTGGCTATATCCACATTTTTGTACCTCACTAAAATCCTAATGTAGTTCACTAATATAAACAATGATAAAGGACCAAAGCAAGCAGTATGTTAAGAAACTTTCTTCAGGCCAATGATTAGATAACAGAAAACAGGTAATATCATATTACAGTTTGAAACAGAGATCTGAAAAGTGCAGTGTGTGTATAGAGAGAATGTGGGCAGGTAATGAGGACAATAGTAAAAAATCTGCTCTGTCACAAATCGAGGACTAGCTGAGTGACTCTGAACAGTGAGATCAGCTCTAATTCCTAGGATTGCAAAACTCCTTTTTAAGGAATCACAGGATTTCCACAGGGGGTTGTGTTTGAAGCCATTGTTTTTCATTGCAGAAGCTTTTCAGTTTTCCCACTTATCCCTTTCTCCACCACACTATAGAGACACAGTAAGGTCACACTGGAGTTTTGTGATGTTTCTGAAGAAAATTGTGAATGCTTACTGAGACATACATTGTCAAACAAATGATTTGTTTAATAAATATGGATGTGTGTGTAACAAACACCCAAGGAAAATTAACAGAGCAGGAGGAATTAAGGTGACTCAAAAGGCCATTGAAAACTAAAAAGCACTGACAAAACTAAATGAACAATGGAGTTCCTGATAGTCTTGTTATTGACTTGTGAAATTTGATCATCTGTAGAAACAGGGCAGGGTACCAAGGAGAAGACCAAGAATACAAGACCTTTGAAGTCTAGACTTCAGTAAGAAATTAGGAGGAATTTTGGGAAAGTTGAAAATATAATCTTGTTTATGTAGTGGACCAAAAGAAAAAATGAATAGAAACAACATGAAACAGATCAAATTCATAAATAAAAGAATTAACTCAAATACTCTTAACCAATCTAATAAGAATTTGAAGAACATGTGGGGAATAAAGAGACTAAGAGAAAGTTTTTAATTAGATACAATCATGATAGGTAAAATATGCCAGACTCAGATAAAGGAGTGCATGCTATCTCCCATGTATAATCTTTGGGAAGTAAACAGACATATATAAAAGTAGAAGGGAGACTATTATGGGACAGGGAACAACACTGAGAAGAGAGGGAAGTATGATCAGAATATCTTACATATTTGTTTAAAAATTCTATAATAGTATATAGTATTTGCTAGATTGTTTAGTTAAAGAAATAGGTCTAAAAGATTACCTTACACCAAAAAATACTGAAAATGAAAGGATTGTTTCATAACTATTTGTTCATCAACACCCACATCTAGTCAACTCAAAGAAATCCAGGTTTCCAAAGGTGCATACAATATCCTCAAGGCTTCCACATAGCAAATACTGCTTTTCTAACAAGAGAATAAGAATATAATTCTTTTAAAAATCCTCATCGGGATTACTGAGTATCCTAATACCATAACAATATATCTTAAACTTCTCAAAATATAATTTTGAATTAGAAAATTTGATGTTAGCTATATTATTAACTATGGTGAAACTTGTTGTTTACATGGATTAAAATGTTTAATTGTCTAAATTCTTCTCTGAATCATTTCTCATAGTATCGAAACAGAACAACAATTATGGAAAGGTAATCCAAGCATTGAAGGAGCACACGGGGGGGGGGGGGATCAAAACATAACAAATACAAAAGTGTACTGGGAGTACAAGGGATAAGATCCTGAGATGGCATTTCAGAACAGAAGGAAGAAATGCATACAAATGGTGAAGTAAGTGGCAACAATAGCAATTTCATCATCAAGAACGATATCTCTTCATCTTAACAACAATTTAGTTGATTGGTGCATGACTTTAACCCTAAGAGTGCTTTTAGAAAAACATTTTATTTTGGGGTTGGAGACACTGTTCCATAGGTATAGTGTTTGCTTGTCACCTAAAGCCTTGAGTTCAACCCCTAACACTGCAATACCTGGTGCAGAGTTGCACTTTGGAGGCATAGGCAAAGGCTTCTACTTCAGAACAAGTGTGAGGTCATCCTAATGTGCAAGAGACTCTCCCCAAAAGAATAAAGATGCACACAAAGACATAAATGAGAGGCTGTAGAGATGGCTTAGTGGGTAAGAGCATTTGCTGCATAAACCTGAGTACCTGAGTTTGGATACAGCACTCATGTAAAATGTATGACATGGCTGTGGGCATCTGTAACCCTAGTGTTCAGGCAGCAGAGATAGGTGAACCGGTTTGCTGACTAGCCTCCTGCCTAACTCTAGATTCAGTGGGTGATCTGTCTCCCTGGAATAAGAAAGTGAGTGAACAGAGGCAGGCAGTTCAAGACCAGCCTGGTGTACAAGAACTAGTTCCAGGACAGCCTCCAAAGCCACAGAGAAACCCTGTCTCAAAAAAGAAAAAAAAAAAGTGCTAAAAGCAGCATATGTATGCCCTCTTCTGGCCTCAACATGTATGTGCAGGTATTTATGTATATGTGCGCGCGCGCGCGCGCGCGCGCGCACACACACACACACACACACAGATACATGATCCATTCAAATGTTATATATAAATGTATATCTTATATAAAACTAATCAAATAGTGAATTAATAGATGAATGTATGTCTGCATAACATCCAGTCACATGGGAAGCAAGGCAAATTATAAAGCAAGTTAAGTTTTGTTGGTGGGAAGTGAAGACTTTTGTCCTCTTTGACTTCATAGGGAAACATGCTCAGTAACAAAACGTTTCCTTTCTATGGTCTAATTTGAGTAATTGCCACAGTTAGGGAGTAATTAGATAATCATACTATGATAATGTGTCATTTATTGGCTTATTGGTTTTAAATTTTACAGTTAATCTATAATTATGATGGTCAAAGACCAAGTATAAATATAAAAAGCCTATGCAACTGATAGACTATAACATTAAGCTGATGAAGTTTCACCCCAAACGGGAGAGAGGTGCACTCATAACAGTTTCCTAAAATTATCTTGACATTCTCATGATTTAAATAGCTATTATATTTTCTAGCCAAATTATTATTTTTTCTTTCTGGTAAGCAAATTCTAAACATGTTTTTCCATTAATGAACCAAAAGCAGAAGTACAGAAAAAAGTGAAAATGTTTACATTTGTTTAAAGAAATTATCAGACCCAGCACATCCTAAAATTTGTAAACCTGGTTTTCCCCATTCTTTGGTGACTTCCTTACATATTATACAAAACAAACTGTCCAGAGGGGAGAAAATGTCATTTATTTTAAACTGAGGTTCTATTTCTGATGCAACAACAAATTATAGCTTTAAGAGAGAAATTGCAATTAATCATAATTATCATTCCCTCTACTATAAAATAAAATTTCTGTGTAGTTCATTGAGAAATTCTATCTGTATTCATAAAGATTGGAAATGTCATCCACACCACACACATTAATACACACTTATTTGTGTTGTTGCATTTTCGTTCCATGAGGTAAAAATATTTCAGTGCAAAGCTGTTCTGGAATGGTAAACATTTTGACTAGAAAATTGTCTTTACATAACAGGCTAACTCAACTCACTGCCACATGAAAAAGTAAAGTGCAGGAGGCAGTGAAAAATGACCAGTCATTTCTTTTCTCCCAGCTGATACATATCTTATTTATTCTTCCTTGTAATGTGTGAATGCTGCACCGTGCCCTATTTTGTCTTCTGCCTCAATTAAAATGTAAATTTCTGCAGCCCATCTCTATAATTCCAAACTGCTCTAGGCAGGAGAATTTAAACTGCTTTTAATAAAACCAACTACAGATGCTGAAATAAGATTTCTTCCCAAGTCTTTGAAATCTATATGTGCAACGTGAGCTGAGTCTTCTCTATTATGTTTCAGCTCTACATGTTAAAAAAAAACAGTTGATTGGTGCTTTTAGTATCATTACATGTACACACCCAGCACTGGGACACCAACCTTTCTCTCCTTGTGGACAGTTACTAGCAATCAGTACTCTTTCTTTTGTTAAAGACATGTTGGTCATATTTAGAATTTATAGCATCTAACTGCCACTGCTTATTTTTCCAGATAGGTAGATTTGAAATTAAAGTCAAGTTTGTGAAATGACTTCTGAATTATTATGTTAGCCTGTTGGTCTAACTTCTCAATTTTTTTTTTAAATCACAGTACTTCATCTATTAAAAAAGAAACTTAAAACTCTGTATAACTCTTGATGCTGTTTCAAGTCTCCAGTAAGGTCTCCCACAAGAAACATCACCAGAAGCAGCTAGAAGGGAAAATTGTTCTCATATCCCACCTGCTCCTAAAATGTTCCTTTCTCACAGCCATATTAATTCAGGTATCTTCCAGGGACCCACACTTAATGACAATCTTCTAGGCCAATGGGCAGTTGTGCATTATTGCCAGATTTCACATTAATGTAAAAAGACTAACAATTAGAGTGTGACAATGGAAATGCCATATCAAACTAAATATGTTACATCTGTAATTATCATATGCCTCCAATCCTAAATCCTCATAAAATAATAATGGCCCTAATACCCATAAAGAAAGGAAATAATTTCCCTCTTATCTCATAACTGCACAATATTTAACACTGTAGCCTAATTTTTCCTCAAAGCAGTGATTTTCTTGCAGGAAGGTGATTTGCCCCATGGCCAGTATCTGGGGACAATTTTTTAGAGGTTAAAGATAGTAGCATATGATCCTCTTAGTTATTTTCCTGTTGTTGTGAAAAGACACCATAACTAAGGCATATTATAAAAGAAAGTATTTATTTGGAGTTTACACATTCAGAATGTAAGTCTATGAGCATGGTGGTAGCCAGACCGGCAGCATTGCTCTGAAACAATAGGTGAGAGTTCATATATTGAGATGTACCCATGTAAAAAGAGAGATAGACAGAAAACTTGGAATGGAATGGGCTTTTGAAAGGTTAAAGGGAACCCTTAGGGACACACCTCCTCCAACAAAAGGCCACACCTTTTAATCCTTCCCAAACAGTTTGACCAACTAGGAACAAGGTATTAAAATATATTTTATTCTTATTCAAATCACAACATTGACCTACTGGTGCTTGAGCTATTTCAAACACTATCTAGGTCTATATATTATTAGTGGCAATACTTGGAAATTGATTTATTACAATGAATGTGGTAGGCATGTAATCAAAGTAAGGCAAAACAGTTTATCCTTAGATTGATTATGATTATCATGTGGCCTAAATGGGGAAAAAAGTGAAAGAAAAGTAATTCGGCAACCATGCACAACTCCTTATTTTTGGAGACTATTTTTGTTACACAGGAATGGCAACACATGAAAGATAACAATTCTCCACCCTGAGTGGGTGTTTCATTGTAGATTAAACCATGTAACTGTTCTGGACCAAATTACCAGAGTCCATTATTTCTAAAGATTTCTCCCACCACTGCAAAGTAATGATCCAAAAGCCCTGATTTGTGTATCTCAGCATGAGATAACGAATACAGCATGAACTGCAAGGTTGTCAGCCATCAATCTTTCAGCAGCTGTGTTAAAAGCTCTCATAGTCAGCAATCTTATTCAGCCAGTATATGAATGTCTGACTTCTACATAGGCTTTGCCAACTCTAACTCTTCAATCATTCCTACCTAGGATACCTTCATACTTCAATTATATCCCATCCAATTCTAATTTTCTTCCAAAACCCTGTTTAAAATTCAGCTTCCACAACTCTTCTCTCCATCATATCCTTGTCAATTTAATACATTACCCAATTATATGTATTGATCATTATCTTTGATGCATATCACCCTAGCCTTTCCATAAAGATGGTAAACACTAAAGGAAATATAACTTTTCACCACACATAAGAGTCCAAAAGACAATATTAACTCTTTCTCGGAGAAAGTGAGAGAGGAAGGAAGAGAGAGAGAAAGAGAGAGAGAGAGAGAGAGAGAGAGAGAGAGAGAGAGAGAGAGAGAGAGAGAGAGAGAGAAGAACATAGACACATACACATCCCCACAATCATCAGTGCACACACACAAACACACACACGGGTGGGGAGAGTTAGGAGGGTATATGAAACTATTGTTATTCATAACCCTCTGACGATGTATCGGTGATTAAATAAGCTTCTAATAATATCAGTTTTCAAAGATTTTTTTCTCTCTATCCTGAGTTTTAATTCAAAATCAGCTGTCATCCCTTGAGGAAGGAGTTTCAGCAGATATTCAGGTTATTGTCAACTTTTCATTATTGTTTATACTCTACAAAACTGGAGGAAACTTGGAAACAGAAATCAGAGGCCAAATTAAATACAAGTCTCAGAAAAGCTGGCACCTTAAGACACATGATCAGTATAAAAGCATTGTTGCAATGTTCTAAGTGTATATCAAGCAGTCCCATGAGGAGGAGTCCACAGACATAAAGTTTCAGGTCCATAAATTTTACAGCTATTGCTTTGCCTTGTTTCTTAGTTTACATTTCAAATGTAATATAGATGAGTTTTTATCATATTAAGACAAATTTTATATTTTTCAGTGCTTGGTTTCAATTAAAAGATATTTTCATGGAATAGGATTTTACTTTCATAGCCAATATATCACAAATTGAAAAAGCACATGCTGATGAGGTTTGAAGAATATATATATATATATGTATATATATATATGGTTTTTGAAGGCAGGGTTTCTCTGCATTGTTTTGGAGCCTGTCCTAGAACTCTCTCGCACTCACAGAGATTTACTTGCCTCTGCCTTCTGAGTGCTGGGATTACAGGCATGTGCCACCATTGCCCTGTCAAGAATCTCTATTCTTAAAAAGATCTGAGTGTAGCCAAATTTTGAAAGTACGGATTCATGTGTGTGTGTGTGTGTGTGTGTGTGTGTGTGTGTGTGTGTGTGTGTATTTCAAGGCATTATTGGTCCACTTAACTAGAAGTAACTGATTTATTTGAACTCTAAAATAACTTCAAGTTTTGCTCCTTAGTGATGTAGAACTCAGAATATACTAGTTTTCTTCAACTAATGCTCTCTGATAGACTTAGTCATTATTTTCTGAGTTTACAGTTTTGTGATGAATTAGGTAATTTATCATAAAATTAGGTCATTTTCAACAGTCAGCCACTTTCTATTTGCTTAGCTAGACAAGCTAGACATGGTGCTGGAGAGATGGCTCAGCAGAAAGAGCACTTCCTGCTCCTCCAGATGACCACGATTTGCTTCCCAACACCCTTGTAGTGGCTCACAGTCATTGATCACACCAGTTCTGGACACACCATGCTCTCTTTTGACGGCCACACACTTCATACAGCTCACACAATGATATACATGCTGGCAGAACATCCATACATTAAAAATAAAAATAAACCTTAAAAAAAGAAAAGTTTCACTACAGACTGATTGGTTTATTGTAAAGCATGTCTATTTGTTAGTCCATGATATACTAGACTTTCTAAGTCTGGATATGTATGGTATATTCATGTGTAAATGTTTATAGCTATGTGACCATGTGTGTAACTGCATATATGGTGGACAGGGATCAACATTGGGTATCTTATGTTACTCTGGAACTTATGTGCTGGTGCAGGGTCTCTCACAGAGACTGAGACCAACCTATTTGGTAAGACTAGGACCCTCCTGCTCTATCTCCTCAACACTAGGACTGTAGACAAATGCCACTGCTCCCAGATTTGCACATGGGTGCCAAAATTGAACTCAGGCCCTTAAGTTTGTGCAGCAACACCCTCCTAACTGAAGTGTATCACCAGCCAAAGGACTTCTAATTTTAAAAACTCCTTATTGTACTTCAAAATTATTTTTTATAATTTTGATTTAGAAAGCAAATCACTTGATCATATTATGCTATTAGAATCCTTGCAGAAACTAAAATTAGCAAAGTTAGTTAAATGCTGATGCTGTTTCCTCCTCTTCCAAGACTTCTTGTGGGGATGGGTATTGTCATCATGCTCATAATGAAGTTCTCACTTTAATATAACTCTGGGACAATGGGGTCTGGAAATTATAGAGGCAAAGAAGATCCTGTACTTGTTTTCATGGTAAAAATCATGAATGCCTTGAGTTGTGTAAAATAAAACATGCTTACAAAAGGCTGAATCCAGAGGAAACCAAACCAATGCAAACAAGGTCAATGTATTGTGGAGATCCCACATCTTTCTCAAGCCCGTGGATGACTTCCCTCAGGATACTGATCTTTCAGCATTTGCCCGATATCTGGGTGCAGGTTTTTATTATTAAGAACTCAAGTTACAGACTCATTCTTTTCTGAATTCCCTGATAACATATGCACACCTTTGTGAACCTTTAAAGTCATCCAGCATCACTCCCCTTCCACCATGCCTCACAGGCAACAGTTGTAGAGAGCAGGTGCAGATAATTGAACTAAATACAGCGATTGAACAAAGAAACCCCTCTCTCAAGTGGAGAATGCTTTCTGTAGAACCTACCTATAGGAAATTTCCCCTTCAAGTTAGGGTGACAGTGACCTCACCCTTGTGGGAAGTTGCTGAAGTTGGCCCTTGTAACTGAGTTAAAACACAGGGAGTAAGTCTGCCTTGGCGATTTAAAGATGTCATTTTCTACCTTTCTTTCAGTTCCCCGTTAATTACTCTATTCATGACCACCCCACAGACAGGCCAATCATCTATTTGCCTTGATGAGTCACTCCCATGAATACTTTTGTAATTAAGATGGTAAAATATAGCAATACACTGCAAATGGATGTCATACTCTGTATGGGAACTCATGGAACAAACTACCCCAAACTAGATTTGGTCATTACTTGCCTGGGCGGAATGTTTTGCTTGAGCATGGCTTTCTTCATTCCTGAGAAGAGGAAAATTCCACTAAATTGAACACGTAGAACTTAAGGAATGTGGCATATTAAAAAATGATTGTGAAGTAAATGAAGGGTTAACAATAGCAATGTCTGCTGAGGAAGCCGGAGAGGTGGCAAGCTGATGAGAGTTGGTCACAAACTTGGGCAGGCTCTGTGCCTCTCACTCAAAGGGAGTGTTGAAAGTACAACATTCTCTCAGAACTTCACAACCCTTAAGTATTCTTAATTTTCACATTATTTCCTCCTCAGCCCTAGAAAAATCTAGACAACACCAGTTTCCCATTATACTATGACTACTCCCACCTCTTACACCTGTACAGCAATTGCACTAATGAGGTGCCTCTTGTCTATCACCTGTTTGCCTAAGGCATCACAAAGCTTCCATTGTAAACTATATTCACACTTATATAATCAGGCACTCTCAAGTTGTCACCATATAGTGTACCTTTCATGCACAAGGAATTTCAAGAGCACACTTTCTTACTATACTTCTGTCTTTCACCTTCCACAGTTAGAAATACTCAGCATTTAATGTGATCTGTGCTCATTGAGACCACTCTACTTCTTCAGTGTGAAAGACACTCTGCAGTACTTGTTAACCTTCCTGGCATCTTGGGTGCCATTTAGGAGCTGGGCTTTTGGCACCTGCTTCTTCAAACTCATGGACTTATTCCACCCCTTGTTTTTTGGGTGGCTGTGTGTACCTCAGCATCCGACTATCTGAACTTTGAATTTTTGTTCATTAGTTGGTTTTAGCGGTTTTAGTTTGCTTCAGAGAATCCGATGGCATGACTGCATTCTCCCTTCCAGCACCCACCTGTGCATTCTTGTCCTCATTTGAATATTGTTAATGGCTTGCCAGTTGTATAACTGCTATTGTTATTTCACTTTTGTTCATTGTCCATTCTCTTTCTCATGTAATATTTCTGAAACATAGCCCTTTCTAGGGCAGTTTCACAAAACATCAAACCGCCACCTTCAAGATGACACACGAGTGATAAGCAAGCCTCCCCTCAATGACCAGTTTGCTGTCAAATCTTTCTCTGTCCTGAAACCATGCTTCAGTTACTCTATATTTATGTAAATGTTCTTTAATTCACCTGACTTTATTCAAATAAAAACACAAATGAGACTGTCTAAAATGACAGCAAATCAGATATGTGCCTAGGAGTAATGTTAACATCTCTCTTAGATGAAGGCATGTAAAGGAGTGTGAATAACTTACAAATTATTCAACTTATTTCAGATTTGGATATCAAACCTAGGAACCACCAGGACATGACAAAGAACATTAGTGGGGATTCTGTCAAAATATCTAGTATAGCTCTTGCATTGGAGTTTCCCATGCCTATTTTTAAGTGTTTCTATGGACAGAGCTCATCATAGGTCAATAAATCAGAAACTCTGGAACCATGTATAACAGTTGGGAATCTAGAATACTAACAGAACACTCTCCTTACAGTGTGAGGCCCAGGGTTTAATACCTATCACTGGAAAACATATAGGGCTCTGATATAGTATATTTTACAACTTCTTATGGGATTCTCATGGTTATAAGAGTTGCAATCACCTATCTACCTAATCTACGGTTATATAAATGAGTGAGCAGACGAGATCGGGCGCGTTCAGGGTGGTATGGCCGTAGACAAGGCAGACTCCCTTGGTTAAGTACTGAGCTGAACTCAATAAAGCCAGTAACAGAGAGGGAGGACTGATGATCAAAGAGATTGAGACTGGGCTGGTTTAACCCCCAGAAACAGCTGACCAGACAAAGGTTAACTCTTGAATCCCAGGCATCAGCCGGGGAATCCAGCATGGGACTGATCAAGACCCCCTGAATGTGAATGTCAGTGAGGAGGCCTAGGTAATCTACTGAGCCTTGGGCAGCAGATCAGTACCCATCCCAAGTATACACACGGACTTTGGACTCCCATAGAACAATGTGAGGTGAACTGTCACCCTGAACTCTTGGGGAAGGGTCTAGGCCCTGCCCTATATGAAATGACAGACTGTGGACACCCCCATGGAGGGCCTCACCCTCCCTGGGGGAATGAGGGCATAATGGGGGGGGTTGGGGGGAGGGCACAGGAGGAGGTGAGGGAATGGGAGAGGGACCTGGAACTGACTTGTGAAGCAACCTTGTTTCTTATCTAAATTTAAACTGGAAAATAAAAAAAAATAAATAAATGAGTGAGCAGATAAAATTCCATTTCGTTAGCTTATACAGTGTTTTCTCCCAGGAAAAAATAGTGAACTCAGAAATGCATCCCATCTCTAAGAAAAGGCAAAAAACAATATAACCAAAGGGTCAATTCTGTGTGGAAAGAATGTCCATTTATTTTAGAATTATGACTAGAAAATTTTAGACTCATTGAGTCAAGAAGCTCCACACTTTATTGTCTTAATAATACCTAGAATAGTGATTACACATACCAGGATTATTAAAAATCCTACCAGGAAGAAACTTGATGGTATGGATGATTGACACCTACTCTACTAACCTGAGTTTAATCCCTGGGACCCACATGGTAGAGAGAAAGAAACAACTCTTTCAGGTAGTCAGTTGAGTTCCACATGCTTGTACACACACACACACACACACACACACACACACACACACACACACACACACACACATGAAAATAAAATTATCAGAATAAATTAATGAGGGAAACGTCATTAAAACTTAAAAGAACATTCCAGGATGCTGTAAAATATTGTCATTCTTTTCACGGTTCTTATTTAAAGAACTGTGAATTCTTCAGATAGAGTCAAGATTCAACTCTGTATGTTTCTATTTCTGAGTGAGTGGAAACAGATGGTGACTGCTAGTCCTCTCCTTTCAGGAATGGACTAATATTTAAAAGTTGGATACAAAAATAGATTTCCTTCAGAGAGTAAAATATCTCATTTTGAGCTATGGTTTATTGTTCAATGTGATTCAGATTGGTAAAGAAAATGACAAACTATCTGCAACTGCTAAGTTAATATACATATGAAGGGCAAATTAATTTGGAAATATTTTTAAATACTTGATATAGACTAACATGTATACCCTACCATATCCTTACATTGAATCCGTATTCAATTATATGACTATATTTATGATGGTTCTTTGGAGGAATTAATCAAGGTTACATGAATGGGGTCCTACTCCAATAGAATTCATGTCTTTATCAGAAGAGGAGGGAGGAGGAGATGACAGATTTTACTCTTTCCACTTCATGAGGATTGTGGAAAAGGATGGATATTCACAGCCAAGAAGGGTCCCTCATATGAAAACTAGCTCTTGTGTCATCTTGAACTTGGACTCTCAGTATACAGAATGGTGAGAAGGTGAATGCTTGATTCTAGTCTCTGATAAGAGGTTACAGGACTTCAGTATAAAGATGGATTTTCATTGGCATTAGCAAGGATGGCTAAAAGGAAACAAAGGGTTAACATTGAAATGACAAGGTTATTCCTCTACAATCCATAGAAATCAGTCTTGTGTAGAGCATGTTGTTATACAGAAATACAGAACACAGAAGTCCCTAGGAAAAAAACACTTGACCACTTTTCGAATACTGGGGTAGATGTGGGAGGGGGAGTTTTGTATGTTATCCCATGACAAAATAGAATTTAACACAAAATTACTGAGTCAGTCATACTTTCAAAAGTTTAAAGGCGAGGATCAGAGATACAACAGAATTTCTTCACAGTAGCCTTGGGTTTCCCACCACAGTCATTTTGCTTTAAAATGAAAACTGAAAAATAAAAATTAGCAATTTACATTGTAAGTGGAAAATGACACGGAAACTTATTGGATCATCAGGATTCTTCCAGCGTGGAGTCGGATAACACTCTTACTGTTTACTCTTATGTATTCTCAAAGGATCGCTGCACTAGACTTTACAGGCCACCCTCTGGCTTTTCAAGAAAAGTAATCATTCTTTTTCTTATAAATTCATTTTGGCAGCACTTGTGTTTTGATTTGCTTCAAGTCCTCTGACACTTATTAACATTCAGCGTGGTTCAGGGCAGCCTCATGCTAATGCAGCTCCTTCACCAACATATCACACATTCTCTGTTTGACAATCAACATTTCATTAATCGTGTGCTAAAGCTGAAATGGACCTTAATAAGGGCCTGTTTCACCTCCTGTCTCCTGTTCAGCAGTTCTGGAACACATACAAGGCACAGGTGCTCTGACTTTCAGGACTTTATGCAACCTATGTGGACAACTGGAAGAAGCTTTCTTTATTTCCATCATTGTCCATTTTCAGATCTTAATAAGAATTATTAGAACAAAGTCTCAAATCTGTATCAAGCATATTTTGAATTAAATATGTTTTGAAGTTCCAAACACTTGTCTCAACGTAGAATTGTTTTTAAATCATTATACATAATATATATGTGCGTGTGTGTATGACATATATATATACATAATGTATATTATGTATTATAACAGATATGTAATGTAGTCTTCAGAATGTAAATGAGTATTATTGAAAGTGCACTGGTGGAGCTGGCAGATGGCCTAGTGGGTAAGAGTGCTTATAGTGAAAGCCTGAGGACTTGAATTTGAATTCCTAGTTCTCACATAAAAAGCTGGGTATGCTTGCTCATGTCTGTAAAGCTAGCATTGAGCGTGAACACAAACTCTGGGAACTCCCAGGCCAGCAAGCCATACATAATGATGGGCTTCAAATTCAGTGAGAGACCCGTTTCACAAGGCAGTTACAGAGTGACAAAGGTAATTATCTGATGCCACTGTCTGACCAATATATATGTGTACACAGGGTACACCTATTCATTCACCACCTATAAAAATATGCATAATGCACAACACACACATAAATGCATTGGCTTAAAAGTATTAGAAACTTAACATTTTCTATATTCTGCACCTATTTTACCAGTTAGTAATTTAACATTTTCATTCCTTACATGGACATAACTAAACAAGAAATATTTTTTTAGTATGACATCTTCTATCCATGAAGCAAAATTTTCTGTGTTTTCTTCTATCCACAAAAGAATTAACATACTTTTTTTATTAATTAATAGAAATTAAAACTAAGCAACCCTCTGTTTAAAATTTCTTGGTTCAAGAAAGAAATTGTGAAAATCTAATCTATACTCTCCTAGTGGTAGCCCCAGTCCTTATGCCTCTCACAGTCATTCTCTATGCTTTCTAGGGATTTCTCCTGTAAAATGACAAAGGCAGCCAGCTTTCAACTGAAGTAAGTTGGCCCACACACAGTAGATGTAGATGTTCTGATATCCCTCTGTATGAACTGAGAGTAGGAAGAAGAGAAATCATACACTTTAGGCTAGACAGATGTTAAGAATAAATTGGAATACTAACAATGAGAGATATAAAAATGGATGGTTTATTAGGGAGCAGAAGACCAGAAAGAAAGCAAAACACTCCTTTTCAGGACACATGTGATAATGTTCATTATGAGCTCAAGAGCTATCAACAGTGATTTTAAAATACTTGCGCTAGAATTTTAAATATTCACCACTTACATTACTTTGAATATGAGGGTATGGTTGAGTTTTCTTTTTGAGATATAGTCCTGATGTGTTTCCCAAGAGCATCTGAAACTTGCTGTCCAGCCAAGGCTAGGTTGTTTTATTTCCTCTAAATAATGTTTTTTATTTACTCTTCGAGAATTTTCAGAATATATCTTGATCATATTCTTTGCCTTTCTCCCAGCTAAAGGACCTCTCCTCCCCCCCCCTCTCTCTTGAAAACAGAAACAACAAGGATAAAGGAGTCCAATTTGTCTTGTCAAACTACTTACTATGGGAACTGCCCTGAATTTTGGCTGATATACTCAACTGATTTTCCAAGCAGCAAAAATCTCCCTTTTGGCTAGGATAGGAATTGATTCCACACTGTGTTTTTCGTTTGGTTTGACATTGTATAGATATTGTACACACTGTTGTAGTTTCTGTGTGTTCATATGTACATCATCTCCATTGTGTTTAAAAAACACTGGTATCTTGAAGCCATCTACCTCTTCTGACTTGTCCAATCTTTCTTCACATCTCTTTTGTTTTGATACATGAGCTTTGAGGAGAGGGGTGTGATATAGATACTCCATTAATGCTAAGCATTTTAAAGTTCCTGATTCTCTGAATGTTTTCCATTGTGAATGCTTGTGTTAATTATCAACTACTGCAAGGAGATTCTCTGAGCCCAGGCAAGTTTTGAATTTGTGACCCTCTTGCTGCCACCCACTAATTGCTAGAGTTAGAAGCATGCTTTACCTTCCCTAGATTCAAATTAAATACTTTGTGATTCCTTTCATTAAAAATATTAAACAATGATAATTTAATTTTTAAAAAAAATTTGTTACTCTAAAGGCTCTTCAGTGAACTGTATTAGATCTAATACCTACTAAAAGAAAGATGAAACCAAATTTATACATTGCATCTACTTACTATTAACCTGCCGACTCAGCCAGCATTTATTAAGTAACTACTAAGATCCAGTGCTGAGTTAGCAATAAACCCTTTAAATGATCATGCAGAGCATTAATGTTGCATGTGCTCTCTTCTGAATTGGCAATAAACCCATTTGTCTGTGTCTTATTTCTATTTTTCATTCAGATTGCAATGGCTACACACTGCACAGCTCAGTGCTCACACATATATCACAGGGAACCATCCAAAACTACAGGCCGTGGTGTGTCTGAGGATAATGCCAGACAGCTATGGAAGCAAACAAGGTTAGCATTGAGAACAAAACAAATATTGTATCTTCTCTCCAACAGCATCAAGTAGAAGAGAGAATGGACTACAGCTACTTATCCAGGAGTCCTCATGCCAGAAGCAGTGTGCTAACAGCAGTGCAGCCAGAGGCAAATGGGATGAGGTTGACTTGATTTCCACAGTGCTTCATATTTTAGGCTAAGTATTCTTACATATGCATGTCATAATAGACACATATGTATTCCAGACTTATCCATCTCGATATGATTATGTAAGTAGACAGAAAACTCCACTGTGACTAATTTTAAAAAATGATAGCAATATTCAGGTATCCACATACCTATGTCCTTTTTTGAAGAACATGAATCTTGTGGACAGCTAATCACACATACCTTCCTGCTTTTTATGGTTCGGAGCTCACTTTTCTACCCTTTGTTTTATTTTGTAGTGTAGCCATGATTGAAGGTTAATGAGAGTTTTGACTTTCTTATCTCATGCTAATGACAATTTAATTAGTGCCATGTTACATAAATCTACCTCAAGGCAAATTTTAAGGAAAAATGTTTTTAAATAAAAAATCATTTTATAAATATGGTTAACATGCTTTGGCTTAGAAAATGTCACTCATGCTGCTTCCCTAACTCATAATTTGAAGGAAAGTAAAAATGTACCTCTTCTAGCTTCTCTCCAGATCCCGACCCGGTAGTCTGTATCTGGCCCATAAGCATGATTTGTCCCCTTTATGTTCATACAGATCTTCACCAAACACATGGTACAGAAAGTGCCATGTGTCTTTTTCAATTAGTTATCAGCACTTTCAATGTGCTTTTTTAAATTCTGAGGTCACTCTCTATGCTCTATGAGGGTCAGAGGTCAATGGGTTCTCACCCCATTGGGAGTCCAGGCAGCTGCGGGGCATGGGATAACATTCATAGTGGAATTTTAAAATGTGTGGGGTTAGAAGTAATTCATCTTATGAAGCAATTTTGGAGCAAGAGAAGGAAAACATCTGTACATCCAGCTAACCATTCCTGCCAGAAATCAGCATGAGCAGATGACTAGGCTTATCTCTGTTGACTGATTTTTGTGAGAAATCTGAGGTATAATATTACAGATGGAGGAGGGGGAAGGTGCTAGGACAGTGGGATTAAAATGTAGATTATGATACCTTCCCATAGCCTATAAACCTGAGTCTTCTTTCCAGCCCTTTGTAGTCTTGTAGTCCCTTTTAAGCCTTTTACTCCATTGAAAGGAAAGTGTGTGTGTGTGTGTGTGTGTGTGTGTGTGTGTGTGTGTGTATTACTCTCCTTGTAGAACACAATACTTTTGTACCCTTAGAGAAGATAATCCGCTTCCCTGAAGACATTCTATTATACCGTTCTGAGGACAAGCCCACTAGCTGGAATCACAGGGAATTAGACATCTATTGCTAAGCAGCCCCAGTCCCAGTGGTGCTGAGCAAGCTAATTTTCTGGGACCACTTCATAATGTTCAATTGGTAGGAAGGGAGCCACAAAGCAGTACGCTCTGATATGATGACTAATCAATCAGAATTTGAAAACTCACACACAGGGCATTCTGGGAAAATTCAATGAGGCTTTGGGAGCTCTGTTAAAGCAAAAGTAAAAGGCCAAGGCAAGCCTCTGGTTTCTTTCCCTCAGGCTCCAAGAGCTGTCATCTGTCTCAGAGTGCCAATGGAATGTTTTGTCTAAGTAAAAGTCTCATTTGCATATTACAGAAAGGGGTG
This sequence comes from Mesocricetus auratus, assembly GCF_017639785.1. Lineage (NCBI taxonomy): Eukaryota > Metazoa > Chordata > Mammalia > Rodentia > Cricetidae > Mesocricetus > Mesocricetus auratus. The sequence goes on along the minus strand of NW_024429184.1, from coordinate 83,628,470 downwards.
GGAAATCAGTGAATAAACAAATTTAACACCAGTTCCTAGCAAATAATGATGGTCCTTTCTATTCCCTGAAGTTTCAATTCAAAAGAACTAGTTCTAGGAGCTAGACTAATAATGACTCTGCATCGAAGGAATGGCCCATCTTTCTCCACACAGCCGTGCATTGCTGCTGTAACTTTTCTTAATGATACCCCATGCTCCACTCATTACCAACTAAATAGAAAGAACTACTGTGGCTTCAAAGACGATTTGGTTATCTACCATGGATTTTCCAAAAGCATTGGCCACAGCAAATCCAAAAGGATGATTTATTAATGCCTCCGATGCTGTGAGTAATTGTTTTTCATTTATATACTTTCTGAAAGGGGAGATTAGACTCACACTATTTTGGTACATTGTGATGTTCCTTTTGCTGTCCTCATACATTAAAAGGTGTTTTTTTTTTTTTTTTGGTTTTTAACGAGACAGGGTTTCTCTGTATTGTTTTGGAGGCTATCGGTCCAGCCTGGCCTCAAACTCACAGAGATCCGCCTGCCTCTGCCTCCTGAGTGCTGGGATTAAAGGCGTGTGCCACCACCTCCCAGCTCACATTAAAAGTTTTAAAATGGTACATATTCCGCTATTCACTCTGCAGTCTAAGCAATGTTTAACAATTTAATTTACAATTGATTTAATGTTATAGAATAAACTATTGAAGACCAATATGATCATGTGTGGGGGAAGCAGGCGATCAAGAAAACCAGTACAACATGAAAACGTAAAGGGAAGAGAGAAATTGAGCCGTTGAAAGGTCAGAGGAGAGGCAGCTCTTAGGACTGCTAGAGTTAGTGCTTAGGGACACAGAACTCTAGCTCATTTAGAGTTCAGATAAACAGCACATAATTTTTATATAATGTAGGTAAATGGACTTATTTTAAAATATTATCCATCTTTACTGTGTATTTAAATTTTAATTAAGATTAAAGTTAGCATTTGTAACAAGTTATCCAATGTTTTCCTTTACAGCTCTGGTTCAACACGACTGACCTCATTTTACTGAATCCAGAAAGAACAGGTTTCATGGAACAAATTAATGAAATTTATATTTAAAATATAATTTAAAATAATTCTAGTGCATCACTAAACTTTAGTTCCCATGACTGATAAGATAACAGTTGAGGAAGATGGTTAGATGAAGGGAAAGTTCAGGGAAATGCCAAAAACAGAACCCTGGGTCTTCTGAGACATTAAAGATAAGAGGCAGGAAACAGTAGTAGGAGTCAGAGAGGCATGCCTGATCTCAGACACAGCTGCTTCATCCCCACTCACCCAGAGCCAAGCCCTTTAACAAGTCCCTTTGCTGTCTGAGTGTCTTTTCAAGCATACATCCCCTTTCTGTGTAAGCCTCCTCTTTAGTCCCTGGTGGACTCACTACAATTCATCCTTCAACACTAATGCTGAAAAAAAAACCCTGGCCATTTTCACAGAGATATGAACTCTTTTACTTTCTCACTCTCATTCTAATAACTTCTACTGTAACACTCTAACCCTATTTTTGACACAAAATTCTTTATTGCTACCTGATTATCCAGATAAAAGGAAACACAATGGCTAGGCTCAGAGACTCATTAACAACATAAAGACAGTTCACCACTGGACATTATGCAGGTCCTAGGAATTGGCAATCCTTTAGAACAGGACAGGGACCTTTGTCCACCTCCTGGAGGTCTTAATGTGCAGGTGACCAGTCAGAGATGGAAGAAAGCATTGAAGTATAAGGCCCCACATTTAGGTAGCCTATGAGCTGGGTTTGGTGATGTATGTTAGAGACCCCATTAATCTGTAAGTGGGGAAAAGAGGATGAGGAGTCAGAGGCCAGTCTGGGCTATATTAAAAAGAAAGAGAATGGCAAAGAATGATGCTTATCCCCTATTACTTTGGATTTTGATGTGTTTTGTTTTTCTTCAGTCATCTTTTATGTCCCCACAGCTCCTCCTAGACTGAGTACTCTGAATTGTATGTAGTCTGATACTCACTCATCAAAACTCCCTTCTTCCGACCTTAGCTTTGCATTCATTGCCTTAAAAACTTTACATATAACCCCAGTGGGTGATGCACAAGTGGGAAGACAAATTTCAGATTAGCTGCCGTTCACTTGGATGTTGAGAGATCTTAACAAGAACAGAAAGTTGCTTTAACCCTTCTATTAAAGTTACCTTAAATATCACAGCTTAGATGGCAGCTAGAGAGATAAACATTTCTCTAATTCGTATTTATAATAGTTTTCCCAATTATTGGACTAGTGTACATGACTAATAAATGTAAAACAAATATAATGAATGTCTCCCCCCAAATCTCTTTATTCTGTTTTTATTGGTGACAGTAGGTACAAATGGAGGGTTGTGAATCTAATTACTATCAAACAAAGTAATATTTGAGACCTAATTAAGCACTAGGTTTATATGTACTAATAGTTCTGCACTCATGCAGATGTGCATGGCCAATCATGATGTACACAACAGGATTAAGTTTTTACTTTGATAACATGGTCAGAAAGTTGCCCTAAACTGCTGTTGGAAGCCATCTATTACATTTCATTATCTGTGTTTATTTAATATAGAGACGTCTATCATCTTTAAATAAATATAGATGGTATATTTTTTGAAGTTATAAAGGAATGAATTGAATGAAGGAGAAATTTTATAGAAAATAAAGGCACAAGGATAAGGCAGTACATTCAGGATAATGGATAGATTTCATCAGAAGACAGGAAAAAGCTCACTACTTAGAAAATAGGGACATGAAACAAAGACAAAATATTTTAAAATACAATGTACAAATTAATTACAAATTCAGGCCCAGAGTATATACATTTGGATGTCTTGGCAAAGAAGAAATTCTCAGCATTTTCATCAGGTAAGAATCATTGATAACCGTGGTTAACTGCACTCTGCTACCACCTTTTCAGGAAACAATCTGCAGAGAACTTCAGATCAGATAGGCTACATATAAAAACAAGGTCATGAAGGGACACAAACAGATTTGCATGCAAAAAATTAATTAACCAAACTGGGGCAGGACCATGCTCTTTATTGAACATTCTTGTCTAAAAAGCTAAAAGTTAAATTACGTAGTATTTTTATCCATGATATATAAATAATTAGATTCAGTGACTCAAACCAGAAAAGTATGGAATCCAAGACTGAAGAAAAACTAATGACTTAACCAACTTCAAAAGGATTTGGGCATCTTGCATCTGAGAATAACTCCTTATCCAACCATCATGCCTGCAGGGTGGACTAACTCATTGAAATCACTTAACGATAAAACGTCAGAACACAAGGAATTTATAATGGTACTCAACTGGTGTTGACTGTTCTCTTATACAATAGGTGCATTTCACCTATCAGTGGTCTAGGACCACAGAGGAGGGACATCCTGAATCAGACATACCCATGCAGGATGCCACCATGCAAGGAGTGGAGAATATCTCCAACAGCCCTTTCTTCCCTAGAAGATTCTTCAATTACTGGTGTCTTCTATTGGGTGAGTTCCATAGGTACCAGCTACCCAGAGAACCTATAAGATACAGGACTCAGGTTCCAGGCTCCTGGATCACATTATAGAGCACAGAAAGGAGAGGTGTGATTTGGGGTCAGATATAAATAGGAACAATGGAGGTTATACAGGCCACTGGCCAATTTTCAAATGTACTGAATGCTTAAACAATTCAAAAACACCACAGTGTGTTCTCATGAGTGTTGTAAAGCATAAATAAATAAAATAAATGTTCCCTTTCTGCTACTTGCTCTTAGAAAGTGAATCATTAAAGTTGTCAGAGTACATAAGTTATACCTCTTTATTCACGGACATGGAATATGGAATGGGCTCCCTTGCTCAAACAACTATTTTTTTTTTGCTTCAGGGCAAACTTTGGCTGTAGAATCGTTCATTTCTGGTGAGAGACAATCTATGAATTATCTTTTAAAAAGAATTCCTTGCAGCCAATCTCAGGTGTTTTCAAGATCATTCTCAATGGAGAGAATCATCTTCAGTTGACAAGCATGATCACCTTCCATGACTCCCTGAAGATCCAAGTGCCCTAGTATAGTATATTTAGTGCATGCGGAAATGCTCCAGGCTAAGATTAACTAGTTTATGCAAAGAAGAGACTCTTGGGAAGCTTGCACATTGTAGTGTTATCTGAACATAAGTACAAATCAGTTAGCTAATGAATTTAGCAGAAAAGAGCTTTCATTAGAGATCTGCCTGCCAGATTTGACTTGACTACTTAGTCACTAGATGATCACAAGCAGAAATATGATCTTTATGACACAGTGACCTTCACTCTAACATTCAGGGAGAGCTTATGTTTAATAGCAATTACAGAAAATCATTAGAAAAAAAAGTTCTTAATTCTAAAGGTATTCTCTGAAACAATGGATCCCTCTTAAAGAAGAAAATAAAAAAAGGAAATCTTGAATCTTTTCTGGAGCTTAACACTTGTCATTGAAATCTATGCTCCAAATCCATGAACTTTAACCACACAAGGGGTAGGGACACAGCAGTTACAGGGATAAGGATGAAGTTAAGAACCTGGCATCCCTTGAAAAGACTTTGCACAGGAAGTTGTTTTAGAGGAAACATTCTCACTTTTCCCCTTTGCTTTTCTGTTTGGTTTGTTTGTGTTAGGAAGACCTTATTGATGGGGAATGTTCTTCTGTATATATGTTTGTCTTATAGGTTGGTGAGTAAAACACTGATTGGCCAGGCAGGTAGGTTTAGGATATGAGGAAGATTCTGGGAAGTGTAGGCAGAGAGGAATTGTCACATGATCCCAGGGAGTGATGTAGCTGGGCTGAAGCTGCCACTAGCTAAGCACAGAGGTCTGGAGGTCTGTACAGACAAGCAAAAAGTGATGTAGTTGGGCAGAGTCAGAATGTTACCAGGGGACAAACAGGAAATCTGTCTCTTCTCTTTCCTGCTGAGACGCTGAGAGTCATCATGTGAGACCAGGAAAGAGAGGACACCAGTAAGGCATCTCTCTGGTAAGATAAGATCATGTGGAAATACATGGATTTATAGAAATGGGTTAATGATTAAGACAGAGCTAGCCAATAAGAAACCCTAGTCATTTCCGGGTGTTGGCACACACTTTTAATCCCAGCACTTGGGAGGCAGAGGCAGGTGGAACTCTGTGAGTTTGAGACAAGCCTGGTCCACAGAGAGAGTTCTAGGACAGCCTCCAAAACAATACAGAGTAACCCTGCCCCCCCCCAATAAAAAAAAGAAAGAAACCCTAGTCACTAACAATTTTACTATAAATATAGCATCCATGTGTTTACTTGGGGCTCAAGGGCCACGGGACTTGCCGAGTCAGAAAAATCACATTAAACCATATGATATCTGTTCCTTCTGGAGTTTGGTCTCTTCCCCAACAACCTTTTCTTTTTAAGTTATCTTTATTTACTCTTCAAGAATTTCCTACTTTACATTTAGAGTATTTTCATCTCCCTTCCCCATTTACTCCAAATCTACCCCTTATTCCATTCTCCCCTAACTCTGACCTCACCCTTTTCAACCCAATAGTCAAAACTCTCTCTCTCTCTCTCTCTCTCTCTCTCTCTCTCTCTCTCTCTCTCTCTCTCTCTCTCTCTCTCTCTCTCTCTCTGCTCCTATCTTATATACCTGATCTCCTTTCTCCTTTGTGTGAGCTATTTCTCGTTCAGATTGATTTACTCTAATGTAATTTTGTGTGGCTTTGAACTCACAGAGATCTATCTGGCTTTGTCCTGGGACTAAAGATGTGTGCCTACACTGCCCAGCTTCTATAACTAACTGGTGGGACTGGTGGAATTAGAGGTGTGTATCACCATTGCCTGGCTCTATGGCTGTGGCTAGCTTTGCATTTTGATGTCTAGTGGCTTTATTAAATCATAAACAATATATCACCACAGACATTTCCCAGTATTACTTTACAGCACATGGGCATATTACTGTTAAGATGTTTTGATGGCATAATACTCCCTTTGGACCAATACATTGTGGTATCCACTTGCTCTTTACTGTAGTGCACAAGGCCTTTCATTTTATGTTCTTATTTTCTCTTTAGTCTTATTTTTCATCATTAATCATTTTTGATTGAACCCATAGCTCAGGGAACATGGCCTACTCTCAGTAGCCAATAATCTTTGTTTGGGGGATTCTCATGCACACTGGCCTGTAACCAGAAAATCAGTTTCCAAGAGGGACCCTGCTGAGAATCATCAATGGATAATAAAGCCTTCCACCTTGCAAATGTACTTCTTTTCTCTTCTCTGCTCAGTGTGAGGCCCGTGATCACTAGATAATACTGCAATAAAAACTAGGACAGGCCGGGCAGTGGTAGCGCATGCATGCCTTTAATCCCAGCACTCGGGAGGCAGAGGCAGGTGGATCTCTGTGAGTTCGAGGCTGGGCTGGACCGATAGCCTCCAAAACAATACAGAGAAACCCTGTCTCGGAAAAAAAAAAAAACTAGGACAGTAGGAAACTGACAGTTGGTAGATGTTCCATAATCATTTGCTGACAATATTACTACTCTGCTTTTTAAACTTATTTATCTTGTTCTTATTATAAAAATTTTAGCAAATATTTAAATACACATTTAAAATGATAATTTATTCTACAAGTACCAATACTGCTATTACCAGTGTTCTTATTTTTAGTCGTTGATAAAATTCTATTTCTTTAAAAAATGTAATATACTGTATTGGTGGTAAGTGATGGACTTTTAATATGTATTTAATGAATTACTGTATGAACCAATGGCTGGAAAGACTGAATAATCAATACTAGGTCTTTATTGAGATGTCTATATAGAATACAAATGATCATAAAAATATCTTTCCAATTTTTTCTATAGCAGTATTTTGTTTTATTTGAAAAATATATCATTACACTCTATTCATTGTTAAATTGTTCTCTTCCCTCTATCTGCAACACCTAAGAAAGTAATTGTGAAAAGTATGTATATAGCACCTCACTGGAATCCATGTCCTTCATTGTGATGTGTTATAATTCCAATTTTTAAATAAAAACATTTCCTCATAATTAAACTACAACTTTACCAATTAAAATGCATACATAAAATAAAGTTCCATTCTGACAGAAGTTACTAAAGAATTAAACAAGGGAACTATTTTGTTTGATCAAAGGCAAAATGCTGAATGTTTGAATTCTGCCAAAGTGTTAGTATTTCCATTGAAAACTAAGCAAATTATTTTTTAGTATTAAGAAACTGATTTTAAATGTTATTCTCTCCCCCATTTTAAGCTCTATATTAAAGGGGAAGAATAAAGAGAACTGGCACAACCCAACTTCAAGGCCTACAAACTGCAGACATCAAGACCATGTGGTATTGGTAAAATAACAATAAATAGATTGATTGAATAGGAAAGGAAGATCTCAGAAATAAAATGCCACATGAATGTAGTCAATAAATACTTGATAAAGGATCACAGACAATGAAACAAAGCCAATATGGTCTTCCCAGCAAATGATATGGGAAATTGGACATTCATGTGCAAACAACTTTTGGGAAGGAGGAAGCTGTGAAAAGCTGACTGCTGAGCATGACATAAACGTAGTATGCATCAACTCACAGAAGCTATGCCATGAGCACAAAACCTGTACAAGAATGAGCCAATAGCCAATCAAATTCTAGCATAGATTTAGGAGGATTTTCTGAAACCCACCCATATCAGAAGAGCTGCTAAAGGAGGGAGTCACTCTCCTTAGACAATGTGGCCTTCAGTCTTCCTTCCTTCACACTCCAGTGCATAACTACCCCCCCCACACCAGTAGCACTAATTAGATTCAATAGATTATTGATAACAAAAACTAAAAAAAAGTACAGGAAGTTTGGTGGGAGATAGGGTAGGGGAACACTCAGGGGAAGTAGAAGGAGACAGCTGAGAATAAATATAATTGAATTCTATACAGTGTATAAATATGTGGGAACTTAAGAAAATAAAAAGTAATTACAAAATGATGTGGGAACCTACTATTGCCTAACAAGTTTAGTAGCATTAAACACATTCTTATATGACTCAGCAATGATGCCGCTATATATTTACTCAAATGAATGGAGTACTTATTTTAATACAACCACCTTCACATGAAAATTTTAATTTGCTGAGTTTAGAAATAACCAGCATATTTTTCAGCAGTGGAAAGGATAAACAAACTACTATGCACATCAAGTTTAAGTAGATATAAAGGAAACTTATGTGTATATATGAGTAAACGATAATCTGAAAAGGTAGAACATTCTCGAAAAGATAAAATTATGTATGGGTCAGGAAAATTATGAGTGTTTGCCAGTAAGTGTGAGTATTTGGAGACAGGAAGGAATGAATAAACAGATCATGGAGAAATTTTGATCTTGAAACAAATATGGATGATAAGAAAGTGATGGGTATGAAATAGTTAAAACATGTAAGTGGGTGTGATACAGCATTTAGTTACTTCTTAGAAAAACAGATATTAAAATACTAACATACTTCTTTTCTGTACATCCTGAAGGAACTAAAACAGACTACTGATTACCATGAGTGTCTGAAAACAAAAGAATATCTCATCCTATTAAACCATTTAGTTAACAAAATCATTTAAAAAATTTGGTTTTGGTTCTTGAGTGACTCACTGCCTGTAACATGGTTCTCTCTCAGACAGAATTGGGCTATTGATGCAAAATATGATTCTAGACTATGAGGGCCTTAGAAATACAGGAGGTCTCTTCAAAGTCATCCCTCTTCCATTTTTTACTAAGTTAATCTACAAAAAATATTTGTTATTGCCTAAATGTAAGAATAAATGTCTGGGTTGTTTTGTTTTAACTTATTAAATTCTATCCCCCAATTCTATTGATAGCATAGAAGACACCAGCCTAATTAAATTCAATGTGTAAAAAATGGAAAAATGAATTATACAAAGCAGGTAAAATTTGAGTCATGAAGGGTATGATTGTTTCATCATCCAAAGAAACTAAGAACTAGGCTAGAATTTTCCCTTACATCACACATTGTCTCCCATATTACTGAGCAATGAACCATATCTCTGAGTATGTATCACAGGTATTTCCCCCAACAGTTATATTTGGATGATTTTCCTTTCAATTTAACATTAGAATTATATAAAAATGCGGCTGTATTTAATCCTATTCCACTATCAGGGAGTTAGATGACAGAAGATATTGGGAGATGGAGATAATGCAGACACTAAAACAAGATCTCAGAATCCCTGAATCCTAAGGATATTTGGGTTGTGCAATTCAACAAAGCATTCTAGATTTTTATTCTAAACATAGTGTCTTTGCCTGCACATGTCAATACTCCACAAGGCTCATGACAGCTTTCACAAGCCAAGACTGGGTGTTTGAGGTGGACATAGCATCTCGTGTTCTAAAAGAAACCTTTATTTAGGGGTCACTCAGATGCTGTCCACACAGTCACATAGACGATAGTACATTCATCTCTGACAGGGTTTGAGCCTGTTAGATCAATGAGCTCAAATATATGCTCCTAAGATACCAATTTTTAGTTAAGCTGATAAATTTGAGTGGTAAGTATAACTGCATGGCAGGAAACTTTCTGTCTGCTGTAGTCCATGCTTTGAAATAAATATAGCTGAAATCATTTGTTCACACAACTTTGAAAGTCAGTGATACAAATGTATAAGCTCTAAGCATTCACCTGAATGCTATATTTAAATAGCTCAGTGGGGAGGGACAGGACACTCCTCTGGAAGGGTTTAGGACTCTACTGGCAAATGGAACAGGCAAGTACAGGTTGAACTTCACAGAAACCACAGAACACTTTATATGTAAGTAGCTGGCCCAGGTCACAGAGACAGAAAGCCTGTAGGCATCAGTCAGGATCCTGTCCATTGATGTCTGAGGGTAGACATGGTTCTCACAGTAGTGGAGGTGGCAGCAGGGTAAGGTCCAGTCATTAAAGCTAGCCGTGTACATGCTGAGAAAAAGCATGCACAATGATAGTGAAACATTCCTGTAACCCAACCATCTGCCTAGGAACTCTCTAAGACTTAACAGATCCTTGTGAAGCAAATTTTTTTCTGAAGAAGAGATTCAGGTACTGCATGGACAGGTCAAGTCAAAGACTACTTCTTCACTCTTAGATAAAAATATCGCAAAACAGCTTGAGAGACCTGATAGGTAGAAGTAGCATCTTGTTAGATTCAAAAACAAATGATAAATTACTTTTGGCTGATTAAACATGACTATTGATGTATAAACAAACAAATACTTCCCATTTATGGAACTTAACTCCATTCTACAAAAGCTAAAGTTAAATACACTGAAGGGTATATTAAACTGAGTGGGGAGGTCATTACATATATTTTCTAAAAAGACAGTAACTTTAATTACAAGTTTTTAATACCCTCACCCAATACTTTTCTATGCTCCTTCTACCTAATGTCACAGCAGGTTCAAGGTATAAAAAGAAGAGCAACCATTAGCCAAATGTCTTAGGGCCAGGGTTTGAAATTTTTCTTCAAAGGACACACAAACAAATTTGCCCCAGAAAGGCAGCTCAGGGACTAAAAATGTCTGAATTAGAATCCTTTTTATTCAAGAATCGCAAAAGGAAGGAAATGTTTCAACATAAAATTTTGAACTTTAGTAGTAAACGTTAAGTGGCTCCTGACTGTAAGTTAGTTATTAGTGAAGAATGAGTTCATGATATGCTGACATCCACAAAGTAGAACAAATGGGGAGTTTTCAGGAACCTACTAAAATTTTATTTTTCTTTGAAATGGACAGATTGAATCACGTTGAACATATTTATGAATTACACATACTGTACATTTCTTGTCTAAATAAGCTTGTTGAAGATTATTGCCACCAAGTAATATTCGGTTGTTAAAAAAATTGGCATACACTATGTATTTGTAGGGACACGGTGATGACTGCAACTGAGTGTAAAGACAAAAATTTAAAAAAATCATCATTAAGGTCCTTTGAGAGGACATAGACAGATTAGATCGTGACAATTGGTGATTTAGCATAGAACAGATAGTGTTTTAAAACAGGTAGGAAAAAGAACTGGTTTTCCATAAAATCAGGTTCCTGGGAAACTTCCTCTTAATACCATATCATAGTGATAACTGGTGGGAAGAAATGAGTGCAGTGAGTAATATAAGACTGCTAATGGAAACCCATATAAAAATATCATTTCACTAGTGCAAAATCATAATATTCCCACAAATAAACCTGAGTGATTTGGACAGCTTTATCTACTTGAGAATGGAAATCACCCAGTTGTACCCATAGATATCAGAGTGCCTGTGCAAGTAGGTCCACAGACTTGCTTGTCAAGTTGGTAGCATGTTTCTTTCTATTATAGCCAGGACATTTATCTTCTAGTTCTTGTTCCTATGACACAGATGCCAACTCAAAATAACATAGGAGGAGAGAAGGCTTTGAAAAAGAGTATTACAAATACCTTATATTTTGTTACCAAATCTGTAAATGAAGTACTTTAGACATGAAAACAAAATCTATTACTGCCAAAATGTTCAGAGAAAATAAAAATGTTGTGTACTTGACTGGTACAGTGTTAGCCTCAGGGTCTTATTAAGGAATGTTCTGTTGAACCATCTTATAGCATATGATCACAATTAACTCTCTAGAATAAAAAGAACAGAACGGATAGAATGAACGAATGACTATATAACCTCTGGTTCCTTTAGGGCTTATGTTTCCCTTAAGTATAAGGGGGAAAAATTCTGTTTTAAGGAATACTTTCCCTTTCTTTTTATCCCACATGGTTTATGTGTGTTTATTTTTTGCTTAGTACTGAAAAATGTCAAAACAAAACAAGGGTTCTTGTAGTTTGCTGTTTGATGCAAACAAGTCATTACAGCGGCCCCAGTTCTCACAGTACTGACAGCATGTTCACAGGAGCTTGTGCTGTGAGCTCTGCTCTCCTTTCTGTGTGAATTTCACTGCAGTGACACAATTCGCACAAGACAGGGGCTATTAATCATAGTTTTACAACTGAGCAGTTCGGACTTGGCAATCTCCTTACATCAGGGATTAAAACCAGGTACCTGAGAGTTCTAATTGGTGATGGTCTCTGAATCAAAGATGAAAAGTGTTGGTACTTTAGACAGCTTTGAATAAGAGAAAAAAAGCATGGCTTTGGGTTGAGCTCACTTTTACTCATGATTTGGCCAATGTCTATGTGTGTGCAAAGGGTGATTCCCTGAACTCTATGGGCCTTAGTTTTGTTCTCTATAAAATGGGTGATGGTTAAGTAAACATAAAAGGAAAGGCTTAAAGAGACACTATATTAAACATAGGGTCAGTTGTATATCAGCCCTTAATAAATGTAGTGTTTATTAATGAGATAATTAAAGAGAAACAGCACAGCTTTTAGAACAATTATAGGCTAAATATAGCTGAACACTATAGCTAAACATTTACCTTACTATAGATTTCAGTATTTAGAAGATTACATGATTAAAAGTAAAATATTGATTATTTCTCATTGGCCTGTCTGACCCAGAAAAAGTTGGCTGCCTATGGTTATAAAGTGACTTAATGATGTGTCTCTGTCTGAAAAGGCACATAAAATTCCTAAGTAGATAGAAAAATATTGCTAGACCCACTCTTCTCTTATTTCTGACTTCAAAATCTAAAAATTTTCTGCTTTACCTATCTTCTGAACTTAATGCCAGGGTGGCCTGCTTATTGCTAAACATTCAAATTTAGAAAATAGGAAAAATTCACTAATAGACAAAAACAGCCTTATTTAAGGGCACCACACACTTGTCTAAAAGACTTCTGGTACAATGTTTTTTATAATTTAGTTTTTGCAAATTATTTCATATTAAAAAGTATATGACTTCACTCCTCTCTCTCTGAAACTGGATTCTAGAGTTCATCTCAGTGTTTAACTGTGGGTGTTTGCTTCTGCTTCCATCTGTTACTGGATGAAGGCTTTAGGATGGCATAAAAGGTAGTCATCAATCTCATCATCATAGAAGGGCATTTAAGGTAGCCTCTAGACTATTGCTTAGCTTGTTAGTTGTTGTCAATCTTGTAGATCTCTGGACATTTCCCTAGTGCCAGATTTCTCTTTAAACCTATAATGGTATCTTTTTTCTTGCTCTCTTATATTCATCCACTGAATCTATCTTCCTGGTCTCTCCTGTCCTCCTGTTCTCCTTTTCCCTTCTCTTCTCCCCTTCTCTTTCTCCTAGCTCCCCCTCCCCTCCACCCATGAACCCAGTTAGTTAAGGATATCTTGTCCCTTTCCCCTTCTACAGAAGACCATGTATGTTTCTCTTAGGGTCCTCCTTGTTTCCTAGTTTCTCTGGCAGTATAGATTATAAGCTGATATTCCTTTGTTCTATGTCTAAAAGCCATATATGAATGAGTACATATCATTTTTGTCTTTTTTAACTGTGTTATCTTGCTCAGGATGGTTTCTTCTAGTTCCATTCATTTCCCTTTGAATTTCAAGATTCCATTTTTTTTTTCCACTGAGCACTACTCCATTGTGTAAATGTACCACATTTTCTCCATTTATTCTTCATGAGCAAAGGGGTCAAGACTAGGCTGGAGAAACTCATAGAAACAGCTGACCTGAAAAAGGGAGAGTCCATAGACCCCAGACTGATAGCTAGGAAACCAGCATAGAACTGTTCCAGATCCCCTGAACAAGGATGTCAGTTTGGAGGTCTGGTAAATCTATGAGGTCTCTGGTAATGGATCAGTATTTAACCCTAGTATACAAATGGACTTTGGGAGCACACTCCATATAGAGGGATACTCTCTCAGCTTAGACACATGGGGGAGGATCTAGGCCCTGCTCCAAATGATGTAGCAGACTTTGAAGATCCCCCATGGAAGGCCTCACCCTCCCTGGGGAGCAAAAAGGGGATGGGATAGGAGGTTGGTGGGGGACAGGTGAGGAGGGGAGGGAGAGGGAACTGGGATTGACATGTATAAGAATCTTGTTTCTAATTTACATTTAAAAAAGGGAAAGAAAGTATATGCCTTAAAGATTTCTGTTATAAACTCCTCTTAAATTATATATAAGTAAAATGTCTAAGTACTTGAATTTCCAGAATTTCTCTGTATAAATAATCATACTAACACAGTTAAGACAGTAGAAAGAACACCTTGGTAGCTGACACTTGGGGAGAGTATATTAACTGGAATCAAATGCTGTGGAATGATACTTTTTACACTGTGAAAACTTGTCACTTAGATTTGGTTAATAAAAAGCTGATTGGCCAGTAGCCGGGCAGGGAGTCTAGAAGGGACAACCAAACCAAGGACACTAGGAAAAAGGAGTGTGGAGTCAGAGGAGTTACCAGCAGGACACAAAAGGAGTAAAACATGATGGAGGACAGGTAAAGCCATGAGTCATGTGGCAACACAGAGATTATAGGAATGCATTTATTTAAATTGTCTGAACTAGTTAGTAATAAGCTATGGGCTAGGCATTTATGTGGTGATATATTATTTATGATTTATTTAAGTTTGCCTGAGGATTCAGAAAGCAAAGCTGGCCTCAAGCTATAGAGATCAGGCAGTGGTATACACCTTTAATCCCAGGACTCAGGATTAAGAGGTAGAGGAATCTCACTGAGTTCAAGGCCACCATGTCCTACCCAATAGTGAAGAGCAACAGAGCTCAGAGGTCATGCCTTTGATCCAAGCACCTGGGATCACATGCCTATAATGCCAGCATTAGGGAGGTATGTAAAACAGGAGCAAGGTCTCAGAGCTGGCATTCCTTCTCCAGCCACATTGAGGATAGAAAGACAGCCAGTCTCAGGATTCTCCAGCCATGCTAAGGAGTGGCAGTAGTTTGAGGCTTGGTGAAGAGCTTGTTCATGGATCAGTCCTTTTAGCCTGAGCTAGAGGTAAGAGCTAATGACCTGCTTGCTGCTTTGCTTTTCTGATCTTCAACTTGAAGCTTGAACCTCAATATCTGTCTCTGGGTCTCTTATTCACCATACTACAAATTTACAATTAATAGTAAGTTTCTGAGTGGTTATTCAAGAGTGGCTGCTAGCACAGGAAAACCCCACCTACAGCCAATTTGGGGAAATTGACAGGAGATAGCTGGGACTATGGTGGGGTAAGGGAGCTGAAGTTCATGATCAGATTCCCCTTCTGTTGTTTCCTTGTATTTAACACGAGACGCAAGTGTCTCACTATAAATCCACAGTATCTCTGTATTGGTTTATGACTGTAACTCTTCACATCAACAGTTTCAATGTACACAGAAGGTAATTTCTGCCCCTGGGATTTCCGGTGTGCCTAACTCAGGTGGGAGAAGATGGTATGAACAGAGTCTGATATGGATTTATACAATGGGACTCTCTTACATTTCTGCAATCAACGTTACAGTAGTGGGACTGTGAATTCTTTTGACAAATATATGTCCATGGAACGGGACTAAATCTAAACTACAATGTCAATCACTGAAGCTCACAAAAGTTCCCATCAACCTAAAGAATTATAACCTTGTGGATAAATTATTGTTGCCCTAGGTCACAAAATTTTTAATTTAGGTGTTAACACAGCATTATTATGACAATAGCTCAGTAGAAAGAGTAGGATGTAAGTTCCTCTTACTCTGACATAGTTTATAAAAATGACAATCAGTTTCATTATTCAATAATTGCTGATCACTGGTATTCCATAGATGAATGAAGAGGAAGGTCTCAGTTCTTTAGAAGCCAGCTGTGCAATAGGACAAAGGATAATAAAATAAGGAGCAATTAGTCATTATAGACATTGAGCTGTAAATCTTTAATTGGTGTAGTAATGAGGTTAGCTTTATTAAACGTATCTAGAGAGCAATGGTGCCCTAGAAGAGATAAGTGGTTCTCTGAGTCTTATGAGATCATAAACTCAGATGTCAGATAAATTTAGAGTAAGTCTATCTGACCCATAGCATGCACAGCACACATACCACCTAGACAAAAGGTGCTTTTCATCTCTGGTCAAGTATAATTATGATGGAACTTAAAAGTGCGTGTCTTCTACTATTAAGAGAAATTTAGGATGCTCTCCCAAATTTACTGATTTAAAATTTTAGCTCAGAAATTTAACCTATTTCTACTTACTTGACAACCCAAGGACAACAACAACAACAATATAGTAATAGTGATAATGATAATAATAATAGTGATAATGATGATGATGATAACAATAATAATAAATTGTCATAAAGCCTCATTTGGACTTTGGTTTGCCAACTTTCACAGGTAGTAGTCAGCTTGTGAAGGAGACTATGTGAGTAATTCCCATTCATATATGATAGAATACAATAATATAGTCGTTTAACTACATAAGTATATTTAATGTTTCAGCAATCAAAGTGGTTTTGATAGATAATGGTGACTACTTCAAATGCCCTCAATGGAATTGATGAAAGTCTATCTAAGGTATATTTCACGGCTTATCTATCTTCTAAATCTGTTGAATTAATATAAAAAGGCAATGTAAATACAGGTTTAGTATTCACGTTTGTAAATCTGAATATCACGTTATTCTATAATACATAAATGTTGAAGAGACAATAGCTATGTCTTGGAGTTGTGCCCTGTGCACTAAATAACACTTGGAATATTATATAATCTAGAATTTCTTTATCAGAATCACCCAGTAGAAAAACATGTGTTTCTAAGATTTCTAATTTAATTTTTAATAGGGCTTGAGTAGGTTCTAAACTATTGTGTTTCAAGCACATCTCCATATTGTACCTATGGCCTGCTCTTCCTGTGGAGAGCAAGGTGTGAAAAGTAGCTGTTCTTTTCAACAAAAATAGCAAAAGAAATAGAGCCGTCAATACTTTCCCTTTCATAAATACCTAATTATTTTATTCCTTTTTGTATACCCAGCTTGAGGGCTTCTGGAAAATAACAGGATTACATTTAATGTCAGGTAAACAATAAAAGCCCTCTTTCTTTCTTTTTTAATTTTTAAAATTTTTGTTATAAAGTTACTTCCAAGCTTGAGGAGATTTATTCTGGTAGCATATTCCTGAATGTTTTATCTAAGCTCAGGTTCCACTTAAAAATATCCTTCAAGGACATGAACTTCATTATATTCCTGTTCACTCATTGCTTTTGCTATACTGAAAATATCTCACCTATTCTTGTTATTTTATTTCCTTAGTAATCTCCATAAATCATTGACGCTTTATCAGAGTGTCCTACATGGAATTTTGACCTCCAAAAACAAAAATACGATTAACTCTACTAAAAAATCTAACAAATCATGTAACTCTGTTGTTCATCTTAGATTTGAATGATAATTTTTGCCAGCTGGTTGGCTTGAAATTCAACACTGCTTTAACAGACTATCTTCAGTAGTTCGTTGACTTGAATTTAGATATACTACTATATAAACAAATAGTAGTATATCATATAGTACTTGACTTTGTCAAGATATTTTGCACGCTATTTCCAGGGTAAGTTTTCCATAGCTAAAAGTTCTCTATTAATTTGCTCATCTACACAATTAACGAAATAACCCTTGTAAAACTGTCTACTAACCTATTTGAACAGCTTTAGCATCTTCTAAAGAACGTAGAGATATCTTGTTAAAATTAAAATGGCCTATCACCTTCTCTGGGAATACATGCTTTCACTTATTATTAATACTCACCATGATTTGATATCATTCTCATTTGGGTTTAGCCCTAACTTATGCTCTGATACTAATACTATTTACTCACAGAAATTTCAGAAACAAGTGTGCCAAATTTAATTTCTAGTACTCATACATCAAACACTATATTCCAAATTTCAATTCCTCTGTTTAGAAAGAATAAATGAATATAAAAATGAAATTATCCCAATAGATTAGTGAAATAGCTACAGAATGCCTATATAATATATTGGCATATATTGTGTCCAATAAATGTGGATTATTAGAGTATCAGTGTGGACAATGAATGATGCATATTATTAGCTCAACAGATTGCTTGCTTCTGTGGATATCAGGGTTCATAAAAGAGTTGAGGGCTTTTTCAGTGGAGTTTACACTTCACTGGAATCAGGAAACAACAACAAATGGGTAGGTAGACAATACCAGATCATCTCAAGAAACATGAAAGAAAAAGAACAACATCATAGGAAGAATCAATTCTAAGTAATTACATCATCATTAGAATAAAAAAAAGGACAACTCCCGAGAAGCCTGTATTTGAGCTGGGACAGGAAGAGAGAAAGATGAGAGAGGAGAATTTTAGGCACTGCAAGCTTCCCAATCAAATGCTATAGGAACCATAATAATTTGTCATGTTTAAGAAAAATGCAGGATCCATGTCATCAGGGCCTAAGGAAAATTGTTGAAAGGGGACAGGTTAGAAAGACCAACCCCATAGGCAGTGGAAGGATGTATAAAGGAGATTTTTAGCTTGAAAAAGTTGGAAAGGTCAAAACAATTTTAAGTTCTAAGAAAGTTCATCCACATTCTGATTAGCATGAGTGAAGTTGGGCCTCATTCAAGCAACAGCAGAAGAGATACAAATTAAAAGGATTCAGGACTGGTCAAAGTAACACATGGGAACTGCCAGGTTTAGAGGGAAGGAAATTAGAATGAAGAGGTGCTGGCAGTTTTTAAGATCTTGATGGTTGGGCTCTCCTGGGTTTATAGTAGAGATTTGAAATAGAGGTCTTAAATCTGAGGCCTACAGTCAGTATATTATTATATCGAGAACCCTTATTCATGAACTCAAACTCTGATACTGATTTTGACAGCTTTCATTTGTGTTGTATATGTGAATTATAGTTTATTTTTCTCATCAGAAGCTGACTTCATTGTGTATGTTTATTTTCTTGTTGATTTTCTTAACAATTTAAATGCTAACATTTTCCATAGTCTTTCATAAATGTAAATAAAGTTAGTACAAATTTTAAATTTTCTCAAGAAAGCCCACAATATTAAAGCATGGGAAAATTTGTAATTTCAATATCATATCTTTATATAATTTTTCATATGTACTAGACCATGGCTTTTGTCAAGCCACAAGTCATATAATCCATTTACCCACAAAACCTAATCCTTAGTCTCTCATTAATATCACCCTGAAATCCATTTCTATAACTTTGACTCAGTGACCATATATATGGCAAATCCTATAAACTTTAACTCTACTGTCTATTCTCAGAGTTATCTCTAGTATTATTGTTGTTAAGAATTTTTCTCTTCCTTGAGTTATCCTAAAATATCAGGTCACATTAAGATTCCTTAAGTTCAGGCAACCAATCATGCTTATGGACAGGAAACCTGATATTTTGCTATTCTGTGTTTGAATAACAACAGTAACCAAAAGGAAAAAGAAAAGCCAAGGAATGGAAAGATGGGTCAATACGGGAAGGTGCTTGCTACACAAACCAAGAATACATGCCAACATGTAAACAAGGTTACTTAAGTAGTGTGTGCTTTCTCTCTCTCTCTCTCTCTCTCTCTCTCTCTCTCTCTCTCTCTCTCTCTCTCTCTCTCTCTCTCTCTCTCTCTCTCTCTCGTATGAAACTGGAGCTTCCGAATACTACTTTACTGAGTCTGAACTTCAGAACAACTCATTGGCCTTTCAGATGAACAAAGTTTAAAGACTTGATGAGGCATTCCCAGATTCTTACCTGGCACCATCCTCAAGTAAAGCCTGTAATACTATGGTAGCATGCCAAGGAAAATACGGTGGCAGGAGGAGGAGGTGTGGAGTGTGTGCAACCCAGGAAACAATCTGCAGCTTCTTTAGGGAAGATCCTGATCATCATAACATATCCAGAAAACATTCAGTTCAATAGAAGAAAACCAAAGGGAATGCACTGGAAAACAATATGTTTCTCTACGGCAGAGAGTTGGATGGTAAGGTGAAACCAAACTTTCATTTATTATTACATTAAAAACAAAACTATGAAAATGTCCCTCTTCTCAGTCTCTCTTCCTGCATATATCTACATAATGACGCAATGTAGTCTTAATTCCGAAAGTATCTGGAAAGCTCAATTACCAGGCTAAAGGAAAAGTGTAATACTATTTGCACAAACTTGCTTCTATCTGGGTAACCATCTTTCAAGAAGCCACACTCACACAAAATCCCCAGTTCCTTAAAAAATTCCTTTGTTTTTCATGAACTGTAAATGTGTGATGAAGTGTTACTACTGAGCACCCAGCAGTCAATTCACTAACTCCTCAAATGTCAGTAGGAACATACTGAGGGAAAATCGAATTACATGATTTCATCCCTCGGACTAATTTTTCTTATTGCTGCTCCTCTGAAAAGGTACAGATGCAAACTCGCAAATGCCATGTTTATTTCTCTTAGTAGGAAGGAAGTTTTGCAATGTGATTAAAATGGTATCATGTTGTTTCTTATTGAATGTGTTCCTCCACCTGACCTGCAAGAACAAAGAATTGGCTATCCCTATTAACTGTGATAAAATGCCCCTGTTAGCTAGGCAGGCAATTTCCATAGAAATTATACAGTAAGTTGCAATTAAATATGAACTAAATTGGTGTATCTTTCCTGCTGATAGCACAGATTCTTAACCTATAGCCTGTTGTTAATGTCTAAATTTAGGTAAATACTAGGTTTATTTCCAGAACCTTTGTCATTGCACTCAGCATTTCCCAATCTTCAGCCTGTTAGACTGTCTGGGAAGATCTTTAGGGCATATCTCTTTAACAATGATTATTCAAGTAAATTCCAAACTGTGATAACCATAGAGGCCTTTAGTTCTTTGCCATCTTTGCTGTTATTGTTCATTTTTGTTAATAATATTTACTAGCAAATAGGGTGAACAAGAATACTTAGTCTTAATTTTCATTAGATATTGCTTTAATTTTGCTGCTTTACATAGACATATGCTATTACCAAAGTTGTATTTCACAAGACTAAATATAATAATCTTTATGTCAGAATTAAGAACACGTTGTCTCTTTGTAGCTGCAGTGCAGTTAAAAGTTTATACATAGTAACAGCCAGAGTATAGGAGAATATAAACTAAATGAGGTCCATGGCTTGGAGTCTAACAATTGTATACAAAGGGTTCTTTGGTCAAAAGAAGGATGTTTCTCTTTATGCTGTAAACAAATATTTAACTTATAAGCAATAGAAAAACACAATTCTCATAGCAGACACAAGTCCAGGAACAGGGAGCCAGTATGGCTGGGTTCCAACGAATACCACTTTTCAAGCTGCAGATGACTAGCTTCTCACTAACCCATCACATGGGAGAAGGTTCAACTAGCACAACTCAGTATCATTTACAAAGATCACTAATCTGAACTATGAAGATTTACCTTACAATTCAAATTATCCTCAATTACTATACCTTCACCTATCACACCTGGGGACAGAATCATACAGATCACTGTATACATAGCGCTATATTACTAGTATCTACCAGTTAGAATAAATATCTAAAACCAAACATAAAAAGAGACATACCTGAAATAATTCTCAATT
This sequence comes from Mesocricetus auratus, assembly GCF_017639785.1. Classification (NCBI taxonomy): domain Eukaryota; kingdom Metazoa; phylum Chordata; class Mammalia; order Rodentia; family Cricetidae; genus Mesocricetus; species Mesocricetus auratus. Next base: position 83,606,982 of record NW_024429184.1, on the reverse strand, counting down.
TTGAAATCCTGCCCACTAGCATGTAAAATAGAAGGGATGTGAAATGACTAAGACACAGGCCATCTCTTTTAGAACTTAATTCAAGCTATGTGTGAGTGCAGTTCACTATAAGATTTGTAGGAACCACTCCTCCCATGTGGTGTTAACAGTGGTAATTAATAAGGAGCATGGGGAGGGAAAAGACAACATGAAGTGCTAGGTACAAGCCAGAGTGCACATATGGCCCAGGTTAGTTTCAGCAATAGCAATACATGCCACACATGTTCCACATTCCTACAAGATAGATATATAGAGCATATATCCAAAGTCAGGGGTCATCACGTGGGTTGTGGGGGCCTGAGCCTTCTCTTTCCAAATACTGAGCGCTGGGATTTCAGGCATGGGCCAGCACAACCAGTTTATACAGTACTGAGAGGATGGATTCCAGGGATTCAGGGACCCTCAGCCATAAACCCGGTCACTATACTACTATGTCTTGTTTCTTTGTTTTATTCCAAGTGAATTATATTCATATTTATATTTACTTATTTTACTTTTTATTTATTTATCTATTCATTTAGTTATTTGAGGCAGGAAACCCTTAGCCACCACATACGTATCCATAAAGAATTTAAACTTGGTAATGAAAGACAAATTAAAACCTAAGTAACACATTTAGATGGGCAGTTCTCTAAGAAAGTTGAACTACACAAATGGCAAATACTTAATCCCAGGATAATATAATCTACATTATTTGTCAGCAAGGAAATGCAAATCAAAATATACCATGTTCTATATTCAAGAATGGCAGAATCATCATTAACTAATTAAGGTCAGCACATTGGCATTAATGTAGAGAAACAGCAACATCCCTGCCCTTCTGGTGGTATGGAAGTTATACAGTAATTTGGGAAATAGTTATCAAATCTTTAAACACAGAGTTAGTATAAGGACCAGACACTTCACTCATGAGTATATATACATGAGAAAATAGAAAACAGAGGTCTTCAGAGAAACTTGTATACAAATTTATAAAGCAGAATTATTCATACAGACAAAAGGTGAGGCTAATCTAAGTACACATTCATTGGTAAACATATAAATAAAATATGTTATATTCATACAATGGAATACTAATTAGCTAGAGAAAGGAATAAAGTTCTACTCTATGCTTCAACAAGGACAAACTTTGAAATATTATGCTAATGAAAGGAGCAGTAACAGGCAAACAGAATTCTATAATTTCATTTACTGTTTTAATTAGGGATATGTGCAGAGATGGGATAGATAAGACTAGCTTTAGAGATGCTGGGTTGGCAGAAGATGAAAACAGCAGGATAGTGCTGAAGACCCTGCAGTTTTCTTTGAGGTGATCAAGTGTGAACATACATATATATGTTTATGTGTATATGATATATAGATAACATATGTGTGTATATATGTGACTATGATTGCATTGAGAACCATTGAATGATACACTTGAAAAACAAAACATGTAGTCTATTAATTATCCACTCAAACATGAGAGTTAAAATAAAAATAAGTTTACAACCTCACAATATAAAATATGAAATAATAATTATACCTAATTATCAGGAACAGTAAATTAAAAATAAAAAGAATGTAAAGTAGTATCTAGAAAGAAATCACAGCTTGAAGTGGGAAAAATATCAGGCACTAGTGACGTTAACACTTAAGAGCTATGATTAAACATCAGCATTTAATTGAGTTTGAGGTTTATCACAGTCAAACTCCTTCTGGGATAGCATGTGGCCTGGGTGCTTCTCGATAACTCCAGCATGAAATGGCCTATAGGCAGCTTTCTACTGTGGTTCTTGTTAGCCACAGATGGTCAATTCACCTTACTTAAATTGTTTGAAGTAATTAAAATCATACTCAAGATTCCTATTTTAAATTTTAACTTAAATTTAAATTTAAATGCAGCCTCTATCTTTTCCTTTGGGGCCCCCTCCTCCTCCCTCATGTATCTAAGAAAAAAAACTGGATTAAAAGATATCTAGGATACATGAAAAATTGGGATTCTGAAAAAAAGGGGAATGTGTTGAATATCAACATACAGTAGATACCAAAGTAAATATTCTTCATATTATACAAATCCTACCTCCAATACAACAGCATTTCCATAACTAGCTGGAAATATCAATAACTACTAAATATTTTTGAGTAAAACCTGATGTATAACTTTGCTTCTCCTTACCCATACACATTTAAAAGAATCCTTTAGATATTGTTAGAGACCAGAGTTTGCCTGTTGATAACCATGAATTTATGTAAAGAAAGGAGTCAAGAAGATAAATTAGAGAGTAATGACAGAAGCACCACACAGGTGACTTTAGGTCAAGTTCTTGAGACTATGCTGTCTATGTCCTTGTGAACACAACATTCCATATCTCCTTGGCAGATATGCTCAGATAATGAAGAGGTATCGCCAGCATCTCTTCAGCTTGTATGACATTGTTTTGGATGATCTTTTGTACTTTATACTGGATGTTTTCCCATTATATACATTTAAGATTTTATTTTGTGGCTCACTGTAGTGCTGTAACTACCAAATGACACCTATGTGCCAGAACCTAGATATATCAATGGTTACTAGGGTATTAATAGTTCTGTAGGAGACAAAAGCAAGGAAAATGGCCAAACAAGGTAATTTTTTCCTATACTTTAGATAATCTGAATTTTTAAATAATTAATACTTTATCAAGTTCACTGTTAATAGACCTCTAAATTATCTGAGTGATGGGATGTAAGGGGATCATTCAACTGTGTTTTATTGTAATATTCTAGAGTTCTAGAGCAATTGCATACACATCAACAAGAACCTATATTAAGGACCAGTTATTAGTGCTTGTTACACAATGAGAAAGTTCCTTTGTAGACAATAGCCCAGTTGCCCAGTTGCATGTTGTATCTTATACTTTAGTTTACCTTCATTAACTCCTAAAAGGTCTTCTTCCAAATACAGGCATATTGAGAGTTAAGAGAGGCAACAGCTCAGTTTGTTACAATGATCTATAAAGTAGAAAAGAATAAGCAGTCTAGGAGGAAAGCTTGTAAAATATTGTGATGGAGAGTGAAATAGTGTTTTTGTTGCACATTCTATGGTATCTCTATGTTTGCAACTCAGCAGCCAAAGGAAAAATTCTAAGTGTATACCCCAAGCTGAGGAAGGCGTGGTCTCTGTGTCTAAGTATCTCCTTATGTAGCTGGGATGTGAGGCAGACACAGCAGGGTGTGAGCAGCATAGAGCAAAGGCAAATGTAAAATGCTTCACAAATGGATGCCATCCTTCTGCCGCAGCCCTAATTTTGCCTGTTTCTAGTGATTACTGCCAATAATCTCCCCGTGCATCATCAGAACATCATTATGTTGACTCCTCCACAATTCATGGGAATTATGGAGGGACAGTTACTGCTGTAAACATTTGTGGATAAAAAACAAAATGGGTAAAGGGAGACTGCAAGGGATGTTTTAATAATGTGTCATTTATTTTTACTTTTGTTTGCCCTTGCTTAATCTTTGCAACTCAGTTTAGGGCTTCTCCTGAGGGCTGGAAGAGATAATTTTTGTTGTTGTTGTTTTATTCTTTATTTCCTAGCTCATTCAAAGCTGTGCCTTACGGTTTCGAATATTTTTTCTCTTCTAATTCTTACATCTAAGGCAGTCACCAAACCCTATAAGGAAGTAATTATCATTCATTTAAAGGTGAAGAAATTGAGGATTACCTCCCTGGCTCAGGTGAGGCAACGAATAAGCCACACATCAGAGAGCTTTGCACTGAAATGCCTTCATCGTAAAGATAAAACCCAATGGCAGTTTTAGCAGAGTGCCCAGAAACTGGACTAGTTTTCCATTTCAGCACAGCATTCCTCTGTACCAGCAATCTTTACACAAGTCCTTATTCCTCTTGCATTTCTTGCCATTCTCTGAACATTCACACATCTCTCTCTTCTTTCCCTCAGTAATGCCCTCTTTCACCTCCCACTTACTGAAGTCCCACTTTTCCATCATATATTCATCGGTTCCTTCGCCTCTCTTACTTTCCATATATCACTTTGGCTTTTTCAGTAATTGCCTGTGTCTTAACTTTTGACCTAGCCAGTGTTGGAAGCCTAATCCTGAGCTGTGCCTTTTTGTCTGAGTCCTCACATTGGTTGGTAAAAATGTTCAACACAGAGAATCTCTTCTCCATTGCTTGCTGGTTTATAATAAGCACTGCGGTCCCATTTGCACATCAGACTACAACTGAATAGGCTAGTATATATCTAGGCATCTTCATTATTATTTTTTATCAGACAGCGAAGTAGCAATATAAACTTTTTATCATAGAAAACAGATTCTCGCACATGTTTAACTTTTGCTTATACTTTTTTGGGGGTGGGGGATGGGTTTTTGCTATGTAGTCCAGGCTACCCTCACACACTTAATCCTCTTTTCCAGGTTCCCCAGTGCTGAATGGCAGGAATTTGCCATCACAGCAAACTGTTACATATCCTAATATAGTCTCCTCCAAACTCTCTTCTGTTATTTTTCTAAATATTTCTATCTTGCTGTAAAACCTGCTATTAGAAGAGCCTATTACTGGATACTTGAAATATGTGCATTCATATCTGAAAGAATATATAAATCACATTTGTAAATAAATGTCCTTTGAGATATGCAATTGAAATATTTTATGTCATTCACATATTGTATGTATGTACATACACATAAGCAGATATTGATAATTGTGCGATTTTTGTCAATGACAGCATGTATATAAAGATGGTCCCAAAGCTACAATGAAGTTTAAAAATTATTATGACCTAGTGACATTACAGCTGGAACGACACTTGTGTCACATGATTTTGGTGTTTCTGGTTTACACAAACCTATGACACTACAAATCGTATCAAGGTATATTAAAATTTAGTAAATTTTAGTACATGACAATGACAGTAATGGATTACCTCACTGGTGTAAGAATTTAGTGCATTGCTTATGGCTATGTTAGAGTTCACACTTCTAGGATAGAAAGTTTGAGGTTATATTATACCACATAAACCTCAGCCTCGTACATCTCCTGACACCTACACAAAGCCACAGGTAAGTGACTGAACTTCCATTGTCTCAGTTCACATGAATATTCTCAGAGATTTACATACAACAAAACCTCAGTGACACAAATCTCAGGGAGCCACCCTTGAGTGACTATATGACTGCACATTAAGTTATAATTGAGTAAGAATCTATGTAAGGTAGATCTACTCAGGTTGATAGGAAACATCCAGCTTAACACACACAAACAGGGTGACCTATGGGTCCTTATGATTGAGGGGAACATACTCATCAAGGGAAAATCTTCAGTTGCAGGCACAGAATCCTAACTTAGTTTCCATTTCCCCTAGGAGGAGTCTAAACACAACAGTATGGTAAGCAGAATTTGCTACTCATACAGAAGAAGCCATGGAAATTCTAATGTTTAGTTTTATGCTTCCAAATTGCTAAATCAATCAATCAATAAATAAAGTTTGACTATAGCAGAATTATAAATACACTGGAAAACACATGCTATAATCCCTAGTTAGCATTTTTCCAGAGATTTGTTAAAAGAAATAAACATGAAGAAAATCAGTATACATTGGTAAGCTTTTCTTATTATTTTGTATTGATGCAGACTGTTTCAACGGGAATTCCAGAATCCTTTCTGGAAAAGGTGAAAAATGTGTCAGGTGTGCAGCTTGTAATGAGGAGCCCTTCCTAAGTGACCTCTCCATCCATGCCCTTCAGTGTAATCATGAACTGTATACAGGTTACTTTAAAATTCATGCTTTATTGATAAGAGATTAAATACCTCATACAGTATGCCTGTCTGCATTGATTCAGATACTAAATTTAGATTCCAGATCAATGAGCTGAAACAGTAGCAAATACCTGCATGTTTGCTCAGGTTTGTCTTAGAGCAAACACAGAGTCCAGAAGAACAGCTGGGAGAAGGATAGACAGATACTTTAAATTATAATTAGATTATAGCTCAAGCCATAGGAAGAGAACACTGAATATATGATTGAAAAAAATATTTTGTTCTTTAAAAATGGTTATTAGGTTTGTAAAAGTAAGAGCCATAGTACTAGTGATTTCTAAAAAATGTACACTAGCCACAAGTTTCAGAGAACATCTGTCAAGCATTCCTCTCTTTCGGCCCATTCATAACCTTATTCCTTGAGGCCAGACCTTGCTTCTATGAGAACCAAGGCGGTGAATGTTTTGAATATGCTTACATGTTGAGGGACTGTGTCTAAACTGATAACTTTATTGATAGAAATGAACCACGACTGTCCTGCCATCATCAACAGAACATCCATTAGTGATTTCAGAGGAGAAATGTTGTAGAAGTCAGGGCATAACACAGGAAGTAGTACCAAAGTCAGGGCATACCACAGGAAGTAATTGACTTGAGTCGTGCCTTTGAAGGACATGACTTGTGCCTCAATATTTCTTGCTGTTTCTCTCTGCTTTTAAATGACTATGAGCTATAATGCTCTATGCCATCATACCTTCTACTGTGTGTACTTTCCCTACAATCAAAAGTGACAATGACAAGTATCCATGAATTAAGAGCACTGAAACTGTGAGGCTAAATAAATCCTTCTTTAACTTGTTAATGCCAGTCACAGTGAGAAAAATATACAAACAAATAAACACAGGCAATATCAACTACTCAAATCTTTACAGATATTAGCTTTACAAATAATATTAAAATGCCTTATAAGCACTGGACACATAAGCTGAGGATTTTAACTGCATGGGAAGTCCATTAAACTTGGGTTTCAAACCCTTTTGTGGTATTCTTACAGTCTAGTATCATGTAAATGCTCACAAATATCTAACTGACCTTTATTTGTAGGTTCAAAAACACAACCTCAAGTGGTTATTATTAGAATATATATTGCAAATCTATTTGTGCTATTTATTTGAACAAAATTACCCTAGTTTTGTGTTATAAACTTTCAATTTTCATTTTATCAGAATGCAATGTAAATGCTACACTTTAAATTACACTTGATATTTATTGACTCAAATTACTGAAAAGGGGAGCAACATTCCCTTTAATCTAGTTGTTTAGAAAACTTAAAAAGTCATGAGTTAAGGAAGGTTCACATTCAAAGCTAGTGTATCTTCACGAACAATCACAAGTTGGAAAGAAAAACAAGAGTCTGACAAAATGCATGATTGAAAATTTAAAAGTACAAGTTGCTATTCTTGTGGGACATCAACCTTAAGAAAAATACAACTATGTTTAAATTTTTGAAAGATAGGAAGATACATTTGAATAACGTAGATAATAAAGATCCCTTCTCTTCATTGCATACATTCCTAAAAGGCAGTAAATTCTGTTTAAAAATAAACAGTCTGGTTGAGTGATAATAATAACTGTATCTTTGGACATTCTGACACTGTCGAAAACACTTTATAATATGAACATCCATTCTGAGATCTAAGAGTATTCACAACAGTCTCCACAACTTCTTTATTAAATCCAGTTTTGGGTAGTAGTTATCAGTCATAAAATGTCTATGGGAGATGATTAAAATGTACACTCAGTTACCATGGTGATTTCTTGGAAACAAAAATAAAAGAAATGAAAATACACATCTTAAGATATAAGCATAGATCTTCTCTTTGTTAAGAAAATTAAAGATGCTTCCAAAAGACACATTTAATATGCAATCTTTAAGCAGATTTTCTTGAAAGATTATTTATAATACAAACACAAATTTAGTGGTAAGAAGTCACTGACTATAAATAAAACAACCTCATCCATTGATATGTAACTACACACACAGCCTAAGTAAAGCTTTTCTATTTGTAAGGAATTTCTGATAAGAATATATATATGATTAAATAAATATTTAAATGCCAAGAAAATTGATTGCAAGTTTTCAAACCCAGAAATGTGAATGTCTAGTAAATACAAGTTAAAATGAAGTTTTTAAATTAAATTAAAATGAAAATGTAATGCCACAGAGATGTACATTTTGAAAAGGAGATTCCATGATAGGTAATTGTGAGATAAGGAAATGAGAGATTTGCTTTATTGGTAGAGTAAATTACACTGTTGAGAGTTCAAGCAGGTCTACATTCTTTTGGAAATGAATAGATACGAATTTAGCTATTCGGTCTGTGAGGTTGTGTGTGTGTGTGTGTGTGTGTTTCTTTTCGAATATAATTTAGCAACACAAATAGTTCAACTACTTAAAAGAAAATACAGAGGAATAACAGAGAGGATGCTATGATTCCTTTTGAGTGAGAACACAAATCATGCAATATAACATTCACCTCACTTTAGGTGGAGCAAATGTGGGCTTTGCTTCAATCCAATGCTAGTGTAGAAAAACAAAGACTAAGATGCCTCAAACAAGATCTTTTTTAAGTGGCTACTGCTGAGTGGGTTGATTTTATCTCCATGAGTAACAAGCCTGTTTGCTCTCTGGCAGCCTGGCTAGGCAGGATGTCATTTAAGGACCAGCCTTACTCTAGGCTGGAAAGGTGGACCAGTGGTTAAGCTCACTGGCTGCTCTTCTACAGGACTGACTAGGATTCAGTTCCCATCATCCACATGGCACCTCACACCTAGCAATATATCCAGTTCCAGGCTTCTGAAACAGACAGACATTCAAGCAAAACCCAAATAATCATGAAATTTTAAAAAATAAGGATGATTGGTTTTATCCATTGCATAAAATGTCCAGTATCTTTTTTTGTTCCACCTTTATTTTCTAAACAATTTTTATCTGAGTTGCTGAGAGTTTATTTCTCCTCTTTTTAAACAAAGCATGCTTTAATTTTATACTGTCTCATTTATTTTTATGATTATCAAAGTAATGTGTAGTTTTAAAAAATAAGAGAGAGACACATGAAACCAATTATGTATTTGTTGCCTCTTTGTAGGCTATGAGTATGAAAATTGTTTTAACCTTATTTTCACAGAACAATGCAATTTTTATCTTTGCACCTTATTATCCCATATTTCCAGTTCTCTGAAGATTGTTCTAATACATTCACATATTTCTAGGTGTGATTATATCATGAACTGTGAAATTTACAACCAAAATCAGTTCTTAATATCACATAACCTACCTACCTGTCTATCTGTTTCAGAAGAAAAAAATACAGCAACTGAGAAGTGTGTGAATCATAAAGATATTAAACTCGGGCCTGAGGCTGTGTGAACAATGGGCTAGATTTAAGCCTGGATCCTTCCTTGGGACAGTTACTTATCTGTCTGAGAACTCATTCATCAGACAGAGTTAATCTGAAACTCTCAGCATTGGCATGGGTCATGTTTCTTCTTCAATGTGAAGATGTCTTATACTCAAACAGACTCCTCTAAGGAGAGGCTAGCTGCCTCACCACTTCACCAATGCTTGCGTTTTATTAGATCTCAGGGTAGTGGAGTGTGGAAAAGACTCAAGAAGCTTGGTTAGACTGGAAGTCAGAAAGAGCCTATTACCACTACACTTCTTTGTTTGAAACACAGGAGACCAAATCCTCTCCACTGCCACTGTCCTCCAGGCAAAAGAAACGACTACTCTTAAAGGACATCATGATGCCAGAGACCAGACAGGCATTAATTTCTTATGAATTTACAATCAACTTTCTCAATACCAGCCATTTAAAAGAATAAAGATGTCGTTTAAGGTATCCTAGTCTGTTTAATTTTCTAAACTTATATAGAGCTACAACAAGGGCTATCACTTCTATTGAATGTGCTGTCTTTATACACCTCCCACAGGAGAACTTTTGAAGAATTATTTTAGCATTCAGTAAGGGATTATTTGCATGTATATGTGTACATATGTGTGTATAAACATATAGGCATATATAAATTTTCATGCATAATATATACACTTAATGTACATGTACATATTTAAAGGATTGTATGTTTCACATATGTGTGAATATATGTAATCAGATGATACTACAGAATTTAAAATATTGTATGACTTTTTCATTGCCATTATTAGTATAAAGAAATTCTATAGTGTGGGTGGTCATACATGCTTCAGGTAGACATGGAATTTTCTGTAAGAAACTATGCCAAGTTTCTAAAATGTTTTCCTAAGAAAGACAGAAAATATATCCTATAGAGTGGGAAATTTTGCTGCTTTTCCATTTTGAGTATATTAAAATATATAGGTCTTTTATAATAATTGGTACAACTCATGAAGTAAATTATGTCAGTATGCATTCAGACACACATGTCTACACAGGTATATAGTAGATGACTTCCATGTGTCCTCAGATATCAGCACTCATGTACAGTCAATTTAGATGTCAAAAAGTACTGTAGTCTCATAAGTTCATGTAAAACTACAAACAGTCTAAATTCGAGCTTATTATATAACCACATTCATTATTTGACTAATAAAGATCACATTAAATGACCATTTATGATCAGAAATATTTGTTATAGTTCCTTGACATTACAAATGCTGTATTTACTTTGCGCTACTGAAATATAAATTAGATTGTTGCCAGCTTGAAGGTTGTTAAAATTTTAGCTAAAGTAATGCTGTCTCTAAATCTAAAGAGTTAATATCATTTTCACATTTGTTTTTTAGAATTTAAATTTTGATGAGAAAATAAGCAACTATATTACATAAACCACCATCTATCCTATTATTTTTCCCTAACCTTTTTAAGTCCAAAGCAAAATGGATGTCATAGTTATAATGATATAATTTAGCAGCTAGACACATCTTATGTCATTAATATATTTTAGCTTTTACAGAATAATTTATAAACAGTCTGTGGATTTTCTTGAATTTTTATAAAGACAAGAAGAACTTATTCATAGTAATAAGTGAAAAATCAGTATACATGTTTTGTCATATCCAAGAAAAAAGAAAATATTAATGTATTTTCTTCAAAGTACATAATTGATGTCAAAATATGTAAAACAAATTCCAAGACAATGATAATATATTCATTTGTCTGACCTGGTACAGATCATCATTCTTAATTTTCAATAATGTTCCTTAAACTCTTAAAATTGCATTCATGCCATGCAAGTTTTCCTTAAACATACTGGATTTTAGTTGTTTACTTTCAACACAACACCTACAGTTATTCCATATTAATAAATAAATCTTCTTAGCGATCTGAATTTTATGTCAGAGATATTATTTCAAGTATCATCATCTTCTCCACTTGTATTAAGTATCATACATAATTTCTGTCATTTATCTTTTATTTTTTGTGTATATGATATTTTTAGAAGTCTTCATTGTTATTCAACACATCTGCTCATTAACACTTTGGGGGAACTTTTCAGTTCATCACTAAAATAATTAAAGTAAGGAGTAATATATGTGGCTTTTAATCAATGAGCAAATATTCAAGCACTGTATTTAACCCCTGTGCAATTAATCAAAGCAGAGCAAGAGCATGCAGAGTATACTGGGACCTTTCAATTTCACGCTAATAAATATGGGAAGCAATCAGCGATAAGCACTTAAAATGTTATAGTGGTATATTTTGAAGTGTATAATATAAACTAATCTCCAATCACCGACTTACCCAAGACGGTGAGCTCTGCAGAGGCACTAATGTTCTCATTCTTATATGTTACAACACAAGTATAGGTTCCACTGTCATCATCTGTCACATTAGAGATGAGCAAATTGCTTCCACCCAACAATGAATACTTTTTTGACCTGTAAGATAGAGGTCACATACAAAGACATAGTCAGTTAACATATTTGGACATTGGGCAAGACTTCAGAAGTGCTAATGAATTTCACAAATTCTCATACTGTAGAACTTTAGAGATAAAATTCATATATCATCAAGGATCTAATATACCTCACTCATTGAAGTAGTATTAATTCAAGGTAAACTCCCACATGGAGGCTCTGTGTATTGATTCAAAGTTTAACCAGATTAAATGTAAAACTAATGTATTATATTTATAAAATAAATGTAATAATATATATAATCATAAATTTCTATTCTAAAATTAATAAGAAATTTCTAAATAATCTAGGATGATTCAATCATTTTTAAATTTTAGGGACTCTAAGGTGAAAGAAATGGTTTTCCAGGGTGGAAATCAATGTGTTCCACTCTGATATATAGCTCAGTCACCGTTTAAAAAGTCACATTTCAACTGAACCAAGAATATCTGCTGTATCAAAGTAAGGTAGTGATCAGATTTCCTGTATGCCTTCATGACTTCAGAAACACCATGATAGCATCCTATGTCTTATTTTTGCCTAAAGACTTACTTACATTGAGCACAATTTAAACAATAATTTATGATGTATGCACATATCTCATCACAGATATTAAATGTGCTAAAAGGGGTATATTAGTAATTCAAATCAATGAACTTAATTTCTTAAGTGAGATCCATTTAATCAATGTGTTTTAGACTAAGTATTTCCTTCAACCACGTACTTGCTTTCTATGTTTCCCTTATTATTAATCTTGGGCTAATCCAATGTGAGCCATGTTCTCCAGCATTATCTTCTATTTATATTAATTGGGAGTAATAAGAGGTACATTTGGGATTATGATATATATGAGGATCTTAAAATGACATGCAATGCATTAAACTGAAGAAATGTTTCCTTTTCTATCTTCACAATTATTGAAATATAATTGACAGTGAAAATTGTTTATATCTATGGTATACCATGTGGTGTTTTTATGTATGGAATGTGAAATATATACATGCGTATGTAATATGAAATGATTACAATAGCAAGCTAGGTAACATGTGTGTGTGTAGATATGCATGCATTCATGAGTGGTGCATGTGGACGCACATTGTGTTATGAACGTATAAGATTTACCTTCTCCTTCTCACATTCCTCTGATGACATCATCTGAATGCCCTTGCATCTCAGTATCACTCTAACTCCATTCCCGTCAGAACGGATCCCCCAGCTTTTACTTATTTCCTCATCGTCTACTACCAACGGTTAATTATCTTTTATATATTTATCGTCCCCCCAAAATTGAGAACAAATCTAATTATTTTGAGAAAGCTGGAACTTTTGGTGCCTATCAAGAAGTGTAAAACAATAGTATATAGTTCTCAAGATCCCGGTGTGTAATACCTCAGTTGGATAACCTCCTCGCCCCGTAACCAGGTGAAACTTGGCGGAGGGTAGCCAGAAACACAACACTCCAGGACAGCATCTTTTCCTTCAATGGCTACTACGTTGGATGGTCTTTGCAGAAAATAGAGCTGCCTATGCAACCCTGGATCTATGGAAAGAAAACACAGCATCATATAAATTGTAACTACAGTCATATGTGTCATGATATAAGACCATGAAGAATAAAGTTAGAAAAGTAGAAGAATGCCAGGAAATTTTGAGGATAATGTTCTGTGAAAGTTTCTCTACTCCCAGAATGTAAAATCCTGACATTAGAATATTCTTAGCTGCTAAACGATCAAAACATAAGGCAAGAGGAATTAAGGTAGATACTACAATTAACCTTGATTCTACTTCCTTCTGCTTTTTAAAAGTCACTTCTATTTGTTGATATGTAAGATAATAAATGAACATGTAATGATTTTAGATAGATACAAACAGTTTATTAGGATATACAGTTTTGAGGATATGTTTTCTGTTTCCAAGCAAAAGTTACGCCTGCTAAAATTTTATTGCTTGCTTTCTAAAAGTAAATCAGGCTATGGTGTAGTTTTGTTTTCATTATAAAATTTTGACATCCTTCCAAAGATTGAGCTTGTCCCCATTGCTAAGAGCTTGGGTGAATGAGGAATTCAGCCTCCCTCCACCTTGTCTCTCACACCACCTCATTTATATATGTACTAACCATGTTTACTAGCACAGATGTGCATCCGGTGACTCTTGAGCTTCTTTCTTACCCTCACTTGACCTATAAGTCATGAATTTTCCTCACATGGAATAAGCACAATTTCAGAGCCTATGCATAGATTCAACACCAAGGAACTGCTAGATCTTCAGAGCAAAGAGCACCCTTCTTTTCACTATGAGTTCCAGACACAATGCAGTAGACTTACCAATCAATGCAACTCCCTTATCCGCTGACCTAACCTGTTCTTCAATGGACATTAGAGTTGATTTCCTAAAGACATGTTTCCTCTAGGAAAGTTTAATCAAGGGTATAACTTAATGAAATATGAATAATTAACTTGTCAGTAATATTGCACACTCAAAAGTAAAATCCAAACACAAAGAAAGTGAGGCGATGAGATGATGAAATCTTACATCTAGGAGATAGGTGAATGAAGATTCACTAATGAGGTTAGATGCAACTGTGCCATAGTGTAGGCTGCTGCTGGTCTCATAGGAAATTATGTGGGAAGGGCCTGGAATACATTTGAAGAGTTATTGTCCCAAGCCAGATTCAATCTCACATTGTTTGAGTGTGAAGTGATAGAAGAAAAATACATTACTGGGATAGTAACTTTCATTTTAAATACTTTGTGTATAGAAATTCAAACTTTCTCAGTCTTTTCATATCTGCCTCTGGCCATTTCAATAACTGAAATAAATCATCTTCACAATGAAAATATTCAAAGCATTGTTCCAAATGTGTTAATTGTTACTAAACCAATGTTGTTGAAAAATGCCTCAAGATTTTTGGAAATCATGAATGGCACATTTCCCGTCTCATAAGTGACTTCTCAAATAAACAAATATGGTTCAAAAGATAACACCACCAAAGGAAAATATTTTCTGAAATGGACAAATCCACACAATATACCACTGTAGATAGCTGTCATTGCTAAGGCAGACAATTCATTCAGACTCAACGTCTCATCACTTGCTTCCAGGAATATCATTCTTATACATGCTACACAAGACTCCTATATACCCTGGTGAGATGGGCTTAATATCATTTTCTACCTAAAGGAAATTTTACCTGGAATGTTATATAGGTAAATTATTTACCAACCATGGAATAAAGATTACAACTCAAATTATTGAAAACATAACTACCACATAAAAATAAATATTTCACTTTTTAATAATTTAAAAATATTCAATGTATTACAAAGTTGAACAAAGCAAAACAGGGTTAGTACCTCTGTGTCAGCTTCCCATCTTCTGTTACTATCTCCTTATGTTACATTAGAATAGCTCAGTTCTTACCAAGGTTAACATGGTTATTAAATTATTTCCATAGTTTAAATTAGGGTTAATTATTCCATATAGGCTTATATAAATGCAAGTCATATATTCATCATTAGAATATTCTGTTTCTTTACTTATTCATCTTTCCTCTATTAGCTCTACTTTAAATTTTAAGGGATAGCTAATAATTTCACTACTTACACCACTGAACATTTTTGAGAATTGAAATTATTTGCATTTTCTCTGTGTTAAGGTTTTACATGAGTAACATGACAGATTGTAGGTTGTGGTAATATTAATATTAATAATTACTAATCATATTATATTCTATCTTCAAAACTGCACTTTTAAACTCAGTATTATATCCTTACCATTCCTTCATTTTGTGGCTGATACTTGGCCCTTATTGTTGAAAAATATGTAATTGTATCACTATGCCAAACTTGTTCATTGGCTTATAAGTTCACCAATTGAAGACTAATTTAGTCATTCTCAGTGCTTGGTGTTCATGAACAGATCTTATAGATAGATAGATAGATAGATAGATAGATAGATAGATAGATAGATTTTAAATACTATTAATTATTTTTGTTATTTGACAATTATAGACAAGGCATACTGATCACTCCCATGTGCCACCCCTCACGTGCAGGTCCCTAAAATTCTATTTCTCATGCTTTATTTTGTTACCCACTAAGTTTAACCAGGCCTATCCAAGTTGGTTTGGAGCCATGCATGAGAGCCTGATCAGCCCACCATTAGGTACACAACAGGAAACAATAATATCCTACTTCCAGAAGCCATCAACAGTCAATAGATCAGTATTAAGGGCCATTATCATGAGTCTCCCCTTACATGGTAGGCAATGGAGGCCCAGTTGACAGTCCCAATCCCAACTGCCAGATTTCGAAGAAGAAATTTTAAAATGAATCCCCCAAAACAGGAATTGCTGCAATGTGCTACAAATCCAGAAGCATCAATAAATCTTTCACTGTATTAAGGGACTACATTTGGTTAGCTATCTGGAAAGCAACTAAAACAAACACATAACTATGAAAGCAAGACAACCGAACTGAACAATTTAAAACACAAATTGGCCATTGCGGTTATAGTCTTTGTTTACTTTGGGGTCTTTATATTGTTAGGATGATTTGGCCACCAAGAGAGACAACACACAAATTCATTACCCCTCCATTTTACAATTTTTAAAGTGAAAAATTTAAAGAGACATTGGAAAAACCATGCCTCCATTTTAAAATTAGCAGAATAAAGATGATTGTCAAGGTTAACCGTGTGTGATAGAACTGCAGGTGGTTTTCATTTTAACCTTTACATTTTTCTGTATTTTTGAAAGGTTTTCAAAATATCATGTAGTATTTTTAGAGTGAAGAGTTATTTTAAACTCCTCTATGGTAAGGTGTATATAATTTTTACAAAGAGAAAAAGAAATCATAAAAGTTAATGACTAAAATTCCAGGCAAATATTTAAAAGCAGATGAAAATTCTTCCTTTAAACTCTATAGAAGTTTAATGAAAAACTAGAAATTACAGATGATAACTCTTTGTTGTCTAAATGGACTTTAATATCAGGGTGGAATTAGTAATTAATGAAATGTCCTTTGTATTCTAGTTTTATAGACAGTAGCTATTCAAGTCCTTAAGGAGTAATACAGGTAATAGAACATATGAAACATTTTCAATTGAATTAATGATGCATGCTCATTATAGTAAAAGGTGGTTCATGTGAATATAAGTCTTCAATGTGATATAAATTGGATGAGATATCATTTTGTTGTTATTTATTAAACTGTACATATACTTCAGAAAGTTTTATAGGTTTAAAATATTTTCAAATAGAAACTGGAGAAATGTAATTGTGGTTACTAGATAACAAATTTGGAAAGTTTCTGCATTAAAACTAATAAAATGTTCCTTTGACAAATGTTTATATCAATAATTACAAGGAAATATTCTGTAATACAAAACTTAAGAATATGTACAAAATTGAATGACTTGTGATTCTAAATTGATTGTAATGATCACAATCTGCTTCAATTAAAACCCAGTTGAGGTTTTATGTGTGTGTGTGTGTGTGTGTGTGTGTGTGTGTTTTGACTTAGTCTGTCTGCCATCAGAGTGGCAGAACAGTTAGCAGACAATAGTTACTACAGGGTGATACATATACAGAGATGCCTTGAAGCACTGAATGACCTCATAGCAATTTATGCCTTTGACGGTTTGTCCCATGTTCTCTACCTTTTTCACTTCTTTTTAAATGGAAATTTTGGCCCACGTTAGCTTCATCTGTTCTCTGAATTGGGAGGGACTATTGTAAAATAATTGAAAATGCAATTACATGATAATGTCAACTGAGGATCTGAAAATGTTGGTTGTTACTGAGAACTCCAGAGAATGGGCATTTCAAGAGTAACATAATTTTCGACCAAAAAAACTAGTGAAACAGTAGTAGTTTTTATACTTGTATAAATTCCTTAAATGAGAAGCTTGATTAAAAATAACTTGGTTGTTATGATTTCTCCATTCATATATTTCACATAGGTATTTCTTTGCATTGCCTGTAAATAGTCAAATTTCAGATAGATATGTAACTGTCAAAGGGACATTTTGATAAACTTCAGCTAATATAGAACTATACTTAACACTGTTCCAAATCCTAGCAACCAGTTTATTTATAGTTATTTGTGATGTGGAATCAAACATGGCTTCAATAAACATTCTATAATGTCTTATACAAAAACTGGCTCATCTTGTACTTGAATTGATCATTTACTGTTGTATGATTTTGTCACATCAGTTGATGGTAATTTGCAATAGTACACTGTTTGAGATAGGACTTCCAACTGTTGACATATATCATTGTAGAAAAAAAATCATTTGTTACTATTACCTGAAGTCCCATCAAAAATGAATTTTAATATTAGAAAGCTATCAAACCACCAAATAATATACAGATTTTTCAAATTTCTAATTTTATCTAAGAAGACTGAATTTCATTCTTGGTAGAAAATACCATTTTTAGTCAAGTGACTCATTCAAATTTTTTACTATTGATAAAATTTATAGCAAGTATCTGTGTCTAGAAAAAATGTCTTCCTCTTTTGATTGTCTTTTCAAATCAAGCTAATGTTCCATAAGGGAAGCCAACAAAAGGTAGCTCAATCTGTTTGGCATTCAAGTTATCACAGAAGGCTGCACTGTGACAACCTTCATGTTCATTTCCCAGTTTTGTCCAGAATAAGATAAAACCAAATGAAATATAGGATATCAAGGATAGTGATTCAAAAGGCTTAATATTTATTACTGCTGCATCAAGAGCATTCTTGGGCATCATGGGAAAAAACTCCAACAGGGAGTGTAACACTGGAGCTCAGATCTCACAGATTGCCTAAGAAACCTAAAAATTCATAAACCATTCTTTGAAAACCTGCAAAAACAGATTGGAAGAACAATCATCATGAAAGAACCAAGATCACATTTCCTACCCAGACAAGAAACTGATGATGCTACAATTTCCTTTATCTTTCTCTACTTCCTTTCCTCATCCCTTTTCTCTTCTTGCTCATCCTTCTTGTTTTTCTCATCATTATCCTTATTTTTATCATGTAAAACAGCAAAACCTTTAAAATATATGATAAGGAGGGGTGTCTGATCCCACTGACCTTGATATACCATCGCTTGCTGTTATCCATGGGATAACTGCCTGTAGTTGAAGAGAAACGATGGAGGAGTAGTGGATGGGGTGAGAGAAAGAGGGAGGAGTGTTGTGGATTTAAATCCATTTAGCCAACAACTTTTGGGGCAACAAGCACTAGGATGTGGTCTGCCTACATGGCAGCTTAAAAGCTGATGGAGAAGGTTGGGCACTCTCTTGCTGTCTTGGGTGCTTGGAGTAGAGCAGGTAGTAGAGAGGAGACTTGGGGTTGATGCTCTTCACCCCTGGGCAAAATGGCTGGATGGAGGAGCTGGATTAGTGGTAGCATTTAATTGGTTCTGTATCAGTCAGTGATTGTCCATATCCTATACCTAAATAAATTCTTGAGATGATGTAACAGATGGCTAGGGCTTCTTGTAACAAGTGGTGCCCAATGTGAGGCATGAACCCAAGTTCTAGGGGTATGACTGGGAAGAGAGGTGGGAGAGGAGGCTATGGGTAGAATGTAAAAAACAAGAAAATTAATCTTAAAAATTATTCAAAAAAGTATACTCATTACCACTCAGCAAGAGTCTATTGAGATTGTTATTCCTTAATCCTCTAGAATAATATACTATGACCCAGTGCTTATTGTTAATATACTCAGCAATGAAGCCCAACAACCATCACCAGAGCCACTGATACAAAGAGGTAGACAGAAGGTATACTAGTACTAGTACAAGTAGAGAATTGATAGTTTCCAGTGACATTTTCTGAAACAAAGGGTACTATCCTGCATTGCTGTGGTCAATTGCATCTGAGTCTCAGTACAAACAAGATTTCACTCTGTAGTCACTCTTGGGATAGATTTTCCAAATACATCAAGCCTTTGTTTTTTAAAACCCTTAAAGCCAGGATGTGGTGGCACACACCTATAATCTCAGGACTCAGGGAAGGTGATGCAGATGGATCTCTGTAAGTTTGGGGTCAGCCTGGTCTACGGAGTGAGTTCCAGAATAGCCAGAGCTACTCAGAGAAACCCTGAATTATAAACAAAACAAAAAGACTCTCGGAGCAAATGACTAGGTTGACTATGTAAATTATCCAACTGGAGCTGATACTTAGAGTCAAAGGAAACTCTATTGTAATTATCTTACATCACAGAACATAGTGCTGAGGATTCTGGATAAGTAAATACATGTGTTCAGTCTGTGATGATATCCTCTCGTCAATGGGACCATTTTCCAGAACTATTATTTAGGAACCTCACCATTAAAGTCATGTGCTGATTCTGAAGAATAATCGAGGCTTGGGAAAACTAAATTATGGATTGCTTGAATCCACGTCAGCAAGAAAAAAATCACTAGTTTTCAAAGTTTAATAACTGTCACTCTTAAAATAATTTGTAATAGCTTCAATTTTCATGCTTTCTGAATACAATACCTTCTTTCCCCATTGTATATTCTTTGGTGTGTTTTATTAAGATCATACCTAGTTGATTTATCACAGATTTTTCAACTGGAACTTCTCAGGGTTGCCTTTATCTGTATTCTCACCTTCAGCTTAACCTGCTGTTCACCTGCTGGCTGTTCAGCCTTTGTCCTAGCTAGGCTTCCACAGGTCTGCACATCTCAAACACCATCCTGTTTATGCTATGATAATTGCTCAGTGTGAGACTTTCCATGACAATCCTCTCAACTCCTTGTTTAGAATGTTTTTGTTTGCTAGTTTTGTTTGGTTTCCTGAAAACCAAACTAATCTCAACAGATCACAAAAACCAGGATGTCTTTCATAAAAACAACAATGAAATAAATTCCATCTTGCTATAAACTAGAGAGCTTTGAACACAGTAAAGCAAGGAGCCATTTCTCAGGAGATGCTTTTCACTCTGATATTCTATCATTTTCTTGCCTTATTTACACCAATTTGGTCCTAAAAATGAAATTTTATCAGTAAATATTCCTACATCTGTTCATATTTCCTCTTTCCTCTTCCATGATCACATACTTACTGCTATTTCTGGTTAGATTTGAAAGAAAGGGGAACATCTATTCTTGTCACTACCTTATGGCTAAGTACCTTCTGTCCCTGAGAAATTTTGGTTAAATGAATACTGAAATAGGTCTGAAGGAAGTGATTTTTCACTTTTATAATGGTTCAATTTTTTAAAGCTGATTTTAGAATTCTAGGAAACAAATGTTGCTATTGTGATGTGTCAAAGTTAATTTAAAGAATCAAAAATCTTCATAATTTATATGTACATATTTAGAAGTATTTGAAAATTTCAAGAAAAGTAATGGTTTCTTCATTCTAATACTTGCTTTTGATAAATACATCAAGCTATGTAGATTATTTCCTGTTTTTAGTACACTGAGTCTAAAAAGATATAGCCATACCTTAAGAGAGAATATACTTCTATTTTTCTTTAGGGAGAAATTAGTGTTAAACAAAGGTAGCAGAGAAAGCAAGTGTCCTAGTGATTTCAGAATTTTTTTCTGACACTTGTTCACTGATAAATTATAATTTTGTTTTGCACATATCCTCAAGGAAGGCTTCATGTTTGTGTCTGAATCAGAAAAGATTCCTTGGTCTTCTGTTCATTCATATAGGGATGCTAACATTTCATTTGTAATTAAGACAAAACTGGACATATATTTGCCTCACTGTGCTTGGGGAAAAACAGGATCCCTTCTTTTCTAGAAATATCATTCTTCCAATTGGAGATCCTCCATGAAACTGTTATTTTTACTTTTTAACTTTTGGGATACAGTAAATTTTCAGAGAATAGAAGCTAAAAGAACATAAAGTATTCTGTGGCATCTGTGCCATGAACAAATCCAAGGTATCAAGAAGTGAAAGACATGAAGTCTGGCTGTTTGTGCTAAGAGAATGCATATGCCACCTTTATTGCCAGGAGAAAGCATGTGTGTATGTGCCATTTCTGCATGTCTGCCTGTGTGTTTGTCTAAGGAGTGAGCAGCCTTATATACAGACTTACAGCACAATGGAGAAACACCAGGTGTAAGAGCTCGTGTTTTCCTCGTGCTAGATATTGATGTCAGGTGGACAAGGCCATGACTGTAAGCCAGGACTAGAGAACAGGATGCACCTGTGGCTATCAGCTGACAAGCAATGAGGACTGGGGCCCAAAATAATCAAGTTAATATCGAACATTACTCAGGTCAAGGGGAAAGTAGCAAAAAAATGGATTCGATGATGGCATAATCACTGTGACATGAAAGTAATAGGAAGACTGAATTGTGAACTAGTTCCCCTAGTATTTTCCTTTTCAGTAAGAATCATGGACCTCTTGACACAAACCAATTGTATTAAGAGATTCAAAGACAGGGGATGTTCATTAATCTATAGCAATTAAATTTATGTTGCTAAAAATTAAATATTATTACAGTTGAAATGACTTTTAAATTAATTTTTTCGATTTATTTATTTGAGTGTTTTGTGTCCATGTATGTATGTGCACAACACACATTCCAGGCTCAAAGGGCATTGGATGCTGGAGTTGCACATGGCTGAGAATAGGAGTTAAAGTTGGTTGTAATGCAACATGTGGGTGCTGGGAAATGAACCTGACCCTCTGTGAGAGCCACACTTGCTCTTAACCGCTGGGCCATCTCCAAGATGATTTTGACAAGCCCATTGAAAGTGTGGGTATCTCAGTAGTCTCTCATCCAGTAAGATATGGCCTTAGCTCCTGTAGCTAATCCTAATATAACACATTTGCACATTCATTCCTGAGCCAGTTCAACCCAGTTTTCAATAGATGGCAGTTCTGTGTGGTAAAGACCCACATAGTATAATGAATCTTGGTCAATTGTACATAATAAAAGACATTTGGTCATCTTTCCAGGGATTTTTTTCTAATATAAGCTAGCAAAAGTATTTTTATTAATCTAAAATAGAAAAAATAATCCCACGATTTTGAACTTTTTTTAACCAATAGTTATCACCTGATTGCAACTGCCCTGTACATTTCAAAAAGTAGTTTCTATGGCAAACTACCCAAGGCAGGGTCAGGGCTGAAGAAATAAAAAATGGTATCCTTGACAGTGAAGACATTTGCAAAATCAGATCACATCTTACCAATTCTCAGAATAGACAGGAACAAGGACATTAGTGCTGAATGGATTGCTACTAGAAATTGAAGATTAAATACTAGCAAGCATATTTTTCTTCTCATTCTCATTTAAGCCGTTGTGGCCTATATTATACAACAGAAGAAAAGATGCTGATAAAGAAGCCTGGGTTGAAATCAGACTGTGAGATTCCAGAGAGCAAATGTTTTCATGTAGTTGTAGCTTGGATATTAAAAAGGAAAGGAGAAACTAGACAAATTACTGATATATTACTATGGAGGTGCTTGTATACCCATAAGAAAAACAAGGTAATAATCAAAAATAATCTTTATATGAGAATCGAATTATTTAGCATTGAGGAAGCTTCTAAAATGTAAAAATAATTCCAGTATATCTGAGGACTACCAAATGCATCTGGCCTGTCCAATTTAATCTTTACAATCATCCCACAAAATATATTCTAGCTCTGTCTTCATTTCACAAGATAATGCTTTAAATTAAGTAATTTGTCTGAGACTGTACAACTATGAAGTGTGAAACCAAGATCTGTACTTAACTTGGTTTAAAATCCATGTCTTTAATCATTTCTCATGATAATATATTGGGACATTAACACAATCTGAGCAAAATCTAGGAAAAGGAATGGTGGCAGTCCATGTTCAGACCTTTTGTGTAGTTCAGATAAATCATGGTGTGTAGTAAATCTGCACTACATGAAGTCTAATTTGATGTACTAACATGTTCATTTCTAAACACATATATGATAGGAACACAGGTAATAATGACATTCATTTTAAATCTTTAAATGATCACATGTGTTCTGCTTATAGCCTGATGTCAGAAACAGTACATTCAAAAGTAGCCTCTACAAAAAACAAGCTAAATGGCTGGAAAAATCATTTAATTCACACAATGTGAAGACTGAGAGAAAAGTCTTTGAAAGATACTTATTATTCACTTCTTTGTTTCTGTTTTTCTGTGTTCTACTGTGTTTTCTGTGTTCAATATGCATTCCTTAAAACTTGCAAAGTTTCCCAACCACAGATACATATAACTCACTTTAAATGTCTAGACATGGGATTTAAGACTCTCAGTATGTTGAGTTCAACTTTATATTCCATATTTAATATCATCTGGTGTCATGCTTTACTAAAGTAGTCCTCTTGTGGTCTAGAAGTTCTAACTAAGACTTCCCAAATATGCACCTAGGCTTGTTTAGTTATCTGTGCTCATTTGGAGCTGGGTGTATGTGTGTGTTCACATTAATGTCCCCTTTCCTGGCTTATCTTAGTTTAGTTGTCTTATGAATTAACAACGTAGCTTGATGATAAGTTATAAATCATTTTAGTGTATTGTTCACCATCCCTTACAGATACTTACACAGCATATATTATTAAAAGATATTGTGGTAATGTGTTCTGGTATATCTCTGATTTTTTTCTGTTCTTGGTTGTATTTTATAAATAATTACTCTTTTATTTGTTCATGTTGTTTGTCAAAAACACATTTGTCCAACATTAAATTTTGATAATTCTCACACTGTTTTTTACTCTTATTATATATGCTTGGTGATCCATGATCAGTGATATTCTGGTTACAACTGTAATTACACTGAGGATTCATGGCACAGGTGGCAAACTTAAAAAATTAGATGTGATTTCATACTCTTTCCATATTTCCCTCTCCTCAGTCCTCCCTTGCTTTTGAGACAGGGTAATAATGAAACTGGGCCAACTGTGTATAATTGAAAAAAGTCATATGCCTCTTGGCTTAAATTCAAATCTAGAAACAATTAAGCTCAGCAAGGAAGGGACTTTCACTGAAAGCTTAGTGGCTGAAAGCAAGAGCCCTTGTACCAATCACATAGTCAACTTATCAGTACAAAGGAAATGTCTAGAAAGAAATTAAGCAGTGCTCCACTGAGCTTATAAATGACAAGAAAGCCAAAGAGTTGGTCTGTTGATATGGAGTACTCTGTCCAGATCAAACCTGGCCATAAATTCCTTTAAGTCAAACCCTAATAGAGAACAAGTCCTTAACTGCCATTCAGTTCTGTGAAGGTGAGCAATGTGAGGAAGGTTCAGAAGAAAAGTTGAATCTAGAAGTGGTTGATTCATGTGGTATAAGAAAAGATTCATTTCTATTCAAAGTACAAATAGTTGATTGAAACAACTAGTAATGATGTAAAAGATGTAACAAAGTATCAAAAAATCTAGCTAGAACAATTTAAAATGCTAAAGATTCAAAGCTGACTTCCAAAATATACCAACAGTCTTCTATTGAAAGATGACAATACCTAAGAGTTTCATAGCTGGAAACAAATGTCAATGATGTTGTCAGTGATTCAAAACTCTGAGTGTTTCATGTGTCAGGTGCTAATATAACTAAGAACTAAGTTAAATCAGATGATCATCCACCATTGTGAAAATCCGCTTGAGGCCCCTTAAATATAGTACATCTTTCTACTTTGCTTTTGCTTTCTGAGTGCAACAAAAATTAGGTGACAGAACAATTATTTGCAGGATATTTTATGGAACATTTAAGCCCAGTATTGAGATCTACTTATTCACACACAAAAAAGAAACAATTCTTTACAAAGAATTATTTACATTACAAATAATTATTTATATCATTGTTATTAGATTAGATAGGAGTAATATATAAATATTAATCCCAATTTGAAGTGATCTTGGTCAATGAAGAACAGTTTAATGAGATCATTTTTTTCTGTTTGATAATATAGCATCTGTTCTGCATCTCTGGGTTCAAAAAATAATTTCACATCCAAATCTTGTTATTTGAGAAATACATTTTAAAAGGCTATTTCTGTCATACAGAAAATCTTTGGTCAAGATTCATTATTAAATTCCATTAAGGATATTTATGATTGGTGGAAGGTCACAAAGTTTACATGAATAGGGTCATGAAGTTGGTTGATTCCAACTTTCATGGATGATGTTGGGTTGCACATTTACATGGATGAAATTTACCTCAGATATGGGGGGAATAGTAAAAGAGCTAAAAACACTAGAGGGTTTTGAAGACCTGTGTGTACTGCTACAGCATCAGGGGATAGAAGACTGCATTTTATGGATAAGCACAGGAGCTCAATCATCCTAAAAAAGTTAGTTAATGAATATGATGTCAACTTCGTTGATAAAGGCAAACTGAGTTTCAAAGGTTGGCTTTGGCTCTGAAAGGAGTTTCACAGTCAGCAAAATGCTATTAGGCAGGAGGCCCTGCTACTGAAAAACCTTTCCTAAGGGAAATAATCACCTCCAGTTGCAAACGTCAGTCCTGTCTGCTCTAAAGATCTTGCTGAAGCCGCTGCCACTCTGATCAGTCAGCAGCAGCAGCATCTGAATAAATCAGATGGTCACTAACTTGTTCTGCTTGTATGAAGAGGGTCTACACAGTTGGCCAGCTGCTCGCTATGTAGTCCAAGTTGGTTGAAGCATACAGTCCTCCCTATTCACCTTCCTATGTTCTGGGATTTAGATTTGTAACATTGTAACCAGTTAATTGAGTCTTTTTTTAAAAAAAAAACATAAAACATATTTATTGTTTTGTGATATGATATTATTGGAAATTTTTACAAGTCATACATAATATATATGTAAAATTTAAATGTACTTGAAAACAAAATTGTTTCTATGTCTTGTGTTTTGTATATATGTAATATTTATATATACATGAAAACAAAAAGATATTTCTGAATCTTGTGTTTTTGTGAAAACCACTTCATTCCTATGGTGTGGAACTGAATCAAGATTTTTTAAAAATGAAAACCTGTAGTTAACTTTGAATTAAAAGAAATATTTAATAAAGTATAATGTTGAATACCATATTAAGTTGTCTTCTTAACGATAAGTGAAATTATCTGTTCTAAGTTCACAAATAAGATAAATATTGAAGACTGTCCATATTTTATTTGAAATAAAATTAAATAACATAAAAAAACAGTATATATTTTCTGCCAGCCGCAGAAATTTCACAGCGTTAGGTATATAGAGGGCCCAGAATCTCCTGAATGTAGCTCAATGAATAAACAGTAGATAGAAGTATCAACTGAATCATTCAATTAGATTATTAACAATTCTTAAATAAGAATTCTATTCCTGGACCAGTTCTTTCAATCAACCTATGGCTCAAAACACATTTATAATTCTGTGAGACTGTCCGAGGCTCTGCTCTTTGCATATGATGTTTTGAAACATCACCACCTGTAGTGTTTCAGTTAATATTTCAAAAAATGTATTACAGCTGCTTACTGCTAATTTACTCAAATAAAAACATATAATTACTCATAAGGAAAAACTCAATTTGTCTTAAATCATTAATCAACAAATTAAATTAGTTACTAATTTTCCTGTTTCTTGAATGAAATAATTATTTTCACCTGGAAAAGATGAAATATCATGAAAAAACCTCTCTTGAAATATTTAATTGGCTGGGCATTGGTGGTGTACACCTTTAATCCCAGCACTCAGGAGGCAGAGCCAAGCAGATCTCTGTGAGTTCGAGGCCACCCTTGTCTATAGAGTGTGTTCCAGGACAACCTCCAAAGCAATACAGAGAAACCCTGTCTCGAAAAACCAAATAAAGGAAAGAAATATATAATTGATGCTATACACATATATGTCTTCTCAAATGCTCAGCCTTCATAAAGATGTAAGACATGGCCACAGTCTAGTCTCTGTTCAGATTCCACTTCCCAGCTTTTGTCAGAGCCCAGATGACATCACATCCCTCATAAGTCACAACACCTGATGCCACCATAGAGGCTGCTCATGTTCAGTTCTCTGCCCAGTTAACATGACAGTTTCTACCTGTCCCTCTTCCCAGTTTAACTTTCTTCCTTCTGGTTTGTCCCTCCCACCGCCCCTTCCTCTGTTTTCTACTGCTTGTCTCACAGAGTCTGTGATGTTTTCTTAAAAGCCTCCACTTTGTTCCTTAACTCTTCTTCCCTGATACATAGTTCCCTTAGTTAGACATGCCTTTATCTTCAAGAGAAGCTAATGTCATTTCTCTCATACATAGGACAAGAGCTTTCTAACTCGTGTGGTTCATAGTATAAAATATTTGTTTTATGTATTTCCTCCCCAGGAATTTATCATCCAACTTTTCTTTGTATAGCCAATGGCTGTTATATAGGTGTTAGCAAAATGTTATGGGATGAAGTTTTTAAAAACTGAAACTTATCACAATTACTTGATTATTGACATGAGAATTTAGTAGAATCCAGTCATTTGTTGATATTTATGGCCTTATATAAACCACTGAGTAACCTTTACCTGGATTGCTAGTTTTCTTTTGGAAAGGCTTATACTCCGTCTATATAAAATATTTATGAAAACTACAAGTAATTAGGAATGTGTAGATGTATACCAGCACCTACAATTTGAAGAGCAGTTCATTAAAACTTCTCAATGCTTTTCTGTGATTAGCCAAAGTAAGTATAGGTCTACCTAAGACCAAGTGCAGATGTAGACTTTACAGAGATTGGTGATAACAGCAGTCACTGGAAGAGACCTTAGATACAATTAATCCAAATTCTAACTGTTTAGGAAAAGAAAATGATGGTCAGAGTCAGAGAATTACCAGGGAATAAGAAAAATATGAAAGATATAAAGCAACAAAATTTTATAAAATAACATTAATCACATTTTGTTATAATGACTTGTATGTTTTCTTTAACCCTGAACTGTAAAAGTCCAGAACTTGTGTCAGTTTTAATCAGTGTTATACATAGTACAGTGCTTTCCAGAAATTGTTGTATAAATGTTTGAGTAGATGTTTGTTAGATGCTAATTTTGGGCTTATATTCAACCTCACAAATCCTTTCATTTTTGTAAATAGCAATGATGCCTATATTTTAGACCACTGTTAGAAGAAAATGAAATCAATTGAGAAGTGTTTCTAAATGGACTTGTCAAAAATATGAAATAAACCTTAATGAATGAAAGAATGAATAAGAAAATAAATGAGGTTAAAGCCCATTTATTTATATGTTTCTCTTAAAAATTAGTAGTACACAGAAACTTAGGAACAGCTGTTATAATCTCTTGCAGCATGTTATCAAAAACAAAGGATATATATACTGAAAACTCAGTAAGCAATAGAGTACATGTAATCATTACAAATATTTGATCTCTTCTACACAGTGTTATTGTGGAGAACAAGGTAAATATTGAAATACCTGATAAAATTCTAACTTCTGCTTCATTGCCCATTCTTGTGCTAGCTGGGTTCCGAGCTGTGCATCGGTAGGTTCCAATGTCCCCTGGTTGAAGTCTGCTGATCTGCAATGCTCCAGAAGGCAAGACCACCACACGGGAGTCTCCTGGAACTGGGATGAGGTCTTGTTGATTTTTCTGCCAGTGTATTGTTGGCATGGGTTCCCCAATGACTTCACACTTGAGTAACACTGTATCTCCCATGAAGGCTGTGATAGATTCTGTCTGGGAAAGGAACCTCAGTGGTCCTAAGAGAAACACAAAGAACAGATGAGTCTTTCAAATAAAGGAAAATAATTAACAATATCTTTTGTTCTTTATGAGATACTGTATCTTGGAGCATATACTCTCAAATTATGTTTAGTCTGCTGACATATTATATCATATCAGGCACAGCAAGTAGATTACTTGGCTAAGACAAGATGACAATATTATCTTGTATAATAGTGTCTCTAGAGGCTTCTTTAATTATAACTGTTGGTTAACAAAAAAAGAAACTCATGTAAAATAAACAGAACAGATAAATTTAGTCTAATTTTACAAATGAGGACATTGTGCTTTGAAAATTACAATTCCACATGAAGGATAATGATGGTATTATGTGTCAATGCTACAAATGGGATCTTGCTTTTTTGAATCCCAATGTGCTACACTGTCTAAGTTACCTAAAATTAGATCAATATATAAAAAGCTACCAGGATTCAAGAACTGACTGTTTAGTGTAATTTGAGACAGTTCCAATAAAGAAGAGAGATATTCACTTGCAATTATAGAAACAGAAAACAGTCAATGGTTAGTTTGACAGTTTAATGTGAGTGTTCACCAGTATTTCCCTGGTGTGGTTGCAGTGTAGAAAAGAAAATCCTAAAGTTTTAGTGAGACTAGTTTTTATGGGCCACTTATACATATGAATTATTTCATACCATGTTTAATTTCCTGGTGTGTGCAGTGAGACTATAGTTAGTCAGCATGACTGCTTTCATGTTCATGTCAAGTGACATGTGAAATGGTTTGTAGAGATGAGTAGGGATGAAAGGGAAAGAAACTGATCACCATTGAGCAAAGCATGGTGAGTAAGAAACTCTACCTTGATGCTGCATTGGAGAGATACTCTGACCTTGTCTCATGAAATCTTTCATGAACAAGAGTATATCATCATCCTAGACTTTAATCCTTGAGATTTTTCTAGTATTTAGTGAGTCCTAACAAGCCTGCATGAATTGTATCATTATAAAACACTGGACATATGTTTCTAGAACTAATAATTTTTTGGTTCTTGCTTTAGTCATCATTCTTATATTTTGATTTCCCTTTAATCTTTTCATTATAGGAAAATGTTACAATAAAATTTTATTAATTCATCTTTCTGGGCTTCATTGGACTTTACTAATTATATTTAATGGTGTTACAGTGTTTAAAATTAATTTGAAATTACAGCAGAATTTCCCATATCTGGAATTAAATCATGTCAAAAAAGTGTTGATTTTTTTCCCATCAATATTTCATCAATGACAAATTCTATTGTGATCCACTTTCCTATTGCTACTTTGAACTTCAGTCTGTTAATTCCTCCAAACCTAATTTTTTTCATAAACTGAAAGGCTGGAACAAAAGGTCAGAGGTAAATGGACTGGGTTAAACACAATTTAACATGAGAGGCATTAAGAAACATTATAGTGAAGTTTCAGACCTAGGTCAAGGGAAAACTTCATATCCTCTTCAAATATTAGGGTTTATAGTCAATGGTGTATAAAGTTATTTCTGCACTTCATGTAGAATAGGTTCATGCTGCTAGAGACTACTACTATTATATCTCTCCCTAAACTACTTGAAATCATGGTGACATAATAGTAAGGAGCCACAATATTCTTTAAAATGAAGGATTAATACAAGATCATGTAGGTACTTCATATTGACTTGTTAGTTGAAATGTATTCCACATAAGTGGGATATAAAACTACCTATAGGTTTCCTAAAGTTAAAACTCTGGAATTTGGGTCTATGGAACCACCTGGACCAACCTGAAAGAGGTATTTCCAAAGGGCACCAGGCACTTGTGAAAGTTTACTTTTCCAATCAAAAGAACCCAACTATGACTAAGTTAGAGCTATTCTGAGTGCTTGGGAAAACAATAAGAACCCATTAATTTGCTCCCTGGCTCATGGATCAAAGTCCTTTCTAGGCTCTAAGTACAGTTTTGAATGTATATGAAAGAAAAAGATGCAATATATTAATCTGTTAATCAGTGTGGATTAAAAGGATGAAATTGAAGAGTGATTGCTATATTATAAAGAAACTACAATGAGTAGGAGCATTATTATAAAGCTTATTTTAGGATACAAGTTTCTGGCTTGTTTAATAGCATTCCTTCTTATCTTCATTGTTAGTGATTATCTTATAATTAAGGAAAATAGTTATGAATAATTACATCATAATATATTATAGTAAATTTATACAATAACAATATAGTTCATTATATGTTAGAATAAAATATATTAGGTAAGCTGGAAAAACATCTGGATACTTTTATACATGGTAACACATAGTTCTACATTAGTTAGAGACATCATACAAATTCAGGACCACTGTGTTCCATGTGATTATCAATAATATTAAAAATTTAGCTAGCAAGTTAGTGCTAGAGCAGAAAATACAGAAAAGGAATTCAGATTGATATTCAACAATTGTTTTCCTATGTCAATCTCATCTAGCTACCATATTAGCATAATGAGACAATGGGATTGGCTCCTAGTCTACAAGCTATTATGCTGCATTGTAGGAACCTAACAGAATTTTAACAGGCTGAGAAGGAAACTGACAGGATTCAGGGAACTCAGAGACTGAGTCAGTCATCCATGTTGTTGTAAGTATCTTTAACAAACCCACTGGTCCACCAAACTAAATTTGAGTGGCATTACTTGTTTGGTCTGTAGTTGGTGTTGTATTTGGTGTGAATTGTCATTTATCAAATCTCTCCAGGCAAAATCTTATAATACATATTATTTCAGACATACCACCATGCTGGTGTCAGATCTTAAGAAAGAGAAACAGCATGCTGGGTTCAATGCCTCATGCTGGGGGTTAGACAGTAGAAATACATTCAATATTAAAGTTAACAGTGTAGCATAGGCAATTTTTGAATAATTGATTGTGAGCATGGAAAATTATAAACTGACTTTTTGTCCTTTATTTTTTATCTTTATGAAGAAAACAACACAACAAACAAGTAAGTTTATAGGTTTTTGTGTGGCTTGAATTACTGCTTCCAATATGGCACTAAAGTTTGTTATGAAATATCCTTGTTGTAAAGAAGATGTTATATTATATTAATATAGTAGCATGTTGCAGTTAATAAATTCACTCAAACACATAAAAATGAAATACAATCTATTTTCAGAAATTGTTAAATACAATAATGTAAAGTAAATATTTGTGCATCAAGTGGCTAGGAGATTAAGTACATCTTCATGAAGATGAGTTTCCATGTCAGCAAGAGTCTGTTCAAACCCAAGAGATCCATGTGATCTGTTGTTGGCGTAGTTTCCTATCTCTGTTCTTTGCTCAGTCAAGTCCATTCCAAATATCAGAATGTTCCTTTATTGGGGAGTTCATGGTACACCTGGTAAACATGGCTATGTTCAAATTTTTGTTATTATCTTACTGTCCAAATGCTGCAAAAGAGTTTCCACTGTATTTTTAAAATTGTATACCCAGGAATCTAGCATGCTCCCAAATCATTTTTCACAACTGTTGCAAAACAATTCTGAACTCTGTTGAACTTAGCTGAGTCTCTAAACCTATTCTTCTCTGGATGTTATTTCCTTAGTATTTTCTCTAGAAAGGGATATGCTTTTCTCTTAACATCTACCTGCCATAACTGTAGGCATTCTAATAGCATCAGGTATAAAAAAACCTACACTTTTCCCAGTCTCACTGAAAATCATCTTCCTACCTTAAATTTTTATATCACTCATAATTTACAGATGCTATGACACAGTCAGTGTATAAATCAAACTTGAAAATTGCTTTCATGTTCATGTTATGGTATCTGTATTTTATTTCCACAGAGTATATCCAATACTTACTGACAATAAAAAAATAAACATTAATATTTGCTTAGGTCCTATGTAAGTTTAAATGCTTTAAAAATGATGCCCACAATTTGAAAACTGACACTACTTTTACATTTATCAATTTCCAACATATCCTGGGAACTCGGAATAGTAGATCACACGCCATGGTTCCAGATTATCTGGGGTCATTTTCCTACTTTATCTCTTCATTAGATTATGCTTAGTTTGGGAAGCTTCTCAATTTTAATATTACACTACTCGAAGCACCTTGATTAGTGACTTCACTTAGTTTCCACAAGTTATTTCTTCCTTTGTGTATGTGTGCTAGGAACTGAACTTAGGGCTTTACATAGGCTACTAAATGTATCACCACTGTGTCGTATTGCCAGCCTATTATAACTATTTAAGTATTACTATACACACCCACACAAAAAACACTGAAATGAGTACACTGAAACATGTGTGTTTAAAATAGGTTTTGGGACTTAAAATACCTTATTTCTAAATGAAAATTGCTCAAGGTGAATTTCTTCTATTTGGCAATATTCCTGATCTTCCAGTAGCAGCAGATAACTGGGTAAAAATGCCCTTGTTTAGTCAGTACAACTGACCCTCAATATTCATGAGTCTTCAACAATGGCTGATTGAAAATATTTTAATTGTATTTGTGCTAAGCATGTGCAGGCTTTTGTGTCATGTTCCTTAAGAAACATAACTATGCACATAGCATTTACATATTAGATTTGATAAGTCAGCTGGACATGATTTAAAGTATTTGAGAGGATGTGTTCTTGCAAAACTGACATCTTATGCAAGGATTTTAACATCTGCAAATTTTCATTTCTACAGAGTCCTAGAAGCAACTCCCCCATTCACTGAAGAACAACCCATGTTCTTCACTCACTTAAATTCTATAAACTAACTACAATCTGGAGTGCTATACTATTCAAAGTAGCACACAATCCTATTTGGAGTGCCTTAGGAGGGCTTCTATCTTTATCCTTGAGAAAAGGTTGTTTCCTAAAAGGAAGTGTTGTCAAGATGTCTACCTTCACACCCAGCCTGGCCCTGGATGTTACAACAGCTTTATATCCAGGAACACCTGTAATTGTGAAAGCATCCCACATTAGTCTACCCACAGGTTCAGACATGTCCTGCACTACCATGTGTTAACACAGTCCAAAATTTATTTGGGAAAATCTGTAAAAAGCAAAGCATAGCTTGTTTTACATAGAAAAGTTAATTAATGTACCATATACAGAAGCTTTATTTTATCCCCTTTGTCTTTGAAATAAATACAGATACTTTTAATTCTTATTTTATAAGTGACTTATTCAAACCAAAAAGATTCTGGGCTTCAGCATCAGAAATGGTATTGATACACCAATCTTTATTACAGCATCATAGTAGGCAGTACAGACAGCAAGAAATATAGGCCCATTTTAAAGTTAGCATGGAAGAATGGGTCAGTCATTTATTCTGATTTCTATAAAACATGCTTCTGCTATTAACTTACAGTGCTTTACCACCCGAAAGATTCATAAAGAGCATCTTTGCATGTGTACTTTGTTAAATGTTGCTCAAGGTCTGTTATAAATCCATAAGCTAGATTCCTTACTTAAGTATTTACCATATATTCAAGGGATGGCTTATTATTTTTTTTAACTTTGTCAGCATTACCCTTGCATATGTGGGAGGAGGTAATACCGATGCAGGTAATGAATCCTCCAAACAGGGACAACCAGTTATTCCCTCAGTCTCCTTTGCACCACATACATCCAACTGCCACTAATTAACTGTGGGGTGTAATTTTATTTTCCAGGTTAATCCATAAGTTCTATAACAGAAGGATTCAGCCCTGGTTTTATTCTGTTTTACAAATGGCACAATGCATAATGATTTTTCATCAAGTAAATATCTGTTGAATGAAAATTATGTGTTATGGATTAATTTAATAGTCAGTTTAGATAAGCGTCAGAGGCCGTAAACATTAGTAAGTGATGAGGGAAAGTTCTGGAAGAGAACTGCTCTGCACATTGAGCCTTCTGGGAAGACTGATGAGTGAAGATCATGGAATGTTGAATGTTGGACTGTTGCAGGTCCAGAATCTGATTACATTTGTATTTACCCCCAACACCCAGTAGCCACTCCTTGACTACAGACTTCTGTGTTTGACCCAGCACACACGTGACTCACAGGCAAAATGCTTTAACTAAGAGAACTCTAGTTTCCATCAACTAAAAGGCTAAGACTCCCATCCATAGCTGAAAGTCCCCTGCTTTGCTGCACCTAATGTTTCCAGCAATGTGTTTAAAAAACTCCTTTGTTTATTGCCTTTGTGGTTGTTCTGTAACAGAATCGGTCACTAAACTGCTACCCTGTTGAAACATGGAATTGGAGGTAAGCTGAATTATTATTCCTGGACCATGGTCACTCATTTGTCCCAAAATAAACTTCCTAATCCCCTTCGAGGTGAGAACTGTGATTTTTGCAACCCTAAAGAACAATAACAATGTCTGGGGTTTGGGGAGGAGTTACTGGTAAACAGTGGTTTCTTCAGGCAAAGGGTTAAAGAGCTAATGCTAGTACACAAACCCAAACCTGCCTGCGCATGCAGTCTTTCACATGGCAACAGACTACATATGAGAAAACAGGGAGACAGTGCCTGACATGCTGAAAAACTCTTTTAGTCTTATAAACTTACTTGAGAACCAGCATATATTTTAAATGGTATTTATCCATCTTCTTGTAAATCACTGTCACTAGGAACAGTTACCAGACCCTTCTGGGCTAGCCCCCTCAAGCCAACCTGGGCAAGCTCTTTGTCCATCAATCTCCTCCCAGACAATACATATTTCTTCACAGGCTAGATCCAACCAAGAAGTTGTTTCCAGGGCAGTGGAAATGTTAATAGCCAAAGCACCAAACATTTTTTTCTTTTGAGCTTTTCTTTTGTGATGTTAATAAGGAAGAGGGTTAAAAAACAAAAATCACCATGGTAATGAATGGAAAGCTGCTAAATCTGCAGGGAAATGTTAGGCTCTCAGAATTAAAATGAGGAGAACAGTAGTCCATTCCCAGTCTTCCACCCATGCAGGCAGCATCACCAAGACACGCACATATCTTTCGTCAGAACCAGACAGTCAGAAAGTTGCAACAGCTTAGATAGGCACTGTGTTTCATTCAAATCTATATTACTTAGGATTTCAAGTAAGAGTGAAAATAGAACATTTCACAGTACAGGTTTATGTATGCAAAGGCTCTCTGCCTCAAAGGAGGTCTCTTCCTCCACCCACATACACTCAAAACAGATCTATTCATTTCTTTAAATTCTAGTCTGGAAATGGCATAGTCTTCTGCTTTGCCCTCTAGCCTCCTTGGCTGACTATCGAAATCCACATCTTTTCCTATAGAAGTCTAATTATTAAGTAATTAAAGTTCATTTCATAAAGAGACTTATCAACTGGGAGGCAGACCTTATGGTTGGAAATATGCTTTGCTTTTAAATATTCAACGATGTGGTAGTGCTCCGCAATCGCCAGAGCAGAGTGGCTGGAAACACTGTTTGCTCTAAATTAAAAACTGAAGGTTATGTCCCCTCTAAGCAGGACCATGCTTGCCCTGCTCAATTGTCAAATTAGCTGACAGGCAGGGAAAAGAGGCACAGCAAAGATACTTCTCTAAATGCAGTCATCTTATGAAGGTGGTGAAAAGCAATAAGTTTCTTTATGGAATTTCTTATGTGGGTTGTTCTCCTGTTACTTTTGTGGGTTGTTCTCCTCTTCATCCTTGTGTCTTCCCATCTTCTTCTTTCTCTTCCTTCTCCGTCTCTTTCTGTCTGTCTGCCTGCCTGTATGTATGTCTCTGTCTCCCACCTCCTCCCTCCTTCTCTTCCATTTATATTGGAAAAATGACAGGCTCCTAGGTAGTTGCTGTAAGAGCAAATGCTGGAATATGGATTTACACTGTAAATCCAGGAAGCTTGTTTGTTTCAGGCATACTCCTCCATATGTAATTTTGTCATGTTAATTGAACCACATACAGATGCAATAGAGGAGATACAAAATGTAAAGGAAAGAGGCACTCAGTAGCAGCTTATATGCCAACTCCACAATTTTATTATCAAAAAGGAACTCTTTACTAAAGCCAAAAGACAGTCAAGGAAAACCACACAATCTTTCTTGGGTTTGTTGCAGGTAGCATACTCTGAGGAGCTGACACAGAAACAACTGATCAGAAACACCTCATCAGATACATGACCTGGAAGCCTGTGGTAGTCGGGTCTCCTGCATGCTAGTGACCAAAATGCAGTAGGAGGGCACTGCTTCAAAGTTCACCTTGCAGTACTGCTAGATTCTCTCCTAGTGGACCTTCAAATCCAGAGTTGACCTCTAGATTCTTCTATCTGTGATGCCCTGAATCACAGCACTATTGTAGGAGTGAGGACAGAGCACTCTCTCTGTACAGATAGGTTCTAGAAAGCTACTACACAAGAGAAGCCAGCAACTCCAGAGACGGATTCCAGCAGCCAGCAACTCTGCCCTGGAGAGTGTTACCAGGGACAAACTATACTTGTATGTTAAATGGGCCCCCTCCTCCTTCTGATTGCATTATCTGCCATCGAAGGAATCCTAGTTGTGCATGGCCCTTCCAAGTCTTTATTAAACTCATCACAATGGAGCACTGGGGAGGCTCAGATAGTAGCACTTCAGTAACTCTCCTGTCATCCATCGGGGTACTACATAATATCTATTTCCAGCACAAGATTAAATAAGGAAGATTTTCCAGGTCTTTCTCCAACTGAGAAAGTATTGTCTTCCAAGATATAGATCTTCCATAAAATATAATGGAATTGTATAGCATATCAATGCCGTTATTCTGTGTTAAAGTTCGCCTAGATTGCTTCTCAGGTGAAACTGAGTAACAATCATGCAGAATGGTAACCAGCTCTCAAATTAGCTGTGCTGACATTATCTTTGATTGCTTAAATTGGTCATTTATCTTCATATATGCATGGAGTCAAATGGAAACTCGTAATTTATACAAATCAATTAGGTATTTGACTGTTTAACCTAAAAATGCTGTGGGTGTTATTTAAAATAAAAACTTGTGCAGAAAGTCATTACAAATCAAAAATATAAACACAAGCAACATTATATAGTAATTTGATCTGCCAATATTTTAAGCCATTTTATAAAGAAAACTAGACCAATTAATATGTAAATTGATGCCAGTCTGAAGATTAATTTGGCGGTACAACAGTTTAGCCAAAAACAATTACTTCTAGGAGTCTACCAATAAGTATTTGAAGAAAAATATTCAATATATAAACATATTTTGTTCAATGTGAAAATTAGAGATTTGATTAGCTATAGCATCACTAATACTATGGAAACTTCTTGAAAATATGTTTATATAATGGAAGAAACCATCAGTTCATCAAAACAAGTGAAACACAAACCCTTAATATTTTCATTGAACTTCAGTCCACATAGTGTTGTTGTCAACATCGTTGTCACAGATCTCTTTCCCCTCATACATATTTTTGACTACTTAGAATCTTTCTTTAGATATATCATTATCTTAAAGATTTAACTTTCTATTTTGACATAATAATGATATTTAAGTTTTCTACAGTGAAAAATAAAC
This sequence comes from Mesocricetus auratus, assembly GCF_017639785.1. NCBI lineage: Eukaryota > Metazoa > Chordata > Mammalia > Rodentia > Cricetidae > Mesocricetus > Mesocricetus auratus. The sequence goes on along the minus strand of NW_024429184.1, from coordinate 83,568,159 downwards.
TTTCCTAACAGTGGCCTCTGAAGTCTCTAAAAAGAAGATGGGGCCCCACAACAACAAATCTACCTGGTCAATAACAATGCCATTAAGCCAATAAACACCACTCAGAGATCAGCTTTGAACTACAAACTACCCAGGTGGAATTGCCCAACTGTTCAGGTCAATTCCAAGGTGGTTAACTGAGATGGTCCACCTTCTTACAACACTCTAGCCAGGACTTCAGATAAGACTTACCCATTACTCAGAGACTGGCTGCAAATATTATAGCTAGTCCTCATGAGAATCAACAATTGTTTTACTTTTTTGCTTTTGTTTTTATAGGATCTCAAAGAGATACCGCTATCCCCTCTCCCAGACAGCAAGAAATAATTCTAAGAACACAACACCCCGTCTCCCAGGTGGTTTTGGTTTTTCTAAGGGTTTGATAATTGTCACCTGTAAAGTGTTGGTTATAAGTTGTTATTGGAGTGTGGGCAGAATTATAGAAATTAGACTCAGAAATCTCATTTGGCATAGAAAAAAAGGGGAATAGATGGGAAAGAATAATAAGGTAGATCTTTGTATCTACTTGTAAACTATATTAACAAGTATTAATTATATATAACTTGTTTGGTATGGATTCTTATATATTGATACCAATATAAAATTATTTTTGTATTCCTGTTTAAGATAATTTGGATATTCATAAAAATTCAAAATTGTATTTCTCATATTAAATATGTTCCAAATTGTGTTTATGATATTTTTGTATTTTAACACAAATGTAAAATTATTTTTGTTATACTGTATGCATGTTCCTATTTCTGTTTACGATATCTTATATACTGATGCAAATTAAGGATTTTTTTTATTTTTAAATTTAAATTTAGATTAGAAACAAGATTGCTTCACAAGTCAGTTCCAGGTCCCTCTCCATTTCCCTCCCCTCCTCCCGTGCCCTCCCCCAGGCCCCCCAATATCCCCTCATTTCCCCAGGGAGGGTGAGGCCCTCCTTGGGGGTGTCCATAGTCTGTCATTTCAACCAGGGCAGGGCCTAGACCCTCCCCCAAGAGTTCAGGGTGGGAGTGCATCTCACATTGTTGGATGGGAGTCCAAAGTCCATGTGTATACTCGGGATAAATGCTGATCTATTGCCCAAGGCTCAATAGATTACCTAGGCCTCCTCACTGACACCCCCATTCAGGGGGTCTTGATCAGTCCCATGCTGGATTCCCAGGCATCAGCCTGGGATTCAAGAGTTAACCCTTGTCAGGTCAGCTGTTTCTGGGGGTTAATTAAGGATATTTTTTGTCATATTTCACTGTGCATGTCTACCTCTGATTTAGATATTTTTATATATTGTCACAATATTGAGATCATTGTCCTTATGCTGTACATCTGTTTGAAGATGGTTTTTATAATGTGAGGCTTTAGTTCTTAAACTATATAGGCTATTAAGAATTACAGGTTAATAGTTACCCATGTTTGTCATGCTTGTAGTTATGTTAGTTGGGTTCTCTAGATGCACAAGGATTAATCTATTAGATAGGTAATTTTCAAACACATTAAGACCTATAGAATATGGCATTTAAATGGTTTAATAGCTTAGAATTCTGTTGACATGAAACACAATCACTCCTGGCAACACCAATCTTTTCCACAGAGGATGTTGAGCATCAAGAAAGCTCCACATGGAGGGTGCTTACTTCTTGGAAAAATTGGTCTATTTGGCAAAGATCTGCCCTTGACTTGACTGCTGACAATAAGTATGCTGTCCAATCAGGACAAGCAGGATACAAGGAAAAGCAATTGCTGAACCTTTCAAAGACAGGATAGGATAGTCTTTCAAATTTTCCTGCTTCTGAAAATGGTCTGCCAGATATTTAGGCATTTAGCCAAAGTTGGTTGCCCCAACACTGCAGAGATACTTTGGGTGACTATCCAATCATCCAGCTGTTTCTGTTATTTCTTGCATCTTTTAGAAGTCAATTGTTTGTAGTCCTGATTGCTCAGGTAATATTATTTTCCTTTCCATGTCTTTGATGTGGTTGAAGATTATGTAGTTATAGTTACAATCCTCTTATATCTTAGCTAGGACATAATAGGTACAAGAATTAGACTCTCAAGGATAGGGCAGCTATTGGAATACACTCTGTGTTTTGCCAATTACTTATGGCCTGGACATTTAGAATGTGTTTTTTGCTCGATGTTGTTCTTGTTGTTTGTAGTTCCATCTTTATTCTAAACAATGCATTATAGTTGTTCTTGTTGAAGATAATTTTATATTAGGATTATATTAGAACATTCTTATTTAGAAAAAGGGGGAAAGTGTTTTGTGTAGGATTCTGATGCATTCAGTCAATGATCTTCAGGTCAGCAAGCCCTAGGACATGGTCTTGTTTGCATACATAACCACTTAAAAGGTGAGGGGGAGAAGTCTCTCTCTCTGTCTCTGTCTCTGTCTCTGTCTCTGTCTCTGTCTCTGTCTCTGTCTCTCTCTCTCTCTCTCTCTCTCTCTCTCTCTCTTTCTTTCGGTTGGAAGCCAGAACAGCAGGACACAGCAACTGGATAATGGTGAGCATCTAATCCATCCTGTATCAGTGAGTGGTTAACCTCACTTTATACCTAAACAAATTCTTGAGACCCTTTAACAGATTCTCATGGGTTCATACCACATACCACAGACCACTAAGCAGTAGCAATTACAATGACTCTTGGGCATTTCCAGGTCATTTGCTTTATTCCTTCAATCATTAGTTTCTTTAATCATTTGTTCAATGTAATGGCTAATTTTCTAAGTCACGTTGAGCATGGACTTCCAGACATTTGGCCAGTGTATATTTTAGGTGTGTTAATCAGGGTTTTTTTTTTGACATGAAGATGACAATTTAATATAAAATTGAATAAGGAAGTGTGTCTTCTACTTAGAGCTCATCAGAGACCTGTTTATGGCAGGAGGCAGAGGCAGTAAACATCATTTTATGTGCCCGCTATACAAAAATTGTCTTTTCCCTGACTTTGAACTCAGATTGGAATCATTTGTCCATCCTCTCCCTCCTTTAAACTTTAGATTCAAACAAATAAAACCATCCTGCTTTCTGGGATTGAGCATGTCAACTGAAGATCCTGGGAATTCTTCACCTTCATAGGTATATGTTGTAATACCTTACAATTAAATCCTTTCCTTGAAAAATATAGATTTGACATTCCCCAAATAGTAAATATGTATACATTTGAACACTGACATACAACACCATCTAAATAAATGACACATAATTACTAAAAATATTGTATCATGACTGAAATCTGTGTGCATCCTTAGGCCATATCACTAAAACATTATATATATATATGTATATATATATTTCTGAAATAATTCAGAAATCTGAAATTTTTATGGTCCCAAGATTCACATTCCTTATTTTATGTATCAAATGCACACTCAACAAAAGTTCTGGGGTCCAAAAGAGGATTTATCTTTGTACCTGTACTACTTGTCTTTGTCCATTTCAACAAATGATACTTCTTTATTTTATCACATAGGTCCTTGCTTGATGATAAAAGAAAATACATGAATAAGCTAATGCAGAATGATCCTTAGAGATGTTTTTGTAAGGCAATAATTAGGAACAAAATTTCAAATTTGTAAAATATAAACAGGTCTTGAATAATGAATAGGAGTATACAAGTTACCCAACATTCAAGAGAGAAGCAGCACTGTAGAAACCATGCCTCTAAGGAGCACACAAAGTTTTGAATAATTAAATAGTTCAATAAAATATGAAGAAGCAGAGAGAGAGAGATTTTCATATGTTCCTTGGCTTTGTGTGTGTGTGTGTGTTTTATATTGTTGTTTTCTACTGTTTTGCAGAGCTCAGGACTGTTCTTGATTTTCACCAAAGTTGTACTGTTTTTAACTATGAAGTATTCCACAGTGGTAGAATCTATGAACCTTGTTTCCATATTATTTTCTAGGTATACAGACACACAAATAAACGTTGAATGGTTTCTATATTAATTAACAAACAATTAGTGTCTTACATTCCATGACACTACACAAATGTGTTGTATGACATGTGTTACCTCTTAGTAGTTACACTGTCATACAGTAGCTTTTCAGGAATGGGTTAACCTCCTGAATTGTGCATTTGAGGACAAGAGGAGAGACCTTGCATGAGTCATGTTTTCAAAGTGGAACAATTGCAAAGACCCAACAATAGCAAAACCTATAAGATGGAAAATGTGTCAAGAAAATTAGTTATTAGTTCCCAAGATTATCTTAACAAGAATTTACACTGTGAAGATAGTTATAAATTTAATTGAGTTTCTATTACCCAACTAACAACATCAAAATTTTCTAATTGAAATTAAGCGTCACTCAACAAGAGGGAAATAATGTCTGTACTGTAAATCCAGCCAACTACCATGACTGATAAAGTCATAAAACTCCTACTATCATAAAACTCCTACTATTTAAACCAGTATAAATTTAATTGTATTTAAATGCTTATCCTAATACCTAGAAATGAGTATGGCTCTAACCCCTCATCTAAGAAGTCTCTTTTAGAAGCAGATGGAGAATGTTACATAAAATAAGAACTAGTTAAAATGCAGACTATGAATTTCCCAACCTTACTTATTGCATCCACCATGCAACTCTACACCTAAGCTTCAGGGAACATCATAGAAGATGGGGTGGAAAGATTGTAAGAGTCAGAAGACCAGGATAGATGGCTTCTATAGCATGACAGAGAAGCTAGACCCATGAAATCTCAACAACCGGGTGTCCTAAATAAGACCTATATAATCACAATAACTATTTACAGGTCATCATGGATGGAGAGAGTCTCATGAGGTTCTACTTCTAGATGCAGGATATCAGAAAAGTAATGATTGCTGAAAGAGGAAAGAACAACAGTCTTCTCCAGGGACAAATCCTTGACAAAATTTCCAATCGCAAATGGTCATTTTAAGCACATATCAGAAAATCAACATTAAGTGGACTCTCTCTCTCTCTCTCTCTCTCTCTCTCTCTATATATATATATATATATATATATATATGTGTGTGTGTGTGTGTGTGTGTGTGTGTGTGTGTTGTATGTGTGTGTGTATGTATTGAGAGAATGTAGGAAGTAGGTAGGTCATACAAGATCATAAATACAAGATCATAAATATAAGGTATAGTGTTAAAAAAAACATCTCTCCACTGATAGTTCCTGGTAACATTTTTCCCCTCCTGGTTGATTTAATAGTAATACCTGCCTCTCAATACATTTTTCCAGTCAAAGCAAATATCTGAGTCTTGTTCGGAATCTGTAGACAGAGTCAAATAAAAGAACAACATAAATGGGACAAATTTCCAATGTAGGCATGTAGCAAGGCAAGTAAGATCACCTCAAATCATTTATTTTAGTGTATAATTTGTAGGGGAAAAAAGCCTGAGCTTACTTCCCTGAGCTCAAAAGCCCACCAATCTCTGGGGTTCTCTCAAATTCAGGACTTCAAATTCCACCAAAACATATCCTGGAAGTCTTTACCCTGGGAAACTCTGCCACCAAGAACCCTATTTAAAGTCTCCCACTTAGTTCTTTGCTGTTTCTTGCCTGAACCGAGGCAGTCACCTTCTTATGTCTTTTCCAATAAATCCCTTGTGTGAGATTTTTTACATGGTGTGACTCCATGATATTCCTTGACTTCCTACTGCCAGGATACCTTTGTCCTCATAGCTGCAATACTTGCATTGAGGATGGCTTCTCAGAGCTGCGACATAATTCATTAGAGTTAGCTTGAAAATGCTTAAGAATAATACCATGGATATAAAAATAAAAATCCATTTTTTCTTGTCATTATTTGAAAAGTGAAACAAAACCTCTCCTGCAAATAGTAATTAAATTCTAGACTTCTAATAAATCTGTAATTTAATCTTGATTTGGAAGTACCCACTTGGGGAAGCATGTCACTAGTAAAATGCTTTTGAATGTTGTGTCTTTGCACACCACAAGGATAATTAAAATAATTTTATTTACCGCATGTCTTATGTGTATGTGTTTGGAAGGGATGTATGTGTGCTCACACTTGTCATGTATTCACACTAGTGTGGTTGGGAATGCATGGGTCATTGTATACAGATACAGCTACAAAAGCATGATCCAGGATCCTCTGTGACCCTTGCCTTACTGACTTAAGACAGGTTAGTCAGTGAGCTCTCAGGATCCCCATAATAGCTGTTTTATACACATGGTATTTACTATTCCTCATACCTCCACGAAGTCATTTCTAAGTAAAAAGATGTCAGAAAGTTTGAAAATAGTAAATCACTATGTTAGACAACCTTTCAGTTTTGAGTTCATTGTCCTGGGTCCAACTCCATCATCTGAAACTGGTGTGTGGAGATTTATGGAGTGTGGACATATATATCTGGGAAGTCAGTTATATTTCTTTGATGCTTCCAAGAAAGAGCAGAAGTAGACTGCAGTTGTGTTTGGCAGAAACTAAGTCATTGACTCACAAGAGAAGAACCTAATACTGGTCTGGAATATTATGAAAAGAAAGTAGTCAATAAATATAACCAAGATGCAAAATTTGACAAACTCAAGCTAACTTGAATAACTATACCATTGAATGAAATTATGAATAATTAACTGTCATTTATTTTGACTTCACATTATTTTATAGTAGCTTTCTGTGATTAATTGACTCTTCAGATAGGACATTAGCCCTCAAGGAGTAACTAAATTATTGCTATTTTACTCTCTTAGCATTTTAACAAAGACAAAATCAATCATCTAAATTCAAATCAGTTTTCTTTATGCCATTCTCTGCCAAGTTATTTAAATTTACTTTTAATAAAACCTTGCTCTTTTAGAAGAAAATTCTATGTATTTACTCTTCTCCTGGCCTCAGTAATTGAGGCCTTAAGAGTATTAAGAATGATTTATAGACACTTCTATATCAGAATGGCATCTGAGACACATATTGCTAATTGATTGTAATTTTAGTGTTTCATTTGAGGAATTTTACTAGTTAACTGATTACTATGTATAGAACTATCTATTAAGATAAAGATGTCAGTAGAGTCCATCAGTCTGAGAACATGATGATTGATGGGTGGTATACATCTTCAAGCTAACATTTTGCCAGCATATTTACAAAACTTATAACTACAAATGCTAAGTTCAATAATGAGAATGACATGCCACTCTCAATAACTCAGAGTTATTTCCTTAATTTTTTATATTCTTACTTATTTTTGGGTTTTTTAAGATGTTCCAGTTCTTATCTTCCATTAACTCCATATTAATAATCATACCCTATTTTAGCAAACTCCTAAATATAGCAACAAGTTTTCCCATCTACCTGGCCACCTTTGTTTATTCTTCTCTCGTTCCTCTGCTAGATTACTTCCTAATTCTTATCTCACAAGCATGGGTTTGGCTAATATTAGTTCTCAGATCTTAGTTATGTCATGCCCATCAACAAGTACCTTCTGAGGATACAGCCAAGATGTCTGGACTAAAATCATCCTCCTAGACACAGAGCAAATATTTTCTTTTTTGTTCTGATACTTCAGAATTTACAAGCATTTGTATCAATTAGTAAGTGCTAGAACCTTACTGTCTGAATAGAGTCTCTATTGCTGAAATTAAAACACCACAATGAAATCCAAGTTGTGGAAAAAAAGGGTTTATCGGGTTTATACTTCCACACTGTAATCCATCACTCAAGGATGTCAGGACAGGGACCTGAGGGCAGGAGCTGATGCAGAGGCTGTGGAAGGATACTGCTTACTGGCTTGCTCCCTGTGGCTATCTCAGCCTACTTTTACATAGAACCCAGAACCACCAGACAGGGGATGGCACCACCCATAATGGGTTGTGTTCTCCTCCATCAATCACCAATTAAGATAGCTGAGTTTTATGGAGGTATTTTTCTCAAACATGGTTGGTTTCCTCTCAGATGACTATAGTTATCTCAAGTTGACCGCACACTCACTGATATGGCTCCCATTCCTTCCTTTCTTCTCTGTTCTCTCCATTGCAATTCACCATGTGAAAGGAAAGGATTCATTACTCTGTATTTCTGTGAAAATTAGCAGTGTCTTACACAGAAAAGACCTCAAAGATAGCCTTTTGAAAAATCTTATCACTCTAAGAAGTAATTGTCTTTGTTTGACTCACTTAAACAAAGGACCATCTGGTAAGGAAACTCAAAAATAGTATGCTTTTTTTTATTCATCTTTTAGTTCAATTGATGGATCCTTTTTATTGCGGGATATTTTATGGTAGCCTCTGAAAGGTTCAGGCATTACTCTGGCCTGCCCTGTTACCTGGCAGGATGCACTCAGGCAACAGTCTGGCCAGCCCAGAGTTCCGTGAGAACCAGGCAGGTGCAATGGACCCCTTTAAAGGACTGACCCCTGCCTGGTTACGCTCTCTTCCTCTCTTCCTCTCTTCCTCTCTTCCTCTCTTCCTCTCTCTTGCTCTCTTACTCTCTTGCTCTTGCTCTTACTCTCTCTCTCCCTCTCTTATCTCTCTCTCTCTCTCTCTCTCCCTCTCTCTGCTCTGCACGGGTTGGTTACCTCTCACGCCCCTTTTCCCTCCCAGTCCACCAATAAACTCCACGTGGGATCATTGAGTCGCGGTCTGTGTCTCCTTACTGGATAAACCTAAACATTTTAACAACAGCCTCAATTTGCAGAAAAATCTCATTATTGAAATTTGGACTATATAATGTGTAATAATTTATACCATGTGATGTTTGGTAAGAACAGAAATCATATAAACTAGATATAATATATTTTATATGTTTTGCAGTTGTCTTTCTTGATTCTAGAAAATAAGGCTTAATTATTAATTTAAGTATTTATTATTATTTAAGTATTATTTATTAATCTTGTTAGTGTTGATATCAATGTCTGTATATCTTCCCAAAATAATTTAGTAAACACATTGTAGGTGAGAAATATGGCTTTGTTCTTTCTATAACCTAGCTCAATGATCATAGAAAGTTAGCAGGGTCTCAATGGTAACTGACTGATGGTTTACTAAAAAGTTCAAGCGTTCATCTATTCTCTTCCTCTAACCATTCTGCCCTCCAATAATCATCTCCCATAATTTCTTCAACTTCAAGACTGATTTATGAAACAGAGAGGAAGATGAACAAATCTTACATCCATCACTTTAAGGATAGAAGTGTATGCCTGGAGATGTACCTTGGTTGAAGGAGTACCTATTTAGTGTCCATGGAGTCATGACTGAGTACAGTGGCCACTGTGATTCCAGCCATTGGGATGCAATGGCAAGACTACAAGAAGTTCAAAGTCATTTAAAAGTCAATCAGTAAGTTCCAGGCCAAAGACATGAGCCCCTAAATAAAGAAACGAAAAAGATGGTTGAAGCTGTATACACCAAATATACCCAATAACTTTTTTAATAGAAAAATATATGTTGGTATAAAAACAAATGCTACTAACCCCATTTTTAGTTCCTGTTTGCCAAGCTTACAGATTGGAAGCATTGTGAATCTGAGTGCATATCTAATATACATTTATATATTTGAATATATTTAAGAAATATGGTTGTGTGTGTATATAAATATGGGAATGTATATTTATGCAATTCTCACAAAATATGCATATTATATAATTAACAGCATTTTTGTTTTTTAGGCTACAGTATAAACTTTCCCTTCCTTTTTCATCTTCTAAATACTAACATATACTCTTTCCTATTCTCTTTCAAATTCATGCCCTCCCTTTTCATTAATTATTGTTACATACATATATGCACATGTGCATGTATTCCTAAATATGTAAGTAAAATCTACTCTGTCTGTATAATGCTACTTGAATGTAAATATTTTTAGGAATGACTATTTTGTATTGGATAATCAATTGGTGAGCTCTTCCCTGGAGAAGACTACTTCTCTTGTTCTCAGCATTCCTTAGTTACTGGTAGATCATTATGTAGAGTTGAGACTTGAGAGCTTTTCCACTTCTGCATTAGCATGTCTTCTGGTACATGTGTTTTCTTTAGGCTCATGTAAATAGAACTTATTTACATCACATATATTCCTTCAAATATATATGCTTAGCTATCAGAGTCATTAGGGAATCCCCCAGGGAAGTCACAATCTTATCAGTGCATTCATAGCTTCTGAAAAGTAATTTTAAGTTAAGTAACTGAAAAGATTAACAAAATTTTTGCTTCCTTTTTAGTATTTTTCTTTTTCAGTCAGTTTAATTAGAACTTATTTCTAAAATTAAGCTGCCTCAGTTCTCTTCTTTAAAGAAAGGGTAATCAGTTTGCAAATCTCAAGACTGTCCACAACAGGTTGTGTAATGATTCAAATCCATCAGAGATGATTCCTTATTATTCACACCAAGCTGAACTGCTAATTTTCAGAGATAAATGCACCTGTGGAAAATAAATCATATCTTTAAATTGTATTATCCAGCAACAAGACCACATACTGTTTTCTCCTTGTTGTTAATACAGAAATCAGAGGGTGTAAATCTCTTCATCTTCCTGTCAGCAGTTCTGGCCAGGGTGTTAATGGCCTGCAGCCCAGAAGTTGCATAGGCTCCTAGCCAATCAGTGGTGAAACCATTTAATTGGCATTTCAAACAGGAAGCACAGGGGTAGAGGGTGGGAAGGGGCTCAATGCTAATGCATGTAGATGAAAAGACATTTTCTAATCTCCAATTAAAATAAGAGATCTTATCCTTTTGTGATATAAAGTGGGTTAAAGAGATTCATTTAATTTATGAAGTGGGAAAGACATTTCTCTTATTGAAAGGATATTATCAATGTCTTAAATATCTTTTCAAATGAATAAACTCACATTCCCCCAGCTAAGAAGAAAGTAGTCTTGTTTTTCCAACAAGAATAAGAGAGGCTCCCTGCATAGAACCAAATGGGTCTAAGGCCAGATGGTATAACAGGCCCCCAGACCTTAACACAACTGAAGACATATTAGAGGTTCTATTCCGACCTTAAAATCCAGCATGTAGGACCCAACATTTATCAAAATGGAAACAAAGACCTAATCCATCAAAGACCTAGTCCATAGTTCCAGGAAATCTCTGAACTAACTAACCTCGCTCTTTGGTTTCTACAGTCCTGCTTCTTGCTAACTAAGTGTGACAACTAGGATATGGTTTTAGTTCATTAAAAGACAAAGGGCTATAAGGCTCAGGGCTCTGTGATTTGGGAAAGCTCCTGGTGCAACCTGTAGCCAGCAATAAAGTCTCTTTTTTTGGTTGTAAGAGTGTCCATATGTTGATGTCTGGCAGGCTTATCTGAATACAGTTGTTCTCTTGGACTCTGGGTGTAAACTACCTCATTCTTGGGTGTTGGGAATCAGAAAATGATAGCGCCCCTAGGCATTCCAAAACCTTGAAGTATAGAACACTGAAAGTCTCAGCATTAGTCTTGGGTTTTCTATTCTCTACTACAGCCCCCATTAAAATGACTCATGGAGAGCAGAATCCTTGTTTTCCAACATGGATCACAGAAAATAAGACCTCTTTTTAGAAAAACAAGCAATGAAGTCAAGAAATGTCATTCCCTTCATTCTTCTTCCTATCTTGAATACAGTCATTCCAAGGATCCTGTTTTATATTAGAAGGGAGCAAGGACATGCAGGCAGTCGGTGAAAATGAGTAGCCAAGCCTGACTGCACTCCTCCTCCTCATTCTATCACCATTCAATATATGTTATATTCAATTAATTTCTACATAACTGTCCTTTCTTTATCAGCTCTTAACCATAAAGCAGCTGCTTTACCTAAATTTAGGGATTTTTCCCCTAAAGTTGCCTATGTCATGTAAAATTTGGCTTAAATAAACCTATTTACTTATTCATTCATTCATTCATTCATTCATTCAGTTATTTAGTGTTGTTAACTCGTTTTTTGTTACTGGCATGTTGGCAAATTATCATTATGGTTTCAGACACATACTGGATTAAAATGATGGCACATTAACAGTAATTGTTTATAATGGGCTATATGATGGCATTGGGGAATTTCAACTCTTGATATCTCAGGGGAAAAAGAAATTTTAAAGTTGAGATAAATAGTTGCTTAAAACTATAGCTTAATTCCAACATGGTTTCCTTTAGGTTTAACTGAATAGCATTAAACAAAATACTATGAGCTTTTTTAGGAATTACCTACTATTTTTTCCCTCAGATGATAGGGAGTTGTGGAAAAAACACAATTTAAAGCAGTAGCCAACACTAAGGGTAAAAGATGATTGTGACCATTCTCTAGGTAAAAAACACTTGTTTGTACAAAGGAGGGAATGAATGCATGGTCCTATAAACTAGCCAAAAGCCCTTGCCTAGGGAGATCATAGTCCCTAGAGGGGAATCTATTATAGAGAAGTGACTATGAAGTAGCCTGCCCTAAAATAAGGCATCGACACCACTCCACCTTTAGTGCTGACAGTATAATAGAAATAGGGAACAAAAGAAAGATTCAGAGGATAGGAGGGAGTGCTGAGAAAGATGTTACAGAGCTATTGGATCAGAAACTCACAGCAGCTGTGGTCACAAAGACAGGCCCAGCACCACTTCATCAGAGACGAGAGAGGTGAAGCCCTACTTCTTTCTGAGGAACCACTGTGGATGCTGTGAGAAGGGATATCATTTTTCTTCAGCTAAATAACCAGTGATAAGTTGTTCATGCTTCATTAACTAACTTTTCTCACTCATGCTAATGAAATCAACCCTAATTAAAGTCAGTGACCATGCACACAAAACGACATGAATGTAAGAGGCAGGACTTGGTTGAAAGAAGGTTTTCAGTAGGGCAGATAAGAGATGGTAATGAGGATGGGATTATAAACAACTGAAGTTCATTGTGTGCATTTATGAAATGTCATAAAATATAAGAAGAGAGAAGATAACAAGTTTGATTCTCCATTTGTACACATATAACCCAGTGATAGCATGGAAATAAATAATTGACAATGTTTTCTAGATTTCATTTAGTATAAGGACAGATGAGCCCACATTAATTAGTGCTAAAGTTGTAGGGTGAGAACAGGATTGCAACAACATCACAAACTTTCCAGAAGATCTTAATTGGAAATCAAAGACAGTCTTGGACCTAAAATACCTTCATCAAGTTTCTTGCCTTTAATTTAACATACATTTATCACAACTACTTCATTGGAATCTAATCTGCTCCAAATGTACTTGAAGAGCCCAGTAATGTGCAGAAGCTTCCATCTATGGTGGGAGGCATACAAAGATCACTAGCCAAGGTTATCCCTTCAATTCATCCATGGTAGGAGGCATACAAAGATCACTAGTCAAGGTTACCTCTTCATCTACTTTATGTGACCCAAGCTGAAAATGGCTGAATGAAACAGTTTTTACAGGAATGATTTTTCTGACATACGAACCTTAATGAAATTTAAAATACAGTGCCAAAAAAAAAACCAAAGTTTAACTTGGATACAGCTATGTCTATTTACTTAACTATTGTCTACGGCTGATTTTGAACAGCTAGAATAGAGTTAAGCTTCAGTAATGGAGAGATGTTTTTAGACAAACAGAAATGCATAATATCTAGTTTTATAAAAGAAAAGATCACCAACCCTTGCATATGGTAATGTTGATTCAGGGGTTCTAAATTAACCAATTAATTTCATGAATGGTTGGTCAGTGGCACCTGGAAAATGATAAGCCAAACTTGTGTATTTGTTCTTTGAGATCAATTGTGCCAAAAGTATATCATTGCTTAATACCTTAAATTTCCAACTAGACACAGCCCCAGAAGGCACTTTCAACCATCAAATGCAACTTTTTATGAACATAATAAAAGCATAAAAATGAAAAAGAATGGCAAAAGGCTTATGAAATGGCTTTCTTTCACTTTCCTTAGGTTCAATTTGATTTCCAGGGTTACTCAGCAAGCAACAAGTAATACAGTATTTGTTACATCAGCAGCTGTGGAATTTGCAGTGCCCAGTGTAACAGCTCAAGAATGGGAAACAGTTTCAGTGACTTCTCCTAGACTGAAATCAATGCAGTTTTCAGTTTTTGCTCCCTAGCCTTCTGTATTAAATGAACTAAAGATAGTATTAAAAATAGATGAATTTGTATTCATGTGGGTGTCATATTTCTAGAGTTGAGCATGTTTGGTCCCTTCACAATTATTCTAATAATATTTCCATGAATTTTGTATATTTGAGATGAACATCTTTCAAACACCTTCAGATTTTCTGGAATATTAATTTACCTCCAGATTACTTAATGAGCACCAACTATGGGTCAGGAATTACTTCTGGTGCCAGAGAGCGTATATTAATAAAAGTGATACAACTGAACAACCTAGTAAAGAAATATATACTCGCAAAAGAACTCATGCAATACATAAATAAGCAAAAGAAATATAAGACAGAGGGTATTGACTATGTGAATAAATGATTTAGAAAAAGGAGTTTAGGATGCTATAAGGAAATAGAAAAGGGTAGCCTAAAGATTATCACTTTGGTGATAAAACAAAGGACTTTGGAAGGGATTAAGAATTCATCTATTTCTGACCTATTCATCTTTAGTCTGCTCTTATTTGCTTCCCTAGATAGACCACAAGAACTAGAATCCTTTTTCAAAGCCAGTGGAATATAGAAATACTACCCTGGTTTTCCCTTGTCTTTTGGCAAAGAGCTGGCCATAAAGAGATTCTGTGATCAGCTTTATTGGATAGAAAACCATAAGACTCACTCCAGAAAACCCTGGGAGGGATGAATACTGCAGAGAGAAGCCAGGAAGAATAAAGATAACCTTGTGGGTTTCCCTGTTCAGCTGGTATCTTAGTTTCATTTCTGTTTAATTTTCAAAGGCAACCCCAGAAATAAAGTGTGTATTTTAGTTCACAATTTCAGGTACCATTTCTATCATATCAAGGAAGTCAAGCCAGAGACATGAAGCAGCCAGCCACATGACATCCCCAACCCAGAGCAGAGAGAGCCAGATATGGTAGAACACCCCTTTAATCTCTGCACTAGGAAGGCAGATAGAAGGGATCTCTGAATTCTACACCAGCCTGGTCAACACAGTGAAACACTATCTCAATAATACAACAGCAACAACAACTGAAACTGACCAGAGAGAAACAAATACATGCATGTTTAGTACTCTACTAGGTTTTTCTATGTTTTTACAGTCCAGAGCCTCAAACCAGGGAACTGGCTATCCACTTTAGACTAGGTCTTTACACATTAACTAAAGTCAAAGAAAAGAGAGAAAGAGAAAGTGAGATGGGGAAAGGAAGGAGGGATGGTGGGAGGGAGGGAGAATGGAAAGAAGGAAAGAAGGAAGGAAGGAAGAAAGAAAGGAACAAGGAAGGAAGAATGCCCAGACATATTCATAGGCAAACTTTTATCTGGACAATTCCTCCTTGATAATTCCTTCCCTGTCGACTCTAGGTTGCTTCAAATTGGCAATTTAAAATTAATCACCACAATTTGGATAATGTTAAGTGATGCTTTCTCCTCTGAAACAAATATATATAAATTTTTCAACAAACCTGAGCATAAAACCAGGTATTTCTCTTTGGGTTGCTGGGTTTTCATTTGAGACAGCACCTGTGTTGTACAAAACTGCAATCAAGTTCATTTTCTATGTTCTTGCTAACTTGTGTCTTGTGTAGCATGGATGACTAAGATCCTTATGAATGGTGAGGAAAAGAGGAACTTTCTGCTTCTACAGCTTGCAATTTGAGATCTGTGGGAACTCTAAATACATAGGTCAGGAAAGATCATATGGGATAATGAATCACAAGCATATATGTGCAGATAACTAAATGTGAGAACCTTTGGGGAACTGAAGATGAATGGGCCTTTGAAGGAAATAGGACTGGTTCAGTTATTTCTAGAGTCTTCCTAACAAGGAAGAAAAGTATATACCATTATTTCTTATCTGAGGAAAATGTAAACTGTGTTTACATGAGACATGGACACTATAGCAGATTCTAAGAATATGGTTTGTTCTTTGAGGTTCAGGAAATAACATATTTTTTTGACTAGCTGAGTTTAGAGGACTCCTTCCAGGATCGCATGGGTCTGGATAAAAGGACAAATACATTAGCAAAGCAAAAGAGCAGAAAATGTTTGAGCAACAGAGTAACATGTGAGCCCTGTGAACTGTTTCTCATACCATCTGTAAGGAGCCCAACTGTCTTGAGTCTCTTCTCCCTGGAACTTATCAACAAGAGAAAAATCTACCAAACCGTAGAATATAAAGCAAGTAGCCTCAGACTTTGTCAATAGCTTGGTCATTCCCCCTAGAAAAAACTACTTAATGAAGCTTCACCTGCATAAAGAGATTGTAATTGTTTATCGTACTTCTGCCCTTGTGTTATCCCCTGCCACCTTCCAACAGAGCTCCAAACCACGATTCTAATGAGGACAAGCTTTAGTCATCTGGTCCTTGTCTCATAGAATCCTCATCCCAAGATGTAGACATGTAATCGATTTATATGTCTTTTATTGTGGCTCACCCACCACTTCTCTTGTTCATATACTCCATAGTGTAACCATCCTATATTACAGTTAAGTTTCTCTCCAATGGAGGAGAGAGTGAAAACACGTTCATTTTAGTGTGCACACTAAACTCACAGAGTTCCGGAATGTTTCACAAAATTATTTTGGATTAGGAGTTCTTTTCTGAACAGGGTGTGGCAGACCCTGCAGAAAGGAATGAGAGATTCTTCACCAAGAATGTCTTAGGAGGTGAGGGACCCACTGGATTTCTTTAAAGCAACCTTATTTTCTCACCTTTAACTTCAATTTGTAGAGAAACACATCAGTTCTGGCTCATGAAGTTCAAGTATTTTTTTTCCAAATAAGAACCATGACAAGAGTAACAGAACAGCAAATCTGAAAAATCTACAAAACTTGTAAGGTTTCTAAGAGCTGAATACACTACTAGTACTGCTGCAAATGCTTTACTACCACTGGCAAATAAATCAGCGGTAGCCATCGGCACCAATGACAGCATGGATACTTTACACCATGCCATCTGCGACTGCAAACTTTATTTTTATCAATGGCTGATGATGATGCTTAAGTCCATAGTTGTCTTTGGTTCACTGTGACATTATTTTCTACATCTATTTCTTAGTGTTGTTTTGAGTGCACAGAGGATATCATGTTTGATGTTTATATTTCATATCTCTCCCTTTCAGAAAGAGGCAGACTAGTTGCAATGCAACCAGACTGTTGGCAGACAAATAAAAATGTCAAATTCAGTTGTCAATAATAAACAATAGATTTGAAAAATAGTCTTTGTATGTTCAGTGGAAACTTTTATTGAATTGGGCAAAGAAGAAAAGTACTATAAAATTTCTTCATAGTATGTTCTAATTATGTATGGATTATGATTTGGAGGAGGAAGTTGGGGGATTGCATGTATGTCAGGGGTGCATATGCAAGTTTGTGCATGCATGGAGAGAGAAGGCACATGTGTGAGATGCATGTGCAGTTAAGTGTGCATATTAACCCCCCCTCTCTGTGTGTGTGTGATCATATACGCATGCGTGTGTGTATACAATATCTCATTGGAATGGAACTTGACAAGTAAACTGAGTAGGCTGAGAAAACATTTTCTCTGATTTCCCAGTGCTGGGAAAACAAACAGTTCCTATTTCATGTAGTTAATTTAACATGGATTCTGAGACTTAAACTTGGGCTCTTAATGAGTCAACAAGGCAAGCACTTTTACAGGTTGCTTAGTTTTCTGGACACTATTAGAATGTTTTGACATATTAAAAGACCTTTATGACTATAGAGAGATTGCTCATCTTGAGTTAATTCTTAGAGACAAGAAAGGGTATTCTTTAATATCAAGCCAATCTACACCATGCTCCATATATTCCTACGACTGCCTCATCTTTATAAGAGGCAAGCAAGAACCCCCACTTATCTTCACTTCCCTGCCTTGCCTTTTCCATAAAACCCCCAAGACAGATGCTGCCCAACCTAGTTTCCATCACCTGTGGTACTGGATGGCATACTGTATCCATAATCTCAAGGACCTCTGGTAGTAATAAGTTTTGTTTTATCTTGAGGTTTTCCTTTGCCTACTCTTAAGACCCTTTCACTTTGAAAAGTACCAGATTCAGTATTTTAAACAAAAACAAACAGCTGCTTCTGTTGTAGTTGCTGTCAAAAGTCAAACAACTCCTTAGCATTAAGGAACCAAAAGAAGAGTTGAAATCAAGAGGTAAGGAACTAGATGTAAGTTCTGAAAACTTTTGATCAAAGGATATCCATCACTTCCTACTGTTACATTTTTTATAAAGAAGGATGCACCAAAACTTAATTATACCCTCAAAACAATCTTATTTTAGTATTTACATATCTTCAACTTAGTAAATTGCCAATTTTGATTATCAAAGGTACCTATGACAGAATTACTTTTCAGAACTTATATTTGGCTGCTATGAGAATCATATATGTATATATATATATACATATGATATATAAGTTAAGCAACTCTTTATCATTTTAAGTCATGCAGACAGATTTGTTTACCTATACTCATTAGTAATAATTTTTGAGATAAGAAGACATGGTTTAGCTCAACCCTTTGAGTTATACTAAGTGTTGATAGTATTTTGCATCTCATTTCCTAAGATCGTATCAGTTATTTGATCCACTGATATAACTTTCAGCTAGTTGCATTAAGTTCATGGTGTGTGTTTTACTCTCAGGGACACCTTGTATGCCATGATCGAGATCATTTAATTAGGGTTTTGTTATCATTTTTTTCTCTGATAATAATGAGGTCCCTTCTGTAAGTGTGATAGTCAGCTTCAATTGTGACAATATATAGTCCCCTGGGAAGAGAGACTCAGTGTGGGACTGTTTTGCTCTGAGTTGGCCCATGGATATGTCACAGGGAGGGATTGCTGTAAGCTATGACCCACACCAATGTGGTTGGCACTATCCCTAGGAAAGAGTCTTGAACTGTATAATAGTGAAGAAGCCAAGCCAAGCCCAAGCAGACAGGTGAGTGTGTATTGCTGTGGATATGATATGACTAGCTGTTTGAAGGCCCTGCCTTGACTTCCCCACAATGGCAGACCATAAACTGGAATTGTAAGCTAAAATAAACTCCTGTTTTTCAAAAATTAGTTTTGGAGGGAGTTTTTTAACCACAGAAATGAAATTAGAACATATATCTTAAGTTTGATAAAGTTGCTCAGTTTGTAGTCACTCATTATGTGGTAATTGAAAATGGATACAGCACAATTTTACTCAAGTGGAGATTCAAAATTGCCAAAACCAAATTCGTATTCAAGGATCTGCTTCTCTCTATGCTGCCCTCATCAAGAAATACAGACACTCCTATTCTGAAGCATCAATGTTTCTAAAATGTTTAATGGTATATGTTCTTTATTATATGATAGCTATTTTCAATAAAGGAGAATACTGGTACAGAAAAAATAATGAGGTCCCTTGTGATTGTTAAATTTCATTGTGCATATTCATAACACGTGATAATTGATTTCAAGGGTATATTCATACAACTGTATATTGAACATGTCTCCCTATACTCCCAGGAAATATGAGTTCCTTTTGCTCTAAAAATGAAGACATACCAGTACTGTTCTCTTGGGTATCAGAAAAATTAGCTCCGTGTGTAATATTTAGCAAGCTGAACTCAAAATAAAGAGGATAAAGAGGAGCCATGCTAAGTCTGGCTTTCCCTCTTCCCACTCCTCCCTCCTTCCATAGGAACAGCTTTCTTTGAAGCCTCTGCACTGTAGAAAGGCCAGATCCTCCAGATAAGGTCAAGAAAAATAACTAGACTTGACATCATAACCACAGCCCAGGCAAATGTAATCCAGGCAGTTTGTGTATTTTGAACCCAATCATTTCCCATAAAAATCATTTTCTCTTCCTCAAAAATGGCACACAACCTGCCTGTTTGTTAGAATTCAACAATCTTGTTCTTCTTTGTGTTTCATACTTGATATGTATGTCATGTATTTTCTCCTTAATAAATTTAAATGTCTTTGATTCTATTAATCTGGCTGCTGTCAGTTTATTTATAGACTCAAACCAACAGGTGAATAAAAAGGATTTCTTTTCCCTTCCCTACATTAAGTTAATGGAGGGAACAACAGAGAAATATCTTATAACACACTAAAGTATTTCAGGATATGTTCTGATGGGAAACTCCCCACTCTTGAGCTAACCAAGGAAAATCTTGCTGTTTCTTCCGTCTCTCATTCAGACTCAATCATTCACATCAGTAGAATCCATCTAGAATTTACTTGTGCAACCTATCATTTACTTTCACTGGGATACACCCATGTATTGTGTGGCAACTCTTTTCCTGGAGAGGTGCTACACATGCTTCTATGCATCTAGATATGGAGTCCATGACAGACTAAAATAGTGACACTAATGAAGTTCAACTTGGTGAACCAATCAGTTTTGTAGAGTAAGTGATTAATCACAGTAGCATAGTTGACTCACAGATAGCTACGTCATCAATACTCGTTCCAGCACAATGGTGGCTTACTAAAGTTGGGAACTGGAGCACACTGCATAGCCTGCAGGGTGCTCAACAATTTGGAAAATGATCTTTCCAGGTGCCTGTGGTCTAGCCTCCTCCAGGCAGCTTGACTGGTTTCTGCTTCTTCCAGACATCTGGTCTGGTCTGAGTGTCTTCTTTGCAGCTTGACCTGTCTGAGAGAGACTCTCAACTCCTATTGCTTTCTCTGGCAGGGAGGGGCCTCGTGAATCTGATTAGTGTTAGGAACTTCAGGAACCTATTTTAGGTTGTTTCCTTTCCTGGTTAAGGAATGACCCTGGAAGATGGAATGTTTCAGTCTTGGAGGGAAGGGATACACAACACCATGTGAACGATCCAAGCCAAATTAGCACTTTCCTACACTTATTCTCCTGTCTAC
The DNA here is from genome assembly GCF_017639785.1 of Mesocricetus auratus. Taxonomy (NCBI): domain Eukaryota; kingdom Metazoa; phylum Chordata; class Mammalia; order Rodentia; family Cricetidae; genus Mesocricetus; species Mesocricetus auratus. The sequence continues at coordinate 83,547,244 of NW_024429184.1, read as the reverse complement.
CTTTGTCTTAAATCAAAAGCTCCTGTTGATACAACATACCTTAATTTTAGTAAAACATTCAATGCATGACAACTTCCCAAGGCATATTTACCTATTTAAGCTGTGCTGTTGGCATGGCCAGATAGTTTTAAGTGTTAATACTTTGGTCCTAGATTAATGGGAAGGAAAGGTCTAAACCAAATGCTTTTGTGTCTAGACTATGCTGAGATGGTCTGTAAGCCTGCCGGTTGGTGTTTACATATTTTCTGTATCTTGATTTTATTTCCACAGCTGAGATACTCATTTCACATAGACCTGGGTTTATAGCTCATTGTAGAAGTGTGTAATTAACTAGACAGATTCGTTCTTTGTATGTGACTTAAACAAGAATGAATCCAGCAAACTTCACAGAGTAAAGAGAGAAATTTCTATCATCAACAATGACAGTTGTCACTTAGATTCTCTAAATATTAAAATTGTTTGCTTCTTTGGGGATAGATTTGGGGATTGAAGGGACTCTAACAGGACCAAGCATGGCAAGCTTGGCTCTGGTAGATCTTGTCCTTCCCTATTCCCTCTTGTTAGGTTACTTTCCCAAAACTAGCTACCAAGGTCTACTCTCTTATTTCACCACTTCCTCACCCTGAGGATGACTACCAAGGTCCAGCTAACAAAGTATTGAAATCTAGTCATCAAAAGCTCCCTTTTGGCCACCCCAATTAACCTGTCTAATAAAAATTAAACGATTCATCTTAACATGGGTTTTCACCCTTTACTTTTGTAAACTGCCATTTTCTTATGAGCCGTGACTATCTCCTCTCTATACAGAGGCAATCCTTTGTCCCTTCAGGACAAAAATGCATTCCTGTTTCTCCCCTGTTCCTTTCTCCTTTTCCCTAGCCTTCCTCTATCTCCAGTCTTTGTCTCTTATTCTCTTCTCATTGTTCCTCAGGGACAAATAAATATCCTTTGTGCTGAGAACTTGGCTTGAGGTTGTCATGTGCCATTATCCATCCATTCAGGAATTACTTCTGGGAAGATAATAAAGTTTTTGTAGTTATTAATTAAAAATTCAGTGGGCTGATGTTTACAAATTTTAAGGCTTGCATACCACAGTGTTATTAGTATATTATGAAAGTCTGCCAATGAGCTTAGTGCCACTTATTGGGAATGATTCATAGATTTTTCAATGATTGTGGACTTTTCGGGGAAAGCATAATCTTATTTTTTATAAATTGTATTTGTGACTTGAAGTGTCATAAGGGGACTAAAACAGTAGTAAAGTAGTAAAGTCTTTTTAAAAATAGTTGTCTCATCCCTGAATTCTTACATCTCACCCTCTCTCAGGAACATTTATAATGATGAATATTCAAAAGACCCATACATTAATGTATTTTATTAGCCACAGAAACTACAATTGGCATGGCTAAAGCCTTGGCCAGGCAAGCCCTTACATTATTACCTTTCCTGGGAATACTTAACATTATGAGCCATGCCTGTCCCAGACCATGTAAAACAGCAAGAGCAGGACTGGAAAGGTTTCTGTTTTTGTTTTTGTTTTGATTTTTATGACATGGCTGAGCATAAGATCAATCCTCAATTACTTTTCATCTAGAGGCTCATAAACAGGTGGAGGAAGTCACTCTCACATACTAAATGGGCTCATGATCTTGCCAACACCATATAATCATTATGGGCTAGGCTAAAATATGGACAAAATTTCTACGCTTCCCAGACTGCCTTAGTGCTTTGTAGTAGTGGTTGCAAGGCACAGTGGTGTCCCTTTGGAAATGAGACTTCAAATCACAGACTGTCCCTGGATTTCAAGTACTTTCTCCCCAAGGCTACCCTCTTTTTACTGCCTTATTCCAGGACCTACTTGCCAGCCACCCCATGTTTAGTTAAATACCTGCTCTGCTGTGTTGTAGCCTTCCTCAGTATTCCCAAAGTGTACTCACAGCCCAGTCTTTAGTGTTTTTCTCTTGGCTTGAAATTGTCCCGCAGGACTACGTTTTCCTGGAGAGCTTGCTGAGTGACTGTGCCCAACTGGATGTATATTTTACATGCTAAGTCTCAGAATGATCCACTCTCAGATAAATTTGGGATGTGTTGAACTTCAAAAGGTAGGAGAAGCCAGGAAATAGAGACGGGATCTGGGGGAATTTTAGCTCTCTGCAAAGTAATGTTGACTACATTGGAGGTAATCCTGAGTGGCCAATTACAACCATGTGTACAGTTGTTTCTAAAAGTTTTGAGTTCCCAACAAAATCTCCCTATGAACTGAATGCTGACAAAGTCGTTGTCATTTCTCTTCTTGGTGAATGCTGCCCCATGACTCTACCTGTTGATGCTTTTAGGACTATCCATGTGTTGATTGGAGTCCACAACATTACAACGTTCCTGAATTCTAATCCCAATTCAAGAAACCCTTCAAACTTTGAGCAAGTCCTTACTTCAGATACTTTTCTTGAGCCCTCTATAGGTCAATGCCTAAAACAGAACAACAGCAGCAACAAAACTGTCCAGAATATAGCTTCTGAACCAGCGAGTATAATAAGTTTAATTCTAACATGGATGATTGGCACCCGTATCAACAAAAAACTTCACCCCATGACATTGATGAAAACTCACAAAAGCTTTTATCACTGCAGTTTGGACCTTGCACTTTCTCAACACTCTAGCACACTCCTGGATCGTACAAGTAGCTGAGTAACAAGAATCTCAAGTGAGTGTTGAAGAGCCCAGGGTTTGTGTGTGTCAGGGTGACTAACAAGAGCTATTCTGACTTCAAGATGTTAGTGACCATGCCCTGCCTAGAACACAGAGTTTCATGATATGCATTCCATTTGTCTGCCTTTGAAAATAGCCTCATAAATTTGTTTCAAATGGGACATCATCAAATAGAACGTGCTTGATTTAGACCATCAGCATGACTTACCACCTATACAGATAATGTACTGACTTCTGGTATCTAAACAACCTAGAAAAGAACAGTTACTGTTTTGATTAGAAAGTCACGATGAATTTCCAGCAATAAACATATTTGTGAAAACAAGCCAAATAATTTTATTTCTCCCTTTCAAGCATGCAAGTCGGCATTGATTTACATGTATTGTTTTAACCTAAATAATGAAATGATTTTTTCTATTGAAAAATTCATGGCCAATACTTATTCTAAAAGGCTGTTCTAATTATGAGGAAATTGTTATTTTCCCATTTGTACAGATTTGCCTCATTAGAGCTTTAATCTTTTCCCCTCAACCCACAGACAGAATGTAACCTTTTTCTATAATTATGAGAGTAAAACTGACTATTTAAACAAAAGTTCAAATCACAGTAAATACAAGGCTTGGCCAACACAATGCTTAACAAAAACAAAGCCTGGAAAGGATATCAATTCCACAATGCATTGAAGAGACTTCATAATCACTCACGAAAGTCACTTGCCTTTTACTTGGTGGCCTCATGAAAATATGATGTTAAATTATAATTACACTATATAACATCATGGTGCCTAGCCAGCCAAATTAAATGGATATTTAGTTTATACTTCTCTAATCCCCAAATGCTTTGCTGGGTCATTTATAGAATTGAGTCTTAATGGTTAGAAATTAAATTAGAAAGAAAATATGAATCATGTTCCTACTTGACTCAAATGAAAACTTTTTTCTCTAGTTAAGTGAACCATATTTCTCTTTTGCATGTTTAGCGAGGAAAAATAGAAAGACTGGATTCAATGGAGTGAGAACATTATGCTGCTTTTGCCCATCCATTAGCTCCTGTCTTAGTGCAAACATAGTGGAATATTCTGCCACCAGGTCCACAGCCTGAGTTCACTAACAGCACTCTCCTCCTGATGCACACCATTAGGCATTGACTTAGTGTTTGTTTTCAACAGGGTCCAACCTAATTAAGAAGAAATATACATGGTATCTTTTTACAGGTTTTAAAAAGAAAGAATAAATCACATATAATGGTGATGGATCAGACGAACAGTAAACACTTATGAGGCAAGAAAATTAAGAGTGTTCCTTGGTACATACACATGGAATTTAGCCACTGACTTAAAGCTAAATCTATACTAATAACTCACAATAGAACTTGCAGGTAAGGGGATACAGTGACAGCTCAGGTTAATGTGTGAAGACACAAATGATTACATTTCCTTTCTAGAATTACACACAGCTCCAAATCCTGCTAGTAGGAATTAAAAACGAAACATTCTATACAAGCAAGTTCTTATTAGGACAAGTTTTGCTCTTGGGTTGACAGCTAACAATAAAATCTCATTTTTCAAGGACACTTGCTGCTCTTACAGAGAAAGGACCCACCTTCAGTTCCTGTATCTTGGCTTACCACCATCTGTGTTATCAGTTCCAAGGGATCTGATATGCTTGTATGTCCTCTACTAGCACCAGGCATGCATGTGGTGTACATAACTCCATCATTATGCCTTGTGTCCATTTTATTTGAGACAGGAGTTGAATTTTTGAGATACAATTAAGCTAAGCACTTTGATTATGTATCAAACTCAGTTGGCATCTAAATGTTTCATGGACTTAAAAGGTAGCTATAAATTTATGTTAAAGATATACTTTGATAGAAATAAAGCTATCTCCTTTTATTGGTTCTAAAACATAGAGAGATATTCTTCAGTTTCTTGGAACTTCAGTTTCTTCTGTAAGGTGCATAAATAGCAAACTTGTGAATTGAAAAACAGTGCTCTGGGCAATAGTTTCTTTCACTAAAAACAAATATGCATTCATTAATTTAATATTAGACACGCTTATGTAAAGACATATTTGTTAACATACATATGACCCACCATATCCATGTGAAGTATGTGTTAGCATGGGTCCTAGATACTATGTTGATGAATTTCTAATAGTGAATGAATCTCCCTTAGGAGCATTCCATTTACTTCTATGCCAAAGATGGTGACTTTACACATTTGATACACAATCAATGTCCTTAAAATAAAATATGCACTACTTAGAGCCACTTGAGGCTTGTGGATGGCTCACTAGTGATCCTATCTCAGTGGTCCAGCCCACACATAGATTGCCATTGTCCTAGTCCCTTTCTCCACCCATGGGATCATGTAGGCATGGGCCTGTTTCTGGCCCTGCTTCAGAAACACTGGGGACTGCTTACTGTGTATCTCATCCCAGCAGTCCATCCCACCCAGAGACTGCCAAAGGCCCAGCACTAGTCCTACCTCCACCCACAGGAAGAGGAGCCATCAGAGTATTGGACCCACTTGAACCCACAGGAAGAAAACTTTGGACCCATATCCATCAGGAGAAGAGGAGACTCCTCCTATACCCACTAGAAGGAGGAATGGGAAGAAGTCAATATAAAAACACATTCAACAACAGAAAAACCAATATGTCACCACCAGAATCTAGGGACTCTACACCAGCAAGAAATGAACATCCCAACACAGTTTAAGCAGAAGAGAATGACCTTAAAAACAACTTCATGAAAATGATACAGGCCCTCAAAGAGGATATGAGAAAATTCCTTAAAGAAATGGATGAAAAAACAAACCAAAAATACAAGAAATCAATAAATCTCTTATAGAAAGCCAAGAAAAAACAACCAAACATATGAAGAAAATGTTTCAAAAAGTTCAAGACCTGAAAACTGAAAGAGAGAAAACAAAAGAACACAATCTGAGGAAACTCTGGCAATAGAAAAGTTGGGTAAATGATCAAGAATTACAGATGTAAGCATAACAAACAGAATACAAGGGATTGAAGAGAGAATCTCAGGTGTTGAAAATATACTAGGAGAAATAGATTCATTGACCAAAGAAAATCTTAAGTCCAACAAATCCCTAACACAAAGTATCCTAGGTATAGAAGAAGGTGAATAAACCCACTCAAAGGTGAAGAAAAAATATTCAGCAAAATCATAGAAGAAAACTTTCCCAACCTGAAGAAAGACATGTCAATGGAAGTACAAGAAGCTTACAGAACACCAAACAGAGTGGACCACAAAAATATTCCCTTGCCACATAACAATCAAAACAACAAACATACAGAATAAAGAAAGAATATTAAGAGCAGCAAAGGAAAAAGGCCAAGTAACATATATAGGCAAACCTATCAGAATTACACCGACTTCTCCATGGAAACTCTGAAAGTCAGAAGGTCCTGTATAGATATTCTACTAACATTAAGAGACCAAGGATGCTAGCCTAGACTACTATACCCAGCAAAGCTTTCAATCACTATAGATGGAGAAAAAAAGATATTCCATGACAAAACCAGATTTAAACACAAAAAAGAAGTAAAACATGCTCACGTTGTACTGGTTTGTCTGTCTCTGCAGAATATTAGAGACTCATACACATCAAGTATTCTGGGTACCCAGAGAGTTCCATCTTGCTTTATTAGTGTTTTAAAACTTTTTACTCTGGATGTCAAGCATACACAACAGATGAATAAAAATTAATCATTATTTCATAATTTAGAGGTAGTATGAAAATACTAAAAGAGTTGAAAGTTCTTGCTACCATGCCCAATGTGGTATCCATATGATAATAATATTATCATTAGTGGACATAATGAGAAATCGTTTTGATTTTTTTCTCTTGTTATATCTTTAAGTTTAATAACACAAATTAGTGAATTATATTTATTTCTATATTTTTCCAATTCTATCTTTAGATTATTTAAAATTGATTTTCTGTTAAGTATAGCAATAATATGTAAATACTGCTGAACTATGAAAACTTTGAATAAAGTGGTTATATTGAGCATATTCAAATGTTTGTGTGCTATGGTATGTAAGCTTTAAAATTATATATAGTGAGTGTCCCTTATGATAGAATGTAAAGTCTGATACATGTCCTTTTGAAATATAGTATAAGATTATAACCATCTATGGTTCTTTTAAAACTGAGCAGCTGGATTGAATCCTGCTGCACTGGAGAAGGGACAATACATGTGTGTGTCAAATGGTTACTATCCTGTTAGTATGTATATTAGAGTCAATTGACCTTCAGCATTAAACTTGATATTGTTCAATTCCAGGTTCTTTCGTAACTTACTTTTCTGTTCATTTAGAAGAGAAGAGCAGATTAAGATAACAGAGGAATGTGGGTTCATTTTGTACATGACAAATAGAACAAGGAAAACTGAAGGGGACAAGATTGGGTAATGCGGGTATTAGAATATGATCAAAATACATCATATGCATGTACAAATATGTCATAATGAAACTGTATCTTGAATAATTAGTATATGCTAATAAAACATTTGAAAATAAGAACTCAAAATAAAAAAATAACAATTTGTGACTAAAATATTTTCAATCTATGCTTCTATACCAGGAATTATAAACAATACCTAAAAAAGGGAAGTTGGTGGAATTATGAATTTGTGTTTATTAGTATGTCCCTGTTCTGTTCTATGTCATTGACAAACACAAATCAACAGGCTGATTAGTAACTGTGTGAGCCTAGAAACTGACCCAATTAATGGCAAACAATGTTTTCTGAGCTAAGGCTTCCATGCTGACCTAGTTAGTTTTATGTCAACGTGATATGAGCTAGAGTCACTAGAGAGAAGGGAACCCCAATTTTAAGAAGTGGCTCCAGAATATCACGCTATATGCAGACAAGCTTGTAGGACATTTTCTTGATTACTGATTGGTGTTTGAGGGTCCATCTCACTATGGTTGGAAACACATATGGGCTCATAATCCTGGGTTCTGTCATAAAACTGGCTGAGTAAGCCATGAGGAGCAAGCCAGTAAGAAGAACTCCATGTTCTCTTCATCAGCTCCTGCCCACTTTGAGTCCCTGCCTTGGTTTCCCTCAGTGGACTCTGACTCAAGATAGGTAAGCCAAATAAACCCTTTCCTTCCCATGTTGCTTTTGGCCATGGTGTTTCATCGCAGCAGTAAAACAGTAACTGAGAGACATACTTTTAAGAAAATAATACTTTATCAATTGACTATAACTGAAAAAAATAGCTAGCAGAAATTTTAAGATACATAAAATAGGAAAAACAGAACAGTATATCCTTAAAATGTATACAAATGTAACAAAAAATTCAAGACTCATATGGTAAAAAGCATTTTTATGGGGCAATAGTAGAATGATGAGTATAGACATTAAAATACAGCAAGATTATGAAATGCATATGAATAGTTGTATCTGCCTATGGACACTTTTCTATTTTACCAAATTGTGAAAATTCTCCAAAACCTTTGAAGTCATTGTTAGTTTATCATTAGAAGTATAAAGAACTTTTAACAGATACTATAACATCTTCAAAACACCACTTTTACTTTGGGAAGAATAAGAAGATAAATTGAAGGCAATTTTGTAAGTCATTCAAAATGTGGCTGGACCTTGTCAGCCACTTTAAATATTCATCAATAACACAAAGCCAAATCTGACCCTAGACATTATTCTACCCATCTACCTTATAAATGTAAGAGAACTACAAGTTCAGACAAAGGTCTATTACCTTAACTATATTTATTCATGTTCTTTGTAAAACAATAAACTATAAAAAATGCTTGTTGAGGCTGGATAGATGACCAATTTACCAAAGTTCTTATCACACAAGCATGAGGACCTGAATTTGAATCTCCAGCCCCCACAGAAAATCCCAAAGATTAAGGATTCCTGAGAATCTTTGGCTATATGATCTAGTAAATCAGTAAACTCCATCTTCAGTGAAGACCTGGTCTCAGAATGATGTGTTGGAAGAGAGATAGAAGGAAACATCCATTGTCTATCTTCTCATTGTCAGGTTTCAGCAAGCATCTGAACATACATTATCACACATACAAAAGTACAGACACAAACACACACACATGCACATATATGCGCACACATATACTCACACACATATAACCACATACACATGTACAATTGATAAAAAACATGCAAGATACTAAACACACATGATCATATATATGTGTATGAAAGTTAAGCTGGGAGCAAAGAAGAGCAGATATTTCTTACTTTCTACATCTATTCCAGATGCCAGAGAGCATCCACTGCTCATCCTCATTGAGAGCAAACAGAAAAATCTCAACTGAGGATGCTAAGAAAGTAGAACCTTACTATACAGAAAGAGTCAATGTTCCTTTGATAACATGATCAATAGGAAATATATTCAATATTCATCTGTAATAATACAGTTTCAAATAGAGGGGTGCAGAGTTTGGAAAAATGGTTTTGGTAAGTTAAAACTAATTGCTGAGCTAATTGTGCTTCTCTTGAAATTCTTACACAGAAATGAAGTACTTACAGATTAATTAACTTTACTTCTGAAGAACTAGGAGTGAGTCCAAGTTCTAACTCTGATTATTTTACTCCCATGGAAAATATCCCTCCAGCTCTGTCCTTGGGCACATGATGCTAGAAATACTGCCATGTGATATGCACAGGAGTACAGAAATCAGTCTTACTCACTAGGTCTTTCTTAAGGATGGCAGAGCATATTTGAAATCTAAAGTTGACTTCAAGATTCAAACCCAGACAGATGCTAACAGATGTAGGCACTTTAATCTCTAATTCTATGGCTTCCAACATTATTTTATCAGCAAGCAAGAATATTTGCTTGTGACCTAGGATGCTGCTGTGCTGTTTTACAAGACTTTATTTATGAGCTTTATAGTTTCGTTTTTTACCTCCCAAATCAAATAATAAATTTGAAGAGCCTGGGTGCTGTCTCTGCAAAGCTTCCTAAACATGAACGCTAAAATTAAAAGTTAACTGGCAGCTTCAGCAGCGTTCCATTTCCCATTGGCGCCTTGCTAGGTATTCTGTCTTAAAAATGAAAGGAACATGGAAATAAATAACCAAGTTAATAAAGCAACTTTGTATGAGCTTTGCTGCTAAGAGTACATTCTGTTGCCAAGGATGCTTTATTTAAAAAAAAAAGTTGAGATTGTGTGCCATGATCTTTCGATTTATCTCTTCAGGCACTACACCAACTTCTTTCAGATAGGGCCAAAATGCCTATCCTTGATTACAAGTTAAGTTTCCTCAGAGAGTTGGAGGAAGAGCAACAAACTAGACAGTTCTACCACTGTTTGCAGGGCTGGTGAAAAATGTAACCAGCAGGGAGTCTGTCTTTCTTTGAAACAGGAGAGGAGGTCTAACTTACAGTGGCAGGGTGCAGGGGATATATAGTCAACTATAGTAGGCATGACCTAGGACAGATGGCAACAGCAACTTATCAGTGACTCCTTCTCTAGGACAAAGATTCCTGCTGGGCAGGATTAATTCTGGTAATTAGAGGAGCATCATAGAACAGGAACACACACAGAGCTCAATAGAAAGAACTAAAAATATAAATGAAATTCACCAAAAGGAGAAAGTAAAATGCATTATTAGGTAACAATATCGAGTACTTTATAAAGGTTCAGAATGTGTGCCAATTGCTATTTTATCCTGTGACTGCAAAATCTTGGCGGTACTCATTCTCAATCTTATTTTCTTAAAAGTAAGAGAAGTATAACCATGAATAGTTTATAGGATGTGTCCAAGATTACACTAAAAATTATCACACAATTTATTTGAATATAAATACATCGAAAAAATGAGTTGAAAAGAAAGAAAATACTCCAGACTCAATTAATGCTATATGAAAAACCTTAAACAATAAATGATCAATAGTGCTATAAACATTGTCAGGACACGAAGGAAACCATCTTGAAAAATAATTTTGTCATAACCTGGCCAGCGCCTATGAACAAAGCTTCTAAGGTAATTTGAAATAAATACACAGAATTCCAAAGCTCATACAGATACTTAAGAATAAAAATGCATAAAATTATTGTATTTCTTTCATTAAAATATGCAAAATATCTGCAATCTCAAAACACATTGTTCTAAAGCACAAAAATGTGTACTTCTCATCCCCAAAGCGAGCACTTACTGCTGCCAACTGATTTGACAAGAAGTAAAATAGCAAACATTAGCAACACAAGCTTTCTATTTATCCTCCCAGCCACAGAAAAAAATTGAAACAAAATAAAGCAACAACAACAACATAAAAGCACTTTTCATTTGTTTTTCTCTAGGGAATTTCTGAGACAAAATACTCAACAGTTCCTAACTAATGTCAGTTCCTTCAACCAAATGTAAGATATCAAAATGGGAAGAATCTAGAGATTAACACTTATGCTCATGTTTTGTGAGTCACTAAGATAATCAAGGCTTACCAGGGTATTTCTGAGTTTTCAGATTATGTCTCACTGGCAAAGCACAGGACACAGTTTTCATCTTGGCCACAATGAATCACAATCCAATGGTCTAACTAGAAAAACAACAACTGATGATTGTACATACTAAGCCCTTTCTCTAACCCTGCAATTTCACTCTTTATCAATGTATTTGCCAGGTAGAACTAGAATGTGGAAAGAATTGACATTTGGTGATTAAAATGGCATCCTGTGAGATGGATTTATATTGCTAACTTAGTTAACTGCTTTTAATGTACCTTCATGGCTGTACAGTTTGTTAAGATATTGAAATACTTCTGGTCTGATGATTAAATATCTGTTACACTCTCAGCACTGTGGTGTCATGAGAGCCTCCATGCCTCCCTGAGCCATCTGAAGATTCAGCATCCAATGGCCTAAGATTTTTAAGCTAATAGTTTCTACATTTTGGAAGCTCTAGACACAATGTGCCTGCACCTGGACAATTGTAGCCCCCTTAGCCTGAATGAGGATATTCTAAAACAGTGGTGCTCAATCTTCATAATGGTGAAACTTTTTAATACGGTTCCTCATGTGTTATGAATCTCCAACAAAATATTTTTGTTGCTAGTTTACAACTGCAATTTTATTACTGTTATGAATCATAATATAAATATATCATATTTTCGATAGTCTTAGGTGAACCCTGAGAAATATTTGATCAACCCCCAAAACAGGTTGGTACCCACAGTTTGAGAACCATTCTTCTAAATAGATATTGTTTCCTCTCCCCCTATTGATCAGATACTTCACACCATTAAACTGGGATTTCCTCATAAATCTTACTGTGGGAGAAGGTTAGGGCTAAAGCCTGCTGCCATCTAAAGAAGGGGTTTGTCACCCAGGAAATAATTTCACTTTGTCTTGAAAACTTGTCAGATCACCTTGCAGGAAAGCCTGGTGGAGTCCAGACAATCGTAGTGGGACAGTGACACACCAGAACACACTCTGAAGATGATTGCTTGATTATGCACACCTCCTACCATCTATCTCCTCCCTACCTTAGGACCAGGAGACAAGAGTTAAGGATTGGTGTCATGAATGTCTTTGCTTCTCTTCCCTTGTGGCCATACTAAGTAGAAGTCTTCCACTATTTTTTTTCTCTAATTGAACTATTGTGGATCGGTGGTCAAATCTGGCTTTTTAGGTAGCTACCAGGGCACAGGCTCTGACCTTAACTGTGGCAACACAATACCTTTGACTGGATCAAGCTTTGCACTTTTTTCAGTGTTTGATCACAACTTCTAAGTATTCTGAGTGTCAAAGATCAATGCGCAAGAGACTGACTAGCAAAAGTTTAAAACTATATCTGTATTAGGAGAAGGGACCCTAGCTAAGGAACAGATGGGAAGAGAAATGAGAATAATGACAACCATGGGTTTGAAACCGAAAACCTGTTTTTGTAGAAACATATAAAAGTGGAAGCATTTGACCTGTAAGGTGAAGACTACAAACCACACGTGTTACGGTTGTCAGATTGATTTCTAAAGGGTCATAGGTCAGAGTTCACACAGTAGGACCTACGTTTGCACCCTATTGCAGATCTGCCTGTCCACTTGCAGTCAGAGTCCACGATTTCTGTGCAGATCTCTGGGGTTTGGGGATTGATATCTCACATTTAAATTTAATCTCAGTGGTTCCTGAATGAAAATAGAGATCCCCCACCATCACTATAGTTTCCACTTGAAGCTCAAACATCAACCATTCTTTTTGATATTCTTTTTTTCTTTGTTCTGTTTTAGTCATTTTTGTTTGTGTATGTATGTGTGTGTGTGTGTGTGTGTGTGTGTGTTTGTGTGTGTGTGTGTTTATTCTATCCTGCAGAGCATTCTTGCTTTCCACTGCTGTGTATGGTAGGCTAGGTGGCTTACAAACTTTGAGAGATCTTCCCATCTCTCTTCCTTTCACCTCTCAGAAGCATTGGAATCACAGACATATGTTACTATGCCTGGCAGTTACATGATTTGGGGGGAATTTGAACTCAAGCATTTTGCCCAGTGAACCATTTAGCTACAAGACTTTTCATTATAAATATACTCATTAGAAATAGGACAGTCTTAAAACACTGGTAATGCTTTCAACCACATGTGAGAAATTAAGAGAAATATCTTCTCTTGCATGTGCATGCAAGTGTGCAAGCATGTTTTTAGTGTGGTAGTGGTGGTGGTGGTATGTATGTGTATGAGAGAGAGGAAGAGAAAAGAGATGGATGGATGGAGAGATGAGTGGTCATTAAACTTCAATGCTTTGCATCTTAGAATTTTATCAAACTCTTTATCTTCCAAAGTAAGGGACAAGAAATGCAAATGTCTACATTCCTTTCACTCAGACTTTTTTGTGTGTGAGAAATAAGATACTGCCTAGGATCATAAGTTAAGAATACATACTACACACACACACACACACACACACACACACACACACACACACACACACATTCCTGTTTATAGGTTTACTTTGAGGACTCTACACCCGATGAAGGCAGAACAGGATTTTCATGGAAATGTTCCTGAAGGTGGCTTTCCTTGTGTTTGTTCCTGTCCTACCTAATACTAAGGCTTATTCCTACAAAGTTTGTCGTTATGATGGATTTTTCTATTTAGCAGAAGAAAATTGCTGAAATCACCTAGAGTGATAAGTGACCAATCTAGTTGTGCATGTTAATGTTGACATTGAAATTGTGTCAATATAAAACTTTCTTTCAAGTTCTAGGGAAGGGCCAAAAGAAGCCATGTCAGCTGATTGGACAGCACAGTTACTTAACACTTGTTGCTTTTCCCTAGTGAAAAGAATTCTTGGCAATTGCTGTCAGCCATCTCCTAGGAGCTGCCTTTAAGCCTTATTCTTTGTCCTTTCTGCGTCTTTTTTTCCCATAAGGGACCTGAGACAAGACTCAGTGAGTTCATTTTCCACTGACATCTTGTCAAGGAGGTCAGACACTAGCACAGATGAATACCTTTTGGACAGATCTTTGCACAATTTTAAGTAGGAGGCTGCTGCCTTCCTTTAGTGGCAAGTTCTTTCCTCTCTTTGACGAAAAAAACATTCTCTGTGGTTACTCCACATAATATATCAACTGCAAAGCACAATTCTGAAGCCATTCATTCAAAAATTCTTGTTCATTTTTTAATGGTTAAGATCAGAGCTTCTCACCCTGTCATCAGGCGGTAATAAATATTAAAAGGAAGTCCATCTTCGCAGTCTACAAGATGTGGTCATCAATAAAAGAAATAATAAAGTAGTTTTTTTAAAGAATTTAGTTATTTTAAAACTTCACACAGATGTCCTCCCCTTGGGCCAATTCACATTTATTTGTTTTGTGTTTCTCTTTTTGTCTGTAATACATATATATTAAAATAAGACATAGAATGTTTCTTTCCAGATGGTGTAAACACTATAGATACCAGATAACTAAGGAAATGACAGAGAAAATGGTTATTCAATTAATGAAATGGTTGTAAACTGACTTGAATGGGTACTACACTACAGTGAGAGTCACAAGCAAATTACACATATTTGGAAAATACACAGGGAACATATATTAACTAGATATACTGGAGAAGTCTTCTCTTGAATACAGGATGGATTGTACTTATGAGAATTAACACATGACCCAAGTTCATGAACATTGTATTGCCCAGCTCAGTATTCCTGTGATTCAGGACTGAGAAAACTCAATACAGAAGTGAAGGCATTATCACTCACATTATATTTCAGGAAATGTTCAATGATAATCTTCCCATCTGTTTTACTGTCTTCTCATCACAGAAACACTATGGAGTGGTCATCCCATAAACATGTCAAAAATAAATTCCCTCCCCCAGGATCACATTCACCAGGTAAAGAGTAGATATAATTGGCTACAGTCAACTTTAACCCCCTTGTATACTCTCTCATGATAATATTGTCTACAACGTATTTAGACTGTCTAGATAGAAATTGCACTTGAAATGCAGTCAGCCTCAGTGGTTTTTCTCTTTGCTATACAACAGTTTCTGTTTTGCTTCACCTGTGTCAGTCCTCAAATAGAAGAAAAATACTTAAGGTCTGTTCTTGCAATCTGCTGCTGACAACTGGGCTAAATTTGGCATCACAAACAAGTGACATAACTGAGGCCAGCACATGTGCACTGCAGATGGTGTTTAAGCAGTCACTGAGTGATGAAATCTTTAGAAAATGATGTACAATGTGAGATTTCCTTCACTTCTCAACACTCATGAAAGAAAAGGATGTACACTTAAGACAAAAAGAAATCATGTTAGGAAGGAAGTGGTGGTGTTCCATGAACTCGCACAACTGTAGACATTTAAATTACTTTCGGTCATTTGACCACATATTTCCGTTCTTTTTTTTAATTTATAAAATTTCGGATAGGGTCATGTTTATTTATGCATTTCCATGATACACTCAAACTTTGATGTTTGTGTTTGTCTGGTTCTATACATTTATACAGTTTAAACATGCCTTTTTGGCACTCTCAGGGCCTGCTCTGGAATCTCTCTTTGTAAGCACATGGCATGTCACATTCCATAGCAAACACACTTTATTTAGCAAATAAAAAAGACATAAAAAGATGACAATAACTGAGGGGGAAGTCCTGTGTATATGTCAATAAAGCACTGTTGGCCAATAGGGAATCAAGATAGGTGGGACTAGGAGTCCAGGAGGACTCTTGGTAGGAGAAACACAGGGAGTCATCATGTAGCCCACCAGAGAAGTAAGATGTCTGTCCAGTAAGAGAAATACTTAGATGGGTTAAATACTTAAGTCAGAGATAGCCAGTAAGAAACAAGCAAGGCCAACAGCATCATAATTAATATAGCGTCTTGGTGTTATTTGGGGACTACAATGCAGCAGAGCCCAGGCGACTGGTGGGGAAAAACCAAAGCGGCTGGCAAGGAAAAGGCTTCTCTCTAAAAATAACTATTATATATTTTTTAAAATTTTATGTGCATTGGTGTTTTGCCTGTGTGTATGACTGTGTAAGAGTTTTGAGTCCCTTGGAACTGAAGTTACAGACAGTCATGAGTCACCATGTGGGTAATGGGAATGAAACCCAGGCCATCCTTAAACATTGAGTCATTAATTCAGTCCCCAAAATAACTCTTTACATGTCTTTTTAGAAAAGACACTCTGAAATTTCTACCTAGTAATTAATAAAATATCTTTAAGCATTTGAACATACAGGAAGCAAACACTATGTTGTTAATAAGAGCAGTTATTATTTGGTCCTATATGTTTCCTAGGAATCCACATAATTTTCTCATAGAAATCTCAGAGAGAGAAGTATATAGACCTACTTTTTAAATAACTTTCCAAATATGCAAATAAAGGTCTTGCCACATCCAGTTCTTTAAAGTCTTGGCCTACTAATGAAGGCTGCACAGTCGTGGCCTATCACCTAAATAATTTGACCTTCCCACTTTAAATACCTTAGAAGCATCTCAGTCTTCATTGAGTTGCAAAGTGAGTTGGATCATCTAAAACCTGTTCCTCTCAGGTTTTGTCTCCCTCTCAGTCATAGATCTTAGATCTTTTTTTTTTTTTTAACGAGACAGGGTTTCTCTGTATTGTTTTGGAGGCTGTCGGCCAGCCCAGCCTTGAACTCACAGAGATCTGCCTGTCTCTGCCTCCTGAGTGCTGGGATTAAAGGCGTGTACCACCACCACCCGGCCTCAGTCATAGATCTTAAGTTGGCTGGATCTTCAAAAGCCAAACATCCAAGATCCACCCTGAATTTTAGCCCTGCATTCATTAGTTAGGTGCTGAACTCCTAGGAGAAAGCATGGCAAAACAATCTCTTCCTCACATAATTTACTGGTAGACTGCCCTGATAGAGGTGTCCTCAACTTGAGAGTGCCTCAGAATCACTACATAACCTAGACTATTTTTCCTAGTTTTCAAAATGACTTCCAGAATAGGATAATATCTCATCATTACAAACAAAATGGATTATTTCTCCAAGGGACTACTGAATGCTAAGAATAAGATCAAACTCCTTTCCACGGATACGTTCCACCACCTTCTAACTTAGAACATTTCCAAATTCTTATTCCTCTTACTGAAAAGTATTTTCTTCATTCTAAGCCTTGACATTACTATTAGCAGTTTATGAGATGACTGATATTTATCAATCAGGCCTGAACTAATGCCACTTTCCTTAAAAGACATTAACGGTTAATTATACCAATATGCTGACATACACCACCAGCCTCTGAATTGTGCTTACCCACTGTACTTCCCTTGTAGTACCTAGCCAGCCTGAAATCATCTGGTTCATTCCTAAGTTTTCCTGGTTATTATCTCTACCTTTCACTTCCCTCATCAGACTACAAACTCAGTAGATAGGAACTGTATTTCCAGGACCCATCAAACTGTCTACCCAGAGTAGAAATTATACAAGTATTTTAAATAAATATATGAATAATATATGCTGCAGTTGGGATTTTGGGGGAGCTGCCAATCAGCTTCCAAATAAAGACACTGAGACTTATTATTAATTATGAATTATTGGTCTTAACTTAGACTTGTCCCACTAGTTCTTTTTCTTAATTTAAGCTCTTTCTATTCATCCATGTTATACCTTGAGGCTTTTGGCCTTTCATTTTGTATGTCCTGCTTTCCTCCTATATCTTATGTCTGGCTGGCAAACCCTTGATGTCTTCCTGGTGTCTCTCTTTTTTTTCTTCCCCCATCTTAAATTCATCTTCCCTCTTTTTTCCTGCCTGAAAGTTCAGCCTATGCCGTCTCTCTCTCTCTATTAGCTGCTTAGCTTCTTACTAATCGATCAGATGCCTTATGTAGGCAAGGTAAAACTGAAATCCATCTCTACACAATTAAATAAATATCCTGCAAAATAAACAACTGCAACACATCTTTATATAGCTAAACAAATTTTTTGCAAAATAAACAAATACAACACACCTTAAAATAGTTAAATGTAACACATCTTTGCAAAATTACACAAATATTCCATAACAATACATGATGAAAATTAAAATATTTTATTTCCATAGCTTTCATTGTTCTACTATGAGTGGATTATTGTTTTCTTTCAGGCTATACAAGGTTAATAATTTGCATAATAGACACTATAATAATCAATTAGATAGTGAATGACTCAAAATAATCAGAATAGTTAATACCAAAAATACTTTAACTCATATAACAAGTCTATTTACATTTTGAAATTGGAGCCAGACATCAACAAGTGGGTTATTGAGTCAATATCACACTTACAACTAGTTATGTACACTATCTGCCTCATGGAAATCAAACATGAGTTCATAAATAGTGGACTCAAAGCAGAATACGTAGTGAAATATTTCCTAAAATGCAATTATGCAAGGATTGAAGTTATGCAAGCTTCTGGAGAAACATTTATATTACTGTCTGCAAATGAAATATAGCCAGTAAAAAGTTACTGTTTCAGTCTGTGTTCAGTAGATTTTGGTCTCCTAATCAGCAGTTTCAGCATCAATATATACATCACCTGGGAACATGTTAGAAATAAAAATAATTGGGGTCATTTGGAGAGTTAAGAGATGAGAACCCCAGGGTGGAGTGTTAGCACTGCATTTTAACAACCCCGGAAGGTGATTCTAATATTGACGCAAGTTTGAAGGTCACTAAGGAGTGGAGCCAATGCAATGAACTGAACTGCAGTGAGGAATGGTGGCAAGTACTTTGTTTAAAGGAATCTCATATGAGAATTCAAGATTTAGAATAAATTTGTAGTCCAATATTCGGCTTTTCACTCTTCCAGGAGTCCTCGCCTCATCAAAATCCCTTATCCACCTATTATATGTTCAACACTTCAACAAAATATAACACCCAACTCTCTCCAGTGTGCTGAAGGTGTAAACACACCCCACCAAAGCTCAATGCCCTAAGAATCACTATGCTGAGGCTTGACTTGGCTTTCTGCTCAAATGTCTGAGCAGTCATTACATGTTTTGTCAAATGATGGAGCTTTACCTGCATGGCCTTAAATACATATTTGATACTATTCTGCAATGTCTATAGAGGAGATGATGGGGAGGAGTCAGTTCCCACAAAAGAGCATTCTAGCCATCAATCTGCCTAGTGGTGCAATCACTTCCTTTTAACAAGAGGTCTGTAATTGTCACTCTCGATGGCATGATATGTCACTGCTGATTACTACAGAAGACAAAGATGTCTCAGGAGCAAAGTAAGACAAAACTCACTTCATACCCTGTCTTGCTTGCTGCCTCGTTAGGTGGGTGTCTGCAGTCCTTTATTGTGATTAATGATGACTACATATCTCACATGCAAAAACAAATGCTTGAATACCCACTAACGCATGTGTGTACAATTTATCCCCTTCTTTAATATAAGCTTTTCGTACAAATTAAAAAGCAAAGGTTTATTATTAGTATCTTACCACCTGGAATTGTTAAGTGGAAACTCAGACATAGATGAAGAATTTTCTGAATTCTATTGCTTTTCAGCTCTACAATGTAGTCTCAACACTATGTAGCCATTGCATATATACTTTATCCTATATTTTTTCTAGCTTTTCCCTGATTCAGCTTAAACAATCTTGTTCCTTTGTTTTTTTATTGTTCAGTGAGATCAGCTCATTTGTCTATTAAGCTGTTCTTTTTCTCCCTATTCCTTATTAGCCCATCCTTTTCATGATCAATAAAGATGATTACTCATCTAATACACCATTTAAACCATAATTCAAGTCTCATTTCCTCCAAAATGTTGGTGAATCATTTTACGACATTTCTTTGTTGTTGTTTCCTGAACTCCTATGCAGTATACAGTTTTCCTTACCAAAATGCCATTTATAAAACACTTTTCCCCTGAAATAATATATATTGTTACCACTGTTCTCAACCCTCTGACTACTAACATCTTTTAGGTCAGGGATATTTTTTTCTGCATTTACATTCTCCATGTAATGGATAAAATAACAATATCTTTCATTTTTGAGATTGTAACTATGATATTTGCCCCTTCCCTTTCCACCTTCCAAACTGTCTCATAACCTGTTCTTGCTATTTTTCAAATTCATGGCCTTTTTTTTCATTAAATGTAGTTATATGAAAATATATATATGTATATACATATATTTGTAAATACAACCTGCTCATTCTGTATGATATTACATGTATGTATGTGTCTGTATGTATGTATGTATGTATATAATTTTCAGGGCTGATTATTTGGTATTTAATAACAAATTAATGTGCTATTCCTTTGGAAAGACTATTTCTCCCACTCTAAGAAATCCTTTGTTTCCTGTAGTTATTTGTGTAAAGGTGAGACCTACTAATCTTTCCCTTGTCCATTTTTTCATGTCTATTGTTGTTATCCTTGGATAACTCATGTTTAAGCAGTCACGCTGGTGAGATTTTATGGGTCTAGGTTCTGAAATTACTGTGAGACACAATCTCATAGAAAACTCCATGATCTTTTGGTGCAGGGTGTGAACTTTCTACCTCAAAACAATCTATACCTCCTATTCTACTATGTTCTCTAAAACATATATGAGGATTTTTTGAACTTCTTGAATCCAGTGACAGAAAGGGAAAACTGATAAGCAAAGGACTTAAGACTGGGCTAGTTTAATCCACAGAAAGGATTGACCTGAACAAGGGGGAGCTCTTGGACTCCATATTGATGGGTGTGTGGAAAGCATGGACTAACCCAGACTCCCTGAATGTGAGTGGCAGCAAGAAGGCCTAGGTAATCTATGAGGCCTTGGGTATTATTTATCCCTGGCATACAAATAGGCTTTGAGAGCCCATCCCACAATGAGGGATGCTCTCTCAGCCTGGACTCTTGTGAGGGCCTAGGCTCTGTCCTGGATGAAATGACAGACTATTGAGATCTCCCATGGAAGGCCTCACCCTCCCTGGGGATCAGAGTGGAGATTGGGTGGACGACTGGGGAGCCTGGTGGGGAGAGCTGGGGAGGCGGGGAAGGGGAGGAGCTAGGATTGATATGTGAAACAAGCTTGTTTCTAATTTAAGTAAAAAAAGGGAAAAAATAAATAAATGGAGTTCGACCCTAAAAAGAATTTGATTTAAGACATGATTCATAGGAGAAAACCTACAGAATGGAAACCTATTCAACTATACAGCGCTAGTGAGGCCATGGACCTTAGAGGAGAACCTTCAACTTATATTAAACCAGAATAATCCTGTATTGAAATCTAAATATCTGTCCTTTAACCCACAGATAAGTTGTAGTCCTCAATTCCCATCAAGGAAACCACTCTTTGCAACAGACATATCAATGGTACAGAAAAGCTAAATCAATCAAAATGCATTGTTGAGGAGCCAAGTTCCAGTCAACTATTGATAAAACTATGTATAATTTTTGTTGTAAAATTTGTATGTCTTAAAATAAGACATAGGTAGGATAAAAAATAATGTATTTTTTTGTATTAAAAGGTAAGACTTTCTCATTTCTGCAACCACAGACTCTTCCAAAGGAAAGACATACCCAATGTAATATTGATAACTAATTACAGAATTTTGGGAATCTTAGCAGCATATTTACTGCTAAGTAATCATTTTGAAACACTCTATAAAGCCACCAGTTATTAGATTCAAATTCAAATGTATGTAGTATATTTCACTTAATAAAGCAAGAAAGTAGAACCATGTTTTAAAATTATTATTTCAATAAAAAATCATTGTTGAACAAAGAAAATTCTGAATGCCAAATCATAATTTCCCCTAAAATATATAATGAATGACAATATTATAAACTTTAAAGAGAAAGACCAATAGCATAAGCCCTAACATAATTAAAGCTATATCATTTTCTCTGAATCCTGAAAAACTGTAATCTCTCCACCTGTGATTCCCACACATAAGCAAGATGGTTGTGAGTTTGAGTCCAATATAAGCCACACAGTGAGACACTCTCCTGATGGGGAAGTCCTGTGTATATGTCAATAAAGCACTGTTGGCAAATAGGGAAGCAAGAAAGGTGGCACTAGGTGTTGAGGAGGATTCTGGGAAAGAGAGAAACAGAGGGGACAACCATGTAGGCGTCAGAGGAATAAGAGGTCTGGACCCTTTGCTCCGGTAAGAGAAATACTTAGATTAACAGTTATGGGTTAAATACTTAAGTCAGAGGCAGCCAGTAAGAAACCAAGCAAACGGCCAATAGCTTTATAATTAATACAGTGTCCTGTATGTTTTTATTGGGTTCAGACAGTGCGGCAGGGCCCAGGCAACTGACAAGGAAAAAATACACTACACTCTCCTGAAGAGCAAATCACAACAAGTAAATTAGCCAATAAAATCAAACCAACAAATGAGGAAAAAATACAAATCAAAAATACCACCGCTACCATAACCAACAACAAAAAATGATTAAATATCCTGTTAAAGTAAGGAAGGAATTTTTAAACAATAAAAGTCTTATGTTAAAGTTTGTTTCCACATCTGTGACTTTCAAAGTAGATCCACCTAAAAAGTTCATGTTAAATGCTATTTGTCTTTAGAAACATAAATATTTTTAAATGTGTAGGGGTTAATTCTTAAATGAGTGTACTTTGAAGCCATTTTGATTTGCTAAAGCAAATATTCTCTTTGAAGCTATATTTCTGTTTCAGCATAAATGATCATATACCAGAAATATAATTTTAAGACATAACAACTGAAGCTAAAACAAAATTGGCCTTCTACAAACATCTAGTCAAAAGTACTCTTTTGCATTGCCAAAGCAGCAAAATCAAGGGTAGTTTATTTTCACTTTGAGTGACAGCAATCAGCATTATTTCCAACTTTAAAATCAATAGTTTGAAATGAAAAGAAACCTAGCATAAATTTAGGGGTAAATACTCATATGTAAATCACTAAAAATGGCATGACACTTGCATGGTGCTATGAATCTGAGTTATTCTTCTATTTAGAGACAAAGAGAACTTGGTACAAATTGTTGTTCCTCCCATAAATCTCCTTTAGGATTTTGGAAGCTAGTTATTTCATGGCCATTGCACTAAATTGCTCATAACTCCACCTTTATGAATTACAAACTATTCACAGAATACTTAATAATGGAATACAGCAAGTCTGCCGGTATGTTAGCTACCATTTAAAGTGCATTTACAGAACTGTTTACCCATGAAAAGAGTCAGCTAGGAAATTTCAAATGCAAGTTACTTAAGTACCTTAGAATTCTGAAAAAGAAAGAAAGGATGAAGTGCTTTGTACTTGGCAGTAACATGAATGAAACACCATAAGCTATATAAACATAATCAGACTTACACTAATATATATATATATATATATATATATATATATATATATATATATTCACACTGTGAGTCCACACATGTGTGTCCACATAAATACATACATTTAGTGGTCATTTGGGTAAATCAATTTACTCTATTAAAATCATCTGTACTTTCTTCTCAATTTAAAGGGTACTGGCTTCATTGGAGAATTACAAGTAAGTGTCTTACATAGTCATAGGGGAGATTCTGTACTATAAAAGCAAAGTTGGTGTTACTTAGAAAAATAAATTTCTCATTTGTCAAGCAACAATTTTAATAAGATTTGATTCAAAGAACCAAATTACTTCTAAACAAAAAAGTCTCACAAACATTATAGGAAACCAGTTTTTCATGAATGCCTTGGGTACTTGTTATAAGTATTAGAAAAAAATGTTTGTCCACACCCCAGACATGCTTGCTAGGTAATTCTCTGGCACACTGAAAATTAGGCTACATTTCCTAAAAGCAGTGTCCCCAGACCTCAGTGAATTTAGGTTCACCCAGATGATGTGTAAAAAGAGATTGTAGCTCTTCATCCAGTAAAGCCAGAGTGAGAACTTCTGCTGAATTCCCAAATAGCACCCGTGTTTCTGACCCAAGACTGTACTTTCAAAAGCACTGGTACAATTTTTCCTAAATGTCATATTTTCAGTTGTGTGTCATGTCAATTGAACTTAAAATTGTTTACAAGCTTCACTTCCAGTGTTTGGTTCAAGAGTTCTTCATTGAAGGTAGACCCATGCGCCATAGAAGGAAGAGGGCGTGAGGGCTAATGCCCAATTACGAAAATGTCAAAGCCAAATATGTCTGAATCTCTGCAGAAGATCAGACCTCTGCTACACAATAGTAAGCTGCAGGCAAGAAATAGAATCTCTGTAGAGTGTCTGGTGGAAGAGCTAAATAACGGGAACTCTGAGAGCTCTGTATTGAAGCCAAGAAAGTCTCTGATCTGGGTGTTCTTAAAGGGGCAACTATCTGCAGTGATGTTGGACAGAGTGGGATGACAACAGCTCCTAGTTCCCCTAATTTTTTCATTCTGATAGTTATTTCAGTTCAGAACACTTCTTTAAGCTCCGAAGAAATTCCTTGGATCTGAATTTTCAAATTGCTTGGTAGAAAACAGATTTTAAGGTTTTGAGAGCCTCAATAAGTTGCTCAT
The DNA here is from genome assembly GCF_017639785.1 of Mesocricetus auratus. Taxonomy (NCBI): domain Eukaryota; kingdom Metazoa; phylum Chordata; class Mammalia; order Rodentia; family Cricetidae; genus Mesocricetus; species Mesocricetus auratus. The sequence goes on along the minus strand of NW_024429184.1, from coordinate 83,522,603 downwards.
AGCTAATCAGTGAAATAATGGGGAGAACGTGTTTCAAAAGAGTGTGTCCCAAGTATCTGAATAGGTGAGATCACTGCATGTGAGTAATTAAGTTGGACTAGGTATATGTGAAACATGGGTGAAAATGAGTTTCATTTTAGAGTAATTAAAGCTAAGGAATATCTTTTGGTAGTATTTAAATTCCAGAGTGTTCTAGTTACTCAAATTTCCCAGTGTTGCATAGACTCCCACTATAATTAAACAAAAGGCTATTTATTTTCTTTGGCAATGACAAAGTACTATCCATATGGATAACCTAACATTAGTTTTATATCATTATTTTACGTTCTAAAATTTTAGTGAAAAATTTCATTGCCACCTGTCTCTCTGAGGACTAGTGAGTCAGCCTTGCTAGCTATAACAGTAAAGAAAAGGCTTCCTCCTTTTAAAACAGAAACTACCAAAGTCCCACAACTAATTTTTTTTCTGATGGAAACTGCCAATAAAACAAAATATTATATTTTATTATTCTTGACTACTTTCCCTGGAAGTGATTATACAATGATATTGTGGACTAATTTCATCTTCTGTCTGTTTGCTAGTCTCACTAAAAGGTATACAGAATATATAAAATAGATTAATTATTATTAGCTGAAAAATGTTCAAAGTGAAGTATGTTAGGCCGCTAAGACTATTTTTCAGTTAATAAAACAGAGGACAAATACGGTTGTGGATGACACCCCTAAATCTAAAATCACAGAGATCAATTTTGATGCAAAAGAGATCACAGAGATTTAGTACACAATTCTCGTGAGTTTATATTCTTAAAGTAAGATCTCCTAAAAACTGAAACAAACAAACAAACTTAACAACAGCAAAAGAGCCTCAGTTATAAAAATAAACATAGGCTGGTGTAATCGAGAGTGTGGCATAAATCATACCCAATTTTGATCCCTGTAAAATTTCATTTATGCTCTTACTTGAGGAATTGCACACCAAAGGACCCTAGAGGCAGAGTATAATGGCCAGTCATCACAAAGATTTAAAACATTTAATGTAAAGTGAAAATTAGTCATGCTTGCTTTGCTTATTCTTTCTTTAATATATACATTGGGTAAATCCAAAAGGTGTCATGCTACCATGGTGAAAAACTCACCAGTATGGAATGGGTTTAAATTGACAGGAACTGCTCTACTTATGTTTCTCTTTCAATGATAAATACCTTCTCCAAAAGCAACTTGGGGAGGAGAGGGTTATTTTGTTTTAGCTTGGAATTGATAAGGAAGGGAAGACAAGGCCTGAAATCAAGGAAGGAAATGAGAGGCAGGAACTGAAGCAGGAAACATGGAGGAATGTTGCTTGCTCTATGGCTTGCTCAGTTTGATTTCTTATACCACCCAGGACCACCTTCGTACGGTGGCATGACCCACAATAGGCTTGGCTCTCCCACATCAATTAGTAAATGAGAAAATGCACCGCCTCCAGCACTTACCTACAGGCCAATCAGACAAAGGCATTTTCTCAGTGGAGGCCTCCTTTCCCCAGAGAACCTAGCTTGTGTTAAGCAGACAAAAGCTAAACATCATAGGTATTAAATCTTTCCTAACAAAGCAGGAGGAAATACTAAGTTCAATCTCTAGGTTCAGTTTTTCTTTTTAAGGAACAATTGTTTCTGTTTTATTTTTCAAATGTCTTCATCTGTAACGGTACAGGCCTCAGCTATTAGCCTTCTCTGCCCTGTCTTGAAATATTCTTTGAGAAATCTAATTCAGCAAATAGCTCAAAATAGCAATGTAAGTCCAAATGCTGCCAATCAGGTAACTCCTAATTTATATCTTCACTTCAGATTCTTCTTTTAGCCTCAGGAAGTGTAGGTTACCATATCCATTTAGCTGTCCAAACACATCCTGTCCAAAGCAAAATCACTGTTATCTCACACAATCTCCTTTATCCACCTCAGATCAGTCCCAATTCTTCAGTTTTCTTGTGTCATCAAAATTTACTTTCATAATGGCCCCTCCCGTCTGCTCAGAGACTCCACATACTCTCTCCACAGATCATGCTGGATCTAGGCTAACATTATAACGACTGCATGAAAACTGTTTAGCAAATCTAATGCTGCCACCTTGCAGAAGTCTGCATCTTCTCCTACTAGAGTGTAGCATCTTAACTGTTTCCCTGTATGTATGCCTGCCTCCCTGTATTATAGAATAATAAGGAAGGCCATGCGGAACTATGCTTGCATCAGATCACATTTTCCTTTGACTTCACAAAGCAATATCCAAAGTCATTTTTTTTTATTTTGTTAGTTTGTTTTACATCCTGACCACATTTTTCCCTCCCTCCTCTCCTTCCATTCCTTCTCCTCTCCCTCTTCTCGCATTCTATTCCTTGTATGTTTCTGTTCAGAAAGGGTCTGGAATCCTATGGGTATCAACAAAGTTTGGCATATCAAGTTGTAGTAGGACAAAGCACCTCCCCTTTTTGTTTAGACTGGGCATGACAATCCAGTATGAGGAATAGGTTTCGAAGAGCCAGACAAAACATTAGGGACAGCCCCTGCTCCTATGTTAGGAGTTCTATAAGTACACCAAATTACACACCTGTAACATATATTTAGAGAGCCTAGGTTGGTCACATACAGGCTCCCTGATTGTTGGTTCAGACTCTGTAAGTTCCTATGAACCTTGTAAGTTGTTTATGCCAGTTTTCTTGTGATATTCTTGACCTCTCTGGCTCCTTCAATCCTTCCTCCCTCTCTTTTGCAGGATTTCCCAACCTGAGACTAATGCTTGGCTCTGGGTCTCTGCATCTATTTCCATCGGTTACTGGATGAAGACTCTCTGATGGCAATTAGGGTAGTCACCAATCTGATCACAGGAGACGGCCAGTTCAGGCTACTATCCACTATTGCTAGGAATCTTACTTGGTGCCACACTTGTAGATTCATCGGAGTTTCCCTTGAAATAAAGTTTGTAACTGACCCCAGAAGTCCCCCTTTCCAGTCATCTCTTTCAGTACTCTCTGCCTCCATCCACCCCTCAAACTGATCCCTCAAGTTCCCATCCCCACCTGTCCCTGGACCACCCTGGTTTCTTCTACTTCTCCTTTCCAGGGTGATCCATGAGTCCTCTTTTGGTACCTTCAAACCCACAAGTGACTCCATGGTTAAGCTGTAACTTACTCAATAGTGCCTGCCCAACCAGCCCTCCAGTAGCAACTGAACTTACACATATACTCACCCTGTCATGCTGTGATCTAAAGAGCCATATTTATGCATCGGAGGTTGTATTAGTTAGGTAGTCCCAGAAAATAGTCTCACAAGACTCCCAAGAATAATTTCTTGGACTTCTGAATATTGTGCTTAAAAACAATTTTCCTCACAAAGATAAATGGGAATTTCTTATCAATACCAAGATACCTATTTCCTATCCATTTGTTCATGTTTTCTTTTTAAAATCCAGTATGCTAATAGATTTCAAATAACCTCTTTGCATTACTTATAACATCTGTCATTTTCTCCTTTGTTTTCTAATATTTGACTCCATTATATGGTAGAGATAACCCCTCTTGTTCAATGAAGAATCCCAAGTAACTAGATATGTACCTAACATAAAGTAGCTGCTTCCTTTATTGAGTGGAATGTTCCTGGACCTATAAAGTTAGGATAAATGGTCTTCTTGAGTTTTTACAGTGTATGTGCCTTACATTTTTCAATTATTAAATTTTAGTTTAGGACATGAATTATAGGATTTTATATAATTCAATTATTATAGATCTAAATAAGTCAACAAGTCTATAGTAGAAGACAAGGCTATATATACCCCTCTAATAGAAAGTTCTACAAGAAAAGATAGTGTAAGTGTAGACTATTATCCATGAGTTTCCTGGCAGATCAGGTATTCATGCCCTTGTGCCAAGGTTGTGTTTTCTCCACAGTCAGATGTTCCTATTAAATCACTGAACATAGACCCCAGAATGCTCAACATCACTGATACAATTTGTCTATGCATTTTATATCCATTCCAGCATTTAATTTACATCAATCTAGTTAATATTTCCTTTTTGAAAACTTAATTTAATTAAGTGTGTGTGTGTGTGTGTGTGTGTTAGTACATGTGTGAAGATCAAAGGCATATAATGGGGAATTGATTAACTCATTCTACAATGAGATACAACCCAGGTTGTCCTGTAATCTCTGACTCACCTCACTGCCCCCTACTTGATATTTCTTAAATCACCTTTGCTGTTTACTCTACCTTAACCATCCATCTTGAGAAAACTTAAGTGATTAGGACTTTTATCCATCAGATCTTCATGACATCATTTTATCCTTGACAATATTTACTGTGAAATTCTTAGTCATAGATCACATTTGTTTGCTTCTAGCCTCTCTAATTTCTCCCTGCTACTTAATATGAAGAACATGTTAATCCATTGCTGTAGCGGCATCTAGTCTAGCCAGTGTATTTGTGTTAGTGGCCACAACCCGTCTGGGCATGACTTCAGATGCAAAATGAACCAGAAGGCAGGGAAGCATGGAGTGTTGCTTGCTCTCACAAGCTCTTGCTCTCTCGGGTCTGGGACCAGATCAGAAGGGCAGAGAAAGACTTGGGCAGTTCTTTATTAATATCTGTGTAAGTCGTTCCCTGATTAAATATCCATTTATAATTTATCTTGGGTCTAGTGAACTCATTATTTCCGACCTTCACATTGCCCTTCTTTGTTCTGTTTCTTTATCCCCATATTCCCCTAGTGTATCGGTATGAGTAGAAAATCTGTTATGCTCTGTGTTGTATTCCTAGCATCTAACCAGTGTCTGGGCAGAGTATATTCTCCATAATACTAAATGATGAATGAATGATTAAATGTAAATGTAGATAAATATGCATATGCACAAAATTCCCACACATCCTACTGAAGGCATACATACTCCAAACATGTCTTGAGACCTGAGTAGATCCATCACATGATGGAGCATTGAGAGGGAATTTACCATTTTATGTCTTCATTCAGGCTCTATTTGCCAAGTGGTGCTGTATTATACAAACTATTTATACTGTGCTGTCTCTCCAGAGGCATTTCACAAATATGCATTTGTGTACATGTCAAACATTAAAGACACTTCAAGTATGTACCAGTCTCCTCCACAGTAGAGACAATGAGTTCATACTGTATCTAAAGTCAATTAAGAGGTTACTTAACTTATCACAGCAGCTATAACTTAGGTGCTCTTAGTAATGTACTGATCATACTATAAGGTCCCTCTTGGATATGCTACTATACAAAGTAAACAAAACAGAAAGAGTAATGAACAATGGATGTCTCTAATCATGTAACTTTACATCAGAAAATATCAGATGTCCAAACATGACATCCTGTGTCTTGACTTGAATAGTCTTACATGTTTTCCTGTGGTAACTGATAACTCAGATAGAGAAATAGCTAAACAGTTTGAAATTTTAACCAATGAATCACCAGTTAACCATGCAAGTGCTTAATTAAAACTAGTAGTTTTATTCAAAAGGTGGGTAAAGTAACCTTTCATCACTTGACAGGGAATACAGGTGAGATTAAAACCACAGTAACCAGATGCAGACAATTTGCTTTTCAAAAAATCACCATTATAAACTTTATATATAAAAAGCAAACAATTGTTTAATTCAGAAGTTATTTGTTCTGCTTTATATCCCCACTAGCTCCCTTACTTGGGTATAGCTCCTTCATATAGCATTAGCATATTGACTGAAGGCATGGATCACCTGGAACATCTAAGTGAATTTCCCTGCCTAGGAAGGCAGGAACAACAGATATTTCAAAGCTGATAGAAATAATTCCAGTTTCTCTGAGGTTTTAGTGAAATCTAGCTTTAGAGCAGGCCTCTTTTCAACAGAAGACCTCATTATAAATGAAAAAGCTCCACATCACAATTCAAAATAACAATAAAAATATTTTTAGGTAAGGTGATAGATCATGCCTTTGATGGTAAAATTGGAGACATCAAGTGTCTTTAAAACAAGCACAGATATACAGATATTGTATCACACATGTTGAAACGATTGTTCTTCACTCTTCATATATACTTAATGCTTCCTGCTATGATATTTTCCGTCTTTGTAGAAGACTGGGTCATAAGTGGTGTTTTTTTTTGTTTGCTTGTTTTGTTTTTTGTTTTTTGTTTTGGTAGCATACAGTTAGAAGGAATAGGAAGGTAACAGGCAGTACAATCCAAATCTAATATGTTTTTTTGAGACAGGGTTTCTCTGTGTAGCATTGGAGCCTGTCCTGGAACTAGCTCTTGTAGACCAGGCTTGGTCTTGAACTCAGAGATCCTCCTGCCTCTGCCTTCCAAGTGCTAGGATTAAAGGCATGAACCACCACTGCCCAGCCAAATCTAATAATTAAATGATAATCAAGAATCAAAAAATCAAGTCTTCAAAAAATTATTCTTAATCCATAAAGCATCTTGTATTTGTATCTCACACCATTCCAAAATAAGCATACTTATTAAGGATATTTAGGTACCTAGTAGTAGCTCAGGCTTGCCTTTGATAGGGGGAAGAGTATGAGCTGAGTAGGGGTGGTATCTAACACAGAAGACAGTTAATATACATTGTCAAAAGACTGAATTTAGTGGTCTCCTGGAATACTGGTAAGACATGCCTCTTCCTTGTGTATGCCTGTATGAACTGATGAAGACCTGTCCTGAGTATAAGTGGCATCATTGATTGGGTAGGTGCCATCTTAGGCTAAAAGGAAACAAAGGAGAGTACCATTCTAGGGGCATTGTTCACACTTCTCTGCTTCTGACCCAATGTGATGTGTCTGCTGTATTCTTGTATGTGCTCCCCACCAAGATGGATAGAATTCTCAGAAACCATGAGCCAAAATAAATCCTTCCTTCCTTAGATTTAAATCAATAAAACATGTATTGAAGTAACTACAGAGCCTATGTCAGTTAAACAGACTTGTTACACTGTACAATGACCCACACAGAGAAAACAAGCACTACTGGAACCTGTACTGACTGAGTCTAAGTATTTATTCTTAAGATACTTTACAGGTAAGTTAAGAGAAGAGCTAGGAGTATGTGATAAATACCAAGGCAATTCACATGGAGGATAGGGAGGATAGTACCTAGTAAGAGGAACAGCATCAAACTGGTAGAGAAAAACAATCAGATAATCTTATTTCAGATTGGTACCTTCCACACAGTTGACACTATTCAGAAGACTTGGGCTGCCTAAGCTTGTGATGACTTTGAGCAATTTAGTAATTCTAATTTGCAAATTTACAACTCAATAGCCATCTTGCAAAGCTTGAATCATTGAAGCATTTTGAGAGGCTAATTCGTTCCCATTCTCAGAGGCTGCTATCATAAATTGTAGTTAGTAAAAGTCTATAATTAGGTAATACTGGTTTCTAGTTAGGTTAGAGACCTCTGATTTGAAGACACTTAGGATCTGAGGCACATGATATTAGTGAACATGAGCATCCATAAAGCTGAGCATCTGTCCTCTGTCCTCTGTGTCCTGCATGTGCGTGCTGGACTGATAGGCTGCAGGTATGATTTCAATCAACTTCCACGCATCTCAGACCTCCAAACTAGTTACTTTCCAGGAATGCCTTAGTTATTTTGTTAGTTCAATAGATAAATAACCACAAGAAGTTCATTAATTTGTAGAACATCACACACACACACAATTATTTTTGGAGAATTCATCAAAGAAGAAAAATTGCCTAAATTAAAAGAATTAAAAGAATGAATATGCTTAAAATTTGAAATGTATTTCCCTTATCACTAGAGATAAGATCACCCCAAAATTCTAAAATGTATCAAGATGAAATAATCAAGGAGGTAAAATTATTCCTCTTCTACAACAAATGACATTTTCAAAAACTGTTACTTCTATACTTAAAAATTATAGCATAAAGCCAGACATAGTGGTGCATGCCTTTAATCCCAGCACTTCAGAGTTAGAGGGCAGGCAGATCTCTGAGTCTGAGGCTATCCTGCTCTATAGAGAAAATTCCAGGACAGTCAGGGCTACCCAGAGAAATGCTGACTTGAAAAAAATCACAGCATGTTTAATTAATGAAAGTGAAAATGTGCAGAAAAGTGTCCCAAGATTCACTTCTTAGTTTTCAGAAACAGAGGTGCAAGGCTAATCATCCTGCCTATGTCACACGCTAATTCTAAATTTCACTTGTTTATCTACCTTTTTATTTTGCTTATTCTATACAATAGAAATATGAGAATGACATGAAACAAGCTTGATATCTAAAATAAGAAATATCAGACATGCAACTTAAACCACCTGGAAAGGATGCTTGTCAGTGTCTGCTCCAATGAATCAGCTGGGCTGAGTAGGGCCTTAAGGAGTGAGAAATGGCAGATAAACACACAAGAGACAGAAACACAAGATAGATATGGGAGAACTGCCCAGTCCGTGCCTTTCAGCACACTGGACAGCCCCAAGTTTAATTAAACCCTACTTATATACAGACTAGAGACAAAGAAGAACAAAGAGTGGCATAGTAAATTAGCCCAACTCACTGCACTGTCCTTGAAACAGGGAGCAGCCAAGTTCACTATCTACCACATGAGTCTTGCTAGAAGCAATCAGCATTATTCCCCATTTCTATGTGCCTTTTGACTGGCATCAGAAGCTTGTTAGTTAGAAAACATGCTTATTTTCCATGGGCTTAATCGGAACTTTCTCATAGCTCCCAAGGAGACTGAAACAAGCAAGCTTGAATTCTAATGTTTCATAAGTCTGAATAGATGCAAGATAGAAGCTGAATCTCTTGTGGGCTCCCACAGATGCTGTAATGAGTACAGGTTTGAGAATGCTGGATATGGATAGAGTGTGATAAAGGATGGAATATTCTGTACCAGGTATAAGGTTCTTCTAGCAGTATAACAAGAAAAAGATTCCTCTTTGAGAGACCCACAGGAGTGAATTTTCTCTGTGTGAGCACATGCCAACACCTAATCCTCTCTCTTTGCCCTTACTGCTCCTACAGTGTCTTCCCATTCTCACATGATAAATAACATTTCTGTGCTTTTGGCAGAAAAATAGGTGGTTCATGCCACAATGAATAGGAATTTTTTGTCTATTGTGTTACACAACTGAATACAAATCATTTACGAACTAGGGAGAAATCCGTCCTAAACAGTGGCTTAAAACAGTATCTTCAGTAAATGGTTTGAGGTTAGTCACACTGAAATACTGAAGATACCATCACCACATTTTATTTTCTGAGTTTACTTTTAAATCCAAACACAAAATTAAAGGACAACCTTGAGAGAATGAATTCTTATATACCTTTATTCAGCTTGTTGATTTTCTAAAATCATATTATCTCCTATTTGTGTCTAGTGGGGAACTTTCTACAGTATAAGTAAACAACACATTAGACTTTTCTCAGTATCTTGGCACGTGAGTCTGCCATTGAAGTTCTCCATGTGCCATGAGAGAGGAGTAATGATATGATTCTGCTTCTATCACTCAAAAGAAACACCGATTTGCCTTCCTATTTATTTTTGCATAATGGAACACCTTCAAACTTGTTTATAAGACTGTCTAAAAATGTTTAAGAAGTGAAACAATCATGATGACAATTTCCAGTAGTCAAGAATTTATTGTCAAAATTTGGTCAGAATTCACAGAGGCAAAGCAATATCTTCAGAGTTTTCTACAGTTTGTAGCTGTTAATATTAGAAAAAAATTCAAGAGGTGATTTCTATCATGGGAAGTTATACATTATAATTCTGAAAAATCAACAGTGTTAAATATAAGCCAAGAAGCTTATGGTTATTCATCTTAATTTTCACTTTTTAAAATATTTCCACAGATTACATGCAAGTATATATTAAATATTAAATTAGAGAAGAACATGATATACTTTCTTCCTTAATGAAATAAATACAGCTGTACTTATTGGACTTAATGTGTGTTTGGGCTGGAGAGAAAAACTAGAGTGATCAGGAGGAAGAAGGGAAAGAGGAAAGGGAAGATGGGGAGATGTGAAGTTGAGAGGGCCATGAGAGAGGGTAGATCTTGGAGGAGTTGAAATGATACAGATTATTTGTACTCATATTTGTTACTGTCAGTTGACCAATTCCACATAGCTTGACAAAGTTAAGGCATGATTCTAGTATAGTATCTTTACATTAGTGTGCTCACTTTGCATACAAAGCTATCCTCTGAAGGGTGGATCAGTCATTTAGAAGGTAAAGTGCTTACTGTGCAAACATGAAGACTTGACTTGGGATCCCTAGTACCAACATAAAAGCAAGACAGAGGAGGACAGGCCGGTCACCTCAGCAATTGGTATACTAGAAGGAGGGCCAGAGACAAGCAGATCCTCAGGTCTAGCCAGCCAACCAGACTAGCTAAAATGACAAACTGAAGTTCAATAAGAGACTGGTATATAAAAATAAGACAGGAGAGCATCAAGGGAGATAAAAGAATGACCACTCTACTTCTCACAAGTGTCCACACTGCTACAGAGCAACCATACATACACTTGTGCATACATACGTGTCCTTTACATATATCACACAAACACAGACACCCCCCTACTTGCACACAAATGAAGAAATACAAAGAGAAATCAATACTTTGACTCTCTAATAGAAAATTAGCACAACAAACTGCTTAGCCAAAGACCCTAACTTGAAAAACACACATATAAGAAGTAAATAGAGAACCCACTACACAACCATCTAAACTTCAGGAAGCTCCTACAGTGAGGAGGCTGAAGACTGACTTGGCCACTGTGGTGCCATGGATGGGTCCTCTGAAATCTTCAACTCTTCATCACTGAGAAATCTCACAAAATTTGCAGCTGCTCTGAGAGATCCAGCTGCTAGTTTTTTATTGCTTTCAATATTCTAGAATTAGAAAGATTATTATTTTTTAATCTCTCAATTTAGAGGTTTTAAATGACAACCACACAAAAGGCTATCAATCACAACTGCCTTAAAACAATCATAATGTTTCCCTCCAGTGAATCCTGCCAGCATCCCATGATGTGCAACTGAGCCCAACAGTTACTCCAGAACATCTGCTATGAATGTGTAGAATAAACCGACCGCTTCTTGTTTTGCAAACTGTTATCTTCCTTCACATTTCTGAAGTAGACCTGCTGTTACTCACATACACGATGGGTCAAAATGGCTTTTAGCTGTTGGGGAAAGTCTAGTGGGGCTAAGGTTGAGAAAGGACTTCATCTCTATTCTGATAATTGAAACCAGGTGTGTTTCTCAATGAGAGCTGTACGTGAATCAATTTTCAATGTCCAAACTGTCTTGAAACTAAATCAAACAGCCAGGCTTTTTACGTGGAGAGATCCCAGCTGGCCACATAATAGTGACTTGCTTTTCCCCTGTGAGAAATCTCACTGCATTTTCTCACCTTCTCATTTTAGTGAGAGTAGCTACTTATGCCACTGTGCTCAAAGCTTCCCAGTCAATCTCATGTAATGTGTGGTGCATAAAACCCACATAACATTACAGATTCTCTATGCTCTGCTCTATGTGTCATTCCCAGTTATAAAATATTATCACACATTATTCTCTCTTTAGTCATCTGTGTATAGACACATACATGCTGAGGTGTGTGAAAGAATGCTTTCCTACATACTGAGCTTATTCTCAGTAAACAGAGATACTATGTAGGAAAATCTGGCATTAATAAGTACAATCAGCGTTCTGGTGGTGATATTTGAGTTTTATGGATCACAAAATTAGTAAAACTATTTTCATTTTACCTTTATGCTTTTCCTACTTTAGTAAGTCAAATGGAAGGTAGCCTGAAGACAGAGCATTTCTTTGACATTCAAAGGCGTCTGAGATGGTAGAAAATCTTTACTTTTCAAAGACAACTGCTCAAAGTGTTGAGGAAATTGGAACAAATACCACTGACCACGGGTCATGCTATTAATATATTGCTTAAGTTCTTTAAACAAGTGAAGTAAAGTGCCATCAAGCATGCAGCTTTTGTGATTGTTCATAAGTCTATGAGGAATTTAGTCAAGTTTTCAGCAATTGTTGATCGTATTTAAAAATTAAAGAGTAGGGATGGAGCAATAGTTCAGTGGTTAAGAGCATGTACTGTCGCTGCTGTTGTAGATTACTAGAGTGCAGTTCCCATCTCCTATTCAGAAGCTCACAAACATTTGCAATTCCAGTTCAGTAGGGTCCAATCCTTCTTATGACTGACATGGGACTCCATACACATATGATACATATGAACACACTCAGGCACACACACATGAACATAAAATAATATTAACAATAGTTAAAAAACAAAAGGAGAGGGAAAATACTCGAAATATAAATTTTAGTTAAATTCATATATTCTTCTTTGGATTTATAACCATGTAAAATTCTGTTTCGTATACCATCTAGACTACTCATTGGTTCTATAACGAAATCATACTTCATTAAAAATCTACAAGCATAGTTAAATTCTTTGTGAATGGATTCCTGGAAATAAAAAAACTTTAGAATATAAAGGACCCACACATCTACTATCTACTTCCACATTCTGAACACTGAAGACCAGCATTTTTTTCTCTGCAGAGGAAAAAGACAAAAGAAAGTATTGCCTTAAGTGTAAACTTCAATATTATTTCATTGACACTGTAGGTCCTCATTATCACAGACTCTACCTGGGAAAATCATTGGTGATCTTTATGAGGGACACTTATTTTGAATGTATTAGGCATCAACTTGACATTCTTTCATTGTGATGTTTCCATAATGTTCAGGAGAACGAAGTAGGGTAGGAATTTCGGTATGAGGATATCAAAATTCTTTTTTAGTATTTACAGAGTTTACTTACATTTTGAAGGTGGAATGAAAATAAAATTGTGTTTTTTTAGCTCAAGCATCAGTTGACTCTGAGCCATAAATAATAAAAATCTTTTTCTTACCTATAGCTTAAATCCTGGTTGATCATTTATATCAACAGCTGGATAGAAATCATTGGAAGGTGATGGAAAGGTAAGGAGTGGGAACATGATAGGAAATGTCTCACAGCCTACTCCTTGCCAGAACTTACCTCAACATGGAGAGGTTTTTGTAGGACCCATGGTGACTAAGAAGTGTTTCTTGTTGGATCTGCCTAAAAATATTAACTTTAGTTTTTGTCATTGTCCTACAAAAGTGAATAAGATTTAGTTTTATATGTTCCTGGAACGTTAAGATTAATAACATCTGAGAATATATTTGCTCACCCTGAGTCAATTGGAGACAGTTTGCTATAAACTATATAAGTCAGAAGACACATGGAAATGAAGAGATTTCAAATTTAACCAAGACATTATGGCTCTGGATATAGGAATGGGAAGAAAACATCATTTACAAATAAGAAATATTATGAATGCTGCTGGTATTTATGATTTTACAATATAAAAGATGATATGCAAGGCTGTGACTTTAAATATTTCAATAGTGATGTTTGGGTACCAAGAATGCAATACATATTGTTCTATATACTTAAAACATGAAAATGAAAATGAGACATAGACTTATCTGCAAGGAACCTACTCTTGTATTCTGATGATGCAGAAAGACAGTATATATGCTTACTACTTATATATGTGTGTGTATATATATGTGTGTGTAATTAGATACACAGATAAATACATAGAGTATTTTAATAAAGGGAACTAAATGAACTAGATAAATATTTTGCAGATATTAAATAAAATAAAAACTGATATACACTTCAGATTTGACAAATGTATGTTTTGAGGAAGGTCTCAAAGCAGAGAGAAAAATCTTTAAATAGAGAGAGATGTTGGAATAAACGATGAAGTGGGCAATGATGAAATGAGGATAGTACTTTGATAAACTCATCAAATCTTTTTTATGAGGAGAAATATACAAATGGGACAATGCCTACAGGGCATACATTGCCAAGGGTGTGTCTGCAGAATCTTTGAAATGTGCTTTATTCTAAGAGTGATTTCATAAATAGTAGAAGAAATAATAAAGGGGAAAGCAGAGGGATAGACATTGCAAATACAAGAGACATGAGATCCAAGTTCACCAGTGGGAGGGTAGAATAGATAGAAGCAAGAAATAGCTTTGCAAGTTCAGAGAAAGAAAGAGAGCCCATCACCATAGGTACAGTGAGTTTGAAAATTTGAAATTTGAAAGGAGATTTTTCTTTTTCAATTGTTCCTCTTTCTTGGCAATTAGGATGTGAACATAGCAGTTAAGAAAAAAATAACATTCAAAGAGAAATTTTGTATTTTTTAATAGGATTAGATAATAAATTTAACAAAGAGATATACAGAATAGGCTTGCTTCTCTAAAGGTTGCCTGGGGATTCATGTTTCGTTTGTTGTGATTTTTATCCAGAAAAGTTCACCTACTCATGTTTCAGCAGAGACAGAGTTCAGCACTGCTCTCTTATTAACACAAACAAAAGGATTTTGTCAGGAGGGTTTCTTGATTTTCAGGCCAAATTTCTATCTACAAATTGCTAGCATCTCAAGGGCATGACTTGAATGATGATAATAACTGGTCAATGTGTGTTTGAGTGAAAAGACTCAGCATGACATTACCTTTGTTTTTATTTTTTACTGTGTCTTCTGATATAGGTACTGATCCTACCTGAATTTAATGCAGCACTTGGGGATAAACAAGCAAGCAAGCAAGCAAACAAACAAACGAACGAACTCTGACCAGCCTCAGGTTGAACAGATTATATAGATTCTTCATTTGTTTGCTTACATCATATCTGAGTGGCCTAAGTTCTCTCTCTGAAGTTAGAGAACTAGAAGGCTCCATAGGCTTTAGAGTCCTTTTTAAAAAGGGGGTTTGCTTGTAAAAGGAGGAAAAAAATTGTATTTCAGAATCAGAGTCTTCTTACTTAGAAGGAAATTAACATGTACTCAAGGGTTTTCACTTATGTCTGCTTGCACAAAACACCAGGCAAAGGCATTTCTGCTACTTTTGTCTGTGTTCAAGCATGTCATAGTCATAATTCATCAAAGATTTTCTAGTTTATGTATCTTTGGTGAATAGTAACTATATCGCCATAAATGCTTCATCCGTACATCTCTTTGTCCATTTTTCAAGTATATAATGCATGATAGGAAGCTGTCTCTCAAAGTATCTCTTCACAACAGACTGTTAGGTGGGGTGAGGAATCCAAGTATGTCCATGAAAAACAGGAAACACTTTTATCCAACAATTGTATTCACTCCCATGTTGAAAATATAGCATCAAATTCATAAACCATGTCCTCAAAGAAAATAAAACTATTTTTTCTTTAAAACCAGAATTTTCAAAGACAAATGGTACATGTTAACTGTACCACACTAATGGTCATATTTGAAACTCTTTAGATATGAAATTTCCATTTGCCCTTAAACTCTTCATAGATATCATGGGATACAAATATAATAAATTTATAATAATCTGATATACAGTTCTCAATTAACACTTTATAGTGTGTGAAACTGTAAGAATAAATAAAGATAGTAAAGTTAAGAGTATAAACTCATTCACTTTCTCCATCTTGAAAACTTGGAAATAAAATTGTTGTTTTATTCAATAAACTTTGGGAACTAAGAAGGAAGTCAGTTTGTTACAACAAGACTCATTAGCCCTGTTCTCAGCCTGTCTTACCAAAGCTGTTTTGATACTAGTGTCCACACAGATCTTTGATGAACTGCAAATGCCACACAGAATACCTACAGGCATGATAATTCACTGTAAAAACCATACTCTTCCCTAAGGTTACAGATCATACTTCCTATTTCTTTAATAGCATATGATAGAAGAGAACCCATACCTAAAATGCTTATTTATATCTCTTTGACTTGTGGGCATGAGCCTATAATTGTCTGCAAAAATCTATCTTAGAATGGAGTGAGGAATAGAGTATTGAAATTCCACGATGCAATTGATAAAATGATTCAGAGTTTCAAAGAGCTAATGATTTGGAAAACCATTTTTTATATCTGTTCTCAAAACAGAATGGGGGAACATCTGTTATCACACCAGCTGACTTTGCTGTCCTTTACACTTTCAGAGAGGCTGGATTACACAATTTTTGACTATTATTCCACAAGTTTTCTGGTCAGGCATGTGGCTGGTATACCAATTGGTAAGATGAATGTACAGTCGTATAGCTAAACATTGGTATCTTACATTCTAAACAAAATTCCAAGTTAATCATGGATTCAACAATTTTCCTCTTTGATTTACTTTGGGTTCTGTTTTAGTTTAATCTTTGAGTATCTCACTGTATTCATTCCAATGCATAAAGCCAGCAAACACAACAAAATTATGAATAGCATTCTTAATTAATCACTTTTAGGTGTAGATGTTTGCTGTTAAAATGACATTTTCTGAGTGCTCTTCCTATTTATTCTTGCTATTATAAATTATTTGAAATATATTGTATCCTTCCCCAACATAAAAAAACTGGTCTAGATAGAAAAGAGTCAATACTTCTTGGAAAATAGGCTAGGCAATATTTCATAGCTTCCTACAGCTCTTGAAACCAACATTGTTAAACTGGGGAGATGAATCTCCAAATAAAGTCCTTCCCACTCAGGCTCTCTTCTTACTTCCCTATGACATCCTACCCAGGTATACTACCCTTTGTGGAGTAAAGACACAGGCACATGCAAGGGAAGAAGGACAGCAGCTTTTCAGGAGGACTTGATTTTTCCATCCTATCTACTTGACCACTGTTAACATTTCCATTATGGCCCCTACTGGTGAGAATTAATCCCTAATGGCATTGCTTCAAGAATGGGAAGATACACCTATTATATTGACTCACATTCTTTTTTAAGCATTTATAACTTTTATTTGTCTTCAAAATGGAATTATTCACAAATATTTCTGATTTCAATCATTTGAAGAGCTCCTACTATAGCCCCTACTACTATAAACACAAGTAGTTTGAATAGATAATTAAAGAGACATAGATGAAAACAAAAAGTAAAGATTGGCATGATGCCCAGCATAAATGAAAGAAGGCTCTGTGAGGCAGAGCCAGTAAAGAGGGTTACCAGGAATTTCATATAGATGGAATGACTTGAATGAAGAAGAGTGATAAAATATTGGACAAGACAGAGCTATACACTATAGAAGCTTTTCTTACAAGTAAAGTTATGTGGGCATAGAAAAGGGGAAAGGAAAGAATTAAAAAATCTTATGTAAAAATTAAAGAAGTTTTAGAATAGAATGATAATAACAAATATATTAATCACCAAATAATTTAAAATTATCGTAGGATTGCTCTGTAAGGGCCAATATCAAAAGACTAATAAAGTGTAAATGCTTCACCAATAAAATTTCTTACACCAATTTAGATTACTTTTACATACTCATCCACTGCTAATGGTAGTGCAAACATGTACAGTTACTATGGAAATCAGTGTGACATTACAGTTCCTCAGGAAGGTTAAAATCAGTCTACCTCAAGATCCAACTATACCAAAAGGGCATATACCAAAAGGACACTTCATCCTACCACAGACACTCTTGTTCAACCATGTTAATTGCTGCTCTAGGCATAATAATCAGAAATTGGAAACAACCTAGGTATACCTAAACAGAAGAATGGATAGTGAAATGTGGTACATTTACGTGGGGGTGGGAGGTGAAGGTGGGGGTGTGAGTATTATTTAGCCATTAAAAATTGCATTATTAAAGTTTCAGGTAAATGGATGAAACAGACTCAGAAAGACAAATATAATATGCATTCATTTATATGTGGATATTAGCTGTTAAATTATTTATAAGCAAGTTACAATCCGTAGATCTAGAGAGGGTAGGTATAGAGTAAGGGATTATAAGGAACAGATATATCTCTCTTGGAAGGGAAATAGAATAATTATGAATGGATTGGGGGATGGAACAGTTGCATCAAATGGTGAGGGGGAGAGATGAGGGAAAATGAGATAGGGAATACAGGGAGAGAGAGATAAAATTAAGTTCCATTTGAAGGCTAGTATGGAAACCTAATAAAGTAGAAGCTTGCTAAAATACATACATCTATGAAGAGATTCTAAAAGAAACAACAGGTGAGACAAAGTCCCTGAGAAACATCTCTTCTCACCAAATCTAGCTTCCAGTACTGGGATTAGGTTACCTTTAATTGAGTTGTTGGCCAGTGTTTTGTGGGAGTTCCCAAACAACCCAGACTGTTGCCAAGATTAATAGGTTTCATTCCACAAACTGACAGCAAGCCCCATTGTTGAAGATAATACCTTCTCAACTCATTGAATGAAAGCTGAGCTGATGCTGATACAGTGCCTTCACTCCTATGCTCCAGTGTCTTTTATTCAGGCAGGTAAATGTAAATACCAAGCCAGACAAGAACCTTTACATTGGCCATGATATCTTGTCTGCAAGTTATTTTAGTGCAATGGTGGAACATGTTGTGGTAATAACAAACCAATGTCTGATTTAACTTAAGGCCAACTCTAAAAGATGAATCCAATACACAGAACTGTTTAAGTGACCAACAATCTGATACTAGATATACAGATCTAGTATGAAACCAAGCAATACTGATATAAGAGAAATGTATTGATAAAATTACTCTGCCTAACACTCTGCAATACTTATAGACCACTGTGTTGTCCAGCCAGCAACAGAGAAGTTTCCTCATGCAGTAGATGAGAACAAATATAGGACCCACAGCCAGATATTATACAGACAGTGAGAGATCTTGGACCACTTAGCCATAAATGGAATCTCTCCATCAAATCCCTCTCCTCCAGGCTCAGGGAACTCAGCAGAAGAGGAGAAAGAGTATAAGGGTCAGAGGGAATGTAGGACACCGAGGAAATAGGCACTCTAAATCAGTATGATCAAACCTTATACGAACTCACAAGAGACTGAGACAGCATGTTCTGGGCTTCCACAGGTCCTTTGTATACATTATGATTTAGAGTATAGTGTTCTTATGGGATCCCTCAGTGTGTAAGCAAGTGGTTCTATTATTCTTATGCTTCCTCTAGGGTTCTTTTTCTCCTGTTTGTCTTGTCCAACTCCTAAGTATTTGTTTTTGTTTTATCTCACTAAAGTTTAAGAGAATTTTCTTTTTTAGTGAGAGACAGAAATGGAGTAGATCTGTATGGAAGAGGAAGTAGGGAGGAACTAGGAGGAGTAGAGGTCAGGGGAAACCATAGTCTGGACATATTATGTGAGAAAATAATCTATTTTTAATAAAAGAAAAAAAAAGATCATGGTCACAAAGAGCTAGTGAGTATACAGAAAACACTGATCCTAAGAAGTAGAGCAAAAGTAACAAAATTCAGGCTAGTTCAAATTCTGATACTGTAAAAAAATGGAAAAAGAATCCATAGGTAATAAATTGAAATACATTAATGCAAAAAGATCCATCTTTGTAGTGGTCAATGATTGATTTACTTCTCTGACTTTTAACAATATTATATGACATTTAAAAAATAACATAAAATTTATTTTAATCCCCTAGTATAGTTATAAATAATAGCTATGAAAAGTAAAATACAAATATAATATATAAAATTATAAAATCTGGACTATGGTTTCTAATTTAGCTAATGTTTTAAGTGTTCAGGGAGAGACAAATAGGCAGAAATGGGCTTTGGAAGTTGTTCCTTGCAAAAAGTTACTGAACAAACACAAAATATTTGATCTGGAGTAGCAATATTTTGAAACTAATAGATTGGTGTTAAAAAATAAATACCATCTGGGCCTGAGAGATGGTTGAGAGATTAAGAGCATTTGAAGCCCTTGTTGCTAACCTGAGTTCAGTTTCCAGCAAAGATATCATGGCTCACAAAAACCTGTAACTCCATTTGCAGGAGACACCCTATTCCAGCCTCCTCTGGCAACAGAGTCACATGTGTGCAGGTACTCACACACAGACTTAAAATAAAAGTAGATATTAAGGCAATGAATACTACCTTTAAGGAGTTTCATGTGAAAACTGGAATGGTGTTTCTTTCTGGTATTGCAGGGCTGGAAGAAGAACTGAGGTTAATGGGTGCTTTTTCTATGAGGAATTCACATTGTGTTACTAACTATGCTTATTGTGATATATAAACTGGCCTAGTTGTAGCACTTAAATGTTCTCATGATCGAATCCCCATGATCATAAGAAGAATTTAATCAGATGAGGAACATGGAAACTTCTCACTTAGGTAAGCTCAGTAGGTGTTGATCAGGGTTAGTTCTAATATACAAACTAATGAAAGTACACATATTATGTACACAACTATATCTCATCATCCTAATAGTCTTTCATTATTGGTTCCCCGTTACCTTAGCTATAGATAATTTGGAAAGCAGAAATACACTCTTCTGGTAGGAATATTCATGTTGAACCTGGGTGACCCACCATCCCAGCTAATAGAAGAAACTGGAATGTGCTGTCTCATTTTTCTGGTTTCAATAAGGCACTGTGGTTGAGTGAAAGTTTTCAATCAAGGGCCACAAAACTTTAGAAAATTTTCTCCACAAGGACACCTGTCTGGAGAACATTTGTTGTCACTCTATCTCACTCAGCACAAGGAGTCTGATTCTTTCTATCGCTCAGCTCTTTTGTCACAAAGGAATTAAACTAGGAATGCTGATTACCTAAGATGCTTGTGTAGACGGCAATGAAATGAATAACTTTTTGGTGTGTAGAAAACACGGCACAGGGGAGAGGAAGTGATGGGTTCCTTATTTTTTCTCCCATTCCTCACATCAGGTCACTATTTGCGTGCATGTTCACTGTTGTAGATATACACGTTTCGTCATTCTGCCTAATAAGAGATTTCTAAGCAAATTATTACAGTATTACATATGTTTTCTGAAATATATTTATTTTTTAAAATCTCATATTCTTGGAAATAAGTACAGCACAGTTACTAAATCATGAATTAATACTATATTTGTTTTACTGACATTAATCTTCTAGTAATATTCCTTAAGTATAATCATTCAATTCATCTGAATCACAGATAATTTATTTTATAAGCATGGAAATTACTGTATTCATCAAATTGGACTGCCTTAACCAAGTTCCACAGTCTGGTTGGCCTGACCAACAGAAATTTATTTCCCACAGTTTGGGAAATCACGAGTCCAAGATCAAGATGTAGCAGTTTTGGTCTCAGGTGAGCATGTAGACACAAGCCCTTTCACTTTGCCTTCAGGTAGCCACCCTTAATGACTTAGTTAACCTTCATCACCTTCTTGTTGCACCAACTTCCAAACACAGTCACACTTTAGTTGATGTCTACAATACATGAATTTGTATGGTACCCAACTCAAGCCTCTGTGTTATCTAATTTTCCACTCCATCTTAGTCAAGTGTGAATCAGTCCCAGTCAATTAAGCCTGTGTTTTGCTACAACTGGGTGTCAAGTCTTACCACAAAGTCAGTTATCATCTTTGGACCACAAGGGACATCCCTAATTTCATCTCTCTAATTTAAACCATATTTTTTTCACTTGCCACATTTAATTTGGGAGTTATCATTGGTTTTTTTCCTTCATCATCTATTTCCAATGAGTCACATGTTTGGATTGACCCATCTTTTGAAGCACCCCTTCATTTTTATTAACCCTGTCATCCCCTCATGATGCAGCTCTAATCACTTGATGGATCACTAGTACAACATCCTCACTAATATTGTCTGTGTTTTCCGCTCTCCAAAGGATTGTGCACACTCAATTACTCTTCCTCATATAATTCTATTTTCATTTCACTGCTTGCATTTACCCATCATGCTGTGTCTAAGAGACTCTCCTTGGAATCTCAGAGTCTTTGAATTCTTATAAATCAGGTTTTGCTTTCCATGTACTTTTAAAAGAAAATTGTATACAAACTATATGATTGTGGGAATGGTATTTAAAGTGTGAATCAAGTCCTTAAGATTATATTTTAAGAGATTAGCATGCATAATGACTATTTCTATAGTTCCTTTTCCTATACACAATGTCTTTCAAGACAGCATTTTCTTCCCTGTTACATTGAGAAGATCATCATGCCAAGTCTAGTGATATGTGATGTACCAATTAAGAAGCACAAAAGGGGGCCTGATGCTCACTCAGTGTTGACTGGATCAGAACTTGATTTTTAATTTTTTAGAGGACAGAATGTATATGACTAAGTTCAGCTGCTGGGGTTTCCTTCCTCCATAAGGTCATAGAAATTCGCCCCTGGTTTACAGTTGTCAGTAACAGTGAAGTTATGTCTAAGAAAATTCTAAACACAAGTCCTTTGCCAATTATAAAGAATCAGCACCCTTTCAATGTGTTTGTCTCTTCATTGTGAGTCTATTGTTCTGGGGCTGTGAAAGGTAGGACACTCTAGGCTCCTATTTTAGTTACAGTTTCTGTTGCTGCAAATAAAACACTGTAGGCATAAAGCAAGTAGGGGAGGAAAGGGTTTATTTGGATTATACTTTCCCATTGAAGCAAGTCATGATAGGAACTCAAACAGGGAAGGATCCTGGTGGCAGGAGCTGATGAAGAAGTCATGGATGTGTGCTGCTTATTGGCTTGCTATCTTTGTTCATTCAGCCTGCTTTCTTACAGAACCCAGAATCACCAGCCTAGGGATGGTACTACCCACAAGTCCACCCCCACATTGATCATTAATTGAGAAAATAGCTTTCAGCTGGATCTTATGGAAGCATTTCCTCAGCTGGTACTCCATCCTATTTGATAACTCTAGCTTGTGTCAGGTTGACACAGTATCAGCCAGTACAAGTTCTGCACTGGCATACACATCATGTTGCCCCAACAGGGGAACACTTCTAGGAGACTGCATAATAATCAGTTTTCCATACAACACAGGGTCAATAGAATTTATTCATATAAATCCATGATTCCACAATAGTGAAGGTTAACTAATCTCATTGTATCCAGTGAACAAGGAACAGACCCAGACTCAGTTACATCTTAAGGCTAGAGCTGCAGAAAAGCTGAGGGTGTATCTTTTAGTCTAAGGCCAGGTTTCTCAAGATCCAAATTGAATTGATGTTTTATTCTCCCAGATACAAAGGTCTAGCAGTCAGGCAGAGCAAGGTTTCTTTTCCCTCGGGGCTTTTATTCTAACCACACCTTTAACAGACAGGATAATGCTCATACACTTTCAGGAGAGTGATATGCATTCCTTGTGGGCTGAAATACAATATTACCCAAATATTTCATACAGGTGTATTCAGGTCAAGTAGGGACACACAGTCAAACATCATATAAAACCTTTAAAATAATTTACTCATTCCTGACTTCAAAGTTTTTACTGTCTCCATTACAATAAATCACTAATTCATCCCATTTGACTTTATGGAATATGCACTAATTCCTGTCTCATGAAATTAGGTGAGACAAGTAAGACAAAATTTGCATGGAAACTATAAAGGAAGAATCACCTTTTATGCCATTCATGCCATATTGCTTCTTGCCACTGGTAACCATCATCCATGGCCTTCAATTACCCCAGTACATTACAACTTCTATTGACATTTTCAAAACAGATATCACCTACTTCTTGAAATTCTTCAATCATTGCTCCATGATTCATGCTACTGTATTTCTTATATATACAATTCTGTACTCACAGAATTAACATATTTTATATCATCTATTTTAAATATGTAATCCCATTTTTATTTAGTATCTATGATAAATATTTTTACTTTTCCTGGGGTGGGGGACTAAGTCTCAGAGAAGGATTTCATGATAACTTGCTGAAATTGACTGGATTCTAGCTTACACTGGACTCAGGAAATGAATAATTCCAGTTAACGGATATTAGAGATGTCCTCTCTAAATGTGCATGCTGTCAACTATATATTTAACTGATTCTGGCACGGTTTGATCACATACAAAATTCAAATTACATCCCCCACCTTGCAGCTATAGTGTTGTATTGATTATAGACCTCTTGTAACGCATCCACTTATAGTTCTCCCTTTTTAAAAAACATACTTACAGGAAGAACAGCCAGAATCAAGCACTCATTGCCTTTATACTTCATCCCCCTTTCTCTCTATCACAGTTATAAAGCAAAAAGATTTCCAGACAATATAATCTTTTATCCTCTCACTACACCCTCTTTTTTTCCTGAGGGATTTTTATTTCAGTGTTTGTGGACAAATGACCTTTGCTAATACATTTTCACAAAATGAACATCCTAGTGTTTTACTATTGAAAAAGCACTTCCTACCATCCATAGCATCTTCAAATGCTTCTAAAATGTTTCCAGAATTCCTCATAGGCAATTGTATTTACAGGCATTATGTGTTCTCTAGGATTAGGTAACATCTATACTGAAAAGCAATAGCCACCAGAATTATTAAAATTTGTTGTCGCCATATACCTCAATTATGCTAAGGCTGTTAAAAGAGCATACTATTAAACTGATTACTAATGACTTTTCATTATGCTCATAGATCAATGTGTCTAAGAATGACCCAAAACTGGTCAATGTGCAGGAAATGGATTTATGTAATACCACCTGTAACCATGAAACTATTGACAGCTATTAGTTTCTGGGAGAGGGAAGGAAAGAGTTTTCTCTAAGAGTGTACACTAAGGTAAGTAGAGGTTAAGTAGATCACTCTGTATTGAAAGACGATGCATCCAAGAATATCTTGCCAGTACAAACTGATCTTGAAGGTTTGAATGGTTTTGTTTTTGATATGAAATTGTGTGGTAGGGAAAGAGGGGTGTATCTGGGGATGTTGGGGAGGGAGTCTAACTTTGTCAAAAGCGGCTGACTGACACTCCTGAGGAAGAAATATAAAAAATAAACATAAAAGATGCAAGCTGATTTTAGTGTTTTATATGAAAAGCTCAGTCAAATTAAACTGTCATGAAGAAAATCCAGTCTGTTATCACGTGTCTCTAAAACATACACACCTTAAACCCATGTCTCATCTTCATAGCAGTTCTGAAAGCTGTGTTTCAGCTCTCCATTCCAGCCAAGTAAAGCTGTTCAAGGAGGCTGTTCCACATTGTTTAATCACAGGAGATGAAGATTTCTACCTGCTGGTTCCTGGAAATCACTGCAGACTCCCACATTGTTCTGACAATCCTTAACCCAAAGGTGCCCAGCCTGAAACATTATCGAAGTCACAGCACTGTACTATTTAGCAGTTGTTAAGGACTGTTGAATTCTGGTGGAGTTTTGCCATTGGTTACCAGGAGCAGCAAGCACACAGCATGTGACTGTTCAGAAACAGACCCTTAACACCGAATTCAATTTAATTAAATATGAACTCTTAAACACTGTTTAATCTGCTGGGTTTTCTGGAAACATACTCCCTTGGGCTCTGAATAAATAGATTTCAGGTTCATACAAATCTTGGCCATCAGAGTAAATCATCATTATTATATTTTAGGTTGAGAAAACTGAATTTGGATAACTTTCCAGATAAATTTTTCTCTTCTCTGGGTCTCGAGATCTTAGGTGAATATAGAACTTGGTTGTTTGCCTTTGGGGTGTGTTCTTTGTGAGCTCCTTGAGGACAAATATTTAAAAGGTGAATTGTCAGTTCTTTTGAAGCCAATTGTCTCTCTTCCAGAGTGCCATAACAATTATCCTGCCCATCTACCTTATTGAAAAATGTAGCTTTTTACGTGTTGTATTCATGTTGAGTACTGGGGAAGAAAAGGAATTTTCCATCAAAGGCAAAATATAGAGTCCTTAAAAGATGCTCATCCATTAAGATCACATCAGAATCAGTGACTTAAGTAGATTAGAATCTTCCATTTTTTAAAAATTCTACACCACATTGTTAATTCTGCATTCAAATGCTCCAAATTGAATCCAATATTCTCAAACAACCTGACTGCTTTTTTTCGTCACAACTCAGAAAAAGGACTTTTTCACTTCCTGAAGTTTAATTCAATATGAATATGCAAAATTCTTACACAAACTATGTGTGCCTTAGTTTGATACACAAACTGAAGTAGAAGTCTGCATAGAACATTTCAGATGAATGAATGTGGAATTTTGGTTGTCTTTCCTTTCTTTAGCTCCTCTTATGTTTACCAATTGTCTTTTGCTGATAAGATAAAGGTAATTGGAAGTATGATTGGTGTAAATTATAGAATAGAACTAGGTTAGAAACAAAAGTATTTGTTAAGAAGGAATCCTGTCTCTTCAGATCATAGACAAAAATAATGGAAAGTTACATCAAAACGTGGATTACCTGTAATTCACTATATAGATTTTTTATGTGTAATAAGATTGTGATTGCATTATTTTACACAAATTTTTACTACTTTTCTTGTGTTAAATATCAAAATTCTACCAGCTACACAATTACCCAAACAAAAACATTAGTTTTTCCATAGTGTTTTTTCAATAACTTTGAGTACTTCTCTCAAAGAAAAATATTTTATATTCTAATATTAATTTATGTAAGAGAAGTTACTTGCCCATCTTTTTCCTTGTGAATGAGTCAGGGCCATTGGCTGAAAAGTTTTTCTTCAATCACTTCAGGACAGCATCCTTTACAATTGATTAGATTATCTAGATAGCAGACCCAGTGAATGAATGAATATCACCCATAGCAATACCTAGTTTGATATTTTGTCACAAACTCAATACAATCCAAGAGGTAGGAAGAAAATACAACACACAAATTGTAGTTCATCATATTTACTCATAAAATTTAAGAGAGATAATAGGGACAACTGTTCAGTTTTGCATGACCTCTGAGCTGTGCAAACTGATCCTGTTCCTTCTTCATCATCTGACTCTGGAGCAACAGAAACAGCTTTCTTATCTGCATGTTATAGTAGATGGCCCTGCTTTGACCTTGATGTTTCCACCTTACAATCGCTGCTTATTTTAAGAACAAGTGTGTTCCTGGGGCTGATGAGATAGCTCACTTGGTAAGGTTGTTTGCTTCTAAACTCTATGACCTGAGTTCAATTACAAGAATCTACCAGGTGGCTGGCGAGTATTGATTCCCAAAAGTAGTCATCTAACTTCCAGACATGTGTGGTGGCCTTCATACACACACACACACACACACACACACACACACACACACACACAGAGAGAGAGAGAGAGAGAGAGAGAGACAGAGAGAGACAGAGAGAGACAGAGAGAGACAGAGACAGAGAGAGAGAAAAGAAATGCAAAACTTAAAACAAAAATAAGTAGGTCCCTAGTGACATTTTCATTAGCAGTCTGTTGTCTTAAGAGAAATCAAGAAATTTGGTGGCTATCTTAGTAAATATAAATAATTTTTTTGTTTTCACTGAAATGAATTTGCTCTTTAGAGAATATATCCCTCTTACTGCTTTAGAGGTCCTGGTGTACTTTCTTTTTTGTTGTTGTTGTTGTTTTTTTGTTTTTTCGAGGCAGGGTTTCTCTGTATTATTTTGGAGCCTGTCCTGGAACTCGCTCGGTAGACCAGGCTGGTCTCGAACTCACAGGGATTCACCTGCCTCTGCCTCCCGAGAGCTGGGATTAAAGGCATGCGACACCAACGCCCGGCTCTGGTGTACTTTCTTATAAACTTACAATAATTTTAACTGAAACTGAAAATATATAGAAGTTATAAAATAATATTTTTTATATAAATGTCAAAGTTTGAATCAAAAACTTTCCTCAAATGTAAAGTTCTCCTTGTTGGGGTTCCTAATAGAACCTGCTTTGCCCACAACCACAGCTACCTTTAAAAACTCCCACTCAAGAGAAGAGTTCTCTACCCTGGGTGGAGACCTCACAGTTTGCTGGGACTGGGTAGCTCACTTGGCCAAGGGACCAGTAATCAGAAATCTGGCTGACTCTAAGTCACACTAAATAGGCAAGACAGAATAATTAGTTCTTTGATATGATGCTAGTACTTTTCTACCCCAGAATTCCTGCCTGGGGAAGCAATCACACTGCATGGGAAATTGGAGCAATTGGGAAAAGCAGGCTTTTACCTATTTTTTGTTATCTCTCTTCTATGCTGGCTTCCCCAACACTGGACTTCCCCTACATTTTGGGCTTTATTATTTACTGTTCTTTAAAAGTCACCCCCCTTGTCATGTGGCTACTTGCCAGCCACATGCCTGAGCTCTATATCAGCTTAAACTGCATTGGTTTTCCCTTATTTCCTCTGGTCCCTTCCTCTAGACAGCTACTATTATTTATATCTGGTCTTCCCTGGAATTTTTCTCTTCTAAAAACTTAGCAAAACTGTACTTGCATTTCTCTTTGAATCCATCCTTAAATACTTTTATTAGTGAGATTGAAGGTTCTAATCAAGGGCCCTGGTTTTCTCTGTATCATTGTCTACCAGTTGGTGGGTAAAAACAAATATGTAAAGTTACATAGGTAGAGACTGGCATGTGACTTTTGAATCTTCCATAAACCAGAATTGCTCATGTAAGCATTTTATGGGCATGCCTATAGTTAAAAGACGTGGAAATATTTTCAGTCAATATCAGCATGCTAGAGATCCATAAGAAAAGGTAATGATGGTCATGGAGTCCCTGAGCAACTAATATCCCATTGGATGTAAAGCAGGAAGAAAAGAAATTTAGAAAAAAAAACAGAAAAATGAAGGAAGCTTCAGAGAAAACTATGGTAAAACCAACCAGGGCTAATGTATGGGAGGTTAACAAATTTAATTAGGATTGGATATTCACAGACTCATCCCAGCAATGTGTTTTTACAACAGGAGCCACTCCCTGCAATCTGTAGGAGGGAGTGGACAGTGTTTGTGTTACTGCACTTTGCAATGCCTTCTGTGTCCTTATCTCTTCCAACAGAATTTGCTCCAATTCATGCTTTTCTAACTGTCTTGGTTTCCTTGATCATTGCTAATGCAGTTCTCATTTGTTAGATTGTTTGGTGTTTCGTATTTTGTTATTTGTGACAAATTTATAATTCATTTGATCCTCCAGTGGCTTTGTGTGAGGCAGGGAATTCAAGTGCAGAACAACAGCCAAATCATGTTTGACTCTCTCTCTCCCATCCTCCGAATGCTGGACTGGAACGTCACTTTGTAGCATTCCCTAATGGCTCAGATGTCAAACTGAACCATTTTGTCAAATGGAAAAACAAATTCAATATCACACTAATACTCAGAATAAAACTATGCAGAATAAGCCCTTTTAGATACAATGCAGATAGGCAGTGTTTAAATACTGAGCTTCCTGCCCCCTCCTCTCTCTGTGTGAGTGTGTGTGTGTGTGCATGTGTGGTGTGTGGTGGTGGTGGACCTCTGCCTAGGTATCATCAGGTTCCTAAGCTTCTGAAGTCTCATACACATGGGAAGACTTCCTAGCGAATACCTGCAGGGAGCATGCATCAGAAGTAAAGTGTAGGTTTCAGCAACACAGCATTAGTGGTCATGGCAACCACAGAGGCAGCGCCCTGAGCCATTTAATCCTGCATCAGTCAGAATTAACACATGAAAGGGATGGATCTCAGAAGCCTGGACAGAATCACCAGTGAATGAAATATTTCCCATGTGTTCTGGGAGAAGACTGAGAGAGATGGTGTGTAATTGGATGATCCCTTATTTGTAACAGGAAGACATAAGATCACATTAAACTCTTAAGCAGGTGCTGGTGTGAAAGCAGAGACACTTGGAAAGGAAGCTAAACACCTGCTTGTTGTACAGTTGGTAAAAACACCAAGTGTTATAAGATTATTATGGATACTGTTAAAACCAGTCCAGAGGCAAAGGAGAAGAATATGATGAAATTGATTTATTTCAGACTGATATTTAATGAAAAGCAGATCCTGAGGCCAGAGTTCTAACACTATTTCTTCCTCCTTTCAAGCCTCCAGCATTTACTGTCTAGAATCATTTGCTAAACTAATATTTGTGCTTTCCACAATTTATCATTATTTTAAAACAAGGAAGCAGGTGCATTTATGTCGACATACGCTTAGCTTTCTCTTTGGCACTGTGTGTAATATGAATGTGTGTATTAATATCACATAGTCAGATCACCTGTCTAGGAGATGGCTGTTTTTCACATGCCTAACCAAAACCCAGATAGAATGCATGTTCAAGCAAACATTCTCATTGTGCCTCTGTAGTTGGTGATTCTGTGAGCCCAGCACTATGACAGAACTTTGTACATTACAAATCAAGGAGTCAGTCCAAATGGGGGGTCCATGCAATTAAGTATTACTTTGCACCCTATGCTGATAGGTTTGGTGTGTCAACTTGACAAAAGCTAGAGTCATCAGCTGAGGAAATGTCTTCTTGAGATCCAGCTGTAAGGCATTTTCTCAATTAGTGATCAATGAGGTGGACCCAGCCCATGATAGGTGATGTCACCCCTGAGTGGTAGTCCTGAGTTCTATAAGAAAACAGGCTGGTAGCTGGGCGTTGGTGATGCATGCCTTTAATCCCAGCACTCGGGAGGCAGAGGCAGGCTGATCTCTGTGAGTTTAGACCAGCCTGGACTACCAAGCGAGTTCCAGGACAGCCTCCAAAGCCACAGAGAAAAACCAAAAAAAGAAAAAAGAAAAGAAAACAGGCTGAGCAAGCCACATGAAGCAAGTCAGTATGCTTTTTGGTCATGGAGTTTTGCAACAGTAATAGAAACCCTAATTAAGACAAGTTGCTACCAAGAGTGAGGTATTGCTGTGATAGACATCACCATGTTTTGGGGAGGATTGTGGAAGGACTTTGGAACTTAGGATGAGAAAAGCCACTGAGTGTTTAAAGCAATGTGGGAGCTTGGAAGATAAGAATGATGAGAGAAGTACAGAGGATGGAGGTCTGGCTTGTCATGTTTCGTAGGGAAGTTTAAAAACTATTGAGGCCAATTGTTATTTTGTATTACGATTCTATGAATCTGATTAGCAGAGGATAAAAGCATAAGCTGTAATTAACAAGACACCAGAACTAAGGCAAACCTTTGCTTTGCTGGTATACTTGATCCTGGTTGATTGAAACTAACAAATACAAGGTGATTAAGAAGAAACACCATCACTGAGGTGAAATCTTCTGGGGATATGATTTCAGAGAGCAGAGATAAGATAAGTTCCAGAAGCAGCCATGGTGTACCTTTTGCTACCATCTGACTTTGATAATTTATAAGAGTCACCCAGTTTGTGAAAGCATGAAGGGTTCATGGAGACTAGCTGTGCATGGCCAGGAGAGGCTATTGGTGAAGTGGATGGATGAAGTTTGTGAGAGACTTGGCTCTCACAAAAGGGCAAAAGGAGCATTTCCTCATAGCCATGGTACACAGAAACTTCAGCCTCTCAGACAGTCTTGGTGCAGATGCCCAGCTCCTGTAAGAGGCCCTGGTATGTAGTACAAGAACTTAAACAGCTGGCACACTGCTCAGCACTAGTAGGAAACACGCCTGTTGTAGAAGACCCAACAACTTTCCAGAGCTGGTGCAGGTAACCATGGCTTTTGTCTAGTGCCCATGAACATGAGGATCAGCTGTCACAGGAAGGCCAAAGCTGCCATAGCCCAGAACCAGTGGGGTAGCCTGGTGGACCAACCATAGGGAGTTAATGCCAGCTCTCAGTACCAAATGCTAAATAGAGCTTCACAGTGCATGGCCTGGCTGTTTAAGGTTTGACTCACAAGGTCAGAGAAGGCTAGAGGCATGCAGAAAGATGGAAAAAACCTCTGAACAGGTACAGAATGCTTGAAAATGTGTTTAGATCCTTAAGAAACAAAATGCCTACACTCACTCAAAGAAAATGTCAGTAGTTTAAAAACAATAAAATGACATCTCTAAAGAAATATTAAAGTAATATAAAAAGAATAAGTCACATAAGAATGGAAATTACAAAGGGCATCTGGGTTCTAAATAGTACTTTATTCACTTTAATTTTTTCAATGTTAGTGAACAGAACACACTAGATACTTAGAGACATTGGATTATGAAAAACTGCTAAATTTTTACCTATATACTTTAAGGGTATCTTAACTTCAGAATGGAAGTCAGGAAATGTGTTGCCTTGGGGGAGATGTATGCCTTAATTTCCTCAAGAAATGAAAAACTATGTATTTCTTCAAAATTAATAAATTTCAGATTTGACTGGGGAAATCTCCCGAAAATCTTGGGTACAGACATAAAGGAAGAAACCAAGAAAACTATGATATATGTGATGTATAAACTGATCCCTCAATAAGGTTAAGCTGTTTATCTGAGAAAAAAATTTTAAGGCCTAAAAAGACATTTTTACCTTAGTAATAAAAGTAATGATAGAAAGTAGTTTAGGTATAAAGCTTTGGACTTATCAAGATAAGATCGATAATGGAGTACGTCATCCTAATTTAGCAGGTACAGATGGACTGGATATAGTGAATGCAATTCTTATCAAATAATTGTTCTTATTGTATATAGTTTTACTGTATTGGAATTAAAAGCTTTCCTTTTATTTAAGCAAAATGGGGAAATGTTGTGGGATATTTGATCACACCATGTGAAAATATGTTGTTGTTTTATTCTGATTGGTTTAATAAAGAACTGAATGGCCAATAACTAGGCAGGAAAGGAGAGACGGGACTTACAGAGAGAGGAATAGGGACTCTAGGAGGAATCTGAGGTGTGGGAAATTCACCAGCAAGATGTGGAGGGAGTTGGCCATACACTATAGAGGAGTGGTACTGAGCTTCCCCTCACATAATGCAGATTAATATAAACAGCTTAATTTAAGTTTTACGAGATAGTTTGGAAAAAGCCTAAGCTAATGCCAAGTTTTTTGCTTAATAAGAAGTCTCAATGTCATTATTTGGGAGCTGTTTATTCAAAGAAAGACCTTCTACAACTCATGAAAATTGCAGAAGAATTTCTATGATATTCATAGGTCAGCATAGGTTCTTCCATTGAAAGAAGCATATCATTGTATTACAGATGTAGGTGGGAAAGAGTTTCTTTTTGTGGAGATTGGGGAGCAGTGAAATCCTAATACTTTTATTTCAGCTTTACTGTAAACCCAAAATTGAACTTTACAAAGTCTATTTAAATAAATAAGATTCAGAAAGTAGTTTTCAAGTAAAGCTCTCTGTTTATTGAAGCCAATGGGAATTAATAGATGAGACTGTTAAGGGGTGTGTTTCAGAGACATCTGAAATTCTTCAATCTCCTTAATCCTTAAGGATAACATCATCTTCAGTTTGTCCCTTCCAAACACATGGAAATGATGTTGAAATATAAATGATCTTATGGTTCACTGAAGTCAAGAGACCTCTTAATAAAAACTGTAATCTACATATCAGCTGGGGCTGCCTAACTCCTGAGATAACTGAAAATTGCCTTGAACCCTCAAGAGGTCTAGGCTTCTGAGAATAATATAGTATCTTTCCTTTTTGATGTTTTTTTGGTCTGTCCCATCTTGTATTGCTATGATTATGTTAATCCAGATAGGATAGAAAAGTTATTAATATCCACTATTTATAAATGTGATAGACTTTGATGAAATTTGATTCTGGAGTTTCAAACAAATTAATGTCATCAGTTTTAAACTGAACAATAGACTTCCTTTTCTAAGATGTCTTTCTAACTTTCTTTACAAAATTTTGCTCAGCCATTCTGCTAGTGTGTCCTCATATCACCCTGTCTCCTCACATTTCTTCCTCCCCACCTTTTACATAATTCTCTTCTAGTTTCCCTTTTTGGGAGCAAAACATAAATTCCTATAATTTTCTTATCCACAACAATTTATCCTTCTTTTTTATAGTTGGGTCTCCTGCTGACACCTGTGCTCTCAGAATCACACCTTGCACAATGCTTTACTAAGGTATTTTGAAAATATCATTCCATCCCTAGGATGGATTATGATACAAGCTGTTAAGATAACACATTTTTCACTTGGTTATGTAAGAGGACCTTTATTTGTCCTTAAACTACCCTAGTGGGAGTTGAAAAGTATAGATTGAAAAAAGTTATAAATTGCCCATTTAATAGGTCAGGGGTACTGAGCAAATGAGAATGCATGTTTTCATTTTCATGTATGCCTTGCTGCAGTTCTGTGAGGATGCCAGTGATTGCCATCCTCACCACAGAGATGATAAAATAGAGTTTCTGGGAGGTTATGATTTTCTTTAAAATTGTATCTTTACTTATTGAAAGAGAACTGCTTTGAAAAATCTTACCCTAATGAAAAGAAATGTCTAATATTATTGTGACAAGAAAGATATATGGATAATGGGGATGCATTTCACAAGGAATAACTTATAGGTTTTAGGGTTTGACTAATGAACCTGCACACTGTGTAGTCTGGGGGAAATCTGAATTCCTTCATTCTCATCATGCTTCTCTGTAAGCTTCAGACCATACAACAAAAGGTCATAAGAATTAAGTGCAAAAATTTATATGAAAATGTAAATGATGATGGATGGTAGTCTAGTTTAGTAAAAAACTGTGGAGCCTGGCTTTAAATGATTAGGCAGTCATAAACATAGTGTCACTATGCAACCCTCTAGGCTTTGATCTCCCATATATTCAATTATAAATTACTGACTTCTGAAAACATATAGTTCTCATTTATATGTGGGAATCCCTTGCCACCCGGGCTGTTCACATGACTTTGACTGGCCTTGCCTGAACCTAACCACCATTACTGCTGAACTCAGAATTATTAGAAGTCCTTTGAATTTCCCATTCAATTGCACCTCCAGGCTGAAATACAGGGAGATCATTGCTTTTCTATGAAATACAAAGTTTAATATTTTTTTTCTTTCTGAAATTTAGCTTAGCTGGAACTATCTCCCAGTAGATTTTTTAGCTTTCAGAGCTTTTTGAGAGTTCTCATCTTACACATAGGTTCTTCAAAAACTCTGGAGATCTGTGTCAGAACAGGTTCAAGAGCAAAACTCTCACATTCTTCTCAAGGGTACAGCCTCCTCTATCCATTTACCTGCCTCCCTTCCCACAAAAGCCCCTTGACCAGGAAGTAGAGTTTTCAAAGCTGATTAAAGGCATAAAGGGAGAACTAAGTCAACAGCTCAGCTTCCAACAAGCAGAGGCCCTGCCTACTGTGTCTCAGACAAGCATCCCTTTCAGTTGAACACACTGCATTATGAACATACTGCATTGCCCATGCCCATTCTTTGTACTCAAGACTCTGTCTTCTGAGTTAATATCCAGGTTCAAATCCTACACTTTGCTTTATTCCTTAAGTAGCTAGGACTAATTACCTCTTTTAATTCCCCAGTATCCAGCTATAAAAATAAGAATAGGTGTATCGATTGCATTATATTGTTCTAAGGATTAAATATAACTTTGACATTTTGCTAGTTACTATTAGACCATTACTTTTCTTTTACAAACTCTAAAAGAAATTAACACATGCACGGGCAGAAACAATGTGATGTCTTACTGAAACAAACTAGGAAACTATATATGGATACACATATGTTAAAATTTGTGTGTGTGTATGTTTGTGTGTGTATGCACACAAACACAAATGAATATGGATAAACACCCACAACGTTATTTTATATGAAAATGGGCATACAAAGATCTTATTTACTCCTCCTGGATATTTGAATTATCTGACATAACCTAATATTGATAGTAGAATGTCCCTCTCCAGAAAAAAAAACTGTTCCTTCCTTCAAGATATTATCTTACTTGTATGCCTTAGGCGTAATGCTGTTAATCTGTCTTGAAATGAGTGCTTCAGAGGCAATTAGCTGCAATTTAAGCTTCCTCAGTATCTTACTTCTTTGCTGTATTATTGTTCCCCAACTGTTAGCACAGTTAATGCTGAGTTACTTCTCAGAGAGACATTGATGCAAAAAGAAGTAGAAGAAAAAACAAAGAAGTATTAGAAGGAGGAGGAGGAAAAAGAAAAGAAGAAGGGAAGAAGAGGAGGAGGGTGGCGGTGTTAGAAAAGACTGAATACTGAAATACAAATAAACTAAGAACTTTGGAGATGATTTGTGGATCTAATTGCCTGGAATTTTGCATATCTATGTGATTAGTTTTTTGTTTTGTTGTGTTTTTAGATATGCCAAAGCAAATAGGTATAGGAAATATGTTTTGTATGCATCTTTATACTCTCAGAGACAGGTATACTAGAATTAAAAATGGGATGAATGTGACTTGGTTTCGAATTTAAAAACTCACTTAAATATTACCTTATTTTTCAAACTAGGTTTTACAGGTTTTAACTACTGACATGTTAAACATTAATAGACATACCACACCACACAAAGGCATGTTCCTAAGTTATAAGTTTGGAAAATCTGACAGGAAACTTGACCTTCAATAAGATTCAAAATTGCATTAATACATAACTTTGAGCACTTCACAGGGTGGACGGGCGGGTGGATTCTTAGCCACTGTTTATTCTGAATTTTCTACATTTCAACAGCCAATCCTTTTAGAGATTTTACTATCTTGTCATATGGATCAGCCCTCTCTTTGGAAGTATTATCCATAATGTGAGGGAAACTGATATCTCTCTCATATAACTATTGTGAAAACTGTAGCATCAGCAGTTCTACGCATATAGTTTTCCAAACATATCAGTTCTCACAGTTATTTCTGTGACTCTGGTTATTATTTAAACTATATGACTTCTTGAGAAATGGACTGGAAGTTCACAACATTAACTGTGACAAATTATAAAATGACTTACAAACTCTTTCCCTTCCAAAGGGAGAAGTACATTTTTCAACTCTTGGCATCTTTGCCTGGCTCAGTGATGGTACAGAATCTGTTCCAGCCTAGGGCTCAAAGATTGACCAAGTTCACTTGTGCTTTAATTGTTGGAGTCCTGATCTCTCTGTAGAGCTACACTAGCCTGCTGGAGGGAACTCTGCCTAGAGAAAGGCCCCATCTGTTCATCCCAGGCTGTCACAAGTAAACTGATTCTACTAATAAACCAGTTGAGCATAGAAACATGAGTAAAATGAATATGACTGTTTCAGACCAGAACTACCCATCTGAATCCTGGAATTGTGAATGGTATAATTGTTTTAAGCCACACACAGCTGAGAGGTTCTGCTATTCACTGACTGTTTATGCATCAGCCAAAAAAAAATGTTGGTACCTTAATTCTAATCTACTCTGCTGGCAGTCACTCTGGAGCAAAATGTGCTTCTGAATACAATGCGATCTGTTAGCGTAGTGTATATTTAGGAGTAGTCATTGATCCATATAAAAGTATGCAACATCTGTTTGAAGCTTGGGATGCAGTTACAAAGATGGTTTTTCAAACATGTTTATATCTGCATCTAAACTCCCCATTGGCATAATTTTGAACCATGAAGGAAAGCTGTTTGCGCATTGTTAAATAGACTCTTATCATTCCATTTACCTGGAAATCCTAGAAACGGTGTCTTGAATCAATGAACAGAGCACACATTGCAAAGATAAGATGCTGTTCAAACCTTACTGGGAATGCCATATTGTATAACATCTAAAATTTCTCATGAGAAGATTAGAACACCATTGTCCTCAACTACTTAACAAAATTTAAAAATATTGGAAAAATTTTGTCTAAAGACCTAATACTTAAAACCTCGACGCCATGGTTGCTTTAAATTGTTCAGGCAGCTGGATGGCAGTGATAACTGAAGATCTCAGGCTTTCCAACAATTTTTGCTTCAGGTTTAATTTAGAAAGAACTCGGGAATGTCTTTTCTCACTGAGAACTCTACACCAACAAATTTGACTAATTTACTGAAAACCACAAAAGTTATTACCATTCACAACAAAGGATAATCCAGCATATCTAAACCAACTTGATAAATACTTGCTGACAATTTATTTTAAAATATTGATAATCTTCAAATGAATCAAGGTAAGGAGTGTGATACCTACCATCAAGGGTATTTCAAGTAAGTGAAACAACAAAATAGCCTCAGGAATAATTAAAATTATTCCTCTTTGGTGTGGCAGAGACATACAAGAATTTAGGCTTGACCTGAGATAATGAGGAAATGAAGAAAGGATAGACTCTCACACAGAAAAACAGATTAGTCCAATGGAGACACACAGGCAGTCAGGAAACTCTGAGAATTTACATATTCTACTGAAACAGGAGGCAGGATTCATGGTGTGTGCTGTGTGTGTGTGTGTGTGTGTGTGTGTGTGTGTGTGTGTGTGTGTGTGTGTAGGTGCATGAGGAGAAGGAAGATTTGCTAACCTGGGAATGAGGTCTCTGTAGGTTAGCAGTTTCAAGTTGCAGCCATCTGTTATCTGAGAGGTGGAAGTTGGGTTTGATAGTTTGAGCATGCAACGGTTTCAGTGAAAGGTCAATCATGCTTACTATCCATCCTTAGAGCAAAGGAAGACTGCCATTCCTCTGAGACTAGCCTGGGAAAGGAACTGACATTCCCCTGGGTCTAGGTATATAGGGGTCTTTGACATGACTATGTTCAGATCAATAAGGCACATTCACTTAGGGCTTCATCCCCCCCCATATCCTGCTAACTGAAATGTACCAAATCTCACCTAATCTCAGCAGGAAAGCCAATGTATGCCTCATTAGCACTTGGATAGGAGAATTGAGAATGAATTCCAACCTTGTCTTAATAACAACTTGCAACTGATCCTATCTTTGATTTTCTCATAGGTATTACCTGTGATAATGATATCGATGGGATAGCAATATCAAATCCCTTCTTAGTAAATGAATACTATGCTGCACTCCTAGCCATGATCACCTTAGCATGTGGCCACAAGGAATTTGAAATATCTTTTCAATATTGATCTTTAGGTAACAGCTGAGCTCTACACATATATTTGGAAAGTTAGCTATGTTCAGACATTTAGTTAAGTTGCTAGAATCATTGGCTATTGCCTTTGATGATTTTCACTAAGTAGCTCAGGATGTCACTGGTCTGGGCTAAAATTCTATGCTTACTCAATTAGCCCTGGTGTGAAATTCAGCCAATCATAAATCTTAGATATTGGCACCTTCTTGTCTCTGGGCCTCTTTGTTACATATACACTCAAGAATAATAAATGCTGCATGTCACAAAACAATAATTATATTTTATCTTGATTATGTCTCTAGGGATTTTTTTATTAAAATGTAAGTTGGAGGTTTTAGTATCCAAAGATTTCAAGATCTCACAGAAATGCAACACATAGCAGGGTGGCTGTTTACATAAACCACTAGAAGAGTTATCTGCCCCAAATTTATCAGTGACTACTTCACGACCATTCCAAGTATCCTTGGAGCAATTTGTTTCTGATCTCAAGAATTCTAGATATATGTTTATATTTAGTAAAATTTGCTCTACAGGCAACATCATGGCCATATATAAGATCAATTATTGTTACATTTCAATCATTTAATCATAATAATATCATAACATGTTTCATTGACTCTATAAAAAATTTCTCATCTATGCCTTTTACTTATCTCTTCCTAAACCTGTTTACTTGCTTCATGTTTGCCCAACTCGAAGTCTCAGAAACACACACAGGCAGTCAATTATAATTAAATTTCCTCTTCCATTGCAACTCTGAAGGGACTATTACCTCTAGAAAGACTACAACCACTGATACTAGTAATTACTTTTCAGTTTTTTGATATTAAGTCAGGCAATACTTTTTAGGCTTCTTCCTCCAGCATGGCCACAATATTCCATAAATTCTTACTTTCCCTAATCTAATAGAAGTCTCATTGCATAAATCTGATGGAGCATCATGGCATAGTCTTCTGAATGAACCACTAAGGAAGTGAAAGTTGAGAAGAACAAGCAGCTTACTTTACTCAAAAGTTTATCTGTTGCTTGAGGCCTCCAGCTACCTTCCAGACAAGTTCTAGAAGCAGTTGATGCAACGAAGTAGTGCCTGGTAGTAGATACAGCTGCATCACGGCCTGTGTGGGAAGTATTACTTGCTATGAACATTCCTGAACAGGTAAGGGAGGAATTGCCACATATGAAGAGGCTGGAGATGATGAAGTGGTATTCAGCCCAAGAGTAAGGGCAGCATAGTCAATGACTATAAGAGAAGACCTTCACCAAGTAGAGATCAAGCCCACATGGGCCATTCCTGCTTTATTGGCAAGTCACTGACTGTACTGTGTAAACAACTATAATGTCTCTACAGCAAGTATAATAAAATACAGTCAATGCCAGGATATACACAACCTAGTTTTTATAACAAGTCAGAAAGTTCTTGTCAAGCCATAAGTCACCTTGTTATCACTAATCTTTATTGCATGTCCCTGTGGGTATTGAGACTAAAACTATGCTTCTTTGATGGAAATAATAGAAATTTTATATGTTTTGGTATTTTTTGTGTTGTTAAAGTAAAAGTGAGGAAAATAAATTATTTGGGTTCTGCATAAACATATGCTTATTTTACTATATGACTATAAGGATACACAGAACCACTCTCTGTACCAGTTGCGTTAAGAGCATCAGGAAGAAATAGCAAACTCAGTCAGATTGACAGCTTACATAAATTGAGTTTATTACATAATTATTCTACAGTTAAATGTTAGCATCTAAAACTCTGTTGTCTAAAAAAGTGCTGGTGGTGAAGGTCTGTGCTTCATTATGACAAGCAACATATTGCTAGAAACATCTGACACACAGGAAATCAGTATACCTCTTGTTTGCAGCTTCCTTGGATCTAGCAGGGCACCATCTGTCCAGAGACTTGTAGGCCCCTCAACAGGTTATGTGATATGATGAAACAGTAGAGATTTACATTCTGGAACAAATCTGTCAGCTTGTTCTTCTAGGTGAAGTGTCAGGTATTAAATTCAAAGTATTATGGGAAGAACATAATGGAAACCAAATCTCCTTAAACTTCCTCTTTTAAATGTACATTTTATTAAACAGAGCATGAGATAAAATCAAGAACTTATACTTGATTATTTTTCTTCCATGGCAACTTAAAGGGCAACAATAGAGCCTCAAACAGCTGAGCACAAGAAAAGAAAGGATTAGGAGGTCAGAATTCAGAAACTGAAGAGAATATTCATGAAGGATAAACAAGAAGGAAGGCAAGAATCCAGGGACTGCCTATGTTGGTTCTAGCTAGAAAAAAGACAGGTGTCAAAATATCCTTATGGATAAAATGCTCAGTAATAATAAATCACATACATTCATTTTGCCTTTACATAAATACCTATGGAAAACATCAATATAAATATTTTGCATAGGTTTGTGATAACAAAAATAGAGCATTTCAAGTAATATACTGTCATAAAGTTATATGATTGAAGTTTTCTCTTAATGTATCTTTTAAAAATGACTTATTTTAGAGATTGCAGTTATATCATTTCCCCTTCCCCCCATTCAAAGTCTCTAATATAACCTTTTTTGGCATTTTTCAAATTCCTGACATA
Organism: Mesocricetus auratus; assembly: GCF_017639785.1. Taxonomy (NCBI): domain Eukaryota; kingdom Metazoa; phylum Chordata; class Mammalia; order Rodentia; family Cricetidae; genus Mesocricetus; species Mesocricetus auratus. Next base: position 83,481,382 of record NW_024429184.1, on the reverse strand, counting down.
TTTTTCAATATATATATATATATATACATATGTGTGTGTATATATATATGTATGTATATATTATGAATATAACATGATCAGTTTAAATAATGTTACTCATATCTCATATGTATGTTTCCAGGACTGACAATTTGGAAGTAGATAACTAGCTGGTGTGTTCTTCTCTGGGGAAGACTGCTTCTACCACTCTCAGAATTCCTTAACTACCTGTTGTTCTCTTTGTATAAGGCTGCGGTGTCCTGGACGGCTCCCTGTCCATTTTGGCATGTTTATTTTTATTGTACTTGTTGAGACAGTCATATGTTGGTCTGACTTTAGTGATGAAGGTTTTGAAATTCCTCGGAGACACAATCTCACAGAAAGTATTCTGAGTCTCTGGCTTTCTTAATCTTTCTGCGCCCCTTTCTATGAAGCTCCTGTCACTTAGGTGATACAGTGTGTTCTAGATGTAACAATTGGGATTGAACTCCTCCATAAATCTGCATTTAGATTGGTAGTTGTTTTTTGAAGCAGTTTCCATCTGTTTCAAAGAGAGATTTCCTTGATGAAGGTTGAGGACTATACTTATCTATGAATGTAAGGACAAAAGTACCTTACTGTGTTGTGTTGTCTCTTCAGTTATAGATTGACGACTGGTGACTGAAATCATAGCAAGAGAAGTTTGCAGCTCAGGAGAACTAGCATACTTAGGATTAGAGATGTGAGTGGCCACAAAATCATCAAAAAGAAGCTAGGAGAAGCTGAGATCTCAGCAACAGACCCAATGTACCTGAGAACCCAGGGTAAGAAATAATCTTAGATATCTAGAGTCTGTCATTTCACTCAGGGCAGGGTCCAGGCACTCCCCTAAGAGTCCAGGCTGAGGGTGCATCCCTCTTTGTGCTATGAACACACGATATCCCCTATGTGGAAGGAAATGGTGATAGGGTGGGAGGCTGGGGGCGATGGTTGGGTGGTGCAGGAGGGGACGAGAGAGAGGGAACTGGGATTGACATGTAAAACAAACTACTTAAAATTAAAATAATAAAAAATAAAAAGAAATAATCTTAGAGTTGAACTGATTAAAATTTGTAGGACAGGGAAAACAAAAATAGGAGCAAAATACTTTCTCCTAACTTCTAAACACAGCATGCCACTCCCACTTGGGAAAGGCTAGAAGTTCAAAGAAGATGCTGCAAACCAGTCTGGGTTGCAGAAGCCATGACAATAAAACTAACATTGTCTTCCTTGGAGTGGAAGGAGTGGATCATCCCTCTATAGATGCTTAAAATACATTGTGTTCCAAGGAGTCTGTTGAACCATCCAGGTCCTTTGAGAAGCTTTGCTCCTGAAGTGCGCCTCACTTTGTAAAAGCCTCTTTCTTCATGAAGAAACTTCGTGCTCAGCTCTGAAAATGCATTAGTTGAAGAGCAATTTTTCTCCTTTTACCCAACTATCTTCACGTGAAAATGGTCTTTTGATCATTCTGAAACTGTTTTCTTGAAAAAGGAAACTACACACTTTTACTTTCTGTTTAGAATTGCCCTTGTGTATTCAATTAGTAATAAGAAAGTGATTTTATTTCGCTACCCAATAATGCCTATACACTTCAAAATATGTCATTATAAAATTTTTGTTGTTTTAATTGAAAAATATTTTTTTAGAATTTATACATATATTGTATTTGCATTGTCTTCTCTTTTACTTTTCTTTCTTCCCCTTTTTAAAATTTAAGTTAGAAACAAGTTTGTTTCACATGTCAATCCCAGCTCCCTCTCCCTCCCCTCCTCACACACACTCCCCACCAGGCTCCCAAGTCCCCCATCCAATTTCCATTCTGATACCCAAGGAGGTTGAGGCCCTCCATGGAGGATATCCAGAGTCTGTCATTTCATCAAGGGCAAGGCCTAGGCCCTCCCCCAATAGTCCAGGCTGAGAGAGAATCCCCCATTTTGGGATGGGTTGCCAATGTCCATTTGCATGCCAGGGATAAATACTGATTTACTACCCAAGGCTCCATAGATTGCCTATGCCTCCTCACTGACTCCCACATTCAGGGGGTCTGGATCAGTACCATGTTATCCACCCAGCCATCATTCTGGGGTCCAAGAGCTTTCTCTTGTTCAGGTCAATTGTTTCTGTGGGTTAAACCAGCCCAGTCTAAACTCCTTAGCTCATGTGTTCTCCCTTTCTGTGACTGGATTCCAGTAGATCAGTTCAGTGTTTAGCAGTGGGTGTCTACCTCTGCTTCCACCTGTCGCTGGATGAAGATTCTGTTTCCCAGACACTCTGGAAATGGGATTGTATGCTGGCACTCCCCTGATTCATGTCTAAAATCCATATATGAGTAAGTACATACCATGCTTCTCTTATTGTGACTGGGTTACCTCACTCAGGATGGTTTCTTCTAGTGCCATCCATTTGCCTGCAAATTTCAAGATTCCATTGGTTTTTTCCACTGAATAGTACTCTATTGTGTAAATGTACCACATTTTTTTCTATCTACTCTTCAGTTGAGAGGCATCTAGCTTGCTTCCAGGTTCTGGCTATTAAAAATAATGCAGCTATGAACACAGTGAAACAGCCATCCTTGTCATATGAATTCGCATCTTTTGGATATATGCCTAAGAGTGGAATTGCTGGGTCTTGTGGTAGATTGATTCCCATTTTCCTGAGGAATCTCCATACTGATTTCTAAAGTGACTGTACAAGTTGGCACTTCCAGCAGCAGTGAAGGAGTGTTCCCCTTTCTCCAGATCCTCTCCAGCCTAAACTGTCATTGGTGTTTTTAATTCTAGTCATTCTGACAGGAGTAAGATGGTGTCTCAGAGTTGTTTTGATTTTCATTTCCTGGATGACAAGCAATGTTAAATATTTTCTTAATTATCTCTCAGTCATTTTAGACTCCTCTACTGAGAAGTCTCTTCTTAGTTCTGTACCCCACTTTTTAATTGGATCCTTTGGTGTTTTGGAGACTTGCTTCTTGAGTTCTTTGTAAATTTTGGAGATCAGTCCTCTGTTAGATGTGGGGTTAGTGAATATCTTTTCCCAATCTGTGGGTTGCCTTTTGTCTTGCTGACTGTGTCTTTTGCCTTACAGAAGCTTCTCAGTTTCAGGAGGTCCCATTTATTAATTGTCACTCTCAGTGTATGTGCTACTGGAGTTATGTTCAGGAAGCAGTCTCCTTTACTAACGCGTTCAAGGGTACCTCCCACTTTCTCTTCTAAGAGGTTCAGTGTGGCTGGATTTATGTTGAGGTCTTTGATCTATTTGTACTGAAGTTTTGTGCATGGTGATAGACATGGATCTATCTGCAGTCTTCCATATGCCAGCCTCCAGCTTTGCCAGCACCATTTGCTGAAGATGCTTTCTTTTTTCCATTGTATAATTTTAGCTTCTTTTTCAAAGATCAGGTGTCCATATGTGTATGAGTTAATGTCGGGGTCTTCAATTCTATTCCATTTTTTATCTGTCTATTTTTGTGCCAATACCAAGATGTTTTCAGGACTATAGCTCTATAATACAGCTTGAAGTCAGTAGAGCATGAGATTCTTTACATTGTTTTCACTCCTCTCTCTACACTTTGTTACTCTTACCAGGTACTACTCCCTAATTCATGACCTCCTTTGATATATATATATATATATATATATATATATATATATATATCCTAACATTATTCTAAATACTTATGCATATACCCACAGATATGTATAGATTCTATCCCCTCACCAAAGAAGCTTTTCTTCAGCAGACAGAGGCTACAAATGAGATGCATAATTGGTCAGAATTCAGAGAATAAGTGACCATGAGGTATGCAGTTTTTAAGTGTCTATTTGTTAATACTTTTATTAATTGTAGTTGTTTTGTTTGTATGTATGTATGTGCATCACATGCATATAGTGTCCATGGAGTCCAGAAGAGGGAATCAGGTCCTCCAGGAAACAGAATTACTTGAAGCTATGAGTCACTGTGCTGGTGCTGGAAATCCTACCTGTGCTCCATGGAAGAGTAGAAAGTGCTTTTAAACCTCAACCCATCTCTCAAGGCTTCATTTATCAACCTTTAAATAGAATGCTATTGAAACAGTTTAGACTGCAAATACTATATTTTGCAGTGTATATCATTGCTTTTTACTGAAATGACCTCTCAAGTTTCTCTACAAATATTATATCAGTAGTCTTTAGAGATCCTTTTTTTCTTTGAGCGATTTGGGAATACTTTTTTATGTTTCTGTTGCTCACCTTTACCTTTCTTTATAATGTTGCAGGAATTCTTATAGTGCTTGCTGATGCCTTGTTGTAATTTATATCTAAGCATACTTGGGAAGACATTGATTAGGAAACTCTGTCTTGTGTAAGTGAGCAAAGACCTCATGTTCATGTCACGAAACACTCTGTTCCAGAATTAAAACACGTCTGCTGTTTCATAGTTCTCCAATTAACTAATACTTATAAAATCTTTCTCTTTCACTAATGAATACTTGCTATGTATTTTACTGAGAAAAAATGGATAGGAAAGAAAATACCACAGAAAATTAGTTGTTAGTTGATTATGACTGTGCCCTTTTCCTTCTTTTCTCTCACCTCTGGGATTCCTTGGGTATTCAAGCTTCTCTGAGTATCTGGCAATTCAATAAATCCCATTTTTCACCACAGTCCTCCTGAGCATACTTGGAGCCAGTGGTCCAAGTATACTCAGGAGGACTGTGGTGAAAACTTGTGTGTTCATCATATTACCTGAGGGTTTTGCTAAACACAGATTGCCAGCCACTCCTATCCCCTCACCCAGTCTCAGATTCATTAGGTTTGGTTTGTACCGATTGCTTTGCAGTTCTGACAATCTCCCAGGTGATGTTCAGGCAGCTAGTCAGGAACCACAATGAGAATGGGTTCCAGGTCACATTTTACCTAACCAGCCTAAATACTGCAAACATCTGGGACTCTTATCCCATGATGATTTCCTAGGCCCCACAAAGCTTGAGCAATTACAAACTGGTACATTTAACAACCACCTCTGGAGACTCTTATCAGGGAAAACTGTTTGGCTACAGCTTCATCAGACTTGAATCATTCATCTTCCTTGGCAAAGGACATCTGTGTGGTGTTTCTTTTCTTTTTTGTCATTAATGTTTTCTTTCTTTTCAAATTGTTACAAACATTTGTCTGTATTTGTTCTTGCATAGTTTATTACTTTGTGGAATTTAGCTTTAAACATTAAAGTGTTGTTAGCAAGACAAACATAGCTGATAAATAACTCTAGATATAGAACTCACAGTTAAGCATGTAAATACAATAAACACAAAACAACAGTTTTCTCTGCCTGTCACCTTAATTGTTATTCAAATCATGAAACTGATATGATTTGCTCATCAAGTAAGAAGAAAGATAATTCAATATTAGGACTTAAAAGCTAACGTCCTTCCTAGTTTCAGATGCCCAACTAGAAGCATAATCCTTGAGTTTCATGGTAACTAAATACTTCAAATATACATTCTTCTACTCAAAGCATTTCCCAGTTCAAATTATTAATATCAGAAACTCACAGATGATGTAGGACTCTAAACCATTAAGTCATAAAGTGGCTGAGTTATCAAGACACAAGTCTGTGACAACACAGATAATCTACCTTGTCTTAGGGAACACATGCTCACAACACTTGGAACTGACCAGTTCGAAAAACTGATTTTCTTGAGAAATTAAAATAATTGGGTACAACTAAGATAAGAGGATTCTTTTTAATTAGGATTGAAGCAGATCTCAGTAGTTTGCCCAAAGCTAGACATATGTTCTTCCACTGAGCACACCCTTCAGCAGTAACTTGGACCCATATCTCTCTGGGTGGAAGAGTGGTGGAGGAAGAGAAGGAGGAAGAAGAAGAATTAGCAGCAGAAGAAAGATACACATAGTGTTACAATGACTTCAAGTTTAGAGTCAAGAAATTAGAGATAAGGTATCAAAACATGCCTTAATAATTTTCATCTTCGTGGGGTAGGTATGTAGTTCAGTGGGTAGAGTCCTTGCTTAGAATGTAAGAGGCTCAGTGTTCAAATCCCGGCAGTACATAAAACAAGCATAGTGTAACTATATTATTTTACGGTGTGTGACTTTTGTTTATGCGGCATTTGTTTAACTCTGTGAAGCTGTGAGTCCTGCCTGTATAAAACACCTGATGGCCTAATAAAGAGCTGAACATCCAATAGTAAGGCAGGAGCAAGGATAGACAGGACTGGCAGGCAGAGAGAATAAATAGAAGGTACAAGGAGAGAACAAGGGGAGGAATGCGACATCAGGGGCAAGCCACCCAGCCACAAAGACAGACACAGAGTAAGAAGCAAAGGAAAGGTGTACAGGAATAGAGGAAGATAAAAGCTCTAAGGCCAAAGATAGATGGGATAATTTAAGAAGAACTGACTAGCAACAAACCAAGCTAAGCCTGGCATTTATAACTAATAATAAGACTCTGTGTGTGATTTATGTGGGAGCTCGGTAGTGAGCCCCTACCCAAAAGCCAAAAGATTTAAAAAAGCACACACAACAAAGAAAGAATTAATTTTCTACTGCATCAAAGCATGAAGTTAATAGAGAATAACAACAATGTTATTATTGAAGAAAGGTTAACATTCTGCTGGATTGTGCTTTTCTGGATTGAAACCTGGTAGACAGGTCCTGGTCTCATCTGTCCTAGTGCTCCTCCAGTAGAAAAACAGCCAGATCTGACATTGAGCCTAGAGATGTGTTTTCACCCTTTGATTTGAATAATTTTTATCAGAATCTCTGAGGTAGTTCTTCTAAGTACACTTGGCATTAACTATGAGCCAGAATGAATGAACTGAAGACAGAACAAAACCTCAACTCTAAACCTTTTAAAAGACTAACAAGAATGAGAACTCCAGAGATGTACAAGGATGACACCAACTGGCAACTTAAGCAGTAGTGGAGAGACTACTTTAAATGCCCCTCCCTAAAAATGATTTTGATGACTATTTTACATACCATCCTAGAATCTCCTTCCAGTGACAGATGGAAGCAGAGACAGACACCCACAACTAAACACTGTACTGAACTCCTGGAACCCAGTGACAGAGAGGGAGGAGTGATGAGAAAAGGGATCAAGACTGGGCTGGTGAATTCCAGAGAAACAGCTGACCCAAACAAGGGAGAAATCTTGGACCCCAGGCTGATGGCTGAGAGGACAGCATGGGACTGATCCAGATCCCTGAATTTGGGTGTCAATGAGGAGACTCAGGCAATCTATGGGATTTTTGAGTAGTAGATCAATATTTATCCCTGGCACACAAATGGACTTTGGAGACCCATCCCACAATGAGGGATGCTTTCTCAATTTGGACACTTTGGGGAGCATCTGGGCCCTCCCTGGAATGAAATAACAGACTCTAGAGATCCCCGAATGAGGGCCTTGCCCTCCCTGGAGAATGGAGTGGCTATTGGGTGGGGAGTTGGGGGGCTAGGGGGAGGGAGTGGGCATGGAGGGGAGGGAGAGGAAGCTGGGACTGACATGGGAAGCAAGCTTTTTTCTAATTTAAGTATATAATGAAAAAGTGTAAGAACAAACAAACAAACAAAAAAACTAACCACATCCATTTTACCATAAAACATGGCAACCCACAGAGATGTGCTTGGTAAGTTTTCTAAAATTAAATTTCCTATAAACCTCAGGTTTTATTCTCTTGATATCCGTGGCTTTCTAATTGTTTATAATTGTATTAAAATGGAATATTGTTGAGAGGATAACAGCTAAAACAAGTTTCTAAACCAAGAAAACCATGAACTGAACAAAAAAAATTGCCAAATTGCCACTCCAATACCATCTAATAAAGAGAAATGATGAGTAAAAGTTTCTAACAACAAATAAGATTACATTGTAGTAAATACAAGTAGATAGATAACTGTAGGCAATAACTATATGATGGAATCTAAGGTAGAAACAAGGTTTCTTCTTATTTTATGTAAAATTCAAACCATTCACACAGTGAACTTTGGTCATGGTTATCTGTGAAGCTATTAGAGATATACATAGAGAGAGACAGGACAAGGGTTCACACAGATCATTGTACTGCATGCCAAATTTAAGATATATTGAACAAAAGAGTTAACTAAAATATGAAGAAAGTGACTAGAGAAACAAAAGGTAAGAAAAAAGAACCCTACTCAATATTACAAGAGGCATCTGATATTGAAAACTTTTCTATCTTCCTACTGTAATATAACATATAGAAACTTGGAGAATATTCTATAGGGTATCTACATGTCCTGTAAAAGAAGGAGTAATCATCCATAGCATCTTTGGGTTCTGGACATTCACCCACTCCAGTCTCTATTCAATGGATGTTCCCAGATTCTCTGGTCACATTTAGAAAACAGAAATGAAACCAAGACTATTTTCAAACACTGAAAGCAAACTAGGAATTATCTCAAGGAGAGCAATGCCAGTTATCAGGAGGATCAGTCAGGCATATTGCCTCTAATTTTAATATGCAGTTCTTTTAACTGAGAAGAGCTAAATAATAATTACATTATACATTTATTCCCATTCTGAAATGTTCCTTTATCTGAATAAAACTCCCCTTTACTACACAAATCCATGTGGTGTGAATCTCTTGTCCTGTTCATGTCTGGCCATTTCTGTGCATGTGGTATATGTTCAGCTCCCAGAAGTCACTAGGCCATCCCAGGATGACTCCTTTGGGGTAAAGATTTCAATGGTTCCTTTCAGTCTGGAAGGTAAATTTCAGAGCATTTGAAATCTGTTGTCAGAAAGGGAGAGCATAATATCCCTTAAACACAAAAGATGAGAGCCACCAGTTTCTCTGTAGAGTTGTGGTGGGAAGGAAAGGCCAAGCACAGTGGCTGTCTTGTCTTCCTGAGCAAGTCTAACCTGGGATACAACTACCTTAAATGCCCATTCCTGATAATGAACTTGACGACTACCTTATATGCCATCATAGAACCTTCATCCAGTGACTCATGGAAGCAGAGGCAAACACCCACAGCTAAACACTGAACTGAACCCCTGGAACCCAGTGACATATATATATATATATATAAATATATATATATATATATACATGTATGTAGATAGATAGATAGATATAGAGGAGTAATGAGCAAATGGGCTTTGAATGGACTGGTGAAACCAGCAGAGACAGCTGACTTGAACAAGGGGGAGCTCTTGGATCCCAGACCGACAGCTGGGAGGCCAGCATGGGAGTGATCCAGATCCCCAGAGTGTGAGAGTCATTGAGGAGGCCTGGACAACCTATGGTGCCCTGGGCAGTGGATCAGCTTTTATCCCTGGCATACAAATGTACTTTTCTACAAAAGAAAAGTAGAGACAAAGGAATCCAAGGTTATTGTTGGTTTCATAGTTAATTAGAGGGCAGCCAGAGGATAAACACAACCCTTTATCAATGCAAACAAGCATTAATAAAATAAAAGAAAAATTCAATAAAAACACCTCAAAAACATTACACATGATGTTGATAACAGCGTTGTTTATATTTGACAAAATTTGAGAGGAAAGAAAACATAATAAACATGAGACATGGTGCATACACACATAGTAATGCTGTTTTATACTAAGAGGATATGAGTTATTGAGCCAGGCAAAACAAATTAAACAGCTTCCCTAGGTACTATTGCTAAGTGGGACAACCCAACATGGAAGTCTGCATTCTTATATTATTCTAGGTTGTTGACACCCTGGAAGAGGAAAAATATGGGGTATCTAAGAGATGAGCATTCACCAGTGGCTGTGCATTTCCTTGCATATTTGCCAAAGAATGCAGAAGATGCTACACTGAGTTAATCCTAAAGTGAATCATGGATATGAATGTTGTTATAATAAATATAATCTCTGCTGAAGGTCATAATGGGGGGAGTTGGACATCTGGGAGCCGTGGATATATGGAGATGCACTGTTCTCTGTACGCAATATTACTGTGAACATAATTTTTCCTTTAAAAGGAGTGCCTTAAGAAGCAAACCAAACCAAGCAAGCAAATAAATGAAAATAACAAAGCTATCTGCAGTTTCATTACAGACCATATCAAATCAATAGTGACAATTTTCACTGAAAATATTTTAAAAATATAAAGGTCATGTGTACCCACAAAAGTCCAAGCATACAGCTAAAGTTGAGAACATCACAATACCTGACTTTAAAGAATATCCCAAGTTGTAAAATGTAAGCAAATGTAACTAAAACCCAGCACCCAGGCTAGCCAAACAGAAGGGAGAGCTCAGAAATAAGCCTGTGTTCATCATCTGGTGATTTGGTAAACGTGCCAAAAATATGTATTGCAGAAAAGACAGCCTTTTTCATAAATTCTGTTGGAAAACTTGATACCCAGACACAAAATTATAAATCTTGGGTTGTATCTCTTACTTTAAAACCCATGTACAAGAAACACTATCTGTATGGAATGGGTTACATTTAGGAATATATCTGCATGTATCTATGTGGTTTCAATAACAGTGAAAAAAAAAGCCAGGGGATATGAATTTGAAGGAGTGTGGGAAGCATTATGTGGGTGAGTTTGGATAAAAGAAATGGAAGGTAGAAATGTTGTTATTATGTTATAATTACAAAATCAAAATTAAATTGAATAAATAAGTAAAAATGAATTAAAACCTAAAAGAAATACTGAAAACTACAAAATCAATACACTAAGAGATTATCAGGAATCCTCAAGATATTGATTGGTGTAGGTAGACACTTTTTGTACATGACTAAAAGAATGGGCAATAAAAGTAGACAATAGTCAGAGGGAATCACGCCATATCATTCTAGGCAGCAAGAAATCTGCTCATAGAATGAAGAACTGACTGTATGTATCAAGATATTTGCAGAACTAACTACTAGCCAGGAGTTCGTATACCCGAGTTTAAGTAACTCAATAGCAAAAATGATAAAGCAAGACAATAGAACAGGACTCATATGATTGTAAGTAGGACAAAACTCTAGATAGTTATTTATCAAAACGAGACACACAACGACCAACATGTATGAACAAAAAGTTCACTAATTAACAGGGAGCTGCAACTCAGTAACACAATGACACATCACCATTGTTAAAATGACGATGAACAGAAAGACAGAAAATGAAAGAGGCTCATGAGCATTCTTAGAAAGGATAACGCATAAGTTGTTAGGGAGTAAAAACTACTAAAAAGAAATTATTGTGGAGATTCCTCAAGAACCTAAAAATAGAACTACCATGTAATCTGTCCATTCTACTGCACACTAAAATTAGAATCATTTCACAAAACAAAAAGCCACATTCACATATTTATTATAGCAATGTTCGTGGGGGTCAAAATATAGAACAAATTAAGTCCATCAATGGATGGACATTTAAATATATACACATATGTATATATTCTTTATATATGAGTATAATGTAGCCATAAAATGCACTTATTTATGTCAGCATGTATGTCAATAGAGGACATCACAATAATTGAAATTAGTAAAGTTCAGAAGGGCAAGCAACACATCTCACTAATTTACAGAAGTTAAAACACTCATCATCATGTAAGAAGATATTCTGGTGATTGGGATGACTAGATACTGCCATGGGAGTTTTGAAGAAGAAGGGAAATTAGATCACTATCAGTAAAAACCATAATGAGCAGGAATCATTGGGATTCTCTATCACAAAAGTCACAGCAGTTTGCAACAACTTGTGACACATTTCAAACTATAGAGAATAGTCACATGAAAAAAGTGACTTTGTCTCAGGAGACTAAAATACAAATTACACATTCTGTACATCAATATATATATAATATACATATTAATACATACACACATTTTGTCAATAGCAATATATTTAAAACCCTTTAGAAAAAGAGTATAAAAGAATTCTGTAGAACCCAGAGGCACCTTGCATCCCTATTAGTATACAGTAGGTGATAGTGAGATTTTGCATCTCCTAGAGTTCTGGCTGGGCATGTGGATAGATTGGAGGTTATCTCTGCAATGGAACCAACAAGAGTACATAGAAAGATGGCAACAAGGTGAAAGAGAAACTCTAAAGGAAATCAATTGCCTTCCACTCTAATTTTCTAACATTGAATTTAGAGAATAACATGAATTTAAACTTTTGCTCACATTGGTTTGAGGGTTTTCATATCCTAATGGTTCCACTAAAAAAAAATATAAACCACTCCACTCGCATAAGCAAACATTACATGTTACTGATAGAAAATGTAGAGCCTGAAACTTACAATGTGTGTTAAAGAGGAAATTATTTAATACTCCAATTACTGTTGGTGGTGAGAGATATTAATATTATCTTTTTATTATGTGGCACAATGCTGAGAAGGAGTGTTAAGATTGTATGCTGGGTTTTCTCACACATTAAAATGCATTAGACAGTCATGTCTAAAAGCAATGTAATGTGGGCATGCCATAACACTAAATACATTTCAAAAATGGCTGTTTCATAAAACTAACTGAAAACCATCTTAAGTTGTTGATTCCAGTCTTTGTTTTAACTGAGGGAATGCCCAGTGTTCATAAACTCTCTGCATCTAGTACATTTCAGAACAAATTATTAATAGTCAATCATTAAGACATTCCAAAGCCTGATGTTGGCATGTTTCTTTTTCCATTATCTTTTTATTCTCCTCCATCTTATCTAGTTACTTTCCCAAAAGTAACTTTTTTAGACTTAACTGCAAACAATGTAAACTATAAGGCATTAGGAGTGTACCTGCATCATTAATATCGGTTTTAAAGCCTATGATACATTAAATATGATAGATATGGGAGAAATATCCATCTTTAAACACTTACACATACAGATAGATACCAAAATGGTAAGATTAGAGTACATACTGTGAAATTAAAGAAAAATTTCTTCTGGCTTTTATAAAACATTAAAAAAATTGAATAAACAGACTGGAGATATTTGGCCCAGTACCCACCTCAGGTGACACAGTTTAGTCCAAAATGATGATGGTGGTGTAAACAAAAGTGCATTCTCCATGATTGGCTGAGTGATAAGTGTGACCTTGAGACTCAGTTAGGAAATGCCACAGGCCAGACCTGTATCGACCAAGTCTGTAGATTTCACCGATTGGTCACCTGTCTCTCATAAGCCCTTTACCTACAAGCAATTGTTGAGGCAGAATAACCAAGCAATGTATTAAAAGGTTACTGTGTATAAATGTGAAATGGCTCAACTCATAATTTTTAAAACACGTAAAACACATGTTCCCCAGGTAAGACCTTGCACTGCAAATGTCAGGGCAAAGTGAATTCCTGAAGCTGAACTATAAATAAAGTCCTGGAAATAGAGTTCATATGAAAATGGTGACAAGCTCTTGGAGCCACTATTGTATACAAAATTTAATATGCCACCTTGTTTTACAAGATTTTACTGGCAAGGAAGAAAATTAAAACATTTAACATCTCTCAGTTCACCAAATGGCTTCCCTCCTCCAACCTGTGGTGCCATTTATCCTGCTGTTTCCTTTATAAACATCCTTGTTATTGTCACTGTGTGGAGCACACATTCTTACAGCAGCACTCACATTTTCTTTCCAAAGCACTAAAGTGCTTATTGGGACATTATCTTGCAATCTTATTCACATTTTCTGAAGGCCTGTGAAGTTATCAGAATGCTGGTAAGGCTCAAGTTGTTTGCATAATTACATGGACCACATAAACAATGCTGATCATTAAAATGCTTTCTAGGAAAAGGTTTTCAAAAAATCCTTTTAAACAGAAACATGTCCATTACAGACATTAGTACAAATTTGGCAGGGGGTAATCTTAAAAAAATATCGCTTTGTTGGAAGAAATAGGTCCCCTGACAAACTAGGGCTATAGACTGTAGGTTTTAATGCGAGCATAAATTGGGGGATGATTTCCTACGTCAGTGTTAACTAATCAAGATTTATATGAACATCTAGCTGTTCAATTAGCCAGACTCTCTGAACCCCAGGAACATGTTATGTCTTTAATGACAAGTCACTTTTATGACTTGGTAATGGACAGCTGGAGAACCGGCCAACTTTCAGTTCTCATGCATTTCTAGAAAGAAAAGTGACACCTGTTGTGCCGCTATAGATAAAACTCTTCAATGTGCTGATGGATTCCACCTGTCAGTATTACAGAGTGAGAAGGAAGTAGTGTGCTTCAAAATAGTAAACTGAAATAAATTTCTGAGTATTATACACATATATTCTAATGGAGTATTATTTTAATCAGCCAGATGACTCAGGTAGATTTGCTGCTGTTCCTGCACTATACTGGTACTAAGAACACACATAATCTCACTTTTCTCCACTGGGCTCATATGGACAGGGAAGGGCTAACTTCCTGTACTTTAAAATAGTGGCATTCTCACAGAGAGCCAGGAGATAAGCTTATGTCATCCCTATCCCCAGAGGAAAACATTGTTTCTTCATGAACTTCTCTTATATACTCCCAGGGAATTCTAGGTTGTGCTAATTCTTTTCGGGCTATTAGAACCATGTTGTTATTATTGTGCCCCTACTGTTTTCTAACCTCTCTTCTGAGCATTACAAGTTTATAGCTACAAGATTCTTGTAGAATGCACACACTGGCTCCACTGCACTGTGTAACTGGGAAAACTGAGCCATGAGACGCTTATGTTTATAGAAGTAGAAAAGAGCTTGAGGTACGTTCCAACTCATGTCTGTGTCTATATGCTAACTACAATGTCACTCTATTCAACAAATATTTGTAAAGGACTGATACCTAGGGAAGCTAAAACAGGTGCCCTTTGAACATGTGATCAGTGTCTTTTTGGAATTATTGTTCAGCTGCAGAACGTCTATGTGTGAAGTAACATTATAGATACAGTGGATTGTGCCCTGTACTTTTGACAGTTTATGAACAGCAAAAAGATGATAGAAGTTCTTCTAACCCATTAGACTAAAGGCACCTGAATGCATGCCATGAGAACTGTCTTTAAGAGCAGGATCCATCTCACAACTGTTCATGGGGGCAGACTTCTAGACATTTCCTTTCTCACAAAGCAGAAAAGACATTTCATTACTGAGGAATCATCATGACATTCAGGGGGAGATGCTGTATACAAGATTCTAAGAGATATTTTTGGCCTTTTCTTAACACTTTCAATTTATCGTCTTTCTTTCTGTTGTATTAGGTAGATTGTGATGGGCTTTTTGCAACTTAAGTAGAAACCAGCCTTATTTTTGTTTATTTGTTAGTGGTAAAATAAATTCTAGCCTCTGATATTTCGGTTCAGATGGATGTAGGATCTTGACACTATCAGTATCAACTAATCCACTCACATTCTGGCTGAGTGATATATTGCTAGATATGTGTCTTGGAGAGTTTATCAAATGTAGGTATACATGATATTTCATTACATATACAAACACACATTGGTATATTATATGAAAATTGGAAAATTAGAAACAATATTATATGAACAGCAAATCCTGGAATACTATACAGGGATCAAAAAATAGGCTCATGTGGGAGAACATAAAACCCTCCAAAATGTATTGTTAAGTAATTAAATAAATCAAAGAATAATATTTATGACAAAATAATGCTTTATGGTAAAAACAATCAAGAGAGGATGAGATTAGTGTTTTCTGGAAAATAACTCGGAGAAAGGATGAAAGTGAGAAAATATTCCACAGCTAAACAGTGGGAATGGTTTCACACAAGTCTCTGAAGAGTCTAGTAACAATAGAATCCTGTGATTTTAAAGAAAGTATTTCATAGTATAAGAACTATCTCTTAATAGAAAGCAAGCTAACTCCTGAAACATGCAATGAGCATGTGGGTGTCCATTTATGTCATCTGCAGTCATATCCTCCAAATGGAGGTGTCTCTTGCACAGGATTCTAATGGAAATCATCTCAGAGAAACAGTTAAAATATTGGGTTATAATGTACCCAACACACCATGAGCCCTAATGGACAGTGTTTGAACCAGTACCTCGACCAAAGAAATAATACATTTTTCTCATATCCTATTTTAGCTATTAGACTTGAATTCCCATTCAAGAGAGCTCACAGAAATCCAATGCAATAAAGAGAACCATGTCTGAGACTCAGTGTTGAATGTGTATAGTGCTTTATTCTTTAACGTGTTTTAAATGGGTTTCTTGTTGATGTGGTGTTCTAGGTAGAATTGCTGTAAATGAATTCCACAAGCAGCCTTTTGTAAGGGTGCTAAAGCCTCAGGGCTACAACAACATAGTTTTTATTTTTTGTAAAAATCTTTTCTTTATAGAAATAAGTATAATAGAACAACGATCCAGAGATTATAAATCAAATGGTTGGATTTTGTGACTGTGGTGTTCATCACCAGGTTTAAAGTATAGGAAATCAGCTAAGGCAAGCCATCTAGATGGAAAGAGAGTAAGGGAGGAGGTTAGCTGTGTTCTGTATTGATGGTCACTTATCTTTGGTTGAGCTAGGTTGGAAAACACATTATGCAAACCTAACCATATAGTGAATATGACAAGAAATACAAAGAGAAATATATGAGGCACCAAATACACTCAAGCATACTGATGTCTACCAAAAAGTAATTGCATTTTCTCTCTGATTCAGAAGGAGTGGTGGCATTCTAGGGAATGATACCTCAGTACTTAGCTACTTTCCAGCAGAAAGTCCCATGATCCACTTGGAATAGGTTCCTTCATATAAGAATTATGTGTAGAAAAAATCCTACATTAATGAACTAGTATTCATTCTGTGTGTCAAGTGTGCTTCTGGGATATGTGGAAGGTTTCAAAGCAAGCGTTTTAGGTGGAAATTCTCTGACCTCTGGCACTAAGGTTTATGAAACATTTGAAAGAAAACACTGAAACATTTGAAAGACAAATACTGAACTGAACTCCTGGAATCCAGAGTCAGAAAGAAAGAACTGATGGGCAAAGGAGTTAAGAGTGGGCTGGTTTAACCCACAGAAACAGCTGACCTAAATAAGGGGGACCTCTTGAACTCCAGATTGATGGCTATGTGGAAAGCATGGAACTGACCCAGACCCCCTGAATGTGGGCATTAGTGAGGGGGCCTAGGCAATCTATGGGGCCTTGGGTAGTATTTATCCTTGGCATACAAATAGACTTTGAGTGCATGCCACAATATGGGAGGTTCTCTCAGCCAGGACTCTTGGGGGAGGGCCGAGGCACTGCCCTGGATGAAATGACAGTTCCTGGAGATCCACCATGGAGGGCCTCACTCTTCTTGGGGATTGTACTGGAGATTGGGTGGGGGACTGGGGGACCTGGTGGGGAGGGAGGGGTACGAGTAGAGGGAGAGGGAGCTGGAACTGACATGTGAAACAAGATCGTTTCTAACTTAAATTAAAAAAAAATAACAGTATTGTTTCTAATTTAAATAAAAAGCAAAAAGACAGAACTGTAAAAGAATTATCTGTGAGAATGAAAACTCTCTCTCTTTCTCTCTCTCTCTGTGTGTGTGTGTGTGTGTGTGTGTGTGTGTGTGTGTGTGTGTGCTCAGTCTTGGTATATCATGAAGAAACAAGATTAATTTGAAATCTACTATGCTTATTTTATTGCTATGAAAAACATGTGTCATCTTTTTTTCCTGTTTTGTGCTAATCTTATGACTTCAGATCCAAATCAAGTTTCTTGTTGTATCAAGAATATACAGCTGCTTTAGGCATCTCAGTTACTCACTTTCAATTTTTCTCTCACCTCTAATAGAAGACATATTTAATAATTATGGGACAAGTGGCCAATTACTTTTATTACTATAGATTACATAATGAATAATTGTGTTCATTACTTTTATTCAGCATTTTCAAATAGATACATTTTAGACCCAGACAGGAAAAGTGTGCAACTGTGTCTATCATTTGTCTTGAATCCTTTTGTTGTTGATCAAGACAGAAAAAGAATAAAATGACTTAGATCATTGAATTTGTAGCATTCTCTAGGTATAAATGGCTTCTCTAAGTGTGAAAAAACATAGGTAATATAAAAATATAAATAAATACTTTGTTTCAAAGATCTCCCTGTAATATTGTTTAAATGCTAAACTTTCTTATAAAAAACATGACAAAAATTATCAGTAACAGATACTGATTTATAAAAGTAAAAATGTTCCTTACCTTCCAGCTTAAATTTCAATAGAGATTTAAAGATCAACAATTATGATACTTATACTAGTTAGAGGTGGTCAGTGAGAATACCATCACAAAATAAGTCATGTAGCAAGCCAAGCACTAACTCTTTACTCATTCTCTGTGAAATCACCTGACTTAAATTTGCTAAAATATGTTTTAAGCGTTCAGTGGAATTGGTGCATTGACTCCTACTGAGCCAAGACTTTTGTTAAGCAAATATGACACTTTTCTTATACAAATATTTTCCTTTGTTGCATAGATATCACAAACCTTGTGATAGATAGTTTGGTGTCACCATTTATTACTGGTGACTTAAAACACAGTTAATTTTTATCACTAATATTAAATTACTATATTCTGTTGAAGTCTTGCAGATGTGAAAAATTTGGTTATTGTCACCTGAGTTACTTTAGCTACCACAGCTTCTCCATTACAATGCTATCACTGTGGACAGCATATAAAAGATGAAAAGAATAGCATTCTTCTGATACAGATTAAATACGGATGTGTAGCTAACAATTAGCATGACCTTGTGAGTTATAGGAAGGCAAATAAAATGAAAGATTGGAGGATTTTTAAAATGTTTTTGTTGACTTTTCTACAGTCAAGTCCTCTTTCTGCCTTTTCCTACTGAAGGGGCTCTTTCTAGCCTGTCAGGAATATATTTTGATACTAACTTATTACAAAGTTAGTTGAGAAACATAAAACCCTACCCTTTGAAGTTCAATTATTTAACTTGAGGGTAATATCAGTGATTAACCAATGTTTATTTGGCAATAAAAACTGTAGACCAGTATACATGCAACATTTTCATCCCTGTTCTTTCTCTTTTATGTTTTAACCAGAAAATAGCAATAGTATTTAGTTAAATTGGGTATAATTAAGGCCATTACGAATTATAAAGTCAGACAAATTTATTTCCCTGCACATCAAATGAAAGTAAACAGCATTCCTGTGTGTATGAAATAGAAAGCTTCAATATGCAGCTGAACCTTCCTAAAATAGACTTTGCAGAGGGTCCAGGACCCTGGAATACATTTTCCAAACTGCCTCACTGAGTGAACTTGACCTTCTAGGCAAGATTCTTGTATTTGCTCCTGTAGAGAAAAGGAATATGAGCATTTCTCTTGCTGTTTTCTTTATATAACATTTGAGTGACCCGAGGCAATGTATTTTATTCTCCTTCCCTTCAGACAAGCTTTCTCCTGTTTCCTTTTAAGCAAGAATGGAAAGGTCAGGTTATCACTTCACAAAAGGCTCTTCTTGCTTCTCTCACCATAATGCTTCCCCTAATTATTTCATAACTCATTTAAATGGGAGGCATTCTGGAAGGACTCATGGAAACAGCTCCGCAAGTAACTAATTATTTAAAAAAACACAAGGGAATTTTAATTATAATGCCTGGGTTATTTAAAAGCAAAATGGAGCAGTTTGCGTCTTGAAATATCTATTGTAATAGGGAAGAAAAAGAAAATATCTCCCTGAATGGCATAACAACTGAAGTAAATGCAATTTAGTTCCTCTTTTATTTTCTTGATCTTCAAGAAACAGAACAAAAATAATATGCAATCTTGGCTTGAAGCACAAAATCACTTCAAAAATAAAGTGTGTTCCTAGAAGACACATATGCTTATTTAACAAATGCAGGTTTTCTAGTTTTCAAGAGAATTTTGTAATGTGCTTCTATTAAATATACAGCTTTGATAACAAACAGTCCAAAGAAATCATGGTTTTTCTTCCATATAATTGATGTTTTGAAGAAACTGATAAAGGATTTGTAGGTAAAATCAATTACTGCTATTATTATTTTTATCAATTGGTATTTTAAAAGCGTAATTTGAATTAAAATAATGAGTGATTGCTTGATTAGCAAATGAGAGGTTATCCAAAGCCTTTAACTTTATCTATGCTGAGAAGCTAAGTGATGAGACACTATTTTGTGTCCTACATTAGAGAATTTTTGTTCCAGTGTCTGTTCATAGAAAATCATATAACATCTTATATTCTGCTTTGTCTGTCAGCTTCAGCACCCATGTTTCTTAAACACTGTGAAAGAGCATATAAAGATGTGTTTTCTGGGGGAGCTCTGCAAATCAAAGCCAGTGGTTTTAGTATTAATATATAAATGCTCAAAAGTAATCCAGTGACAGAGAGGGAGGACTGATGAGCAAAGGGGTTAAGACTGAGCTGGTTTAACCCCCAGAAACAGCTGACCTGACAAGGGTTAGCTCTTGAATCCCAGACTGATGACTGGGATTCCAGCATGGGACTGATCAAGACCCCCTGAACGTGGGTGTCAGTGAAGCGGCCTAGGTGATCTATTGGACCTTGGGTAGTAGATCAGTATTTATCCAGGGTATACAAATGAACTTTGGGCTCCCATCCAACAATGAGAGATGCACTCTCACCCTGAACTCTTGGGGGAGGGTCTAAGCCCTGCCCTGGATGAAATGACAGACTATGGATACCCCCATGGAGACCTCACCCTCCCTGGGGAAATGAGGGCATATTGGAGGGGTTGGTGGGAGGGCGTGGGAGGAGGGGAGGGAAAGGGAGAGGGACCTGAAATTGATAGGTGAAGCAACCTTGTTTCTAATTTAAATTTAAATTTAAAAATAAAAATTGAAAAAAAAGTAAACAAAATGTGGTCTACCTGGACCTAGAGCTGTATCACCAACTATGGTGACTCTCACTTTATTTTGTTGGAGTCTTCCCCTCTCCAAAAATGTAACGATAAGCAGATGTTTCTCTTAGCTTCCATCTGTCTACCCTGGAACCTACAGAGACTATGTGTGTGTTGGGCCCCCACATGGCCTCTGTCCTGGTTTACAGGCCTGGTCTTGCCCCACTGACATCAACATCTAGTACGAAGAAAACACGAACTCTTACATCTGGAGTTTCTCCACTGTGCTGTAAGTCTATATATAAGGCTCCCTCCTTGCAATAAACACACACACACACACACACACACACACACACACACACACACACACACACACATGCATTCTCTTAGCACAAATGGCCAGATGTCTTTTATTTAAATCTCTAGGCTTTCTCCTGATACATTAGATTTGTTCATAGCACAGGTGTCACATGTGTGGACAAACAGCTATGTAGAAAGTGTGTGTGTGTGTGTGTGTGTGTGTGTGTGACAATGATTATAGTCACAGGAGCTATGCTCATACCGTCCCTTCTTTGACACTGGTATTATTGGGTTCCTAAAGTAAAAGGGCAGATACATGAAATCTGGAGTCTAACTCACTGCCATGTACCATGGGTCCTGCTTTAGTATATCTTGTACAGTTGAAAGGACATTAATGAAGCTGAGAAACGGACCCAGAATCTTTTCCACAAGCAACTGAAGAAGTACTCTATCTAGCAATTCTGATAAAGCTGATATATATTAACTTCACAGGCAGGATCAGAAATAAATTAGTCAGAAATGAATATTGTAGGTAAGGGCATTTTGAAAAAAATATTAATTGATTCATCTTTTTGAAATCTAAATTCAAGACTAAAGATGGTAATAGCAGAGCAGATTTCTGATTTAAGGATATAACATTTACTCATATGTTTGAGTGTAGTCATTGTTTTATTTGATTCCTCATATGTTTTAAACTACAACAAGAATTATTGAAAGTTTTCAATTAGTAACAGTGATAAAATAATAGTTGTAATAATATCATAGTAATAATTATTGTGTATATTATAGTCCTATTCTCATTAAGGGATAATCTATTCTACATTACAACTTTACAATGTAGATGGCATTAAAGTGGCCACAGAGCTGATGTTTGACATATAACCACAAAGACCTGCACTACATTTCCAGAATGAACCTCCATAAATAAGTCATCACATTTGTAACTCAAGTGAGAGGTATAACCCTGCAGAGTAAAGTCTCTGGGGGTACTGGAAAGTCAACCTAGACCAATTTGTCAGCTCCAGATCAATGATAGACAAAAGGATAGCAACTGAGGAACAATACCCAAGGCTACCCTCTAGAGTCCATATGAACTATGTATATGAAAACCCATTCTCAGTCACTCAGTCTCTCTCTGTCTCTGTCTCTCTCTGTCTCTATGTCTCTCTGTCTCTCTGTCTCTCTGTCTCTCTGTCTCTCTGTCTCTCTCTCTCTCTCTCTCTCTCTCTCTCTCACACACACACACACACACACACATAAATTGTCATAGCCAAAAGCCAGAGACTCAGAAAGATGTCAACATATGACAGAAAAACTATATACTTGACTACTTGATTCAGTGTATGTTCATCATGATATTCTAGGTTACAGAAACTTACTTTAAAGGGGAATGTATATTTCATCAGAGTGTATGTTCTGATTTCAGACATCTAACTCTTTGTATGGTATATGGTGGAAGAACTTTGAAAAATCATCTCTGTTTTGAATGACTTATTGGGACTTTGAAATAGATTTGGCAAAATTCTT
Organism: Mesocricetus auratus; assembly: GCF_017639785.1. Lineage (NCBI taxonomy): Eukaryota > Metazoa > Chordata > Mammalia > Rodentia > Cricetidae > Mesocricetus > Mesocricetus auratus. Next base: position 83,458,818 of record NW_024429184.1, on the reverse strand, counting down.
TTTTTTTTTGGTTTTTCGAGACAGGGTTTCTCTGTGGCTTTGGAGGCTGTCCTGGAACTAGCTCTTGTAGACCAGGCTGGTCTTGAACTCACAGAGATCCTCCTGCCTCTGCCTCCCGAGTGCTGGGATTAAAGGCTTGCGCCACCAACGCCCGGGTCCAGCAAAATTCTTAATCTGTCTTTAGTTTTTTATGTTTAGTTATTAGCAACCTCTTCCCATCCTATTATCTCATAGTTATTACACAAAGTTTGGTGAATGTAATAACTTTAGCAACCTATAGCACAAATTTTTCCACTGAGGTGTAACATATCTACTAATCTCCTATCAACATATTTAATAAATTCATTGATTTATGAACTTCTTTTTTCCTGTGACTGTGCCTGTGACATGTTATTCAGGGGGAACTTCAGTTTGTGTTTTTAGGAAGTGATTACTTGAATTTGACTTAGAATACTCTCATTCCTTTCAGGGCAGGAGTTACGGATTTGAAATGACAAAATAATTGAGATGTGAAACAAGTTGTGCCATCAAATATATTTATATATGATAAGCTTTAGGGGTATTTAAATATGATCAAGTATAATAAAGAAGATAAATAGAGGTAAGTAAACAAAGGGGAAGGGAAAAGAGCATGAGAGGGGCATAACTATCCAGATGCAGATGATGCCCATGTCACCATTGGTAGGATACATGCCTACAGCTAAACACAATGGATGCTTTAGGTAAGAACTGGACAGCATGACAGGAAACAATAGGCAGCCCTCCTTCTCTCCTCAAGCTCAAGTTTCCTGCTACACACAGGTAGGTATGGCAAAGAAAAACTACAGCCTCTTAGGTTAGAACTGTTAAGATAAATGTGATATTCCCCAATCAAAACCAACACCAGTCATATTATTTTCAAATGAAGATTTGAGAGTTCATCATGTTTTACTAATTGGAATCAAAATTACAAAAAACACCACGTTTTATTAGCTTGTTACATTGAAACCTTTGAAAATATTGGCTGGGATTGTGCCCCCGTTTATCTTTCTACTCTCTTTCCCTCTCCAGTGAAGTGCATACTCAGGATTTAAAGAGCACTTGAGGGGTTCCTGGAAACAGAATGAATGGTGCATGGCAAGATGACTGAATAAAGAATTCTGACTGATGAAAGACTGATTTTATTTGCCACTTTTCCTTTTTATCAAAAAAACACTTTGAGAAAGTCAAACCAGAAAGGGGCATTACATTAATGGGCTTTAAACTGTACCTAAGGGTACACAAGAGCTAGGATTTGTTTTTTGTTTTTTGTTTTTTCTTACCAAGACTAAGCTGACTCTTACCTTTTAGTGGTAACTGGTTTATTGACTGCTAATGCTTTAAAAATAAGATTAAGTCAGGACCATGGTCTTTATTGCAAAGAAGATATATGGCTCTTGTGAATTCTAGTGGTTTGGCAATCTTAACCTCCGCACACATAACATTGATGTATTCGATGTTGCCAAACAGCATGGTAAGTGTTTAAAATGCTGTGAAGAACCTTATTGCCTTGAAATGATACAATCTAATATTAGACTGCAACTCAATGACTGTATCCCTGAGCCTACCATTCTACAGAATACTAAAGTCAAAGCCACTTTATTTTAATATCTCACAGGGAAGGAATCATTCCTCATTTCACCACAGAAACAGAGAAAACAAAACTGAACCTGGATTGCAGGAAAACAGAAATACAACATTCAGGACATTTTCATTAGTAGTACAGATAAAGCTGCCTTTGTAATGGCATCAAAATGCCAGTCTGATTCATTCCTGTTGACAGAGTTGTTTTGGCCTCCTGGACAGCAGATGGGTAGGATCCATTATTCCAGAAACATACCAGCTACATAAAGTCAAGCATGTCACTCTTCTCAGATATACAACCTTTCTCTATTCCTGTCCCAATTGTCCTCTTAATTAACCACAATTAGCATTAAAGTTACACCCCCCCTATACTTTATATGCATCAATCAAATTCCAGACACTCATCAGTCAGTGACTCCAGGTAAATTAAATGTTGGTTTTCATGATGAGAATTTCTCCCCACTTGTCTCCCAAGGACAGTGGTCCTCAAGCTGTGGGTCATGACCCTTTGGGAGGGTTGAATGACCCTTTCACATAGTTGCATATCAGATATCATGTGTATCAGATACTTACATTATGACTCATATCAGTAGCAAAGTTACAGTTATGAAGTAGCAATATATTATGGATGGGGGCCACCACAACATGAGGAACTCTATTGAAGTATTGCAGCAATAGGAACTTAAGAAACATTATCTTAAAATAACCTTACTGAATCAGGCTGGGTTGCAATTAAGTATAATGAACAAAGATCTCAGTTTAGCCTGGCCACTGAATGGTTTCCAGAATACAGGACATCCAAATGCCAAACTCAAGTCCATCAAGGACAAATCAGAATGGTTGACTATTGTGCTGATAACGAGGTCACTACCCAGAAGAACACATTAGCTAAGGAAAATGTTATGTAACTGATATGGATGAGCCTAATTTAGTGTGCTATATCAAAATACTAGAAATTGAGTAGTCTATATATGGTAGGAGTTGCTTTCTCACAGTTCTAGTAACTGGACTTCTGAGATTAGGGTGAGCAGAATTTGGTTTCTTTATGGCCCTTTCTGGGTGACACGTTGTTGACTATTTCCAAGCATGTTTTAGCTCACTGTATGCCCCACTTTGGGACATTAATTGACCCAAAAGTAATCCTTCCTCATAATGCTAGCAACTTCAGAGTCAGAATTGCAACATGGTCATTCTGAGGAGTCAAAACCATTGGTTATAAGTTTCCTTGGTGTACAAAAGATGTCAATGAATGTGGCCGGAAGCTAAGCTGAATTTGGATTCTTAACAAACTGGTGTGAAATCCAGGTCTTCACAGCCTCACATTGTACCTTTCCATTACTGAGAGAGTTTGTGTGTGTGTGTCAGAGAGAGAGAGAGAGAGAGAAAGAGAGGGGGGAGGAGAGAGAGAGAGAGAAAGAGAGAGAGAGACAGACAGACAGAGAGACAGAGAAGAGAGAAGGAGAGGGTAGAGAGTGCAGAGAGAGAGGAGAGGGGAAGAATTTGGTGGTATTCAGGGCCATGCTTAACTCCCTTAGTGTTATTTGCAAAGATGAGAGTTCTTATTTTGACTAATCTTCCAGGATACATCTAGACTAGATGACATCTACGACAGAATTAAATGCCTGGATAGCGCTCTTTTCGCCACTATGCTTGCTTCATTTTTTAGTGAATATTAAAGATTAACATTGGAAATAGCTTCCAAATATGTTTAATCATTAGATGAACGTAATTTTATTTTATGTTCTGTTTACTGTATTTGGTATTCATATCAAATTGCACATATATATGTACATATTTATTTTACATATACATACAAACACCAGCATGTGCAATGCATCACAGTCAAAATATAAGTTAGGTCATTACAGAAACAAGAAAAGCAAAGATTTGATGCCTTTCCTCACAGATCTAACACTACATGGGTTACAGAAAATACTCATGGGCATTATCTAACTGAGAAGATTGAGCAGGTATGGCAACATTCTGACTCACAGAATGCCCCACCCATCCAGTTTACCTGATTTCTGCATATTTTGATGATACAGATGAAAAGGAAAGTGTCTATGTCAACCTTGAACATTGAGATGACATTCAATAAGGGAGATGCATTTTAAAGTACTAATGGAACACTTTTATTTCTCACTTGTGGTCTATGTTATGGATCCGGACACTGTGATTAAAATAAAATGGACTGCTGTCAGGGCTTAAAGCATCAATTTTACAAGAGTTTAACAGCATTGAATCTGTAAAATAGAATTGATTAGGGTATGATTTTCTAATATTTCATTAATAAAACGTCCTCTCATTCATGTAAGTAGTGAATATACTTGAGTCAGCTTTGCTTTGAAAGCAAATCACCCAGATATGTGCATGCTACTGAGATGCACCTGCTGTTTTCTAAGGTAATTGCAAAAGGAAAGTTAGGAAAATATCTTGAAAGATGAGCCATTTAACCCTCTTTTATCTCATTTACAAATTACTCTGTTGGTGGCAAAACTAAAATACGACCATTATGGATAAGTTTCTCAGAAAACTAATAATATATTCAGCATAAGGTATTTCAAGTATGTCACTGGGTTGATCTATGTATCTCCTAGGGATAAATTTAATGAGACAAGGGGACATGCCTCTTGCAATAATAAACACAATGCCAACGTTTAGAATCAACCTATGTGGCCATCAGCAGATGAGAAGGTAAAGCAACTGTGGAATACAAGCACAATGAATCACTATTAATCCATAACAAGGAGGAAATCTGCCAGCAATTTTGCTGAACCTAAAACATAATATGCTAAGTAAAATAAGTCAAAAAGGAAAAGATACATAATTCATGTTTTTATATTCCATACATGTAGAACTAAATTATTACATTCACAGAAAAAATAATAATAATTAACAGAGGCTTGGTGGGTTATATGGGTGAGAAATGGTGGCTGTCAGACAGTGGGACAAGTACTAATTAGAAGAACAAATATAAATTCTGGACAGATTACTCAGCATGGCGGCCATAGCTATGATTTTAATGTGTGTTTCACCATTGCTAAAAGAGTAATTTCAAATGTTCCAACACACAAATAACTATGTAAAGTTAACTTGATATAATTTATAATCACGAACTACCATATGACAACTTATAAGATATAACTATTTTAATTATAATAATAAGTCTCAAAATGTACATTGTTTTTAGAAGGAGTATTTATTATCCCTAAAAAAGCACAGAAGAGAGATACGAGAAGTAGGCGAAAACAAAAAGATATCTACATACCTGCTACTGCAACTTTTGCTATCCGGCTAATAATGGAGCCAGAATCTCCCAAGGATGCCTCGCATTGGTAAAGTCCTTCATCTGGCTTATGGTGTCTGGAATGAAGTATGTTTTGTATCAACAGAGACCCATTAGGGAGTTGCTGCTTCCTGTCATCCATGCCCAAGGCTAGGATGAGGCCATCCTTCTTCCACTTGATGACTGGAACTCCCCTGTCAGACTCTGCAGAGCAGTTGAGCAGGACATTTCCACCCCGCATGGTGACAGCATCAGAAGGTTCAGAAACGAAATGAAGGGATGTGAAGGGTTTGATTTGAAAACCTGGAATAAGAGCAAAAGGGAAATGAATTCATGTATTCTAAGAAATTTCAACTTTAATTTCTCCAACATTTCCTCACAAAACTTATTTCTCAAAAAGAACCTTTTTTCATCTCCAAGTATGGATAAAGTTAAGATCAGGAATATTGTCTTTCAAAAAAGAAAATATTCGTGTGAACACCAATTAATAAAATGACTAGACCTGAAAATATATTGCTAATAAAAATAATAATTCATGTTATGGATAAGAGAGTATGATTATATATCAGTCATTACTTGAAAATTTAGACAGATAAAAATGAGTACTTTTCATATAAAACCATGTACTTTTACAACTCAACAATCAGTGTGACAACTAGGATTAGTGACACCTGACCAATTTCATTATTTGCATTTTAGCATTTGTTATTAATGTTTTAATCTACCCATTTTATTTTACAAAAATAAAATCAGTATTATAGACAAAGTTATTTAGAATAGACCGCAGGTGGGTTTAACATAGATAATTTCACATGCCTGAGAAAGTCATAAGGTTACTGCCTAAAGCCCCTGAAGTGACTCTATATGTTTCCAGAAGTTTCTTGTGTGCTTAGCTAAGATAATATTATAGTTGAATTGTCATGAGCATAAGCAGTCAATAGAAGGATTAGAGTAGTATTTAAAAATCCTGAGGGAAGCCGGGTGTTGGTGGAGCACGCCTTTAATCCCAGTACTCGGGAGGCAGAGGCAGGCAGATCTCTGTGAGTTCGAGGCCAGACTGATCTACAGAGCAAGTTCCAGAACAGCCTCCAAAACAATACAGAGAAACCTTGTCTCAAAAAAACAAAACAAAACAAAAAATCCTGAGGGGATAGAGCAGCCATAACTAAAGAAGATTGTTGTATAGTTATTAGTAGTACTCTGATTGATAAATAAAAGGCCTTGCAAAGTTCTCAGGAGGTCATTGGGTTCGCATGCTTTGAACAGACAGGTGTGTGTCTAAATAATTCAAATCAAGACACTTTCAATTTTGAACAATCACTAAGGCTAACAATCCACAATCTCGCCTAGTGTTTTCTTTCTAACACAGCATCATTGTTAAATGTGCAACTGAATTCTTTGGCTACTATTTAATCCCACTTTATTCTGAACCATTTGCATGAAAACATACATGTGATAATCAATTTCTTGCAAGTGTTCTTTATTCATTTGAAGCTGCATTTAATTTCATAAAACTACCTATAAATCAAACTTTCTTCTCACATGGTAGCCATGGTTTCTTTAGCATTCTTAATTTATTTGGAATAGGAATACTGTTGGTATTTTGTGAAAATTTACTATTTCCCTAAGATTTAAATGGCAGACATATAAATTAATGTAATTGACATTATCATGGATTGATGTATGTTGACTCTCATGGTCAGAATCATTCCTGATCTCCACTGAAAATACCGGTATTACAGCTGTTTTCTTCCAGGGTCCCTAGTGCACACACCCAGTATTTCTAAAGCTGGACCTCAAATTTGTGGTTTTTTTCAATGAACTGTCTCACTTCTGATCAGATACTAGCTTCATATAACTAGTCCACTTATTCAAAGAAAACTTCTAGAGCTTTCTTCAAACTAACATTAATTATAAAATCACAGTAATGCTAAATGATGAAGGTAAAGGACCTTAAAGGCTCCAATCTGATCCTGTCTGTGCCAACTGGAGATCCTTGTCATACCATTCAACTTTTGTGTAACCAGCACAATTACAGAGAAACAGTCTCTTTCTCTAGTGCAAAGTTCATCCGATTGAGAGTATCAATGACTTGCTACATGTCCAGTCTATATCACTTAAATGTGTGCAATTCTGAATGTCCTTGTGAATCCTCAGAGCTCGTGTCCTTCCATATAACACGGAAGTTTTCACTGAAACAAGATCTTTCAACTCAGCTCCCATTTAAGAAAGGTTTGATATGAGAATGAATCGGAAGTATCCATCAGTGGAACTTACTAACTATACTGAGATTCAGATAGACTCTAAGTTACATATATCTTTCTTATTTTTCAGAAATAACCACCAGCTGGAAATACCTGGTCTGAGGTACACAATGGGCAAGAAAGCATAAATGAATTCTAATGTTATTGAATGTCAAGATGCTTCATCAGAATAATGTCCAAAATTTCCATTTAAGTAGCTTTAAAACAGAAGAAATAAATTCAGAATGCAAGACTAGGCAACTATATTAAAAAAACATTTATTGCATTTTTGTTCTACACAAGGCCTATATTTTAAGCACAACCTCATGTTGAGTACATTATTTATGTCACAGAGCACATAATACATTTAGCACAGCTGTTTATGACAGCATGTTAATGAGCATATGTGCCCATTATCACAAATAAATAATCTACTTACTGTGAAACAGGGGGTTATGACAGTTTTTAGTGCTGTGAGTGCATGGTTTAAGAAAGTTAAATAAAGATTAATTTTTCTGTGACACAATTACCCTTGTTGCTCATTGGTAATTTGAGCTTTTTAAATTCTCCTTATAGCAATTATACTTAAAATATATGGCTTTGAAATAATGAAACCTCTTTGATTTCAGGAACTTGCATTACTTAATATTTTAGAAAAGACAGACCCAAGTGAAAAGTGTTATTGAGAATTGACAAATGATTTAATGTCAGTTTCAGCTGATACGAAGAACAGGCTGTCTCTGACCTCTTGTAAAGCACTTGATGTGTATAAGAAATAATCCATTAATGTATCAACTACTGGCTTTGATGTAGATAACAAATTCTTATTCTCTATTACCAAGTTTGGAAAATAGATAGTGGGGGCCTTTAACTGAGGAATTACAAAGATAATACAAGGGGAGAGGGAAGGGAAATAATAAACACTAAGAATGTTTGGAGAAACCATACAGAAACACAATATTCTATAGTTATTTTAAATTACATATATATATATACATATATATATGGAGATATATATGGAGTTATGCCACATGTGGTAGTGGTAGCTCCATTACAAGCCATGTCCTATCTAACAAAACCCTCAGACTCAGGCATGGGAAATCTACTATCCCTCCTGTTGTAGAATGGAGTACAAAATAATATGGGTCATATTTATGTCCCTTACTAGTTGTGATGGTTTAAATGATAAATGTCTCTCAAAGGCTTTGGTATTTGAATAATTGGTCCATATCTGATGGTGCTGTCTGACAAGCCATAGGAGGTATGGTCTTGCTAGAAGAAATAAGTTACTGGGGGTGGTCTCTGAGGGATGACAGCCTCACTTGACTTCCTCTTTTCTTTGTGCTTAGAGTTGACTTGGTGGTTCTCAGCTTCCTGTTCTTGCAGCCTTGTCTGCCACTTGCTACTATTCCTGCCCTTCCACAATGGATTCTTACTCCTGTAGAACTATAGGGCAAAATAGAAACTTCCAGAATTAAGGTGCCTCTGTTTATGGTATTTTATCACAGAAACAGGAAACTAACTAATGAAGTTGCCTTCCAGGATGTAAGAACCTCTTGTTGAAGATGCCACACAGTTTGAACATAGAATGTAGAGAGATTGACCTGGAACTGACCTAAAAGGCCTCAACACTGAGCACTGGTTCTCACAATGTCACAAGGTACTACTCAAGCTGCCAAAGGAGATGAAGACTCAGTAGTCTTTCCCAGATGTGCAGCCTAAGAACCAGAGCAATGACTGGCCTAGCAAGATACTCAGAACAGTACAAAATTAACACTTACAGCTGTCTACTTACACTGACCACTGTCTAATTAAAAGGCCTGCTCAATGTGAGGGAAATCGTGCCTGAATCCTTAAACTTCCACAACTACCCACAGTGGGAGAGGTCCCAGATCTGAGAGGAGAACATACTATTGAAATTTTTCTAAGCCACATGAAATTCTAACTATTATAAATAGGTTTCCTTATACCCACTGGTAAGTACAGTTTTCACCCATGTAACAAGTTTCTTTTTGCAACAAATGGAGACTCCTACACAGAGACACAACTGCTCAGAATGCAGAGAAAAAGAGACCAATAGGTTCCCTATCACAACTGATACATCTAAAACTCACATCCCTCACCAAAATCTCAGGAAAATAAATCACAGAAGAAGGGGAAAGAAAGATTATAAGAGATAGGGGTCCAGGATGTCATATTCTAGAACATTTCTCCAAGGCATAATAGGGAAAAATGCACCTAGGAAACAAAAGCAATATATCTCATGAACAAGTCTGTCAAATGACATTACTTGACATGCCAGTAGGGGTAGGGAAAATTCCACATAATCCCACTCCTAGAAGAAGATCTGTAAGAAGTCAGTGGCTACTGAGAATGGGACAAAGGGGCCCAAACTGACTATGGGATGAGGTGGGTCAGAAAAATCAGATGTTCTCCTGCATCTCTGTTCACCTTCTTCTTTCTCAGCAACAAGGACAACTCCAAGTCAACCTTGCAACTATGCCATACCTCACCATGCTGTATTGTAAATTCCTCTGAATTGTGAGCAAAAATGAATTATTCCTCACTAATTTTTTGTGTGTTTGGTTTTGGTTTCTTTGTGTGGGGGCAGGTACTTAATTATAGCAAAAAATAGAGTATAACTTCCAAGGACTTTTAAGTTATGTTGAGTGTCTAGAGGAGGAAAATGTCTTCAACCCGTTTTTAGAAACTCCTCCAAATAATCAAGTGTTAAAACTGTTTCTGTAAATGTATGTCTTTGTGCTTTATCTCCTTATCATGTTTTTGCTCATTTCAAAGCCCAGTGAGCCACAGGGGCAGTCTAACCTAGAATGGATTTTTAGGTATGACATTTTATCTACAATATCAAACATGGTTGAGTATGAAAAAAATCCCCCATAGAGTCAGAAATCCTATTCTGATTCCACAATGTAAAAGCTTGTAGTTAAGACAATGAAAGGTAAAAGAAAAATTGATGAAAAGTAGCATGGACGTGAAAAGAAGTTCCTGAAAGAGCCTGAGATTAGAAAATGTCACACAAATCCCCATAGAACCTGCTATGCATAATTTCATCTATTTTAAATCACTATACTTTGAGATGCTAAGAGGTTTGGACAGGGTCCACATCCTCAGAACTGTGCCAAATAACTCTGGTACCATCCCCTCTCCTTTAAGACAAAGAAACTTATGTTGAGGGAAATTGAATAATTTCGTGGAAGATAAAATTTTCTTTGGGACACTCAACTATGGAGAATGTGTGCAACTGTAACTGTGGTCTTTTAGTTCTGACAAAATCTTAAACTACTTCTGAGGCCATAAAATTAGGTTGGGGACTAAAACCATTACAACAAAATAAAGAAATTGACAAAACTCCTAAACACACATAAATATCATGAGGTTCAGCAGATAAGATGTAAAGTCTGGAAAAGTGTTCATACTAGCAAATCCAAAATCACCTGGGCACATGGTAATAATATAATCCTAGGTAGTATATAGACCTGTCAATCAACAATGATAGGGAAGAACCCAACAGCCGGTGTTTGGCAGGTCTTTCAAGGGATACCCAGGTAACTAAAGTGGAGAATGGGATCAGAGCAAAACAACTGATGTGTTCCTCAGGAAACCTTCTCATTATTTTATATTTAGAAATTTTATAATTTCAGACAATTCTTTTTCTGAGTAAGGAAATGAAAGTTTATGGGAATTTAATTTAAAAAGGCAAATAATTGGCTAACTCTTTCAACAAACATTTTTGTGATACTTTATTTCATATTTCTCTTTAAGAGACTGAAGTATAGTAGCTGAAGAGACAAGACAGAGACCATTGTTTACTGTATCAGAACAGGGCACCCTTAATTATAACCAGAACTCTGCTCCCCTCCTTCCCTGGAAACAAAACAAAGAAACAAACAAACAACAACAACAAAATTTTCACTATACTAAGTAGAACTAAAAATTCTTGCTTTGTGCAGTCAGAATTTTCCATGCAATAGTTAGATGAAAAGCAACGAAATGTATCTCTTAAAGAGTTATAACAATGGCAATTCTCTGCTAAAATGGGTTTTGGTTAATGAGATATTTTGTATGACCCTCCCTTTCTTTCGATTGACTCTAACTCAGAAGTGTAATTGTAACTTTCTAGAAAATTGGAGCATCAGACTTTTAGCTGGATGATGTGTCTGTTAGTCCAGTCTAGTTTCAAGATGGCCAACACTACACTCATGCTTATGGTGTGGTATGAGGATGCACTCTGTGAGATTCTTAAGACTGTTCCAGCAGAAAAGGTGTGTATTCACCAAAGACCTGGCACAAGTGAAGTTTGGATATCTAAAGATGTGTTTTTATATAACCAAGTAGCTCAAATTATTTTTCAGAAAACAAAAAACTATTGGAAGTTGGAATAAAGGTGTCTATTTATAGAACAATGGCAACAACAAAAGCAGAACTATTGTATTGGGTTCTGTGTACACTTGACAATGTGTCTTTGCTTTTTATCACAACACTGACAGCATTTTACATTTGCATGAAAACTAAGAATAACTAATATCTGGTCACCTCTTGAAATGATTGTGATCATTCTAGCCCTTGAAAGAGATTAATAGATTTCAATGTCTGACAACCTTAGTCTTCTTTACTAAGAAAGAGAAGTAGGGATGAATTTTGTATGTGGCATTTACTAATGAAATTAAATAATGCAAAGAAATATGTTCCTGGAGTAGTAACAGGTGCATTTTGGAGTTTTATTTTTATATTTTTATTTTATTTTATTTATGTCTATGACTGTTTTACCTGCATGTATGTCTGTGTACTAATTGCATGCCTGGTGCCTTTGGAGGCCAGGAGGATATGTCAGATATCCTGGATTACAAATGGTTGTTGTATTTTATTGAAGACAAGATGGGTACCAGGCAGCTATACTGGAATCACTCACAGAATTTCTGCCAGAGTTCTCCCTCTTCCCTGATCTGCTCTAACAGCCAAGGATTCATTTAGAAATATAGACTGAGCATGTACCATTGGCGTTGCCTTCAGTAAAAGAAGGATATAGGGCTACATAAAGATGGACTAAGTGACTTTGAATGAATTATTCAAGACCATCTACCCAGTGAACCAGATCATTCTAGTCTTTGTATATTAAACAAACAAGTAAACAAAAACCCTTTAAGATATTAAAAAAAGAATAAGCCAGGCAGTGGCGGCAGATGCCTATAATCCCAGAACTTCAAAGGCAGAGGAAGGTGGATCTCTATGAGTTTGAGGCAAGAGTAATCTACAAAGTGAGTTCCAGGACAGCCAGGATCGTTACACAGAGAAACACTTTGTCAAAAAATAAAAATAAATAAAAATGAAAAAGGGAAGAAAGAAAAAAATAAAAATAGCTGTGAACTGCCACATGGGTGCTGGGCATCAAATATGGATCGTCTAGATTAGAAGCTTTGACTCTTAACAATTGAGCCATCTCTCCAGTCCCAAAGAGCAGCAGTTTTAAACCAAGAGCTTTCTATACACTACACAAGAGATCTATATGCCCACCAGGAAACTGAAGTTTACCCAACCTCAGCATATTTTATCTGGTCAGTCTGTTGTCTATACAATTCTTTTCTTAGAATATAGTGAAAGTAAGCAAACTGTATATGGATTCATATGGTCCAATTTAGTAGTCCAAGAGTCATTGAAAAAACTGAGCGCTTGAAATGCTTCCACAACTGAATCAGGGAGTAATTTCAGAGGGAGAACTTTCACTGACATAATTTGACCATACCATATATCTCCCCAGAAAGGTTGCTGAACTGCATTTGCTTTTCACATGGTGAGCCCTAATTCTGTTTTACCTTTACAAGATGAGAACAAAATTCGAAAATAGAAACACAGGATGTGCAGTTCAGAAGCAACTGCCCCGGCAAATATCTCTCAGTGAACCCACACAGAGGCTCCACATCAGCAATTCAGAGCACATGATATCTTCTGCAAGCAGAAGAAGCTTTGTGTAGATCTGGGGTTTCTATAGGGCAAAAAGTGTGCCTGAGGCAACTCTCTGAGTGTCCTCTGGCTAAATCTAATGGTGAAAAAAATGTTAAGAGCCACTTTGGAGTGGGGAGTAACTTTCTTAGCCTTTTTCCACTTCAAGGGCCAAACCTCTTAAGTCTCAGCTCTATTTTGCTATGTGATACTGGAGAAAATATAATGGAATTTCCCCCCTTCTGTTCAACAGGTAACATAGCCTGGCATCTCGGTTATCGTTTCTCAGACCTGTGCAAAATTAGCACTTAAAAGAGAAACTTGGATGTGCTGCTTCATCTGCCCTGTGTTTCAACCTTTACCTCCCAGTTTGGTAAAGTGTAAGTTAGCTTCCTTTCCCTTTGCATTGCTCATCAATCTGTCTTTAAAAAGGGGAAATTGCAGTTCATATGTGCAAATCTGTTGACTGGAACACTAAAATTGGTCCTTTTATTTTCATGTTTGTTTTTCAGAGTTGTTGTTTTTTTGAAATAGAATATAATCATGTCATTTCCTCCTTCCTCTTCTTTCTTCAAACCCTTGCCATACTCCAGTCCACTTATCTTAGATTTATGGCTTATATTTTTTTGAATTGTTGTTACATGTATATTTTTTCAAAATATGTAAATACAACCTTCTCAATCCTTACCATATATCTGGAAACAGCTTTGGTCCTTATCCAGGAAGTGTGCTACTGGCATTTATTGGGTAGAGTCCAAGGAGACTGCAGCATATCTTAGTATATACCAACGAGATAATCCTAAAATGAATTACCTAGATTCTAAAACTTGATAGGTGCAGGTTTGAGGGACCTTTTATAAAAAATTATCAAGTTGGTTGCTGTGTTGCAAAGCAAGGAGATTGGTGAAGTGGTTACCTCTATACTACAGATGTGAGGTGCTGTTCCAAACTATTGAAGTAGAAACAGTAAGAAATGGCCAGATACAGTACTATTTCATAGGTAGAGTTCATGGTGATTTAAGATTCAATGACTGATAAAAGAAAGGAGTCTCTAATAACTCTAAACAAATCACCAGAGAGAGGGGGCTTATATAATTTATAAGAAAATAAAAGAAGTGTCAAATTCAAAAGAAAGCTTCCATCCCAGGTGGACAAGAGACTCAGGGTTTTGGCAGGTCTGATACTTGCTAACCCTTTATGTGTGCACTACACCATGGGAATCAGTTCAGTCATCAATGAAACAAGGAAAATAGGGGCTGCAAAAATGCTGAGATATACTCAGCTGTATATCATAATAGTCTAGGAATCCATTATCTGCCCACTTTTGCTATCTGTACAAAACCCCTCAAATTTAGACAGAAATCGGTTCTATGAAGAGATTTACTTCACAGTAAATCTGTGACACATTTTCCATGGGTTGAAAATGAGACACAAAGAGATGTAGTTAATGGAAGTGCCAAGAGACCCACAACACACCTCATTAGCCATAAAATAGAGTCTGGTCTTTTTCTCTTGAAGATAAAAGACTGCAGAGGTCATACTGCTGACAGAGAATGGGATAGTTTATCGTGATTCATGAGAAATGAACTATTCATCTTATGGAAACTCCTATCACAAACAGGAAGGATTAATTTCTTAAAGGTCTGACACAACCAGGGAAGACCTTAAGCATTCAGCAAAAGTTGGGACTGACATTATGGCATGATGTCTGATGTAGGCACCCAAACTGATAAAATATTTGTATTATAAGAAGTCCAATTTTATCAAAAATGGAGGCCAAAAGTTTTCATTAAAATACTGTCACTCATTTTGTTTGATATTTACTATATCTTGTCTGGGCAGAAAAATGCTATTTTTTCTGCAAAGACCATGGTGACATCAAAAATGGAAACTCATGATGATAATAACAGGGACACAAGATTCGGCATTGAAAGGCAATGAGCCTTGCACTGCAGGGGAGACCAGCACTTGCCCAAATACCACACCCCCTTTCTTTCACTTTTCTTGTAAAATATTTACATATGAGAATAAAAACTCTTTCTACAATTAAAATGATAAAGGAACTGCCAAACGTGTATGTGCACAATGCACATGATCTATGTGAGTTTAAATGAAGAAAGTCTTATACATGTGATGATACACAAAGGAAATGTAAGCATGAAGAATCTTTCATTTACCCTACTTAACAGGGTTAGGATTACAAATTTAAAGCCAAATACAAAATTATGTGATTATGTTTCTATCATACAAAGTGAAAATAATTATTTAGAGCCTGTTGAGAGATGGAAACTTTACCAAACAGCAGCCTCAGACTTAACCCTTAGAGAGAAAAGAACTACAATATTCTACTCTGGGTCTTCAGTCTCCCCATTGGGCATCATATAATTGAGACTTTTAATCTTTATGATAAGGTAGATGCCAAGAAAGCAGGAATGAAGCATACCTGTCTATTTTACACATCTTTAACAGCTCACACCTAACCCAAAATTATTAGTAAGCAATTGTTAAATAAAACATATATAGATAAAAACAAATAATATAGTCAGTCTCTAAGTCAGTGAAAGAATATCAACACACTTAAAACAAACAAACAAGCAAATGAACAAAGAACAATTAATTTTCTTATAGACTATGGCTGATTGAGGTACTCAATATCACTGCCAAGCAAAACTGAACAAAAGGAAGTTTATTACTGCTATTCCTTTATGTACTCGGAGAAATCAAGTGATCAGTGTTTTCTATGAAAGGCTAGACAGTATGCAATTTTTGGCTCACTGGACCAAGCGGCTAAATAAAGAATTTAGCACTGATACTTAAGAAAACGTTTTCAAATTATAAATGTTATAAAAGGAGAGAAAAGACCACATCTGGCTCACCTTGGACTATAGTCCGTTGTCCTACATTCTAGGAAGATGATGAAGTATATATTAAAGAGGGCCCAAACTTAGATCCACCATCTTGCACCCTATTCTACTAAATACTATGTGCTTTTAGGGAATGAATTTAGCAATTTTAAAGTTTCATAAATTATATTGACTCTCTGGACTATGAATAAAGGTGATGGTTTCTAATAGATTAGTTCATTCACTCATTTGTTTCTATGATAAAATACCTAGCACCTTTTGGTGTCTATTCAGATTCATCGGCCCTTGCAGGAGTCACTAGTTTAGGATGATATTCCCTACCTTACATATTCCTCTCGTCGAATTCCCTTCATCTCACAGTTCTTTTTCTGGGGATTTGCAAATGGTACAGTGCAGGAATTTGGCAAAAATATATATATATATTCAAATTTCATAGGGCATTTAATACAAAATCTGTTATTTTCACATCATCTTATAAAAGCTATTAAATATGTTTAAAAAATAATCTTAATTAGCTTTGTTCCTTGGCTTACATAAAAACATGTTTAAGATAAAGGGAAAAGCTTTTTCATTTTCTTATTGTAAAAGGCACCATAAGCTTTCTCTCTGCCACAGTTCAGTGAGTTTCTCAAAAGATGCCTTGGTAACATGCAGCCAGAAAAGAAGAGGCTTGTGTGACAGATGATGCCACTTAGCATCTTGAAGTTGTTTAATCTTGTTCTCATTCATTTTAGATGAATTTCTGCCAAGCTGCTTTTCAGGAATGTTTCCTATTTGATCTTTATACATTTCTCTCACATCATCTCTAATGATAAAAAGATAATAATCTGTAAGAATCAAAGCAAAGTAATAATCTCCCAAGTGTCACCATTCAGGACTAGTAAAAGTCTAAACTGTATCAAAATACTAAACACCTGCTCTTGTTGAAGGATAGAGAAATGCTAATTCCATTTAGGGTATCTAGGTACTATCATGAATCCTCAAAAGGAAATTCAAACCCATATTTTCATATCTAAAATTATAAGCAGAAAATTTGCTGAGTTTATTTAGTGTAACACAAGTCTCTATCACAATGTGAATATGCCCAAAATTCATCTGTGAGGATTCTTTCCTCCCATCACCCATAACTCCAGAGACATATACCTGCTTCTCCTATATTTCACTTCCCCTTATGCAGCTCTCTCTGATCTCACTTTTTTATGTCATATTACTTGAAGATAGAGAATCTATAAACTTACATTTATCTTGAGAACACTAAATGTGCAGTTCTTTATTATATAACATTTACAGACATTTGTGCTATGTCTATCTGGGTGCCAAAGCCTCAATCAATACAAAATTTAAACAATATTAAACACATCAGTTACTATTTTTTTCTATAATCAAATCAATATAATTTTATCACTAATGTCTCCCTAATTGTCTTGCTCTCGGGCCACGAAAAACTTATAAGAACTGTGTCCTCGCAATGAATGTTATAAACATGAAATTTAAGTGACAATAATAAAAGTCACAAACACACGGGGTGCTCTAGTCTCTTGTGCATTGTGGCCTGAATATGAGGATCAGGATTACACACCATTCTAGTTCATGGGTCAGCAGGAGGATTTGTTGAAGGTTTGTGTTGAATCCTACAGTCATGGGGCAGTGTCTGTCTCTTCATGTTTTACTGTGTTTGCAATGCTATATTTAAGGTAAACCAGAGTTTACCTGGCTTCCTCTTTAATGTCAGAGCAGAGAACCTGAGTATCAGACATGAACTGACAAAGGGAAGGGAGATGGAGGTCCCCAGATTCTTCTCGCTTTCTAGTTATCAATATTTCAATGGGAGATACAGATTCCAAAGCCCATTATCTGATAATGTGAAATATTATCAGGGACTAAAAAATCAAATATTCAATAAAGTATATATATAAATATATATTCAACATCTAAACAATTAACATTTTCATGATTTGTAATTTTGAATAATTGCATTGAAGAAAAATCATGCCTCATTATTATTTATTCTAAGTGTTCACTACCTATTAACAGAAATATTTATCTATAGATAGACTGAACAAAATGGCATGTTACAGCAAGTGAATTAAAACCAAATGAAAAAAAATTAAGGTATGTCTTAGGGTATGAAAATATAGGACAATAACAATTTAATCAACCTCTCAATCAGCGAAGACACTAATAAATGACATGTGAATCATGGGAGAAATTTACATAGATGCTTATAATGCTATTGCCTTTGTCCATGAAGAATGACAGCAGAAGGACACTTGAACCTATATCAGAAAGAATTGTTCCATCACATTAAAGGACTCAACTTCTTCGCCTTTTGGGCAATCATAGATGGTTAATGAGTTTGAAAAGTCTTTCCAATCAATGAAAATATCAGCAATTAAGATTTTTACCATGACTGTAGTGGAAAATAGGGAATTATTAAAATTGTGTTGGCACTTGTTTATATTAATCATGAGCTCAAATATAATATGTTTTGTTGACATTTTATAATGGATCATCAAGTGACAACATCCTGTGACCATGAAAAAAGCTACTGTATAAATTCTAACCCTGAATGGGAAAAATATTCACTAATCCCACATCTGACAGAGGGTTGATCTCCAAAATTTACAAAGAACTCAAGAAGCAAGTCTCCAAAACATCAAAGGACCCAATTAAAAAGTGGGCTGCAAAACTAAATAGAGAATTTTCAATAGAAGAGTCTAAAATGGCTGAGAGGCACTTGAGAAAGTGCTCAACATCCTTAGCCATCCGGGAAATGCAAATCAAAACAACTCTGAGATACCATCTCACTCCTGTCAAAATGGCTAAAATCAAAAACACTGAAGACAATTTATGCTGGAGAGGATGTGGTGAAAGGGGGACACTCCTCCATTGCTGGTGGGAGTGCCAACTGGTTCAGCCAATTTGGAAATCAGTATGGAGGTTCCTCAGAAAAATGGGAATGAACCTACCACAAGACCCAGCAACTCCACTCTTAGGCATATATCCAAAAGATGCCCATTCATACAACAAAGATGTCTGTTCCACTATGTTCCTAGCAGCATTATTTGTAATAGCTAGAACTTGGAAGCAACCTAGATGTCCCTCACCCGAAGAGTGGATAGAGAAAATGTGGTACATTTCCACAATGGAGTACTATTCAGCAGAAAAAAACAATGGAATCATGAGATTTGCAGGCAAATGGATGACACTAGAAGAAACCATCCTGAGTGAGGTAACCCAGTCATAAAAAGAGAAACATGGCATGTGCTCTCTCATATATGGATTTTAGACATAGATCTGGGGAGTGCCAGCCTACAATCCCATGGCCAGAGAGTCTGGGAAACAGAAACTTCATTCAGTGGCTGATCTAAGAAGAGGCAGGCTCCCTTGGTTAAGTACTGAGCTGAACTCAAGAAAGCCAGTAACAGAGAGGGAGGACTAATGACCAAAGGGATTAAGACTGGGCTGGTTTAACCCCCAGAAACAGCTGACCTGACAAAGGTTAACTCTTGAATCCCAGGCATCAGCCTGAGAATCCAGCATGGGACTGATCAAGACCCCCTGAATGTGGGTGTCAGTGAGGAGGCCTAGGTAATCTAATGAGCCTTGGGCAGCAGATCAGACCCATTCTGAATATACACACGGACTTTGGACACCCATCCAACAATGTGAGGTGCACTCTCACCCTGAACTCTTGGGGAAGGGTCTAGTCCCTGCCCTATATGAAATGACAGACTATGGATGCCCCTATGGAGGGCCTCACCCTCCCTGGGGAAATGAGGGGATAATGGGGGGGGTTGGGGGGGAGGGCACGGGAGGAGGGGAGGGAAAGGGAGAGGGACCTGGAACTGACTTGTGAAGCAACCTTGTTTCTTATCTAAATTTAAACTGAAAATAAAAAAAAAATAAATAAAAAGAAAAAATGTATTTAAAATAGCATCATCTAGTGGGCAAGAAGGGACACTACCCTTTACTCAAATTAAGGTGTTATTACCTCCAACAATTTGACTTAATGGTTAACCTCAAGGGTTATGACAGTTTAATGAAGGCCTATGTTTAATTAAATTCAGCAACAATTAATTGGTCTCTATATGAGATATTGGTAGTGCAAAATGCTTTAAAATCAGTAATTTGTATTTAAAACCATAAAAAGTTTTAGGCCCTACTAAATCCTTTCCTAAGTAATTATATCAAATAATAATATTAATAATAATAAGAAATAATAAATAATTATTGAAACAAAACTATACAAACATACAAAATCCTCATTATAGTGTTTTATATCATAGAAGTTGAAATTATATGTAATATGACTTACTGAACTCATAAACCACACATGAAAATCATATACTATGAAATAATCAAAATTATCACTGTGAAGATCAGGAAGAACCATATGATAATAAACAATGTATATATATATATGTGATGGTTTCTAATCTCTCTATCAATTTTATTATAGAGGAGGCACGTGAACTGCTGAAGTCACCTCTCTGTCATTTGACTGAATGTCCTTTTTGTGTCCATTATCTATGCCACTACCTCTAAAAACTATGTAACTGTGTTTTTATTGTGCACATTTTTCTTTCTTTCATCTTGAAGCCTATTCCTTTTTCTTCAGAGGCCAGTTAGCAATGCAATAAATTAATTTGTACATTGGATGAACTCTTTAATCCTTTTTGTTCTCTCACCTCCCAATCAAACACACACCCTCACATTTGCATGTATTAACATAATGAAGCATTAATTACACAGTGTTTGGGATAGGACAAGCAAAGCACTTCAATCAATCTCAATAACTTGCATCAGGAAGGGGAAAAATGCTGCCCAGCCTTATCAGGACCACATAATAGACACAAATACAGGCTCTGTGCCTGTTGTGGGTGTGATTTATAACCAACATTGAAAAACAAAAAGCAGAAAATTACAAGGGGACAAATCAATAACAATTATCTTAATGACAGATGGACAAATTTTATTCTATTGTTCAGGCGGTATCATCAGCTTACTGGTTTGTTTTCAACAAGGGATAAAGATTAAGCTCCAGAAATTGAATGGTGTCTGAAAATGCTCAATTCCTAGGGTACAAGGTGGTACTGAAGTATCTGTTTTCCCTTAAAATACTTTAAGCACTCACCACAGTAATAAAGGGTGATTTCAGAGGGCCCGCAACCAGCACACCTATGAGGATTCAGTCTTTGATATATTTTAAACTTGTGTTTCCAAAACCATATGTTCATCTGTTTTAGAGGATCTGACTTCTGCTAATGTAAACCAACTCAGGCATACTCTGCTTACATCCAACGTTAGTTCTCGTTTATTTCTGCTGAACTCTACCCATTGTTAATTCTGTGAGATATGGATGCAAATGCAGCATGATTAGAATCCAGTACTTAGAAATAGCGTCATGATTTCATTTAGTTTTTTCAAGAATTTTCATTTTTCAAATATCAACTATTGTGCTAAGTAGGCATTGGATTTTATGCCCCTTTTTGTTGTGTTTTTTAGAACTATATTAGTCCAATAGGAAAACAACACAAAAACAAGTGAATATATTGCCTGTCCTGCTAAAGTCATGCCTATACTCCCTGAATTCACAGTGATGAACCTTTGGACACTGTGAGCCACGTAACTGCTGTGGGGAGAAAATATGTGTGTATTAGAAAGTTTTTCCATCTGTAAATTATAGGAGACTTGTTCTCTAGTAAACAAAATCCACTTACCAGGTATGAGAATAATAAAAAGGACTAAATAATGACTACTATCTCTTTGTGAGTGATGTCCCAAATCATTCCCAGCTGAGATATTCAATCCTATGAAGTTTCATACAAGATTCACATGTAATGTACATATAAAATTCACCTGACAGAGACAGTTGACTTGGTTCTGATATTTTGCCTTTACTTATTCTTTGGAAGATGTGCATTCTACACAGATCTTAAATCAATATATTGAGGCAATTTTAAGAGACTATAAGTCAAATTTTCTCTCTTTCATGAGCCAGTTCTGACTGGGCCTCCTTGAGTAAGTCTCTATGTTTCTGTTTCTTATTTCATCCTCTACCAAGAATGAGTTCGAACAAAGTGATTAGGTCTCTTCCAGGCCTGAGGTCCTAATGATTCCACCACCAGGAGAGCAAACCAGAACCACACATATGTTACCCAGATATTTCAGTTCAGTGTGTACCATGACTCTTCATTCTACTTTTCTCATTGTAAGAGGACCAGATAATTCCTTCACTCACTTTTGCATCATTCAAAAGCCTAACCTCACAGGAAGGAACAATCACACGATTAAAATCTGAATGTGTAACTCAGCCAAGGCATGAGTATTTCCCATTCTCGTGCTGTGAGAAGGAGACAGAAACATCACAGGAGCGATAATTAGTCTAGATTCCCTTATAAATGTGAGCATGAGCACAAAGCAGGCACATTAACAAGCAACAACAATAAAGCAGACTAGAAAATTAAGCCCTATCTCCTTCCTATTGTGCTAAATCTTTACCCCCCTCATTATAGCAATTTTATTCAAGGTAGAGATTATGCTTAGAGGGAAAAAGCTAAGTAAATTCAATTGTTAAAATCCAATTTTCCTGACTCTGACCCTATGGTGAGTTGGGTTTCACAAGCCCATGCTTTATGATTTGTGGTTCTCAGAGCCCATTAGTGTTTGTAATCACTCCTCCAAAAGCACACTATTCACACAGATCTCCGGGGATGCTACAGACCAGTCTGCCCTTTTGACAGCTGTCAAATCCTCCTTTGCATGAAAGATGCAAAAAGTCAATGCAATCATGCTTCAGGACCCTGAGCACTGTCAGCTATTGGCCATCAGGACTCATCCATCCGTGGGCCTTCATTTGGACCCTTTTCATAACTGATACACTGGCTCTTGTGTTGAAGCAATTGCTCAAGCGAGTACAAAATGAAAAGAAGACATGACAGAGACACAAAGTTATCATTCTCCATATCCAGGCATTCCAACAACCTGCCTGCCAATATACAGCAGTGTG
This sequence comes from Mesocricetus auratus, assembly GCF_017639785.1. Classification (NCBI taxonomy): domain Eukaryota; kingdom Metazoa; phylum Chordata; class Mammalia; order Rodentia; family Cricetidae; genus Mesocricetus; species Mesocricetus auratus. Next base: position 83,435,853 of record NW_024429184.1, on the reverse strand, counting down.
TTCCCATTTACAATGCACCCATCTTAACAGTGAGTTGAGGGCATGGTCTTTCAAATAGGTAGTACTTGTCTTTTTCCATTGCCTCTCAACATTACTGGAAGATGCATCAGCACACAGTGATCCTACCCTTACATTTTTATGTATATCAGTCTTGGGACAAGAAAGGCAAACACCCTGCTTTAAGAGATGCAGGACAGAAGTGAAAGTTCTGTATAAAGAAAATTTTGCAAGCCCAGGAGCCTCTATTGAAAAAGCTTCCCCTCACCTGTGTCCTTTGAAGAGCTGTATTTGGTTACATTTAATGTAAAGTCAAAGCTCCCAGATCATATTCTCTTACAATTTGGTGGATTTAGCAATTTAAACACAAGGAAATTTAAAAGTAAATAAACAAAAGTTACTGAAGATCCTAAACTTACAATTTCAGTAGTTTTAATGTTTAAAATAAATGTTTAATGCCCAGCAGCTGAATTTTGTGATCTTTGCTTTTTTCCATGATGAGTGAAGCAAATATCATAAAAGGAAAAAAGCAATCAAGGCTGTGGGATCCTGAAGCTCTGTTATTCAATACACTGTCATCTTGACGGTGAACTGGTTGTTGCATTTCTAAATCTGTTGCCTGACTCATGTAAGCATTCTAATTTAGTTGTTCAAAGAAGTCTCCTAAAAATAAGAGATGTTTCTTTTGAAATATTAAGACACATTGTACAGATACAGTTATCTTCAAAAGAATAACATTATTTTCAACATCAGCAAATGACAGCAAAACTCTCAAAAATGGCACCTGCTCACAAAATGGTGAAAATGCTAATTTCCATATCCAGTCATTTTTTTGTTTTCTATTTCTTACTGTTTTCTGATAAATATGACATTATCATTGTAATGTGAGTACTAATTGGAGTGTCCACCCATGGGGTAGTTTTTTTGTATCAAACTCTCTTGAGTGATATGGGGAGATAACCTGCTATATGAGATTCATAGCAAGAAATGATTTGAAAATTACCTAAGCCAGAAAAAGTTAAGCCAAAGAACTTTCACAGACCTGACAGGTTCCTGTTCAAAATTATGATTAATAATTATGGCAGGAATATCTATTGTTAAGTATTCTTTTAAATAAAACACTTATATATCATACAACCTTATACAGTTATTCACACACACACATATATATATACATATACATAACTGTAGAATATAGGCTATTCTTCAAACAGTCTCTGTGATTCAGTTACCTCTATTATCTCCATTCTATAGATGAGTAAAGCTGGGTTCAGAGTTTCAGAGATGCCATATAATTGGTGATTGCATTCAGCCCATAATGAATTGCATAATCAGCATCAGACTCTTAAGTTTTACTAACTATATTTTAGATCTAAGAATTATATTTATAGAGGTGAGAGACCTGTATATATATATATATATATATATATATATATATATATGAGAAATGAAGAGAGATTTATTCAATAGTGTTGGGAAATTCACTTTATTATGAGGCAAAATAGAAAATGAATATGTGGAAGGTGATGCTTGGAGAAGTGAATGTGAACTAACTGGTAAGTTGCAATGTCATATTGGAGACAATGAATTCAATTAAATGAAGATACCATAGAGAAGAGAGGCGGTGAGAAATAGAAAGCAACACAGAAAGAGGAGGATGGGTGGATTGTGTATAAAGTAAAAATGTTTCAGATCAGAGACCATGAAGACAGGAGTGCTCAGAATTGAGCCCAAGCACTGCCACTTACCTGTTGTGTGACTGTACTATTATTTACCCTCTCTTTTTCCTTCTATAAATCAGGAAATTACTATTACTTATATTCTGGGGCTGATGAACATCATTTCTTATAGTGTTTAAGATATTGACTGTCGTGTTATTTATTACACTACATACTGGTCAAATTTGATCACTGTCTTTCCTTGTACATATATTAAAGTGGGAATATATCAAAGATTTTTCTAGTAACACCTAACTGGATGAGAAAATGCATATACAAAGATGTTGCAAGTTTATGAACATTTAGATGTTGAGTAGTAGATCAAGACTACATAATATCAGAAACCATAGATGATTGATTTCTCACCCTCAGGTTTGGTACCCATCTAGGAAAAGACAGGTTGTGGCTAAGGCCCTGAAATATATTACATTACGAGTCATTATTTTATTTCCTATCTTTGGTCTTGGCCATTCTGTCTATTCTTAGTAAAATATACTAAATATTCCATACGAATCAAACCCATTTACCTTATTTAACACATTAAATCTTATTCCTTCAGATAAAACAAACTGTTCCCATGAGCATGTCTCTATCTGCTACTCCAAATCCATGCAAGCTTTTCACAGCATCATTCTTATCACTTGGCAACACCTTTGGTTTCCCTGTGCACTGTCTGTTACCCTCTGCCAATCTCCCTTCTTTGTGTGGCAGGAGGCAGAGAATAGAAGACAGCAGTAAGGAGAGACTGTGGTCACATGTCTATGATGATTCATGAGATAAACATTCATTTATTGTTCTACTGTCTAATCTATATTGATGTTCTTGCCAGAGCTTTTGAGCTTTTCCTCCTGTAAAAATTGATATTCAGATAGTCCAAAGACAGAGCAAGGACTTGAAGGGACAGTGCTCTGCGCATCGGAAAATGAGATATGTCTTGATCATGGTAGCTCTCAGTAGGACTATAACTTTGGTTAAAACCACCTTTCTGAGCATTTATTGTACCCAAATACTCTTCTTGCATCTTCTTTTCCTATGAAAGGTTTTCACAGCTTCAGATGAAATGTAAATCTCTTTTGACAATGTTTTTTCATTATATAACCACAAGCTACAACACAGTCGATTGTTTCTCTTAAGACAGAAAGCTTCTACCCAGGAGACATTTGAAGGAGTTAAAGTAGATTAATGACAACCAAAATAATATGCATAAACAGCTATTCCTTTATCTGATGATGAAAGGCAATCCACATTTTGTGATTTATAAAGTTTCAATTTTATCCCTTAACCTTTTTGGTTAAAGATTCACGAAAATGGCAATAAACATAGGGAAATCCTTTTGGTGGTAGTGACAGCAGGGTTCATTTTGTGATGGACAAATTGCCAAGGCTGAGTGAGCCATATATCTACACAAGCACCCAGACTTAAGGTAGAAAACACTGGTGTATGCACCCTGAAAGTCCAGAGGCCTTTTTTGTGAGCTGAATGATGAGCAAAGAAGTGCATTAAATTTTGAAAACAGTGCAAGCAATTGGTAATACAGAAGACAACAAGTACCTCTATGGGAAAGCAGAGGCAACCATAATATATTCTTTTCTAGTACTGAAAATATTGAAAATGTATATTTTTAAATTAAAATATCCTTCCTTCTTCGAGCCCAAGAGTCAGAAGAGGAAATCATGGTAGAGATGAATGAGAAAATGGTGTGAAAAGTTGTCACCTCTTTTGCTTCACCCAGTAGAAACTCAGGAGCACCTCAAATGGAAATATCAAACAGGAACAATGTAAGTATATCTTTTAGAAATAAAGAGATATTTTCCACTTGTCAATGTGAGAAGCAAGAAGAAACGCTAGGCAGGAGGAGGGTGTGGGGAGGAGGGAAGCTCAGGTCCTTTTTAATTCCTTCTGTGAGCTAGTGTCCATTTCTCAAGCGAAGCATCAAATGATATTAGGTGCAGTTCTTTGGTTGTGAAACACATATGGTAAGTCTGGCCAACTCAAGAGGGGAAATGAGTCATTAAAAAAAGCACACCGGGGTTCCTCGCAGGAGGTGAGGACAGATGAATGATGAGGTTAATTGAGAACAACTATCTCAGCGGCCAGAGACTCCAGCAAAGGAAAACAAAGCTAGCTCTTCAGGGTCCTTCAGCAGAGGGATCTGCTACTTGAACCTTCTGAGGGCCCAAAAGAGGGAATTTCACTGGTCTAGTCTGTATCATGTGACTATTCCAGTAGAGATGTGAAGACCTGTGATTTGCAGCCTCTCAAAACTGCAAGGAGCATGGCTGACTTTCCCATGAAAGAAACTGTACACTAGCTCTCATCTGGAGACCAAATGGCTTTATGTTTAATAAAAGAAATTTGGTCTTAAAAATGAGATATTTTCAATAAGAATCTGTTTTAGCAGTTCTAATTAGGAGTGAGGAGGATGAATTTGGGCAGAATGGCAAGGGATTGATGTATTTATAACAAGCTTTGCAGAACTCCCAACTTCATTCAAATATACATATGCATTGTTCAACTTCGGTTTTAAAAAATGAAGGTAAAATACATCCTAACTAATTCTCAAAAGTGATTTTTTTAAAAATTTACATCTATACCCAGGAAATCAATGTACTTGGAGAGGAAACAGGGCTTTACAGACATGTCTGAGCAGAAACTCTGTGATTCTAATAACTCAGTAGCCTTAGGAATGAGCTTTGTTGTATATTTGAAGATAAAGTGGATTATGAATTATATCACTTAAGAAAAATTATTATCTAGGAATTAAAAACTGTCTTCAAATATATAAGACTTGTCTTTGTCAACCACAGAGTCTCTCTGATAGTCAGTTCTGATCTAATCTTTTATACATTGAGATTGAGCAAAGTGAACAGTAACCCCCTACAGTCCTGGGAAACACAGAGTTTGCTCATCAGAACATTGTTTTTAGAATTTTGTGAGCTTGAATGGAAAACAGAAGGAACAGCCCAACATTAAATTACTCACTTGAATGAATTTCCAAATTGAAATCCCAAAGATTGCAAGCACAGAGTTGTAACTACACAGGAACCCATTTGAAATAATTTCAGATCTGAACATTGCCATAAGGTCCTGTTGATTTTGACGCAGGCAACCTACTCATGTGGATAATACTATACAGAGAGAGCAGTGACTCTGGAGTCCTCTGCCAAGGCCACCCTCCAACCCATTCTCACTCTCACTTTATGGCCATGTATTTTGTTAGGATTATACATCATTCTAAGAACAGAGGGATCTCTATTTGCATGACAGGTGTGTACATATAATAAGACTTCTGGGAACTCCTTGGGGTTCATCAATAAGTTTTTTTGCCAGGAAAGAAAATTCAGAGGCTTTAAATCTCTCAGTCAATGGCACAGGCAACACAAAGAAGCTATGCATGTAAGACTCCTGCAGGCAACGACCCATGCATGTCTGGTAGATCAGAATTGAACCTACATGGTTTTAAATAAAAGGTCGCAAAATTATTTTCGTAGTTGGAGCACTGTTTTATTTGTATCTTACACACTCAACATACCCCTACTCTCAGCTAAAATACAGGTCTTCCCTAGATATAAAACAAAGGTGTTTGTTAAAGACTGCTTTTGTTGTTCAGTAGTCTTCTAGTAATATGTAGAGAGGAGCTGCCAGAGAGATGCCAGGTAGTCACCGAAGGAGTAACAGGTCCGGGCATTCTCTGGTAAGCCAAGGTCCATGGTCACATGGAAATACTTAGATTAATAGAAATGGTTTAATAATTTAGAGAGAGCTAGCCAATAAGAAACCTGAGCAATAGGCCAAACAGTTTATAAGCTTTTGTGTGTTTATTTGAGACTGAAGGGCAGCGGAACCAGGTAGTACAGAACCTCATGTACAGTAATACGTCAGATGTCTGTTAGATCAGAGGTTCAATACACCAATATTCTTAGATACGGGAAATTTTCTTATCGCTATGACAAGGATTCACAGTCCCACTAACTAACATTAATGTGATCAAAAGACATAAACATCTACATAAATCAAATACTGATTCTAGGCTGGAAACAAAAAGAATCCCCCATGTTTAACATAAAACAAGCAAAGAGCACAGTGAAATCTCTTCTGTTAATCTTAGCTACCACATATTAGAGAATTGTTTTTATTTTATCATTTTAGAAATTAATTCTGCATAGAGTTTACAGAGATGTACAAATTGCTCTTGATCCAGAGTTGCTCTCAGACAGGTACCTAGTCCATTGGATATCTTCTAAATCAGCTGAGGCAACAAGATTTTGTATAGGATGCTGCTTATTTACTGATGTTTCTGTCCCAGCTTGGCATAGCTTTATCATAGCTCAGGGGATCACTTTTCTGCCTCAAAACATTTGCTGGTGAGATATTAAGAAGATAATTCAGAGATTGAAATTTCTCTGCTTTAAACTCTCTACCTCTTCCCATTGCAGGGAATCCATACATCCTAATTTTAAACTGTCATGACTCTATGGTGAGCCTAGTATCCACTCATGCTCTTATACACCTTAGAGCTTCCTCAGCATGTCTAGACAATCTTGGGTCAAGTCTATCTCCATTAAACTGACCTGGAATGTTCATGAATTTGAACTTGGCCAGTTCCTGCTTATCTTTTTGTTTCAGCTTAAGTGCCATTTTCCTTGAGTGAATGTTTCTTGTATAGCCCAGAACAAAGGATGGGCTTCCTTTCATTACAATATCATTGCATGGTGTGTTATACTGACATTTAAATTAGTTGCACCAAGAGATTTGATTTGTTGTTCTTTAGCATAATATCACTTCCCTCATTTTGACGATAAATGCCACAAGGACAGACTTTGTTTCTTAATATGAAGTACTCTGAAGAGTGCATGACACCACCCAAAGACTAAACAAAAATTCACTGATAAACAGCCAAGTGTATAAACTTCTCTGAGCTCTGACATTTATTGAGAAATAAAACAAAACTTTAATCCTATAGTCAAAAACTTTGCAGGTGCAACAAGTCTCTAAGTATTTTAAATGTTGATATATATATATATAAATATATATAAACATTCCTAATACCTAGTTCCTTTCAGAAACTTATTTATAACTTCTTGAATGCTGATATTTTTCAAATACATACATGGAACCTTAACTGTGAGCTTATTTAATTGTAGGAATATAGCATGAGATAAAAGATCCTAATATGAAAGCATCTTCAATATTGTGTTACCTGCAGTCCATACAAGAAAAGAGGGCACACAGAATCATATAGACTGACAAGGAAGAAGATGAAGGAAGAAGAAAGCAGAGATGAGAGCAAAACAACTAGAGTACAAGGATGACAAGTATTGCCAGCATCTCCCAACGCTGGAAGAGACAAGGAATGACTGTTCCTCCATTCGGGTTTCAAAGGTAAAGTGGGTTTACTGATAACATGATCACAAATTTCAGTCTTTCACAATTGTGAAAAAACTAATTTCATTTGTTTTAATCTTCCTACATGGCATAATACACAATTTCATAATTACCGTTCCATCCATTTTTAAAGGTGCAGCATCAAATGGAGTTGTCTCCAGCAGTCTACAGAAAGTAGTATGCTATATTATATGGAGTGGTGAGCATCATTTGTAAACTGCATAGTTTCTTGCCAAAGATTAATGAACAAGAATCTGACACAGGACTGAAGATCCATATTCAGTCTATCAGTTTTTCAAGTACTCAGAGGAATGGTGAAAATAGAATCTTGGCCTAGACAGCCTCTATAGAGTTCACTTAGATAACTGCCTGGCCTTTGTCATATAACCAGGTATTTGTTATTTCACAAAGCTACCTAGAGGCTGAATTTATAAAGAAAATAATAAATGTGTGTGTAACACATATTAGAAAAACCACGCCTAGCCGGGCGGTGGTGGTGCACGCCTTTAATCCCAGCACTCAGGAGGCAGAGGCAGAAGGATCTCTGTGAGTTCGAGGCCTGGCTTGACCGACAGCCTCCAAAACAATACAGAGAAACCCTGTCTCGTAAAACCAAACAACAACAAAAACAACAACAACAAAAAGAAAAACCACGCCTATTCCCTCTCGCTTACAGGAAAGAGGTTTCAAAGAGTGACAACACTATAGTCTACACTCTGACAAGAACTTGTGCTGTCTTCCTTAAAACAAACTCAATTTTTGTGAGAAAGAAATGATGCCAATGTTATTCAGTGACACCATTTTATTTCATTATCTTTGCCCAAATCCCTGTGGTATCTGCAAAATAGAATTAATTTCCATACATGTGACCAGCACTCCAGTCAAATTTAATCAAAACATCAAAAACTTACTGAGCACATTCTTTTATTTGATAAATTTATTAAAGGCAAACACTGATCTAGAAAACCATGCCAATCATAGTAAACATCTCAATCAATCTTCATGAACTGAGCCATCTATGTGTCCAGCACAAGGAGAAAGAGATTTAGCAGATTCTAGAAGCTCTGCTCATATCCAATTCTAGCCATTGATCATTCCACAGCAACCGATTCCCTAACTCCTTAGCTTAGTTGTACTAGTATTTTGTTATGCTTTTTTATTGTTTCTGTGTGTGCATGGCAAAATACAAATCATACAGAAGTGACTATTGCATTACTTTTTAAATGTAGAGTTCAGCCACATTGGCAATTCTTTCTATTATTGAATTGAGAGAGTGGATTCATGCACAGTTCTCTGTGTAGTCTTCTACCTCACACTCATTTATATCATCTCCTGTTTCTGAAAGGATACAGTTAAATAAATGTCTTCTGTGTGCTTTATCTGTCACTGAACAGTACCAGCAAATCTACAAAATGTGCAGTGTCCTGGGTTAAAAGCTCCCTAGAGACAGTATGATGCTTGGTGTCCATTACACATCCTTGGGGATAACCTACACTACAGAAAATGTGCTGCTCATGGTTTGTGAGCATCAGAGTGTTAGGATCTATGATGAAAGGGAGGGGCATTGTTGCTGAACTCTAGGCTAGAGGTTGCAGAAGCATACCAGTGGATGGACCTTTCCTTCCTGCAACAAGCAAGATATGGGGATTCTCTTAATTTCAAGCAGAAAATGGTTAGCTTTAAAGGCCATTATAGTGCCTAATAAATGAATGATAAGTTACCCTGTAAACCCAAGCCTCTCATTTACAATGTATGCTGTTGTAAAGGTTATATGGCATACAGTTTCATAACCTAAAATAAAACATTTTGATTTAGCTTATGATCCCTACTCCACTAAAAATCCCCTCTGCACCAAGGTTGCAGACTAGTGTTGTTCATCTTGACCACTTGGTCCCTTTGTAGAGGCTTAGTGAATTCTGCTTCCTGAATCCCTCCTGTAGCCAGTTCTTACCAGATGCACAGCTGTGTCCCACAATTCCTACCATTTTATGGACATAGATTTAAAAAAAACTTAATGACATTTCAAAGGGTGGGAGGACAGGTTAAAACAGTATATTGCTCTATTTCCCTGACACTTGTTATTCACGTGTGTGTATTCATCTCTCTTTGAGTTTTTAGTAGCTCACAGGCTTCTTTAAAGAATGACCAAAATCTTGATGAAACTTTTAACGTGTAAAAATTGTTTCTTATTGCTGAAAAAATGTTGGAAAAATCGAAAGAAAGTAAAAAAAATCACGTGTATATGAAGAGGACAAGCATTAAGATTATAGTCTTTTAAAGGATCATGGAGTCTTATCCCAGGGATGCAGGGATGGTTCAGCATACAAAAATCCATCAATGTAATCTACCAAATAAACAAACTGAAAAAGAAAAAACACATTATCATCTCACTAGGTGGTAAAAAAGCCTTTGACAAAATCCAACACCCCATCATGATAAAGGTCTTGGGAGAGATCAGGGATAACAGGAACACACCTGACCATAATAAAGCATTATACAGCAAACCAACAGTCAATATCAAACTAAATGGAGAAAAAAACAATGTGATTCCTCTAAAATCAGGAACAAGTCAAGGCTGTCCACTCTCTCTATTCCTTTTCAATATTTTACTTGAAATTCTAGCCAGAGCAATAAGACAACAAAAGGAGATAACAGGGGATACAAATGAAAAGGAATAAGTCAAAATTTTATTATTTTCAGATGATTTGATAGTTTACATAGGTGACATGAAAAATTATACCAGGGAACTCCTACACCTGATAAACACCTTCAACAAAGTGGCAGGATACAAAATTAACTCAAAAAAATCAGTAGCCCTACTATATACAGATGATAAAAGGGATGAGAAAGAAATCAGAGTGACATCAACTTTTACAGTTACCACAAACAACATAAAATACTTTGGGGTAACACTAATCAAACAAGTAAAAGGCCTGTATAGCATGGAGTCTCATTAAAAAAAATTGGTATTTTTTCCCAACGATGGCCCAATATAAAATCATATGCAGAGGTGAAATCTCTTCCTGAGAGACAGGGCACCAGTATCAACAAGGATAATTGCATGTGTTTTTAATTGGCATCATATCTATTTATCTTCATCATCTGTCATACAGAAGAACTTGCCAAGCACAAGATGCACACGCTCCATCAAAACACACATGTAAGACCACAAAGGGTTCAGTGAGCAGCTGCCACTGTCAGATTACATAATATCATCAGGATCTTAACTCCCTGTCCACTAGGGACGTCAAAAGAACTCTTCTTCTCCACTGCCCATCAGAGGTTGACAGGAGACAATGAGAGAGAGAGCTTCTGAATGATGGTGCCCAAGGAAGCCCAGTGTTCACAAGGTGCCATTGACTGCCAGCATGACAGATTGTTTGTTTCATATGCAAAGGAGGGAGGAAAAAGAGGGATCCCATGGGCCTTGCTGTCCTGCTGCTGCAGACATAGCCTGTGGGAAGGGGCTGGTAAGCCAGGACCCAGTGATGCTGCTGCCTAAGGATGATCAGAAAACTGTAAGTGAAGAGTTATTGGTGTCCTTAGCCCAGCATCTGCTCCCCAGGCTTCAGTGGAAGTGAGATATCCAGGAAGTTAGGTCGGCCTCTTCTTTGTACAGATGGGGGAAAGAAATTCTGAGTGACAAATCTGATTCTTGAGCTTATTTGTCTGTTAAAGTACAAGACAAAAAAAAATTCTCAAACTGTTTAGATTCTCAGCCAAAGTTCAGAATTTGTGTTCTTCTGTCCCAGAAGCACAACATAAAAGAATCATCATTAAATGTCAGAGTGTGCCCAATGGAGGCCTGGACTGACTATATAACCTTGTTAAGAAAGGACAATAAACCTATGCACAGCAAAAATGTTGGTATGGGGTAATTCAAACTAGAAGGTGTAGTGTAGCTAGGGATAGAGGACAGCAGGTCCCCAACAAGTCATCAAAAACATGTGTTGAATCTCACAAAAATTGTTCATGGAGTCTTCCATAGAATTAGTAAAGGAAGCTAGAATCTATGATTTTCAGTTGCTGTTGCAATGATCCTGCCACCATGAAGTGTTTCCACCTGGGTGGACCGTCTTTCGAATGGAATGATGTGCTGAAAATGAATGGTATACACACTCGTGCAACAAAAGCTGGAATGGTCTAAAGACTGCAGATAACCCCCCACCAAATTAGTAAAATTATTTTGACTATCAAAGATAACATCTCCCATTCCATTCTATTTTGAGAAAAGATCCACACTGTGTGTGCCACAGGAGATGGATGGGTGGATAACTTGGAAAACTCATCAATTAACATATAATTACTGACTTACACATTTTGCCAGTAAAACAAAAATTTAATTGTAATCCAATTCTGAATTAATGGTGAATATGCTATTAATAATCAGAATTAAAATAACTAAGACACTTATCCAAATGATTAGACTCTCTCAGCTCCACTTAGTCTCACTTTGGGTAAAACCAAAATATTGCCAGGTATAGTACTTCCCTTCCACTTTAGTAGAGGATCTATGTTCAGTTCCCTTCCACTTCTTTGCTGCTTTTAAAACTTGCTTATCATGGTAGTATTAAAAATGTTACACAGCTACATTCAAAGTCTGGAATCCAAAATCAGTTTTTATTCTCACTAGTTTTATCCTGCCCTCACTAGTTAGATTTCTACATTCTTATAAATGATGCTCACTAAAATCTCCACCAGAGACATAATGCATGAAAGCCTGTTTCCCAAAATTCCATAAACTTTTCACAGGTTCCAAAGGGTTTGGATGCCATTCTTATGGAAGCTAAGTTCAGCTAGATCAGATTTTTATCTTTCTTTACTTTCCTTTATGGCAGGCCTTTAGCATTGTCATCTTTCTAGTTAGTAGGTTTGGAATAACCATAGCATATAGCACATAGTGCTGTTTTGAGGATTAAACAGCACACTACATACTTAGCACTTTGCCAGGAACATAGCAGTCATCTAGAAGTAGTATTTAAGTAGACAGTTGGCCACCAGATAAGAGTCTGTGGCCTTGAAACAGTGCCCAGGCAATTAAGTCCTCACAAGAACTGCTCACTGACTCTGTGCTTGTATCTTTACTACGTGAATTGGTAATATTGGTCTGCCCTGGCATAAAGCGTGTTTTGATTATGTACATCTGGCCTGCAAGAACCAAGTGCCTCCTTGTATATCACTTAGCACTGTGTCATATGTAATTACAAGCTTTACGCTTCTCTTCTGATGATAATGATGATGACAGTAATAGCAACATTGATAATGGCTATGAAATGAAGACTAACCTGAAATTCAAAGCCTTCTCAAGGAGGGAATTCTCTCTAGCTGTTGCCTGAGCACAACCAAAGTGATCACCCTCAACCGCAGATGCTATTAAATACTTCCCTGCTGGAAGTTGACACTAAAAGCTCTAGAAAGTCCTTAGGTGTAGACCAGGGTGGTATTTCATGTCTTCTCTCTTTTGTGATTATTTCTTTTATTTTTGTGATTACATTACTTACTCCTTCACTTTCTTCCCTCCAAAGCCTCCACATATACCTTTCCTTGCTGTATTTCCTCTTATAGTCATCTTTTTGTTATCGTATTTACATCTGTATATTTATATAAATACATATTCCTAAATATAACATGCCTCACCTATACAATGTTATTTGAGTGTATATTTTTAGGAATGACAGTTAGTTGAGTGTACATTTAGGTTTCAATTCTCGTGATTTTCCCCCATCCAGTTTTTGATTTCTATTGCTCTTGTCATTGATCAGTTCCTCTTTAGGCAGTCATTTTGAATGCAGTTGTCATCCCTCACCAAGGAAACTTCTCTTTCCAAAAGATGAAAATCATTACACAAAACTGTAATCAATCTAAATGCAAAGTTGGGGAGCACAGTCTCAATCCATATATCTACAAAATAGCTCCCACACTGAAATCTCAGTGAATATTGCCAAAGATGGGGTGGAAGGAGGGTAAGAGCCAGAGTATCAGGGAGTTTGTTGTGAGACTGTGTCTCCTAGTAATGCCAGAAGCTACACTCATAAAATCCCATGTCTTCTTTATGCTTCAAAATATACTTCAAAATACTAACAGGCCACAAGTCAGCCGCATGGTATCTGTGTAGTTACAGTAGTCTTTAAGCACCTTGTTTTCTTTGGTTTAGATTCTCTCATTCTTTCTCCTCTGCTCATCATCTCATAAAGTTAATGTCTCATTGAAACAATTGATCATTTTTCATGATTTTCCAAACATCCTGGGTCCCCAAAACTCTTTGATTCTAGTCCATGATATTGTTTTGAACTTCACTATGAATTCACATGAGAAGATGTTACATGTGACTCTTTCCCTTCACTGTGTTCACAGTGGTAGCCAAACATGACAAATTAATAACAAACTGTGTGAGAGAAAAGACCTGACCTAGACAAGCTGCAAGAATTGGACATGGACTTCCAAGCCCCTCAGCATATGCTCTGTTGACAGGTTTCAGGAATTTCCCAGCTAGACACTAATGCAGTTTTATATCCCAAATGTCCCTTTTCTACCAATTAGGAAGATAATCTAAAAGTCAAAAAGATGAAATGGAGTGAGCTCAATTTCCTTAGCGGACAAGGGTGAAAAATGAGAGGCAGCCAGACTGAAGACCAGAGATGGAAATATCTGATGATAAGTGATGGACTGGGGACTGAGAATAAGTAGCTCCTGTTTGCTCAGCAACTCCTCACCTTTACACCCACTAAGAAAAAAACCCTTTTCACAGATCTTCTCTCTGAAAAGCTTAAAGTGGACCAGGTTAAATGTCAATTGTGAAAACAGCAAGAAGAATAAGGGTAAGTATGTCACTCTGGATAATAAAAGTTAAGAATGTCAACATAAATGCTCCCAAAGTCAAGCTTCTCAGGAGAACCTGGTTATTTTCTATTGTCTTAATTCTAGCTTCAAGTGTTTGTGCAACACTCAAAATATGTGACATTTCTATTTTTTGCTCTTGTTATATAAATACTGTATGCTTTGAAAATAGTCACCTTAGTTATATTAGTTGTATTGCATTTACTCTTCTCTGTAAAAATCAGATAAAATCATTTTCCCTTAATGACATAACAAAGGTTAAGTGGGTAATACATGTAAGTCATTTAACATATGCTTCAACTTGAGCATTTTGCCCATCATTACTTGTCAATTATAACAAATGAAAGTCAAATAATATATAATTAGACAAAAGAATGTTATGCAATACAATTATAATGATATGCTTCATTCTTGTTACTGTCACTTAGCATGCTTTGGCACAAAATTAAGTAGGTGAAAAAAAGCATTTGTTCTGATAGTGTTTTAACTCACCTACATATATCCAGGATTTCCTGGTACAATCAAATTGGTGGACATATACCTATTAATTCAGCTATAGATAAAGAAATTCGGTATTAGGACTAGGGCTACTAATTGAGTAGTTATTGTTTGTAACACTCTGGTTTGATTCTTAGAACTAGAAAAAACACATTAATACTTTATAGCAAAACAAACATGAAGTAGTAAAACAGATGGAACAGATGCCATATGATTTCCACAGTGATTTAAGAGTTTCAGTTTTCTCATACTTTTCCTCTATATTGGAAGAACAAAATTAGAATTGGTGGAAAGGCTGCACTTCCATTCTCTCTTAAATGAACACAGAGAAGGAAAAGGTGCTAAAGTGATGGAGGATCAAAGGTGCTAAAATGATGGAGGCTCACCAACTTGTTCCCAACATCTAAACTTGTGGTCAACTTAGTGTCTGAAACATTAATGGCCTGGGTAGTCAAGACTGAACTTTAAAAACTAAAAGACAGAACTGTATAGATAGCCCTGCAGTTAAGAGCATTTGTTATTCTTGCAGAGGACTCAGGTTTAGTTGCCAGCACCCACATGATGGCTTACAATTAACTGTCTCTAACTCCAGTTCCACGGCCTCTATGTCCCTTTTAAGCCTCTTTAGGCACCAAGTACACATGCAGTTAACACAGATAAATGCAGACAACCCATCTACTCATACACACAATAAAACAAATGAATCTTTAAAATAAAGCCAAAATTAGATGTGAAAGGTTAACAAATACGTAACAAATTTATCACTGCAACATTTATCAACAAAAATTAGTAAAATTATTCTATGTGCTAGAACATGTCGTCAGCATTAACTGCCCAGGAATAAAAGCATCCAGGCATTTGTCTTTATTTCTCTTATAGACTAGGGGTGGAGATAGATTGCAAATGAATAGGGCTTTAGTATTATATCTTCCATATTAGCAGCAAAGATACACAGGACACTGGTGCCCCTCCTCTCAGATACTAACCTGGTGAGATAATAGAATCCAAGGAATGGAATTTTTCCAGAATTTCATACCTGGGAAATAAAAGACTGAAGTCCTGCTGCTAGTGAGAGGAGAAGCTTTTCTTCTGGAAAATGATTACACACAAGATGACAAATTGCAGGAAATACCTGGAGCCAGGATGTGTGTGGATGATAGGACCAAAACTTCACCAGGCCCATTTAGTGATGTGTGAATTTTGTCCAGTAGTTATACCTAAATATCAAGTCAGTACCCTAAAGATGAACTTAGAGAGTCTTGGGATGTTTTGATTGACTGCACTTTCCCTAAAGGGTGGCCACATTGAAGAATTGTCCTTTTTTGCTTTTTGCTATTACATGACCATTAAGGACTATTGGGGAAGGTTGTCCTATCATAGCTTATTAGGGATTCTGGGGCTCAGAATTTGAACAGAACAAATCCTGGAATATAAGCTTTCCTTCTGTGGAAAAGTAATATATAGTCATAGTGTGGTGACAACTTCATGGGTGTTGAGGTATCTAACTTGGGCAGGATTGTTATCTTTATCTTTCATGTGTTTCCTGACAGATTAATTTTTATTGGATACCAGACAGTATTTCATTATCAATCACATAAAATCCCCCAGAGTACAGCTTCTCTCCACTGTAAATATTAATTCTCAATCAATGTCTTCTCTCTCTTTCTTCCCTAGATGTCAATGTCAAAGGTGGAACAACAAATTTACCTTTGGAAAGAAAATGAAATTTTTTCTAAGAGAAGCAAAAACAGTCCTTGGGGGCTAGAGAGATACCTCATAGGTTCAGAGTACTGGTTTGTCTTACTGAGGAGCAGGGTACAATTCCCAGCATCCATATGGTGACTGACAACCATCTTCAACTCTCCTTCCAGGGGATCTGATGCCCTCTTCTGGTCTACATGGTGTTCATGCACACAGTGAACAGGCATACATGTAGGCAAAACATCTATATGCATAAAATTAGTAAAACTTTAAAATATTTAGACTTGTATATATATATATATATATATATATATATATATATTATAAATACAACATTCTACCTCCATTTATGCCTGCACTGGAAGTCAGAAGATGGTTGTGAGCTGCCACGTAGTTGCTGGGAATTGAACTCAGGTCCTCTGGAAGAGCAGCTGAGGCTGTTAACCTCTGAGTCATATCTTCAGCCCCCTTAAAAATATTTTAAAAACTGTCTTTGGAGTTTATTTTTTCGAATTAGTTTGTTTCTTATTTCATGTGCTAAAAGATGTAGTCATTATACAAACTTGGAAAGTATAGAAATTAAAATGAAAAAACCTATAATCACAAAGTCAAGGCCGCAAAAGTCTACAGTTCATGTTTTAAAGTATTGTCTTAATGTCATTTTGAATATCATATGTGTTCTTATATCCATACAATATGTCACCTAAAAATTCTTCTTTTAATTCTACTTTTCATTTCTCTAGATTTTAACATTGGAATGTTTTCTTGTATAGCATTATCTGACGGTACCTTTAAAACTAGATAATTCTGTCTTAGGATGACATATAATCAGCCATTTCCATATGGACACAATATAGACAATTTGCAACATTTCATTGTTAAAAAGTCAAATGCAATCAGTGACTTAAAAAAAAACACCTTTGTCCTCACCTCTAGTTATTTCTCTAAAACAGGTTCCAATTAGAGAACTATCTCATGAGGGATGGTCTCTGGGAGACATTTGTAAGACCTTTGAATAATTCAATCAACTGATATCCAGAAGTTACCTAAGCTACTGGGCATGCCTACCACTCTGAAGATAGCCCTGTCATCATCACCTAAGGGAGAGCAAACACACTACTTCTTTTAGTGCAGTTATTCTAACAGTAAAAAAATATATTCCAGTGCTATTAAGAATTTTATTCATTTACTTATTCATTGAATTGAATGTGTTCCTTTTATATATTATCCATTTATATGGTTTCTTTCCTCTGAATAGTCAAATTCACATAATTTGGCTGTTTTCTAATGGATTTGAAATATAAATTTTTATTCACTTTATAATAATTTTACTAGATAAGTATCCTTTCAGTTACTTAATGGCAGTTAATCTTTGGAACATGTTTAACTAACTGAAGAAATTTCAAAATATGGTTACTATAACATACGTTGGATAAAAACATCTGGTATTGAGAGAATAAAAGAAAACAGCCCTTTTCATCAATGGAATTATATTGAAAGTGTTAATTGCTGTGTGGGCATTAGGAAAAGAAGAGTAGTGTGTGAGCGCACGCGTGCGCGCGCGCACACACACACACACACACACACACACACACATACACACTCCATTCTAGATGTCACTTAGGGATGTCAAGTTGATGGCATGGAGTCTGTGTCCTTCTAAACTCTGTAGATTTGGAACCCTGCATCCAGAAAATCTCTATTTTATTTTTTTCTCCTTTGGCTTACTGTTATCCTAATCTATTCTACATCTTTTTGTTTTTGTTAAGCCATGTTGGGGATGCTATCCAGGACTTCACATGTGCTGTGAAAGTTTCCTTCCACTTGTCCTCTAATCTATCTTTTAAAATTATGTTTTAAAAGTGCTTTACAACAGATTGGGATTTATAGAGATCAGAAAATCAGTCTTTATCCCTGCCTTGCAGTGGAGGTAGACATGCAAAAACACAAAGTGCTTTGCTGAGGTTGACCCAAAAATATTAATGGAGGCAGAAAAGCAGAACAGAGCAGATCCTACCACAAAGAAACTGGAAACTAAATCTGATATCCATCTTTGTCTAGCACTTAGCTTGCTAGAGTATAAGTACAAGAAGATGAGGACATGGTGTTTGGTAGTGAGCTACAGAGTTTAATTCTGTTGCAAATGGCTCCTTTCCTTCCTTCCTCTCTCCCTTCCCTTCCCTGCCTCCCTCCCTCCCTTTCCCTACCTCTCTCCCTCCCTACATCCCTTCTTCTCTCTGTCTGTCTCTGTCTCTTTCTGTGTGTGTGTGCTCTGACTAAAGATCAGAGCAATTCTGTGGATCCTCCTGTTGCAACTCTTGAATCACATGCCCCCAGTTGAATTGAACAGTGGATTGTCTGGAATCATGAGTATCTGGTGTGATCCTGCTACGAGGGTTCTGGATTTGGGTTTAGGTTATTTAAATATCATTTTTCCTATATTTAAATTGATAAATACAAGTTATATTCTGTTATAATATACAACATGATGACCTGATTTGTGGAACATATCAAGCTAATTAACATATAACTTGCCTCATGTACCTATTCCCCTTTTTCTTTCATGGACCAAAACCTGGAAGTCTAATTTTTATAATGTCTCTGTCACAAACATTCTTATAAATAAAATATTTTCTTAGTTTATTATTTGTAATTAGAAGTTTACATCTTCTAGCAGAAGGTTTCTTTAGCTGATTACCCTTTCACAGTCCCTGGTAACCACAAGTCTATTTTTTCTGCTTCTGTGGATTGGTGCTGCTGCTTACTATAATATTCATTTTATCTATGCCTTACTTATTTTACTTGGCTTAATATCTTCCTGGTCCATTCACCCTGTCACAAATGACAAGGTTCCTGCTTTTGAAAGGCTGAATTGCATTAGGATATGTATATTTACCTCATCTTCTTGCAACTGATGGAAATATATTTGATTTCTTATCATGGGTATAATGTACAATATGAATTGGAAGATAAGAGTGCAACTGTCTGCACCATTCTGATTCCCTTTCATTGGGTTATATGTATTCAGTAATGGAATTGCGTAATAACACTGTACTTCAATTCTTAACTTTTTAAGAGGTCTCCCTTCTCCTTTTTATAATGGCCACAGAAAGTTCTACAAATATCATCAGCTTGCAATGAATATGACTTATTTGTGACAATTTAAAAGACACTGAGCGAGATAAGATGACAACAGAAGCACAAATATTGTACATTTTACTTGACGTCACTCACGTAGAAAGTGATCTAAAGAAAATGGGGCTCGTCTTGCCCCATTTAAGCAAAAGCTTATAAGTGAGCATAAAATAGCAACAAAATGAATGTCACAATGAAGCACAGCATTTTGTGTGCTAATAAATAAGTAGATAAAAGATAGCAAGAAAACATGCAGATACACCTAACAGTAAACATAGTAGAAATGAGAAAATATTAATAGTGTAATATTATTTATTATTGTTCATTCCCTGTGCTACAGTAAAATAAACCCCATACTCCCCCTATTCAGCTTACTGAAGCATAGATTTCTCCATTTGGTACTCTGCAAGGGTAGCTTCTGTTTCCTGGAGTCTCCTGCTCCCCCCTTTTCTTCTGATCATCTCCTTAGTTCTTTCCTTCTTTAAATAGCATCTTAGACTTTGCTACTCCCTAAAGCCTCTTGAGTTCACCTCTCATTGCATCAAGCTACAGGTGTTTATGTTATGAGATACTTTGTTTGGAATCTAATCCTTAAAGGTAACCAGCACTGCCCTCCCAGACATCCAGGTACAATTTAGTGATGGTGGATGGGAGGAGTAAGGAATCAAACTAATATATTAGAAAAGGCAATGCTGCAACTGTGCTGCAGCATTTTGAATTCTTCATGCTAACAAAGCTTCTGCTTGGAAAAGATTAGACCCCACAGCCAGTTGTGGTTGAAATGAACAGTGTTCAGAAACATCCCTTCCATATTTTATGATCACAAAGGAAACAATGTTTACACATAGCCAACTAAATATCAGAAACCAAATTACATTTATAAAAGTATTTACAAGCTACTAAATGTCACCCTCTTATTACTTCCTTTTGTCTTATCTTCCATCACCATTGTTGCATCAGCACAAACACTGCTTCTGCATACATTGGCTTCCTTTCAATCTCAAAAATCCCATATACCATATTTAAGGCGCATCAGACTTCCTAAGATTCCTGTAACTACCTGCCTACCTTCCTTCATTTTTCTTAGAAAAACACTTAGGTGCCAGGCAGTGGTGGTGCACACCTTTAATCCCAGAACTAAGGAAAAAGAGGCAGGCAGATCTGAGTTTGAGGCAAGCGTGGTATATAGAGTGAGTTACAGGACAGTCAGGTCTATACAGAGAGACATTATATTAAAGAAAAACAGAAGGAGGACAAGGAAGATTAGGAGGAAGAGTAGGGCAAAGACAACAACTTCCTTGAGATTCCTGACACCCTTAATGAACCAATCTGTAGCCATACATAAGTGATAGATATTCACCCATTCTGCCTGAAGAATGGTAGGTTAAAAACTGTGCTTAGAAATCAGAGAGACAAGTATCTGTACAATGCATATGAAAAGCAGACCTATTTATTTAGAGTCAGAGTTTGCACAGCATGAATCCTTAAGGGGCTGCTAAGAGAAAACACTGGATACACAGTTGGGATACAATGCCTAGGACAATCCTGCCATCTGGGAACTCAGTACCTAAAAGCTTCACATTATGATGCATGGAGAGGCCCAGAGGCATGACTAGCCATGAATGAGCTTGAATATAAAGGACAGGGCAGGGCTGCAACGTATCCTCTGGGTTAAAGCAAAGATACAAGCAAGGCTAAGTGGAAGGACAGAAAGAAAATACAAAAAAATCTCTTTCTTATACCAGTAGACATGGAGGTAGAAAAGGTATCAGCAGAGTGAAAATGCATTGTTCTCCCAGGCATACTGAATGCGTAGCGTAAGAAGGACTCTTTTCAAGACAGAAGCCACCATGAGTGGTGTTCCTGCAATGTCTTCTCTTTAAATTATTTATTTGTTTTGAAAATGAAATATAACTACATCATTTCCTCTTCTTTTTCTTCCCTCCAATTCTTCCCATGCTCCTCCATTGGTCTCTTTCAAATTAATAGCTTTTACTTCTCTAACTATTTTTTCCTTATTAGTTTTATGTTAACTTGTCTATAGGGCATTTTCTTAACTGGTGACTATGATGATACATTGTTTATGATCTAATAAAGCTTGCCTGGAGATCAGAATGCAAGGCTAGCCACAGCCATAGTGACCACACAGTGGTGGCACATACCTTTTATCCCAGCAGACATGCTAATTAGCAATATAAGATGGGAGCTTGTGGTGCACACCTTTATATTAGCACTAAGGAGGTATATAAGACAGGAACAGGGTCTCATACCTGGCATTCAGTCTTGGGGATTAGTCTCCAGCTACTTTGAGGACAGCCTCTTGTGGTCTTGTAGTGGTAAGAGCTCTCTAGTGACTGGACTGCTTTGCTTTTCTGATCTTCAGTTGGAACCCCAATGTCTTTCTCTGGGTTTTTATTATTCAATCTATATGTGACTGATGAGGGAGTCCCCAGCCTACTGTGGTTGGTGTCAAACCTGGGCAGGTGGTCTTGTGTTTTATAAGAAAGCAGGCTGAGCAAGACAGTAAAAAGCACTTCTCTGTGACCTCTAAATCAGGTCCTGCCTCCAGGTTCCTGCCCTGTTTAAGTTCCTGTCCTTATTTCCTTCAGTGATGAATAGAGACAGGGATGTGAAAACCAAATAAACCCTTTCCTCCCCAGTTTGATTTTGGTCACGGTGTTACATCACATCAATAAAAACCCAAATTAAGACAGTCATTACAAATGTGTGTGTGTGTGTATGTTTCTACGTGTATTCCCCAAACTATAGCTACAATATGCTTAGTCCACATAGTGTTACTTGTATGTATATGTTTCAGGTTGACCACTTGGTATTTGAGTAAAGTATTTGGGGTTATTTCCTAAGGTTCTTCAGCATACCTTAATTGCCTATAGTTCTTTGTCTAGGGATGAAACCCCAGAAGTTTTCCCCTTCCATCTTAGCATGTGTTCAGTTCAGGAATCATAGCAGAAGAGGGAGTGAATAGACCCACCAAATGAGCCAGAAGATCGTGAAGTCTGTGTTGAGATTTCATCTCCTAGTAATGTCAGAGAAACTACACCCATAGTATCCCATAAACATGGCTGCCTAAACAAGACATGGAATGCCTTCTTGATGACTGATAGCTGGTGAGTTAACTGTATTACACAAGGACATGGACATGGACATGGCATTTAATTCATTCATAGCTCAGGCTTAAGTAGGGTTACTACAGAGCTCAAATTCTTGAGTAGAAGTCTCCAACCTCTATTTGTTACAAATATTAGAGTAAGAGAAGAATAACTTTTATACATGTTAAAAATAATTGGGAACATTCTATACATAATTTTCTTCAAAGTAGCCATGCATCGGAAAATCACCATAATTGCTCTTGAAAGCCTCAAATATTTATTTAAGTCAAGACCTTAATTTATAATAAATGAATTATAACCTGCCACTCTCTTCTTACACAAATGGGCAGTTCATGTGGTAAGAGCACAGAGGTGAACAGTTTACCAACTAAAAATTAAATTATTTCCCTTCGGTATTAGATGACAAATAAATATTATATTCGAATTTCCTCATGAACCAGAGTTGAGAGTTTTATGTGCCTGTTGACAGAGATTTGTAATGATGCCACATTACCAGTGCAAAGTTCTTTCATATGCACAGATTTTTTTATGCTTTTGTTTACAGAATCATAGAATGTCAGCATTGTAGAAGAAATAAGAAAATCAAGCAATGCTGAATATGTACTTCATCTTAGATGCTGTATAAAAACGTCAATCCAAGTATTCCCACACGTCTCAATTCCACATTTATACTGATAAGTAGCAAATGTTCAAAATAGCAGATACCTCCAACCACCACATCACCACATGTACATATATATATGACAACACACATGAACAGGTGTACACACTTACAAATGTACATGCACAAATGAAAACTTGTAGGGCTTATGAGGACAAGGCAGAAATATTTTCTGTGTATGGGTTGTTACTTTTTCTCAGAATATATGAACATAGATATGAAGGGAAATGTATTTACTATCACATTTCATTTTTTTCATAGTTTGCTGTTGTATCTAAATGCTTTCCTTTCTCTCTATAAGAAGGGAAAATGGAAACTGCATACTTTTTGTGTAGCACTGTAGGTTGATTGTTGTCCATCCCATTGAGTTCACAAGGAAAAAAACCCAAACTCTGGCCTTTTATCCTAACTAATGAAAACACAATCTTCCCACAAGTCATTGCTACTTTTTGACATAGGAAACCATTCCAAGGCTGTGGCCACTGTGGTTATGATAGAAATAGAAAACACCACACTGAGATACATAAAAGAGAAAATAATATCTTAGGAATGTGAAGAAAAAAACAGTAGGAGATATTTTAATGCAATATAGATATAGTGATTGTATTGAACAAATGGTCTGGGACCATGTATCATATTAGATAAGCCCTTATCAGAAGGTACCATATGTTACTTAACTAGGAAAATCTCCCAAACTGTATTTAGTCATTTATCAGAGGCTATCATAGATGCAATCCAGTACGAGTAATGAAATTTACCATGACAATAGGTTTGCAATACAGAACTTTGTGCAGGCTTCATTATTAACACCCACTGTAGAGCATTGTGTAACAGGGAGTAGTGATGTCAGTCAACTACTCTCATGTGGTCCTCAGAGCAACAGTGCCAGTGCTTTAAGGAGCAACTATTGCTACAACAATTTTCTCTGCCTTGAAAACTACTATTGCTTTCATTTTCAAAATAGTTGGTTCCATACAGGCTATATTTGGTAAATTGGCACAAGAAAATTTACCTAGATTTTAAATTACTAAATCTATTTCTGAGCAATTTTATGAAAGAAAAAACAAATACACATTGAGTACAAGTCACAAACGATGTGTGAGACAGATATAAAAATTTATAGTCATTATCAAGAGCACAACATACGAATAAAATTGAACTTCAGCCCATATCCTTAATGCTGTTTTTGTTAAGATGGAATGAACTTAGAATCGTTTTTGAGAAGGGCCCTATGTATAGAAACTTACAGTAAATAGTAAAGAACAGAGGCTTAGCTAGATGTAGAATTATAGGGAGAATTTGAGTTGGAGACCAGAGAAGAAAGAATATTTATTGCACTGTGTATGTGTGTGTGTGTTTGTGTGTGTGTGTGTACATGGATGAGTATTTTAGAAAAGGAGAAATATTCTACAATTTATATAGCATTTATTATATTTTAACATGTTCCATTTTCACGTGTTTCCATTGAAAGAAAGTTTGAAGAATGTTTGCTGTATTCTCACAGATACACAAAAGGGATTCAGCCTCTCAGATTTACCTGAAGAAATGTCACAATGGTCATGAACAAAATGAACACATCCTGCATCTATAATCTAAAGAATTAGACTGCATCTGACAAGAAGATGCATTGTGTGTGGTGCAGATGATACACATGCAGAGCTGCTGCTAATGAGGAAAGGAGATAATTTAGGATCCAAGGATGCAGGTCATGTTTACTGACTTTGGACTCAGAGAGAACAGCGATGATACCCTAAATGTGCAAATAAAACAGGAACATAAGGACATCTGAAAGCAAGAGGACTTTGGGCTGACCTAAAACCTCCTGACCCCCATTGTTCTTACCCTATACACCTCCACATAAAAGTATCATTGAGTCAGACTTAGTGTGAGAGCAGGGTCCAATGAATTTGCTGATACAGTAGATATATTCTGTAATTAGGCAGAATAAATTAATAGTCTTTCCAAAGTTAAATAAAACACATCACACATTTTTTCATGAAGCCTCCCATTAGGGATCAAATAAAATTGTTGGTTTTTTCTGAACACTGGGAGTGTTCCAGATGGTCCAAGTCACCCATACTTTGAAGTTATCAGATTCCTCTCTCCTCACTTTTGATCTGAGCCACGATTGTGACTTGCAGTGTTTATGTGCGGTATCCTCATGGACTAAATAAATGTCTTCTTGGAAGTAGGAGATCCAGGACACAAGAAACACATTTATGCTGGTGCCATCATTCAATTGCAGGAGCTCCACCTAGATCTTGATTGCTTTCTTTAAGCTAAAACTAGATTTAGTTTTACAAAGCTGAGTAAAAGAAGTGACCTCACTGAAAAAGTGTGAATGCAAATTAAAACACTAAACTCTAAATGCAGACAAAACCCTTTAATGAAAACGAAGAAGAATATCAGAGAGTATAAGAAGGTGCCTGCTACATCCAAAATAGATTTCTCAATCATACTTCCAAAAATGTCTTCCAGAAGGCTTAAACAGCTGTTCTTCAATGGAATCTCTTGGATAAATGATTGCATTTCATATTCAATTTTATGTTTAGAAATATGGCATTTGAAACTCCTCTATTTAACAATGCACTTATGTATCTGGGCATCTTTAGTCCCCCACTCAATGTACTTTTTCTGGACATTGAATGCATTGGTGGTATGAGCACCATACTTTGGATAAAAATTTAAACCAGAAAAAATTATGATAACGTTTTTCAGAAATATAATTTAAAATATTGTCAGAATGTAATGGGCATGTCCTTCAAAATATAAAATGTCCCTGAAGACTGAAGTTTGTTGCTCACTCTTTCTCTCTCTTTCTCTCTGTCTGTCTGTCTGTCTGTCTCTCTCTCTCTCTCCCTTCCTCTCCTCTTCTCTCCTCTCCTCTCTCATCTCACTCTCTCTCAGTGGAGTTGTGCAAACTTGAAGACATTGTGTTCCATTATTTGAACAAGACCACTACATGGGGAGCTCTGTAATAATCATGACCCTTTTCATTTTTTGTTTCTCTTTGACTGAAATCTGGGCTATCTAGGCTCAGACATAAATAGAACACCTGGAGAAAAAATTTAAATAGTCAAAAAATGCCTAGGAAAGAAACACAAATTCCATGATCCAATTCAGAAGATTATCTTGCTTTCTCAAGAGCAGCACATATTTCTCTATATCCTGAACCTACAATTAGACTGCCACACTCATACAACATCAAGTAAAAACTCCCTTCTGTGGCTCTGATGGTTTGAAGAATGAGCTACCTGCTATTACTTGAGAAGAAGGAGACAAAGCAAGCACGAGAATTGAATTAGGACACACAATTGCTAAGGGGATGAAGCAGAGAAAACATACACTAGAAAGAATTGGCCAAGACTGTTGAATGGCAGGGTATTTAATCTGGGAATTGAATGAAAAGTAGCATTTGTGGAGATACAATCAGGCACAATCATGCCATCAAGTTATTGAAAGGCTAAGGATAAAGGAAATTGCACATTAAATGAAATCACACAGAAGTAGCAGAATCCATAGTTTTAACTCATCACATCTTAGAGTTTCTTGAGATTCTGGACTGTGTCATTTTAAATCTCATACACACAGAATGGAGAAAGGAATCCTCTCCAGAGTTAGAGTTTGGAGGTATCCAAAAGAGGAAATCGGTGGCTAGAAAGCTGAGAAAAGTTAAAGGAGAACTTTAAACCAGGCCATGAGGACTTCTGGGAGTACATAGTCCCTTCCTTGAATGAAATGAGAGACCCTGGAGTAGGGATTGGGTAGGGGGCTGTGGAGGCTGGTGAGGGGAGGAGAGGAGGAGGGGAGGGAGAGGGAACTGGGAGTGACATATGAAGCAAGCTTGTTTCTAATTTAAGTACAAAATTCTTTAAAAAAGAATGTCAGTAGGTTTGTCACTCATACTCCAGGGCAGGCCTCATGTCCAGGAGTAATTGGCCTACAGATACTGAACTCTAGGTACTTTTGCATGTTTTTGTTTGCTGGTGTATTTTGTTTTATGGTTTCCTTTCTGTTTTCTTAGGTTTGATTTGCTTGATTTCTTTTTTAAGAAAGAAGAGAAAGAAAGACAGCGTATGAAGTAGAGTGCGTAGGGAGGTCAAAGGATGCAAGAGGACTAGGGGCAGGAATAGGAATAAAATATATCACATGAAAATTTTTTAATAAAAATAATAAAAGAAAAAATAAGTGGAGACAAGTAAAAGAGTCATGAAAAGCCCGTTTCTTTCCATTTCCTCTATCCAAGTTAACAGCTGACATAAAACAAAGCCTAAATAATGTCCTCTTGCATAGTATCTGATTTCCAAAGTATCCAAATCAATGGAGATAAGACTCAACTTATCCAGCAGGTGTCACTGTGGTGCACATAAGAGCACCTTTGTCCTATTGTATTCCCAAGATTGCTACCACTTCTACCAATACTCCAGCAGAGTTATACAAGGTTATATTTAGAACCATAGGCAATAGATTATCTAATTCTCCAGTTTACAAATGAAGTTCAGGTATGAAACGTGACTTGTCCAAGGTCACACATCACCAGGCACATCTGTCTCATTAGTTAACATCTCTGTTTAGTCATGTTAAGAGCATGTGTCCTCCATTACAGTGTGAGGAAATTTCTCCTCTTTCATTTTCACCCCACCCTGTATCTCTAGATTTTAATTGTGAGAAAGTCAGACAGGTTAAATTATAGTTTTTTATATAAAATATCTAACTAGTATGCTTCAAATTTTGTCTGGTTCATTTCCTGAGACCCATAGCTGAGCACAGTCATTTACTGTGTACTTCCTTCTTTCTGGTGTCTGGGAAGTGGCCTTAATCTGTAGTAGAACATGGTACAATCCCCTATCTAAATATAAAGAGAGCATTTAAGACAGCCCACCTTCAAAGGAGAAAAATACATAGAAAAGATAGTACTGAGTCCACAAGGTCAGCATTCCATTTTAAGAAACAACCTTATTCAGTCACACTTATAGAACATTAAGAAATTCTATAGTTTGAATGTACTGAGTTTCCTGGCTCCAACTTTCTTTATGAACAATTTTTTCACCATTTTTAAACAGCACAAACCAGACAAAATTTGAAGCATACTAGTTAGATATTTTATATAAAAAACTGTAATTTTACCTGTCTAACTTTTTCACAATTAAAATCTAGAGATACTGGGTGGCATGAAAGTGAAAGAGGAGAGATTTCCTCACACTGTAATGGAGTACACATGCTTTTAACATGACTAAACAGAGATGTTAACTAATGAGGTTCCAGGTGCCTGCACAGGGAAGCCAGTCCTCTCTGAAGAGTCTGTTGCTGGATGTGAGTCTCTATGTTCACTCTACACCTTATTTAGAATGATTCTTAAAGGAAAACAGATGCTTATCCATTACCTATATTAGACTGTTAGAACAGGATATGGGGATATATATTTTCTTTATACTGGGATCTAAGATGCAGGAACACTCTAGTATTTGGCTAAGATGGGTTCCTTTTTTTAACTGTTTTTTTTTTAGAAGCAATCTTATTTTCATATCATTTCTCCCATTCCCTAGCCCTCCCATCCTCCAATGCTTCCCATCCCCAAACACTCCCCAGGTATAGTTAGGTCCTCCACGTGGGGGTGGGGGGGAGGAGCCATCAAAGTCCTTCACATCATTTGGGAGAGGGCCTAGGCTGCCTTTCATGTATCTGAGCTGCATTAGTATCCCTCCATAGGGAATGGGCACCCAGAGTCCATTTGTGCACTAAAGATAAGAAATGACTCCACTGTTAAAGGTTCCATAGACTTCCCAAGCCTTGTAGGTGGCAACCAAATTCAGAGGACTTGTTCAGTCCAGCTTTAAAACAAGTGTCTCCATGCTTTCACTAGGTAAGGTCAAATCTTTCTGTGGGTTTCTCCAGCATGGTCTTGACTCCTTTGCTCATCCCTCCTCCCTCTCCACAACTGAGTTCCAGAAATATGGCTCAGTTTTTAGCTTTGGATGACTGCTTCTGCTTTGATCAGCTACTGGATGAAGGCTCTAGGAATGGTAACCAAGGTAGTCATCAATCTCATTATAGGTGAAAGGCATCAAAGGCAACATCTCCACCAGTGCCTAGATTCTTAGTTTTGGTCATCCCTATGGATGCTTCAACATTTCTCCCATGCCAGACCTCTCTCCAAACTTATACTGGCTCCTTCTGTCAAGGCATCTCCTTTTGTACCCTCTTCTATTCCTCCCCTGTCTCAAACCTCCTTATCCTTCCTGTTCTCCAACTCCCTCCCCTTCTCCTCCTCTCCTCTTATCTCCTCCCTCTTCTCTACCCTGGTACTTCCAATTTGTTCAGAGTTTCTTGTCCCCCTTCCCTTCTTCGGGGGACCATGTGTTTTTTCTAAGATTGGTTATATCTGTGAGAGCAGAGTGTCCTTTAATGCTGCCTCAAGTGTCTCCGGCATTTAAAATTTCTTTTCTGATCAATCTCTCACTCCTGTAGCTACTTGGTGCTCTTGGATGATCTTTTACTTTCCCTGTTACAGTTTTAAAATCAGTTACCTCTCCAAGAACCCACTGATCCTGTATAAAGGTGTGGGATAGAGGAGAAAGGGCGAGGCATTGGTACCAGATCATATCTCACAAGAAGAGAAACATTTTCTGTTTTATAGACCAAAGAATCTTTTTAAAGGAGCCCTTTTCATTTCTAGGAACTGCTATGTTTCTTTGACCATGCTTACTGTTTCAGCTCTCTGGCCTTATAAATCTATCATTTTTATTCTTGCTAACATCTGGCTGTATCATTTGAAAATGTATACACTATAATTATAAACTGAGAAGTATAGTGAAAGAACAAGATACCTAAAGGGAAACTGAAAAAAGAATGCAGAATGTGGCATCTAATAGCAGAAAGTGTTAATGAAAGTGGAAGTTACTGTTTGATTACAAAGGAAGGCTAGGAGCATCGCCTAAACTTTTACTTACAGCAACATACATGATATTTTTTAGAAAGAGTTAAAGGTGCACTTGTTCACTTTTGATACAAAATTGAACAATAAGTCAGCATGACCTTGTCAAAGAACATTATTACTGGTCTTGATCTTAGTGGTTAAACAGCTCATACCCTTCTGCTAGGCTCTTGGCATTGCCATTGCATCTGAAACCATGATTTTTCTCCATGAATCCTTACCACTAATGCTTGTTTCTCAATGTTGGAGAAATTTTTGGCATAAGGGAATATAAATACACAATAAAATCAAGTCATTCAAGTGAAAAATTGTTCTGACTTCTATTCCACTCCTTTTTATAGTAATTAAGGTGAAAGCTCAGCCCAGATATGAGCAGATACTTTCAAAAGGGCTCTCAGGTCAAAGGAAATATTGAGTGGAGATAGCCTACCCTGGTAGGGGTAGAAGTGTGGAGAAAGACGACAAAGTGAGCTATATTAATTCCTAAAATATTATGCTCATATCTTCATCTTTAGTATTTAGGTGCAAGTAAAAGAGATATTTGAGCAATATGATCAAGACACTGGGAGACTGAACCAGAGATGTGAGTTTTCTGCAGCAAGCCAAGGAAAGTTTAAGGTTATATGAATTCATTAGAATATATGAGAAGGAGAGGACTCTTCCTATGGTCCTAGGGAACTGTTACAAAGGCTCATAGAAGGCAGTTCACATTGATGGGCATGGGAGTTTTGTCTGAGAGACTAGTGGGTGGAGTGATCCCAGGAAGCAGGAAACTGTGACTCAGCTTCTAGACTCACCACCACCACTGCAAGGACAATCACTGACACTCTTGTAGCTTATGCTCTCCCACATGAGTTTTAAAATTGCAATGAGGTTTCCTATGAATATCTCCTTATAGGGAATGATTTGTAGGGTCATGTCAGAGGCATACTCTTATACACATGTTAATAACCTCTCTTTTACAAATTAATTAATCTGTGTGTGCTCACTACACATAACAAGAGATTTCATTCCTATGTTGATTAAATCATGTTGGAGAGGATGCAAAGCTAAGCACCTGACCTTTGACATCAGTAAATTTGATTTCCTGAGAAGCCTTCTGGGAGACAACAGACTTTCTGACTAATGAACTTTTTAAAACATAGATCCCCTTCCAAAACAAAACAAAACAAAAACTTTAGATGCTATTTTACCCTTTCTGACCTCTTCTACATCTTTCTTTACAATTAATTGAGGTTATTCAGTTGTAAATATTAATTAACACTATGAAATTTTTTTTCACAAAGAAGAAACATTGTGTTGGTTACTGACTGCCTATGCTTGTTGCCCTTATATATGCTAGTGATCCCATTAGTGCCTTAGTTTCCTGGCTGTTAAAATGGACATAATAAAGGAGGTACCAATAGCTCTTGGATATTGTGGGGGCCAAATTAATTACTGAATATGAAATATATAAACAGTAAAGCAAATGCACTTTTTGTGTTCCTAATTGTTATTAACTTGATTTTTCAACTTTTCCATTCTGGAAATTTACAGTCTAATAAAGCAGAGAGATTATTTT
Organism: Mesocricetus auratus; assembly: GCF_017639785.1. Lineage (NCBI taxonomy): Eukaryota > Metazoa > Chordata > Mammalia > Rodentia > Cricetidae > Mesocricetus > Mesocricetus auratus. The sequence continues at coordinate 83,404,295 of NW_024429184.1, read as the reverse complement.
AAGTTTCCCAACTTCTTTGTGCTTAACAAAATAAAGTATGATAATCTTTCAGAATCCTGTACAGGAAGCTTCCTGATCCTTGGTCCTGGGTCATGGATATTTTATGAGAGGAATATATACTCATGTATTATTTTCATTATTGAACTGTAAATTCCTTAGTGACAGGACTCAATGCCAAGTTCTCCATCTGCACAGAGCTAAGCACTCATGCTTTCCCATGTTCTCAGGGGTGCTCTTGGGTCTTAAAGTAGCACACATTTGTTACATCCCAGAACTGATAGGACCAGGGCAGCTGAACACAGTGTAGCCTGCTATTTCTGGTTCATGGGTTCTCATGAGGATACTCAAGCTATTAGCTCACAGTATTGTCATTTGAAAGCTTGACTGGACTTGAAGACCTGCTGCTGGCTTCTTCACAAGACTATCGCAGGGTGTCTCAGTTTCAGCAAAGGCACTCAGAATCTCTTTCAGAGTGAGTGATGATAGAGGGGGAGGGAGGAAGTGAAGTCAGTGAGAAAATGAAATAAAAGGGACACAGAGAGATCCTGGTAAAGCAACAGAAGAAGAAAGAGGGAGAAATTAAAAGGAAGAAGCAAAGAAAGAAGAGGAAGAGAAAGAAGTGGGGAAAGAGTTGGAGTTGTGATTACTATGACCTAGTCTCCAATTCATACACCATCATCTCCTCCTTTTTCTATTCAGTAGAATTGAGTTTAAAATTCCAATACAACCACAGGGACTAATTCAGAGGTGTAATGCCAGGATCTAGAAATCACTGTGGGTCACTTTAGAGGCTGCCTATCCCTGAAACTCACAGACAGGCTAAATCAATATTTTAGATTCTTATTTTCACTCCATGCTTTAATTTCTTCAAGTAAACAAAGACATGACTTCACTTTTATAAGAATACACTCAGGTGTGCAAGTGCAAACCAATCATTAATGTTGATTCAATTTTGGGAAGATCTACTACAAGAGACACTACAGTAGAAATATCTGAAAAGAAATGAAGTATCAGATTCCTGCCCACTCTAACATCATCATCATTATTAAGTATACTTAAGTGGTCAGATAAAGTCTTCTCAAACTTAATAGACTCTTTTAATTGTTGCAGAGTGTTATCAATGAAGTGTTTAGTAACTGAAATCAGATACCCATTTGCTTCTGTATTTCCAGCTCACATTTCCAATTCTTACTATATTAGCCTTGCTCTCATACTGAAGGGGCATGTGTTTATTAAGTGGTAGTACAGTGCTTGAGACATATGATGAAAAAGGTCCCCATCCACATTGTGCTTACAGCCAATATAGGAAGACAAATTCAACCAAAAGGATTTGGTCTACTGAATCCAACCTCTAGTATTATTTCCGCATGCAAAATGGTGTGTTCATTATTTTCATGGATTATTCCACTCAGTTCAATTTGGCTAAATCTTTCCTATATCCTTTGAAGGCTGCCCAAGGAAAACATCTTATATGACATTTTCCCTGACATCCTAGTACTTTCTATCACCTTCTGTTTCCTTGAAACTCTGTAGCAAATTAGCACCTAATTATGAACTCCCTTGCTTTCATTGCTCAAATTGCCTCATTTGATTTAGTCATATTGGTCCAACAGATGGCAATTTCTTTGAGGTCCAGGCTCCTCCCCAATGTTTAGAAGGTACTCAATAAATGTTTGCCGATTGATGACTAATAAAGATAAAATGTTTACTTCAATGTTACTGGTCAAAATTCCCTGCATTTGAAGCTAAGCTAAAAAAAACTAGCTTCTGAATTAATATTCTAAGTACCTAAAGCTGAACTTAATTTTGATTAAAATTTACATAAATTATTTAGTCAAAATAAATGCACAGAGCTCTTAATCTTTTCTATACTTAAGATTCATTGGAGGAGATTGATAAGCTACTGTTGCTTAGTATCAAAACTTAGCAACAGGAATTTAAATAATCCCTCCTTTTATATAACCACACAGAATAACTATTAGTATTATATAGTACTATTTTTATAGAACATCTAAGCAACTTTTAGCTCTTGCTAAGAGTTTGTATTTAGAATCACATATACTTAGATGAATACTTAAATCTAAGCTTTCATATTTCTAGCCTATAAAATCAAATTGCTATATATATAAAAGGTATTATAGAAATTTCAATGAATATCTTTATTTCCCTATCTTACATCAACTGTCCCTATACACTATTTTGCTTTTTGGGGAGTATTTCTTTAAAAATATTAAAACAATATTGACCTTAGTGGTAAAATTTAGTTAATCCTTCAACATGTGTGCACATGTGTGCATATGCAAGGACACACACACGCATGTGAACACACAAATCAGAAACACAATTCAAGCTCCTGTTAGCATTTTAAGTTCACTGGTTACATCTCACCATTTCTTTTTGAAAAAATAAACAGAAAACAAGGTCCAATGCAGCAGTGTACTATAAAGGAAATGGTAGGCAATGTAGACACATGTTTCTTATGTTTAAATATATTATAACAACAGACCTGATCAAAGATACTTCCAAAAGAGAAAAACTGAAAGAAATAATGGTCAGAGGCAAGTAAAGAATAGTATTGAAAACAAAACAGTGTTCTCTGTTTATTTTCTTCATTCCTTGAGTACAATGAGCTATAGTATTATTGAATTGTCATGACTTACATGAACAATCATATGTGTGATTGAGCTCCTATGTCCAGATTCATCCACAATAACTCCTTATATAATCTGGTGCTATTTCTATTCAAGACATCCCTATTAACCATATAGGACCCCTTTAATAGCAATATTTGCATTTACTCATAATTTTGGATTATTTGTTGTTGTATATTATTTGTTGTTTTGTATTCCCCTTGCTTCTGGTTTTTAGTATTTGGAAATAACCCCAGGAAACAGTTCTGCTTTTGTGAAACCTACATTTTTGCAGAAACTATCTATGTACTTTAAGAATATTTAGCTAACACCCAACGATAGGAAGTCAAGAGATCTCCATACTGCTTGATCAGGTTAGAGGAAATGGTGGATCTTAACAATAAAATTTTGAAATTGATTTAAACAGATTCATTTAAAAATTGATAGTCTTTAGCAAGAAGATATAGGTCTGAACTATTCCTACAAAAACAGCACAGTTATTTGTAACTGTGGTTAAGAAGAGTAAAAGAATATGACAGTCAAAGTGAGGAGAAGAAATAGCACAGGAAAGGAATGTGGATGACATGACAGATGATATATGATGTGGGTGTGGCCAGAATTACCTTGCACCAGGTCCTACAGCTTAGGCGACACTATCATTTTCTTGGGAGAAAATGTGAATACTGATTGTAAATATTAACAAAATCAGTGAGAGGAGTTTTAATGAGGGTTATTAATGTTGAGACTTCAGTCTTTAGCAGTATTGGGTTTAATTCCAACTCTCCTAAATCTATTACAGATGTTTGTAATGTTCCAAATTTGTCATGCAAAGGGATTCATGGAATAGACTCAAGTGATTTGCTTTTACTAAAGACATACTTTCATTATCTATAAGGAATAGGAAATTTTTACTTATGATTTTAACTGACTGATGTAACAGTCTGAAGGAAGATGAACTTTTATTGTCTTCTTTCTTTTATTCCTTCCTTCCTTCCTCTCTTCCTTGCTTCCTTCCTTCCATTCCTTCCTACCTTTCCTTTGTTGTTGGTTTTTGAAGACAGGGATGCTCTGTGTGTAGCTCTAGCTGCTCTGGAATTCTCTCTGTAGACCAGGCTCACAGAGATTCACCTGCCCTTCTCTTTCTTGAGCGCTGGGATTAAAGACATACACCACCACTGCCTGGCCTACAGTTTGGGCAAATTTGTAGAAGGGTGGGTCAATAAATAGGGAACAATATTAACTCATCTAGGAAATTCCACTTGGGCTATCCAAATATTCTTAACTATAATTATAGAAAGGCAGATAATTTTAAAGGAATTAGGCAATGCCCCAAGGAAGAGAAGTCCATGAAGCTAGCTTTAATGTGCATAAGTCATGATGTAGAGGTCTCCTGAAACAGAGGCAGCCAGTGTAAAACAGAAAAGGATGATTTAAATAAATTCTCTATGATGTCGCCATGAAGCGATATATCTAATGAGATAAAAGACTAACAGGAGTGAGAACAGCCTGGACACCAGGAAATAAAAAAATAATTGCCACCATTTTCTGGAGGATGTGCCTAGGGGTTCTCAGGAGAAATATTCCCCAATGGAGTACTTAAGTAAATAACACTGGGAATGCTGACAACAGACTAAAAATCCAACTTCAAATGACTGGAGATCTCTGATATGCATTGTTGTATACGAGTACTTATGCCTTTGCAGGAAGCAAGAGCTTTCTGCAGGATTGACACTGATACAATTGTTCGCTCTTATGTAGTCATAGTAAGAAGTCATGGACTGTGTCTATACCCGTATCATCAGCTTCCTGATACAGCAAGCCACCTTTATCTTGGCAACAGGTGTGCATATACATAATTTTGCTCATTTCATCAGTAAGAAAGAGCTTGTGATAAGTGCATTGACCTATCCTATGCTACCTTTGTATCCTATCTAACTTGCAAGAGTGGGTTTGAAAAATATTTCTTAAATATTTAAGGCTTGAAATACAATTCAGTGGTAGAACACATGGCGCGCATGTGCAAGGCTCCCAGCTCATCCTCCAGAAACTTTAAAAGTAAGTAAGCAAACAATAGATGTTGAAAAGAGAAAGAAATGGATATAGGTCAATAAAGTAAGCAACAGTATATTAGTAGTTCTGAATTTTTTAGATGGTATTGATATATATCTTAGATATTGTACTTGAGCTTTTTACTTTTTTCCACTTATAATACCATTTATGTCACATAAATAGGATCACTCTACATGTCACACATATGTTGATATATTGCTAACAGAAAACATACACGGCAGATCAATGCTTCCTGGGCACCAGCAAGTATGTACTCACTAGAGCCTGCACACAGATTTTGGACTTCACAGCCTGTAGAACTGTAGCAAATGTATTTCTATTATTGTAAATCATCTTGGTTCTGATACTTTGTAAAGGTGCTGAAAATGGAATATTATTTCATGTAGAACTTAGAATAAAACCACTGTTTTTCCAGAAGTTACCTGGTTCTGATATTTTCTTACATCAACCAAATGGACAAAAACAAGGTAGCATGACACAGGATAATTAATGACCAGAGAGAGTATTAGTCAGAGGAGCAAGGACAGAAAGCTTTTTCAGTCACAAAATACAGACAGTACAAAGTTCCTATCACCAGGATAACTTTAAAGTGCCCAAATGACACTCAAAAAAGGAGGGTGTAGTTAAACACTAAAGCAGGAAGGCCAGGGGATTTTTGACTGAGTAAGATAATGAGGTCAGGTTGGGTTTGAAAGACAATGTAAGGTATTCAGATTTAATTTTATGCTTTTGACAAGAAGTAGTTCAATATAACTTGTGATAGCAATTGAGATGTTATCACTTTTTCCTGGCCTGATGATGTGAGGTAGGCTTCCAAATTCACATGTTGGAAGGAAGGTACCAGTTCCTGAAAGCTTCTCTCTAACCATTACATGTACATGTGTTTTAATGAACAGAATATGCTTGTGCGAAAACACAAGCAAATAAATAAAATGTAAAACACATGTTATGATATGTTGTAAGAGGAAGGTGAGATCCATTACAATACAATTTTGATAGTCCTGGGAGAGATGTCAGCATCACAGAGGATCTGAGGATAGTAGAGGAAAGAGGTGTGATGCATTCTAGATGCTCAAGAGCTTCCAACCCATATAGAAATGTAGAGGGGAACAAGCTAGAGAGACAGAAATAAATGCTTTCATTGGCTGTGTTTTGTTTAATTAAATTTGAGTCACTGGCAAATACAGTCTCTGTTCTTGGATGTAAATGAGACTCCATGATTAGATTTGAGAGAGATGTTCAAATATTCCTAGTTAGTTAATTTTGATATCTTTTAAAACTGCAAGTTACTAATAGGGAGAAAAGATGAATGGGTCCTAAGATTTGTTTTATGATTACATAAAAGATCTCCATAGAGGAGCTACAAAAATTGATTAAGAACCCATTCTAGAGGACCACTGTGAGGTTCATCTTATGCACTACATGTATTGCTTGTAAATGCTGACCTTTAAAGAGAGAGAATCAAAAAAATCAAGTTCATGGACCTTAGTAGAATTATGGCCTGCATCATTTGTCAACCACCATCAAACCCCTTATATTTATTATAAAGAGAGGATGTATGGGAGCAAAGCAAGGGAAAAAATTGGCAAAACATAATAAACTTTGAAACTGAAGATTAACTGCTTAGTTTATTATCTCACAGAAGCCACAGACGTGATTTGTTCTATATTTAGATCGCAAATGCAGATAGCACATGTTCATGAACTAAACTAATGTGTTTCATGTATATTTGACACAAACCATGTTTTTATAATATAAGCCAAAACAACATATTAGTATAGCTTAAAAACTAGAAGCATACATCTACCTATTAGAACTTTCAAGAACAGGTTAATATGAAATGACAGCTATTATTTATGTTAACTATAAATGTTAAGAAAATAGACCTAAAATATTAACTTGCTATCAAATAAATTCATGAGATTATGATGTGTGTCAATGATATTTAGGCAGATTAGTTACCTGCACACTTGAAGGTCTTTCACAAAGTCCTTATTATTACTTGTTTTCTGACTATTTTAAGTGCTCTGGTAACATTATAAACAGCAAGCTTTGTTTTGCCTACCTTTTGCTTTCATCCCTAGCTTCAATTGGCACCAACCAGATGGATGAGTTTGCTCAATCACTATCAGGGACAGTTGGAAAGCCTGATTGACTGATGTTATGCAAAATGTCACAGACTTTTGAATCTGATCTTGGCATGACATGATGGAAACTTTCCAAATTCCAGGATTGCAGAGAACTGTACAATCAGCACACAAAGGAACTGATGTGTTACATATTGAATTCAGGCAATGATTACATATAATTGTATCATTACCATCATTACCTAGAGTGAGATTAATGGAAGCAACTATTCAGAAAAACAAGAAAGAAATTAGCTTTGAAGTAGCATAATGAAAGATTTTAATTGTAGGAAGAATTCAGTCACATTTCAAAATTACTGGTTGTGATTCCATGCAACTTACTAGCTCCAAATCTTATTCACTGCTTCAATACATGTACTTTATTGCATTTGGTCATGCAATGATTAACAAAGATCAGATAGTCACAGAATAGAACTTTGCCACAAAGCTAATAAAATGTTTATTTTAATAAATGGGCGGAGGGAGTCAGATGAACAGTCACTGACAAAGCAAAGAAACGGAAGGTTTTGTGTTTGTTTAAGCATCGTTAAAATCAGCAAGTCAAAGGTATAAACCTAGTTAAAAGCAAAGCAATGCACTATAAATGATGATTTTTTTGTGTGTTATATATCATATTGGTAATTAGAGATTGCTTGCATTTAGAATGGTAGTCAATCTTATTAAAAAGCCTCCATGTGATCTGCATATAAGAATTCCATTGGTTGTTTCTAGGTAGTGGGCCAGATCGTTTTTCTTTTAGAGTATGTTCCTAGACCCTTAGTGTAGAAATGAAAACACAGATAGTGATTAATTCTGTGGTTTTACTCTATGTATATACCCAAGAATAAGTTTAATTTAAAGTCAATCAGAGTAACATACTACCAATGACAACTTCAAAAATATTGTAAGACACTACATATACATACTACAATGAAAGTTTCAAGACTGTGGAATTTCTTAAAGTACCTTATTGAGCAGTACCTACTCTTCTAGTGATGACATTAAGTGATGCAATGCCCATGTGTGATGTGCTCCAATTATATAAATGATGTAGCTATGACTTAGGACTATGAATTCAGATATTACATTATTCAATCTTCTAAATAAGACAGTTGCTAAGTTACTAAGGATCTAGTGGCACACACAGCAAGGATACATTGGATAATCATAGGGCACATGTTAAGGGAGATAGGAATAAGGTAGGTTGGAAGAAGATTAAATAAAATCTTTCAGAATAGAATACAACTTGCAATTTATTTGTTAATTTATGGAAATTTTCCTTTAATAGTTTTATATCATGACTGATTGGGAGAGAGTTGATAAAATGAAGGTAACATGAGTGATGCCCACAGTTACATGACTTAGAAAAAGTGTGGGGTTTACAGCCATGGGTTCTATGAAGAGATGTTACTAGAAAGCCCTCAACGCTTGGAGAACCCTTGGAGATACAGTTTTGTTCCTGAACTACCACTTGGCCTTCAAGATCTTCAAAACAGAATTTTGGAGGGATCATGAGAGATTTCTTATCCCACCATCAGTGACTAAATTAGAATAGCTACTGGCCATTTCAAAGATATTTTGAAATGGATATTTATCAGTTAAATTCAATCAGTGTATCAGTTCATATAAAATTATATAATTATCTATATTTAGATAGGTATCTAAATTAGATAAAATACCTAAATTATAAAATTAATATTTACATTGTATTTTGCTTTGTGTTTTTTATTCACTATTGTAACTTGTAAACATTAGAGTTTCTGCTGTGAGTAAAACATGATTTAAAGAGTTCCCTGTAGAATAACATTGTTTGATGTAGCATTTTACACATTTCATGAGGTTTTGCTATCTTTAAGACCTTAAGAATTAGAAACTATGGAATTATTACCCACATTTATAGAAATGGACAGAAGCAGGAGTGGTTTAAAGCAAAACAAATACTTAAAATTGGGTAGATACTAGACCTCCCCATACACATCTCTCTCTCTCTCTCTCTCTCTCTCTCTCTCTCTCTCTCTCTCTCTCTCTCTCTCTCTCTCTCTCTCTCTCTCTCTCTCTCTCTCTCTCTCTCTCTCTCTCTCTCTCTCTCTCTCTCTCTCTCTCTCTCTCTGTGTGTGTGTGTGTGTGTGTGTATGTTTGTGTGTGCACATATAATCACAGCTCTTTGGAGGCTGACAGGAGAATTACCAAGAGTTGGATTCATCCTGGGCTATGCAGTAAGTACCAGGTTATCCAGGGCTGTAGAGTTAAAACAAGTCTCAAAAAACTAAAAGTTTTAAAATAATTTTCTTTACTTTGTATAATTATTTGGTTCTAAACAACAACATTCACTAGCATTTCACTGACCTATGAATTATTCCCTGTAGTACTATCATCCCATTCATGCTCTACCACAATGCTATGTGTGAGCATAAAGTGGTACCAGAAAGGATCTCCTGCAAAAGACTTAAAATCCAGCTCATGGTGCCACTGAATGGTCATTGAATTCTTTGAACATTAATGTAAAAATAACATAATTCATTGATGAATACAAAGTTCAGTGTACCATAAAGAAGTAGGGCCTAAAAAGAGGATATGAGTCAATGGGTCCTTGCTTTGGAAGGGCATATCTTGTCTCCTACCCTTTACGTAGTTATTTCTTTACCTCCCATCTACCATTTAATGAGTCAGTTTGTTCACCATATGATCCTTGGCATGGAATTCTATCTTATCACACATGGGTTCAGAATTAATGTGGTCAAAAGACCACGAACTGAAATCTTAAAAAATGTAAGGGGGAATAAAACATTACTTTATCAAAGATGTTTATCAGATATTCTGGCATGGTAGTGTTCATCTTTTTCCCAGTGCTCCTAAGGCGAGATGAGAGGGATATCAAGAAAATCCATTAAAGATCACAGGCTGACTTGTCTGGAATACTGCAGCATGAAACAACAAGGAGAAAGGCTCAGAGTAACATATGAGTTGTCCTCTGATGTGAAAGTGCACACAAGAATGCATCCACATAGCCTTCAAACATACATAACACACACTCCCAACAACAACAATAAAAGCAGCAGCAACAATAAATGCATAAAACCACCAAAGACTTAGCAGTTGCTTTTAAACACAAAGGTTAGAACCTTTAACATGCTCCTCCTTGTGATATCCCACAGACAATTTTGTATGAATATGGACTTCTTTCTCCTAGTCACTATCTAGCCCTTCTAATCCGGTGTTATTTTCTCCTAACACATCTGGCATTATCTGTACTTAACTATCGAGTTTTATTTATCAGTATTCCCAAGACTTCATCATAATTGTTCATCTCAGTTCTCAAAATAGCACCTTATAGCAGATGTTCAGTACTTGTTTTAAAATGGAAAGTAAATGATCACTTCCCTGCCCTACCCTAATGAACCTAGTGTCTGCTTCTGTTACTTGTGGCTACAGTTTCAGATCACATCATTTTACTCTTCTTGTATCTTCAGGCCTATTCCACTTCTCCATGTTCTTTGAGTACACCAAGCTTCCTCCCTTTTAATTGGTCTTATGACTAAGATTCATTTCTCGTCAAATCAGTTTTAATTGTTGCTTGCTTACTCTATTAGATTTCATGTTCTATTGTAGAAATGTTTTCTTATCGTTACTTCTTTCCTTATTCTGCATCACTAGTGACAGGCCAGTAGAGTGAATGTTATGCTGAGTTGATTCTATTTAGTTTCATCTAAATTGGAAATGTGTTTGATCTTTTGTTTTCTTTTGCTGGAAACACATTCTCACTATGTAGCTGTGGCTAGTCTCTAACCCCCTATGTGGACTTCTTTGAACATGAATACATAAGTATCTCCATAGATTAAAGGTGTGAGTCACCATGCCCACCCAGTCCAATGTGTTCTTTTATTGTATTTAATGTTGCTATTGACTGCTTTATATTTGAATGTGCTTACATGAGCAAACATGGCAGAGTGAAGCAATGTAGAATCTGCCAGGCACAGAACACAACTAAAAAATTGCCCTTACCACTTGTTCAGTTTGCAATGGTTGAGTTTGGTGTAGCTTTCACAAGAGCTAAATGTTTTTAATACAAATTACATAACTGGGTACTCACAGCTGCCAGAACTAATCACACTGGAAACATCTTTAGTCTCTTAGATTTAAGTGAAATAGAATTAATCTTGAAATATTTTATAACAGTGGAAATATTTTCTTAAGGTAAATAAAACCCTATTTAGAATCTGGGAGAGACAATATTTTTCATGTTAGAAACTGCACAAAAGTGGTAGTTAACCCTTCTTCTTGTTCTGAAGGGCACCCAGGAGTCATCATGTACTTGAATCACATTACTGAAAAAGAAGGCTGGAAAGAAATCTCAATTCTAATTCAATCCATAAGAATTCCCTTCTAGTAAATTACCTGGGCCAGTATTGGCTACCCTAGCCAAGTTAAAGTTAGCAGCAACATTTCAATATTTAGTATATGCTGACAAAAAGAATAACCAGAGAGACTCCTTGCTTCAATGAGGCAAGAGAGCCTGATTTCTCCCCAACTAACCAAACAATCAATCAAAAAATTCTCTATTTCCTTTGAAATATTTGTCTAATGATATCCCTATTGAGAATAATGAATTTCAGTAGTATCAATCAAATGAATAAGTATTATTAAAATATTTTTATTTGCAACTGACATGTCATGTCCCACATGGCATGTGAATATAACTAACATATTTGATCTCTGAGGATAATTGATGCATTTCAATTGGTTATAAGGATTTGGAGAGCGATTTGCAGAGAGAGGATGTAAGAAGAAAATAGATCTAAGGTGGATATACACTTCTATGGTTCAGTTATTGTTTTAAGAGTGAGGGCATAGAATGGAGATAGAACATAAAAGCTGGCATGAAGCAAGGTGCTTATGTCATGAATATTTTATTAATATTTCAGGTACTATAGTTGGGGACATGAAAAATGTAAACTAATACTCTTCTTTTGTAATTTCAATACCCAAAGATTTCACCTAAACCTTATCCTATACTATATGTATGGGGCAAAGGTTAAGCAGTAGAATATATGTATTGTGTTAAATCTTGCACGCACGCACACACACACACACACACACACACACACACACACACACACACCGCCACCACCACCACCACCACCATGGAAAAAAAACGTTTCCTTTAACACCAGAAATAGAGAATCTGAACCTAGCTGCTAATATATTTATTCATCATTTTTAAATTTATTTTATATACCAACATCACTTTCCCTTCCCTCCTCTCCTCCTGTTCTCTTCTCTTACCTCTCTTCTACTTGCCCCCTCCCAATCCATATCTCTTCTGTCTCCATTCAGATAGGATAACACTTCCCATGGAAATCAACAAAGCATGGCATAGCAACTTGAAGCAGGACCAAGCTCCTTCCTGCTGCATCAAGACTGAACAAAGTATCCCACTATAGGAAATAGGTTCCAAAGAGCCAGTTCATGAATCATGGAATGTCTTGCTTCCAGTGCTAAGTATCCATAAAAGACCAAGCCACACAATTGTCACCCAAATGCAGAGGCCCTAGGTCAGTTGCTGGCTCCCTAGTTGTGTGTCCAGAGTCTGTGTGCTCTGTCTAGCTCAGGTCAGATTTTCATGTAGGTTTCCCTGTTATGACTTGATTCCTCCATTGCTCATATAATCCCTCCAACTTCTCTTCAACTGGATTTCCTGAACTGGTCTTCCCCTGTATTTAGATTGGGGACTACTCTAATTCTCCAATAGAGCCTTCATCCAGTACCTAAGGAAGTAGATACAGAGATACACAGTCAAGCACTGAGCTGCTAATATCATGTAAGCAAGAAAGGCAACTCTAATTAAAAAGCTTTTCAAGGCCACTGACTCCTGTGCCAACATTCACATTTGAATTTTGCAGCAAGACATTTTATGTTCCTGAGGAAAATGTAAATGCAAACTTCATCTACACTTTCTTGAATGGAGTCACAGTCGAATGATGGAGAAGGATCATGTTGATTAGGATATTAAATTATATGACTCTTCAATGTATAACTATAAATGGATACAAGTTTTAAGGAGAAAAGTAAGGAGCTGAGAGCACATACAAAACAAACAAACAAAACCCTCAATTGCTGAAAGACTTCTTAATTGCTTCTTCTTAAGCACCCCTGAAACATGCCTATTACATTTTGCTTAGAAATTTAACATGCTGTAAGTATCCATTCACTCCCTTCCCACAAAAGGCCAGATGTCCTCTCCTTTCTCATAACAGCATTGGTCAAACTAAAATATTAAATATTTTCACCTCCCTACACTTTCCCCAAATGCCTGACACTTTCACATAATTTATTTATTTTAAGTCAATAGTGACATATCTGGAGCATATTATTTGTTTTGGTTTCATTTGTGTGATTCTTGGTGATACTGTTTGATCATTTGACTATATTCTAGATATGGAATTAAAATCCAGATTGTCATTTTAGATAGCAGGATAAGAGAGAAATTGATTAAAAATGAATACCTCAGTTTTCTTTAACTGGTGAGATGAACTTTAATAACTTAGAAAGATTCAAAGGAAATGGATCTTGTACAACAGTTTCAAGTCAGGGAAGTACACTCATCACACTTTTGTAGTCCAAGACAAAGGAGACCTATGGATTCTTCATTGCCACGATTAAGCTGAAATTCCCAGGAAGCTATATAAAGCTATGTGGTACTATGTCATGCACCACTAATTCCGTTTAGTTCAGCAAAAGTATAAGGAACTCCAGAGTATAATACTGTGCACGTTTCTGCTTTTCAGCTTAATCAGAGAATACACTACGCACCCCAATACCTTCTGTTACCTAGCAACCAAGATTCCCAGACATTACAAATATGGGGTGAGGCATAGGAATGTACAAACTTATTCTCTTCCCAATAGGTTAGAAAAAAATCAGTGGGAGAAATAGCTGCAAGGTATCAACAACAAACAAAAGCCTCTCAAAGTTTGCTAAAGAATGACCATGTTATGAAAACATGTAAAAGTAACTTGCATCCAATTTTGCCTTTACCATAGTACTAGCTAGATTCAAGCTTCCTATGTTATAATATTGTTTTTAATAGCAAATCTCTTAACAGAATAACATAAAAGTCAAATTATAATAATTGTAATAATAAATTCCTTCTAACCAGTAATCAATGAATTTTGTTTTTTGCAGATGGTTTACTTGTATTTTACCACTATTTAATTTTCATATAAGAGAACTTTCTATATCGTGTAAAGAAAAATTTATAGTTAAAGGCTTGATTACTGGTATACTACCACACTTTTCAATGGATCTTATGCTTCAAAGTCAAAATGGCTTTTTAGGTTAAAATTTTAAAAGAAATGAAGGATATAAGAATACAAGTTAAAGTGAAATCTGAAGTATGGACATATAGTAGTAGTTGCTGTAGGAAGCAGAGAGTGTAAGATGTGCTGCTGCCAGCTGGTAAATGTAACAATAGAATCATTGATGAAAATGTGGGTAAAAGAGGATGGGGGAAATAAAAGAGGAAGGACAGAAGCAAGTGTAAGAGCCATAGGGTGGCAACAGAAACTGGAGGAGGTGGGTAATGAAGGCAGTGAACAGAACTGGATGCCTAGTGAAAAGGTTAATTAAATCTTCTGTGGCATGGAATGGTAAAGAACTGTGTGTGCCAGACTCATGCGTGCTCTCTGTAAACACAGAGAGATAATAATTATTTTCTTATAACATTCTTTCCACACTATACCTTAGAACATTTTTAAGCAAAGGGAATGGTTACACTTAAAGCTTCTTACACTTAAAATAGGGAGAATTTTGACATTGCTGACCAACAAATAATTTTAGGAGCCAGAGTTCTCCTTTAATTGTTCTGCATAATTTTCTCTAAAATCTGAAATCACAACCACCAGTACAAACAACAAAACAACATCTTATATCCATATTAAAATCAGAGCAAAACAAATGAGTTCTTATAAACAGTAGGAGAGCTGAGGTCCCAGGTTCAGTTCTGCTTGGAATAACACTGGCGGAAGAGGAGGACTCTGCTTCTTAAAATGGAGAGCGATTAGACATCATCCCTGGAGAACTCCAGCTGCTAAGGCTGCAGCATGGTTTTTTTTCTTCCACATTTTGTATGTTTCTTATTGTTTACCTCGCCATGCTGTCACAGAGATCCCAGAAGCTTATGGCAGTTTGGGGATGGAGTTGCTGATGAAAGTCAAAATTATAGATAATTAATGTAATCAATAATGCACAACTCAGGCTGGAGAGATGGCTCAGCTAGCTAGGCTCACAACCAAAAATATAAGAATGCACAACTTGCCTAAGACTTGACATGGTGTCTCTATCACACTTAATCTTTATTGCCTCTCTGAATACGTCATAAAAAATCCCATTAGAAGGCAAGGAATGGCAAAAGTACCTTCCATTTGTTTGTTTGTTGTGTATTGAGCCTTAATCCTAACTTTAAAAACAAGTATTTGATTTATTTTTTCCAGAAAACTAGGATATTCTGACAACTGGAATAATCGTATCTGATCAGAACAGGTTTAAAGGATATTAATATACTTGCTAAAAGAGAAGCCCATCTTTCTAGTTACTTATTTGCTTAGATGGAATCTTTTCACATGGAAAATCAAAAAGTAACACAGTGGCAATATCTTCATGAAAGCCTTTTTTTGATCCTAGTTTTTTCAGAAAGCAAATGAGAGAGACAGAGAGAGAGAGAGAGAGAGAGAGAGAGAGAGAGAGAGAGAGAGAGAGAGAGGAGTCGTTCTGCACAAGTCTTATATTATTTTGACAATGATTTTATTTACAAAGAAAAACAATTCTATGCTCAATGTATGTATGTATATATTATGTGTGTTTGTATGATGCATGTATATGGGTGTTGGGGATTCAACTTGGGTTATGCTTATACTTCTTGCAAGTTCAGTTTTCTTCCCATTCCCAATTCTTACCTTTTCACCAGAGTGATTGCACTCACTTATGAAAGCTATGGCAGGATGAGTGGATTTACAAACTTCATCAAAATAACAAGTAGCAACAATATTAGTAAGAGGCAATCAAGGAACCAACAATATCAAAACAACCTAACATCACTGCTACAGTGATCTGTATTGTTACATGATGAGTGATGGCTCCTTCAATTATCTAAACCTTAGAAAAGAATCAAAAGTGGGCATCCTAACAGTTGACTTTTGACATCATCCTTTTTAAAGTTTTGTACACTTGCAACCTCATAAATATGGGGTTAAATAAATATAGCCTGAGACAATTAGTTTAATGACACTGCCTGGGTGAGAAATTGGACGATAGTTGTGATTAAAGAATTTATTCAAAGGCAGCATCTTAAAGTCCCTGTATAGAGATAATAACAATAATGCAATCTCAGAAGTTAAACAAATTGTGCCATGCATAGCAAGAGAAATTTGGCGGCATTTATCAGAATTCTCAATAATTCTGTTCCTGGAACTCTTTGTGCAGCATTAAAAACCTATTAATGTATGTGTTATATTCAAGTTTCTATAGTAAGTACCTTGGAAAAAAGATATCACAACTGCAGCCTGTATCTTCAGGGCATTTACAGTCTAGTTGATTTTTTTTTTTGGTTTTTATGAGACAGGGTTTCTCTGTATTGTTTTGGAGGCTGTCAGTCGAGCCCGGCCTCGAACTCACAGAGCTCCACCCGCCTCTGCATCCTGAGTGCTGGGATTAAAGGCATGCACCACCACCGCCCGGCTTACAGTCTAGTTGAAAATGTGTAATTTATAACCCCAGCATAGCTTTAATCGAAGGCTGAAGGAATCTCTGAAATAAGACCATGGGGTGATGTCTGATTCTAATTTCCAAGCTGTGTGAATGTGTATCTGTCTGTCACCTTCTCAAAGGAAACAACCTAAGAAAAGACAGAAAAAAAGCCCACAAAAGACAACAGTTGCCAGGTCTCACACTGAAGTTGGAACTGAGTAGTGGTTGTCCTCCCTCAGAGATTCAAGACATCACACAGAAAGAATAGGCCTCAGTTTACAAAACAGACAAAACAATTCAACAAAATTCCCATCTTGTGAGAGAGGGCATTTTGTAAATGTCTCTGAGTTACAATGTGCATACCTGATATAAAAGCAATTTGCTGTTCAACTATATGTTGAACACTATTTTCTAATCAATTATATCTACTTTATTGAACACTTCAACTTAGTCTGCACTTTTGTAAGTTCTGAAAATCTTCTTTTTCTGTTGAGCTAAAAAAACAAACACTCCAAGTAAATTCAGACTTTGGAAATGGCATCTTTGGGGTTTGAATTTCTCTCTGTCTTCAAGTATGAAACCTCTTTGATATTAGCCAATATTTCTACAAGATCTCCCATTCTCACATCTAGTTGCACCTATACAGCTAGCCCATGCTTGTTAAACAAGAAAAGATGAAGGAAACAATGTAAACTATTAATAGTGAGTATATCACAGGTTTTCTACAGCTAAATGATATTTAAAGACCATTGAACAACCTCATTTTACAGGCAATTAAACCATGGCCAAGAAGGAGCAATTTATTTGCTGGCTGTTACCCATCCTCATGTTCAAAGACCCTGATTGACTGATGCTACCTGTACTATTTTATTTCTTTAATACAGTCAAAAGGGAAAGTGGTCAGGAGAATGATGCTTCCCTGGACATGCTAATTATTTAAAACACAAACCAGAAATTTCTCTTTGTGCTAATCATTGTTAAGGAAGATCATTCTAAAGTCTATGAGAACAAATATCTTTCCGGGCTTGTAAATGACACAGCAGAGAGTAGTGAAGCAGAATTCTTTTCAGTTCTATTCAAAACAGGATTATTTACTATGATAATGTACATATATGCCTACAACATTTGTTCTCACATATGATTCCTGTGATTCAATTTTTGCAGCATGACTGACCCAAGGGATGACCAGATATGTGGTTGAACACTAATTGAAGTATTTCTGTGTCTCTAGAAGAGATTTTCCTGTGAACAGTCTGGGTAAAGTTGATCACCTTCCTCACATCACCCAGTTTTGAGAGACTGAACAGAGGACAAAGAAAGAGGAGGTTCATTCTTTCCCTTCAAATTGCTTCAATGTCTTCCTGCTTTCTGAAGTACTAGTCCTCAAACTTCCAATTTAGACAGCAATTTCCACCATCAACTCAGATGAGTAAGTCACCAGATTTAAATTTTCTGCAACTGCAATTGATGGCACTGTATAATAAATCTTCTATAATGTTATATTGTACCAAAGAATCCTGATTCATACACAGTTCCCTCATTGACTTTGGAGTTGGTCTTGTGGTATGCTTTGAGCAATACTCAGCCAGCAAATATCAGATAATATGGTTTGTACAATGGATGAAGCTGTCATGCCCCTGTGGATAGAGCTCTGTCTGGAACTCTGAATATGACAAGTTACAGGTGAGATATGCACAGTTGGACAGCCATTTCTACAACAGTTTAATTTGTCCTCAGGATGGAGCTTAGAACCCAATACTTCCAAGAACCTGTAGTAGACATCACAACCTGTGGAATGAAAATGTAATGATTCCTAATGTAGTATTCTACTCAATCTTCTGACTACTGTCTTCTAAGCCTTAACTTTTCAGTGGAAGGAGGTTAGCAATACAATTCTGTCCTAGTTAACTTTTCCCTTCTACACTTTCTTATTCATGCCATCCCATATCTCTTCCATCCTTTGAAAATGATCATCACTATAATGCCTCTGAAAGAAATCGAGTGTGAAAGAAGAAACTAGCTACTAGATGGACATGGCAAAAACAATTATAACTGTGGATAAAGGCCAACATCACCAGGGATAAACATAGATACTGTCAACTCCCACTGTGAAATTAAAAAAATTATACCTTATATCTAGCATTGACAATAGACAAAAAAAAATCCCTGAAAACCTAAGTTCAGTCAAAGTCCATGGTAAACTTCAGATAGACCTAAAGGGGGGGGGGCAGGTGAGACTGGTCTCTGGGGACAGGAGCAGTAGGGAAGAGGAAATAGAGGCAGGCAGAGAAAGATAGATAGATAGAGAGAGAGAGACAGAGAGAGAGAGAGACAGAGAGACACAGAGAGAGACAGAGACAGAGACAGAGGGGGGCAGAGAGAGATAAAGACAGAGGGGGACAGAGAGAGAGAGAGAGGAACAGACAGAGAGAGGGAGAGAAAGAGAGGAATGGGGGATGGGCAGAGCCCTTTAAAAAGGGAACATTGAATAGGCACATGTGGTGCTCTTAGTGGCAGTAGCTGAGGACGTACCTAATGAGAACTCCAAAGACAGGCCAGTAAAATACCAAAAGACTAACAAATGTGATTTAATGAAAGAGGTCATTATTTTAAAAAGGGCACATCCAAAGTAAGTCTAGATTTCAGTTTTTAAATGGGAATGTTTTCTATCATACAGTTGTCAATCTCTCATTCTGATGCATAGAAAAAATTATTTAAAGTGCATTATGTTCTCCAATCTAATAGGGCATATTTGAGATTGAACAACTACAAGCATCTAAGCAAAGACTATACTTTACATCCCGACCACAGTTTCCTCTACCTTCTTTCATTTCATTATCCCCCTACCTTTCATCTTCCTCCCTATCCACTCCTCCACCATTTCTGTTAAAAAAGGGCCTGGCCTCCCATGGACATCAACAAAACAAGGCATATCAAGTTGCAGTAGTGCTATTATTCAAAATGTTTGGTTTAATTCTAACAAGACAGAGAAATTCTAGTATACACATTGTGCACAAATGCTTCATTACCCTGAAGCATAACTGTAATTG
This sequence comes from Mesocricetus auratus, assembly GCF_017639785.1. Classification (NCBI taxonomy): domain Eukaryota; kingdom Metazoa; phylum Chordata; class Mammalia; order Rodentia; family Cricetidae; genus Mesocricetus; species Mesocricetus auratus. Next base: position 83,384,678 of record NW_024429184.1, on the reverse strand, counting down.
AATCATTGCTGCTTTCCTATTTTGCATGGGAAGGTTACTATTATCCAGGAGGCACTCTTATTAATTTGTATAAACTAATATGTGTTATTTGCTTTAAAGGAATGGATAGCATGAAGATGAGAAGGATACCAAGTTTTGCAAGTATGTGTATAAATAAAAGCTCACCCATAAACAATGGTGCATCTGGCTCTCTGAATATGCATGAAAATAATACTAAAGACCTCTATCCTGTGGAGTACTTACTTCCCTTTCAACAGTTTAACACTGTGCGTGAGATTGTAAAATGTTTGGCAAATTATGTTAAATGATTCTATGGTGGTGATGAGAAAAGATTCTGAAGAAAATGACATAATCTGTGATTTTTATTTTTTTCATAAAAGGAATATCGGGACAAAGAAGATCAAGAAGTGTTACTTGGCAAATGACACAGAAACAAGTAACACCTCCATGTTAGAAAGGGCAGACAACCATGAGGCATGTGTCAATTGCAAATAAACCACTTTCAGAATTGTCTCATTCCTGGTCAAGTGACACTGCCTCTTTCCTCCAATCAAGTGACAAAGCTAGTCTCCAATCATGGGAATTCTGATTGACATGTGTGACAATTATCCAGATGGAGGACTCATGCTTGAGGTCTAAGCAACTAGCTTGCTGAAACCCCAAGTTTGAATCTATGGATGAATGTCTTAAGCTTTCCCAGCAGGGGTCACTAAGCTAATGATAAATATGAGTTATGTTCTGAGATGTAATTTCTATTTCCACAAATGGCAGGAAAAGAAAGGAAGCTTGATTTCAAAGAACCTGCTGGGGAAGCACTGGCAGATCATGTAGAATTCTGCTCAGTACTAGTGACAGTAACTCAAAATGAATCTAGTGGCTTTGCTTCCATATACTGTTCAATGAGAAGGTGATGGTCAACAAGGCCTTCAGGGTTTCAACTTTACAGTGAGAAGTCTGATAAAATATTTCTATATAAGAAATTGGCATAGAAAAGCCTATCAATAGCTAGTTAATTGTTTTCTAACATCGCTTGTATTTGGATTTCAACTCAGTATCTTAAGTGTAACAGAGGAAATAACACTCACTTAGACATATTTTGGTTTTATTTTTCAGATTATTTCAGATTATTCATTTATCCATTTAAGGCAGTTTTTCCCCCTTAGGGGTCATATTGGCTGTCTTGTTTGGATATTCCTCTATATGATATCTGTCCTCTCTTACTCACGAGGAATTTGAGTTTGAATAGGTCACATTGATGACAAATAAGAGTGAAGGGCTCAGACATCCAATAAAATTTGTATTTCAGAGAAGTCAGCCCCGAACACCTTAATAAAATATAAAAAAAACAGTGGATAAAATGGAATGCATATGTTGTCAGTCAAGAGTCAGGGTTGCTCCTGGGATCTAAGCAAGTTCTAAGAACAAAGCCTCCACTGTCTACCTGGACTTGGCATTGGATGCACAACACTGGGCTTTGATATTTGAAGACTACACTAGGCTCCAATTCCTCCTAGCCTCCATGCCTGATTCTCCTCCAAGCAACCATTCTTCCTCATTCAGTTTTCTTCAAAAAGAAAAACTGTTTATTTTCAAGAGACCTTACAAGACAACCAGACATGAAGAGTACAATTGTTAGACTCCTATTTCTTTAAATATATTTTCTAATTATCCACAACACTTTATGCCACCTACAATGTTTGTAGATTTTGTTGCTACTTGTGTGGTCCTCCACCATAATTGAAAGCCCACAGAAGTGGAGGTTTCACTCTTAGGAAGGGGAAAGCAAGGGATAGTGATCTCAGGGTTAGCCTAGTCTACACAAACAAATTTCAAACAAACAAACAAACAAAAAACTAAAGTAAAACATACCAAAAGAAGAATTTTTGTCATGGTAACTGTTGTAATTTAAGAAAAATGGCACATAAGAGAAAGACACAAAGTGAGAGGATTCAAGCAGAGGCTTTTTGTTTTTTGTGTTGTTTTTTTTATGTTGTTGTTGTTTTGTTTTTTGAATTAGGGAAAGGGATCATAAAATGGGGAAAGGGAAGGGGAGAGACCTGCCTCCAGAAGCAGGAGGAGCAGAAGAGAAGAGAAAGGAAAGATGGGGAGAGAGATGGGAAGACTGGGAACAGACAGAGAGAGGGAGAGAAAGAAACAGAAAAGGATGGGAGGTGAGCAGGGCCCTTTAAAAGGGAATGTAGAGAATGCAGTGGTGCTTTTATTGGCTGCAGAACTCCAAGGACAGGCTAGTACAGATACCTGAATACTAATAGGAGCTCAATATGTGTTTACTAATAAATGAATGAGCAAGTAAATAGTGCTTATCATTCATTACCAATTTTGGAGTATAAAAAAACATGAACTTTGATCACAAGTGTTTTCCATTTTTTAAAACACAAATAATTTCTTGGATGTTTACATTTAATTTGGGCCCCCCCAGAAAAAGAAATCTCTGACAGCAGAAAGATGAGCTCTTATTCACTTTCAGGGGTGTCATTTCTCAATGGGAGCCTCTAGATAATTGATCAGACACTTCTAATAGTTAACTAATCCTTCTATTGTATGAGAAGTTCACAAAGAAAGAAGGACTCTGCCCCTCTGCCAAAGACAGACATCAGACACGGGTAGCCCATTGTTCTAAACATTCTAAATATACATACATATATATATATAATTTCTTAGAACATTATACTATTTGTATTAGTTTCTTGTATACTACTTAGAACATTATACATTTTACTAAATTATACTACTTGTATTTTTTTTCTGAAAGCATAGTGTAGGCCAGCACATCAGATGATTTCCAGATTAGAAATTATTTTTTGAACTAACATCATGAAATTAAATTTTTACTTTTGTCTTTTTCCCTTATTCAATTGTCCTCTAAATGTAAGATGAATAGATACAAAAATATCCTTTCTTTTTTATTTCCAGCCTGTGAGCCACAATGTATTATCTAAAATTTCATTTGTTTATTCTCAGATCCTCATGTCATGTATTTAGCTCTGCTTCATTGCAGATATAATAACAGAAAATGTTTAATAAGCATGGGGAGAGTATAATCCAGAATTTTTCAAATCTATGAAATTATATGAAACTATCAAGAACTTTGCTTATTTTCCATTCTCTAAAAAACTCTATCCCAACAATAAATATTTAATTAATTCAAATGTGCTGTGTGATTTCCTGTAAGTTGGTAACCTTAGGTTTATTGATAGATTCACTCATTTTTCATGCTTATTCAGGAAAGAACAATAGTGGGAAAATGGGGGTGTTCAAAAGACATCCCATAATGAATGTGTTTAATAGTGACATGTCTTCTTTCTTCTTTGATTAAACTGCCACATCCTCAGTATGCCATTGTTGACTTTGAAGTGGTTTTCATTGTTCTATGAGCCTCCTCCAGGGCCAACAGACAGATGACCTATCAAATGCTCCTCTTTTATTTTCCCATCTTTTCACCATTCTTCGTGTCTTCTTGTTTTGAAAAGACACAATCTGCTCACCCTCTGGCTCTTCCTCTTACAGGGGCAGCAGTTGGTTAGCCTGGACCCTCCCCAAGCCAGGGGCTGTTACACACAGTGTTACTGGATCCCAATTATCCAAGGAGTAGTACTGCATAAATTTGTAGATGGTGTTCCCTAAAGCTGTCAGGCAGAAATTGTTCCTACTTCCTAAAGGGAAGGAGGAGGGATTCTGGGGTGAGCTCTGAAACCTCTATTTCTTCTTAAAAACAAAGAAGCCTAAATGTCTCCTGTCAGGCCTGGGCCAGGAAGAGGCTTATGGTTGGTCGTATTTGAAAGAGTTTGAGGAAAAATCATAGAATTGATGCTATATTTGGGAGAAAATTTCAGTCAAATGATCAGCCCTGAAAACACACATACAAGTAACATTATACAAACTCAACAGGTCATATATATGAACACATAAGTTTGTGTGTACATATGTATGTATGTATGTACATAAAATAATAGTCAGTGAAAGAGGGTTATAGATTTGAAAGAGTGTGGAATGGGGCATGTGGGAAGGTTTGGAGAGAGGAAAAATAAAGCAGAAATATTGTAATTGTATTTTAATCTCAAAAATCAAAAGAAACATAGGATTACAGCTTTTAATAGTTGTTTCATGATTTATATAGAGAAGAGGTGCTTGGATGATATAACACCTCCAGGAGTTGGGAATTTAGCAAAACTCTCTCCTACCCCAATCAAGATTGCATTAGCTCTGGGAAGCTCTGAGCCAGTGTGAAAAAACCAGTGTCATCCAGCTTCTTAAATACAAGTCTAATAGAAAGTTCTGTCATCGTTGGACACTCTCCTTACTTGAACCAGAAATCTTTCTCTCCCACTCCTTTTTTTTTAGCTAAAATCCATCAAATTTTGACACACAGATTGTTTCTATTATGTAGTTGACACTATTTATCATAATATTTTATTAGAATGACCCACAATCTAATCAAATACCTACAAACACTACAACTACTGACTTATAACCTAAAACACTTATGTCAAAAGAGTTGAGGGTTTTCCTCTTGGAAATAAAAAAGAATATCTTTTTCTACAGGTTAACTTGTAAAGTAGAGACATTGAACATGAACTTATGTAGAGTTAACTCACCTCAAATGTGGTAGTAGGGACACATTATTGAGGATTGTAGGGAGGGGATATGGTATTTATTTCCTTTAGACAAGTTAATAATTTGCTTTCAAAACTTGTGAAATTTTGTCAAAATATGAGATTTACTGATGAATTGATTAAAAGTACTTCTAACACTACATAAAATATGAAAATTTTCAATTATATTCCATGTTTGATGGGCAGAAACAAAAAAGTCCTATATAGTTTTCCTTTCTGTAACATTACTATTTAAATTATTATTTCTCTTCTTTTCTCTATTTCACATCAATGTACACCTGTAAGTTATCTCTGTGGGAGATGAGATTACAGAATTTTATTAAACAAGTTTTAACATTTATCAGCACATCTTACAACTTCACATCCTGCAAGTATTAGGTTTTATATTCACACACCACAAAAGAAAAAAATGTTAGTAGTTTGGATGCCTCTTTCTTATTTTCCATATAGAAAAACTTAGATGTATTGGAGGATTTAATATAAATGAGGTTTACAAACATGGTTAAATTGATAGTAGAGTGATTGATCTTCTAAGCACAAAGGTATTTAGTTCCATTCTGGTTCTCTCTTCAAATTCAGGCATTCTCAATTGTCCCACTTTCATGGATATGGAAGGGAGTTGCTTCCCCCTGTCCAAACAAGATATGCTTCCCACTACTGATGTTTCACAGCAGAAATTATACTTTGACTCCCCTGTGTTTTCTAGCTTAAACTAAAGTGTAATTAACAAAACACCAAGTAGGCCTAAGCCACTTAATCCCAACACTCGATATTGTTCTACAGCTAAAAAGAAGTAACTATTGTTATTCAATAAATGGTCTAAATCAGGCTCCATTAAACAGTTACAATTCGCCAACTTCTGGATGACATCCAAACTCTTCAAGCACATCTGCTCCACATGCCAGCAAAATGTACAGCATCTAGTGCCTCACAATTCAACGTAACAATTTAAATATTTTATATAATTAATGATATATAATTAAACTTAACATAATTACATTTGGGCTCTCTGAGGTAACTATATTATAATTAGTGGTTCATCAACAAATAGCTTTTCTAAAACATGGCATAGTTCTTCCTCCATTAGTAAGCATTAACCAAAAATATCCCTGATAAAACAAATAAATAAATCATGACACAAACTTGACCATCCTAACTCCATCAGCCTTTGGATTCTGATATTAGAAAGAAGAGTCCATTGCCATCTAAAACAACATGCCAATCAAGATGCTAAGGGATTTTTCTTCAGTCTTCTGCATCTTGAAAAGGGCTCAAAAAATACCACAAGATAGTATTTCTGAAAACTCTTCACTCGCCAGTTATGAAGGACTCCATAGAAAGAGGACTAACATCTTGTACTCATGTCTCAACTCAACACATAAAACTATCCACTGTCTTACCATCCTTATTAGCAACAGGAATTTATGGGCAAGGCAGAGAAAAAGATCTGAGAGGCTGATTTTCTATGCCATTGGAGAGAGAAGCATGGTACAGTTGTTAAATGGGAACTGACTCTGTGTATTCTTCCCATGATGCTGGTCCAGAGGAATCAACAGCCACACCACAAAGCAATTATTGGCATTAAGATACTTGTTTTGTGACATGTAGTTTACATATCCAGGCATGACTTCAAGGAATTACTTTTCCCAATTTTGATTGTGCATAAAAGAACCATCTCTAACAGGCTACTCACATTGATGAAGTATACCAGCTACATAGACATGAGCTACACATTCAGTATCCCAATGTCCTTATGTACACATGAGTCATTCTACCTCTATCTCCCTCTTCAAATAATTCCGTTTCCCCCGACTTCTTCATTCCCAACAATACTTTCCTTTATCTTTTCTTGTTTAGAAAACTATTAAAATTAGCTTACTTTATTTTACAGATGTTTTGCCTGAATATATATCTGTACTACATGTGTACCTGGTGCCTATGAAGGGAAGAGAGTATCAGATAATCTGGAACTGGAGATAGGGATTATTGTGAGCCACCATGTGGGTGCTAGGAACTGAACCTTCTGCAAGAACAACAAGTTCTCTTTTTTGTGTTTTTTTCTCCAAGACAGGGTTTCTCTGTATAGCTTTGAAGCCTATTCTGGCACTCACTCTGTAGACCAGGCTGACTTCTAACTCACAGAGATCTCCCTGGCTCTGCCTTTCCAGTGCTGGGATTAAATGTGTGCACCACAGCCTGGCTTTGCAAGTGCTCCTCTTCACCACTGAGAAATTTTACCAGCAGCAAAGCAATTCACATCCACATTAAGTATCAAATTAACTTTCAAGCTACATTTGTAAAACAAAACTCTCCTTCCATGGTCACATTCACATTCATTGATAGCTTCTAGAGTGTTCATTTTCATCTTTTAGCAGTTCTCTTATTGCTGGACATCATCTTTACTACTTGAATCCCCCATTATAATTATTATTAATGCTCTGCTGTTGCTAGGAATTATGGTGACTGTCTATTCTACTCTCTTACTTTTTCCAATATAGTGATAATACAGTTTAAAAATATTTAACATGTTTGTTGTAGTTACATACCATTAACTTCTGTGTGAGGGGTTAATTATTTATTTTTTCCATTAAGAGCTCATCCAGTGTGCTGCTTCTCTTAATCTGGAATTCATATTTTCTATTATCAATTGCCTCTTTCTGCTTTCTGATGTGCTTTCAGAAAGCCCTAATCCTCAGAGTTTGAACCTTCAAATACACAGAATCTGTGAGTCAGTTCCATAGAACAGCATCATCAGTAAGCAGTCACTTGTTGGAAATGTCTGTTCTCAGGTAGAACCCCAGACATTACTAAACAAATACTTAATGTATCAATCAGTGGTTCGGACAATTTCTATTTCTTATTTCTGTATGTTTTATCTGTTATGAAAGGTATCTTCCATCGGGTCCCAATCCTTCAGTCCTGTACATTTCATCTACTGGAAATCCTAGTTATCCATTTCTGAGTATTGTTCCTATTCTTTGAAAGATTTCACTTTTATTGCATAACTGTTTATTTTTTATTTCTTTTTGGTATGCTTTTCTTTCCCCAGAATATTCAGCTTTGTCTTGGCAGACTTGGATATTTTCTGTTCTCTGTATAGTTTCCCTTTCTCTAATTACAGGGTACTTTTTATCTACCACATTATTAAAGATCTGAATTATGTGGTGACCATTAGATATCTGTATCTGTGAACAATATAAATTTACTGAAAAAAATCCTGTGTATGATTTGACAGTGGATTTGGCAGTTTTAGTGTTCCTCTAGCTGTTTGGTGAAAGAAATCCAAAGATCCTCACCTAGACCTATTGCTCAGTGGGAACTCCTGCAGTCTCTTCGGAAGGGTGAGAAGTAGTAGTCCACTTAGCAGCTGAAGAAGATAACGGGATGATGTATTTTATTATTCATTGTTCAGCCTTTCACTTGTCTCCCTTTAATTGTTCATTCTCTACTCAACTAACTCTTTTTTTTAGGCTTTCCAAATCCTTGTCATCTCAGGAATTAGAATTTTTCTCCTTTTGCTGCTATGAAGTAGGTATAATCACTCAGTATAATCACTCAGTTCTGTGGGTTCAGGCTAGTATACAGGTCTACTGTCTGAAGTTTTTCACTCTATAGTCTGCTCAATGTGTGTGTGTGTGTGTGTGTGTGTGTGTGTGCTCTTCTGACTTGTCTCTTTATGCATGATCAAAGTCACGTGATTCTGCAATTCTAAACTGAGGGTTCTTAGGCCACTGCATGTTTTCTTGTTTTCGGCATTAAATTGATCTTATTTGAACACTCTGAGCTTTGCCTTCAGTTTTTCGCAACAATCCACATCTTAACATCCAAAATTGTCTTTCTTTCACAACTTTCTTTCCCGATGTTGCTCTTCATCGCCGTTTTGAGGAGTTATCCTGTCTCTACCCCCTGTCTCTGCAGTCCTACTGAGAGCATGAAAGTAAATTCATAGGACTGGTGGTTTTTTTTTTTCTAGATTCTGTCCTCATAAGGGACAACCTCTCTTTTGTGGGTATTCTTGGACACATGGTTAAGTTTCATTGGTACTGTGGAAGGAGGAATGAGCCTGTGAGGAAGAGTCTCAGAATATACCTAATTGTGTGCTCATCTCTATAAGGACAGGCAACCCAGGTAATCTTGACTCTTATATGCACCTGCAAAGCTATTAAAATAATGCTGATGTGATGGTAAAAGAGGTAAACCTTATTCTTAAGCTTGAGTGAATGACAAGCTACAGAAATGTGTAACTTGAGAGCAGTCAGAGATATAAATATAAATCTATGTTTATAGGTCATAATTTGTAATTATAGTCATAGCTTAAGCACTTAGAACCCATAAGTGACACATGGATACATTGATCTCATCCACATTGACTTTCTATAGCATTATAAATTTAAGTCAAAGATGTCCAGCCATACATGTGTTTCAATAGACAATATTAGTTCAACTCTCCTCCATCTTCCACGGCAGGCAATTTGATACTTTTTCTGCTTTCCCTTCTTATCCTGGTATTTTGGCCTTGAAGTGACTCATCATTTTAGCTTCATAGATTCTCTATCATAGTCTTTCATGTGAAAGAGGAATGAGAATGTCGCCTGAAGTTCTCTGCTCACTTGTCCTCCCATTTTGTTTTGCTTGTTATTCTAGATTTCTAGCTCATTCCCATGAACAAAGTGACCCTGACTACAATTCTGCAGTAAAGTGGATGGAAAGGAGGCAAGCCTATAGAAACAATACACTAAAGAATGTATTTGCTGTCAGAATAATAATTATTACTTCAGAAAAAAGTAAGGAGAAACAAAACAATATTATGGTGAGATGCTTTCATAACTTTACAAATGGATATATTTGTTTTGAACACTCAAAGCTGAGCCCTGTGTAGCAATAACACTGGCACAAGGCTTATAAAACTAATTCTTAAGTCTCCTATACATTTGCTAGCCTTCCGAGACTCAGAGGGCAATATTTTGAACCATTTAGAACTTCTAAACAATATAAAATTGTAAGACTAAGCTAAATCTTTTAACCTTTGGTTTATAGTGTATTTTAATCTGTGAAATGGGAAAGGCAAATTCCAAAATACCCAGGAAGTTTTTCACATTACTTTTGTAGACATTAAATCAATGTTTCTGAGTCTACATTTCCTGACAGTAGTACATATGTGAGTTTTAAATGTGTATTTTTTCAAGGCATGGGGGAACTTCCCTCATTACAGTTGACATTTTTAACTAGAACTTAACAAAACATGCATTAAAACGAAATGGATTGGGTTCAGTAGCTGAAAAGAATTTGTGGCCCAGTAATGAAAGCAAATGTGACTATCTTATGGAAAGCTAAATTATTGAATTCTGTCCAAAGCTGGGGAAGTGTTCATGTGTGCAACAGTGGCACTTGTTTTGGTTCATTTGTTTCCTGCCTATATGAGTTCTTATTAGGATGACTTTTTAGATTAAATTTTTAAATAGCTTAAGTCAGTGAAGCATTGCATAAACACAAATAAAAATGGGGTATTGGAGAATACAAATGAGCCTTCTCATCACTAGGCTAAGAGATTTGGTTTAGAGTCCCTGGATGCAATGCAGGGAAATCCTCTTCCAGACAAAGTAATAGATAGATTCATGCAATCGATAACACTGTCAGGCTACTTGGTTTCATTTGTTTTATTTACACAAGGTCCTGGCAGATAAGATGTTAAAATTATGGGTTATCTTCATATTCATACAAAAAGGACATCTGTTCAACTATGTTCGTATCAGCATTAATTGTAATAGCCAAAACCTGGAAGCAACCTAGATGTCCCTCAACTGAAGAACAGATAAAGAAAATGTATATATTTATAATATTGAGTACTACTTGGAGGAAAAAAGCAATGGAATCTTGAAATTAACAGGTAAACGAATGGAACTAGAAGAAACCATCCTGAGTGAGGCAATCCAGTCACATAAAGACAAACATGGTATGTACTCACTCATATATAGATTTTAGACATAGAGCAAAGGACTAACAGCATACAATCCATACCACCAGAGAAACTAGGAAACATGGAGAATCCTAAGAGAGACATACATGTTCCCCCAGAGAAGGAAAAAGGGACACGATCTCCTGAACAAATTGGGAACATGTGGGGAGGGGACAGGGAGTTAGGAGAATAAAAAGGGAAGAAAAGGAGGGAAGAGGAGGACATGAGGGAGCAGGAAGATTGAGTCATGGGAAGATTCGAGGGGAGCAAGAAAAGAGATACCATAATAGAGTGAGCCATTATAGATTTAAAGAGAAATCTGGCACTAAGGAAATGTCCCGAAATCTACAAGGATGACCCCAACTAAGAATCTAAACAATAGTGGAGAGGCTACTTTAAATGCCATTCCCCAATAATGAGATTGATGTCTACCTTATATACCATCCTGGAGCCTTCATCCTGTAGCTAATGGAAGCAGAAGCAGACATCCACAGGTAAACACTGAGCCAAACTCCTGGAATTCAGTTGCAGAGAGGGAGGAGTGATGAGCAAAGGGGTTAAGACCAGCCTGGAGAAACCCACAGAAACAGTTGACCTGAACAAGGGGGAGCACATAGACCCTAGACTGATAGCTGAGAAACCAGCATAGGACCAATCAAGACGCCCTGAATATGGGTGTCACTTAGGAGGCCTGCGAAACCTATGAGGCCTCTAGCACTGAATCACTGTTTATCCCTAGTATAGGAATGGACTTTGTAAGCCCATTCCACATCGAGGGATATACTCTCAGCCTAGAAACATGGGGTAGAGCCTAGAGATGGCTCTAAATGATATGACAGATTTTGAAGATCCCCTAAGGAAGGCCTCACCTTCCCTGGGGGAGGGGAGAAGAAACAGGATAGGATAGAGAGTTGGTGGTATGCAGGGGAGAAGAAACTGGGATTGACATGTAAAACAGGCTTGTTTCTAATTTACATTAAAAAAGGAAAAATGAGATGGGCTTTGGTGGCTCATGCCTTTAATCCCAGCATTTAGGAGGCAGAGGCAGGTGGATCTCTGTGAGTTCGAGACCAGACTGGTCTACAAAGTGAGTTCCAGGACAGCCTCCAAGACAATACAGAGAAACCCTGTCTCAAAAAACCAAAAAAAAAAAAAAAAAAGGAAAAATGATGGATAATCATTTATGCCTAAGGTGAGTGGGATATTAATTAATCCACAAATATGAATTAATTAATCTGAAGTGTTGTTAAAAGCAAACCTATTCAATGCTATCCTAGCATTTTACTTAATCCTGTTTCTGGATTACTTTATTATTTTGGTGTGGAAAATATGGATAAATATAATTTGGACAAATATTGAAATGCTGGAAATTAACTGAATATTCATGAACAATGGTCATTTCTGATAACTATCTTCTTGTCTTCAACTTGTCATGTAACTTTTCAACTAACAGTCATCTACTTAACTAGTACTGGATGACAAACAACAGATTAATTAAACAAAAACTTTTGATTTAATCTCTTCTGGGAATATTAAAAAATGTAAAGTGAAAGTGAAGAGCAGTGATTTCACTTTTTAACTCTTGTTTTTAAATTTACATTTTTATTGCCAAATTCATAAAATTTACCACCTCAAAGCATAAAATCAGTGTCTTGTATGTTCACACAGCTATGTAAATAGCATTAATTACCAATTGCATAGTTCCATCATCCTGAAAATAAGTTCTACTCATTGTTGTTACAGTTGTTTCAGTAAAGGCAAATGTTTATTTTTTTAAGTCTGTATAAACCTTTATTTGAGGAAAAGGTTTAGATAAAAGAGTTTTTAACTAATTTTATTCATATATGTGTTTTATTCACATACACATATATATTTTATATACAATAATGGACTTCATTATTACATCTACATACACATACATAATTTATTCAATAATATTCATCCTAATTACCAATAATGTCACCCTCCTAAAGTACCTTTATGAGAGCAAGAAATGTGTTTTCCAAGATTGCAGGGAACATGAGTTTATTAAGGTAGACATAGCCTAAGGATAGTAGGATGAGGCTTAGAAGAACATGAAAGGTACACGATATCCAAGCATAAGAATTTATAACTTGGGCATGACACAGTCTTAGAAATCACATGTATAAGTGAAAAGAACTAGTCAGAGTGGCATATTTGAAAAAAAATCTTATTTTACTACAACAGAGAATCTTAAATCTATTTACAGGGAAGTGAGGTGTTATCCTCCTATAACTTTGAAATCACTCATATCAGAACCACTAGACATAAGCTCCTCTGTAAAAAGAAAAAAAAAACAGTTTGTTCAAAACACTTTCAAGAGGCCAGTATTTTCACAAGAGCAAAAACCTTTGTTTTCCAATAAAGCAGGGAACATAGGCTTAGTGTTGGAGCATAGCACAAGGACATTAGGGTTAGGGTAGGGCTCATGTTAGAGGAACATGAAAGAAATAGGAGATCCGGGTGTAAGAATATGTTACTTTAGCAGTAGAGAAGAAAACAGTTGACTTCCCTCTAAACAAGATTCAGTATTCTATGTAGTAGAAGTACTAACCTTTACAAATATCTTATTGTGATTGTTGTTTTCATTTGTGCATATGTTTTCTAAGGATGTCCTTCTGTGTTCTTGTAGAAGTATTGCCATTTTGAATGTATATTTAACAAACCTGCTTTACGTAGGAATGCCTACCCACCTGTTCTGATGCAAGCAACTTTTAGAGTTGTAAGAAGAAAAACAGTCCATTTCCCTATAAATGGATTTCAATTGAATATCCTTCTTTCCACTTAGCCTCCTTTCTTTTACCATGTCTTTTCCTCACATATGGGTGACCCAATGAGTTTTCATTGGGGTTTTTACAGGAATATAATGTGTGTCTTACGAGTGACTACGGCATTGAGAAAGTGTTCCTTTCCCATCAACAATTACCTTTGTATAAATTTTCAAGCCTCATGATCATTACCTTTAAAGAAGATATAGTTTATTAAATGAAAATCTGAGTGCTGGATGTTGACTAGAGGTATCTCAGCATAATTCAAGCTATTGCCATTCCTCTTTTTAGTTGTCACCGGAATTAGCCGGTAAGAGCCTACTACAGAGGCAGTCTGATATCTTCGTTGCAAAACACACTGAAACCAAGTTTCAATTTTGAAGGAAGTGTCCTCCTGGATGAATAGACCTTATGGCATCAGAAGGTCCTGTGATTGCTGCTGGGAGAGAATTGTTATCCATGCTCTTCCTCAGCTTTTGGAACTTGTGTGTAGCAATACTAAGTATCTGTGAATAATGAGCCCATGAGCAAAAGAGTGAAAAGTCTATCAGCTATTTTAAAATAGCAAACATTTTTATTATCTGGCGTTCATGGAAATTAATAATATCTCAAATGAAATTCCAAGGATGATACTTGCTGCCTCTCTCACTATACTAAAGGTACTGTGGCACATGGATCAACAGTACACATGAACAACCCTAAGTAGATTCATGACCAAAACTTCATTTTCATATTTGTTTGTCACAAATGTGACAAATATTGGTCAAAATATATTTATATTTTAATTAAATAAAAAGATAGAGGCCTCTCTGTCAAAAGGAATCAGAAATCCAGAAGTATGGGCTAAAACATTGGCATTTGGTGATCTAGTTATTTATCCATTACAATGTAAAAGCTGAGATCTAGAGAAGTGACTTGCAAGGATTTATAGTATGCACCACCCAATTCAGCAAACATAATTGGTACATGCTTGGGAAACAGTGAAATCTCAGGAAGAGAGCAAGGAAGAAATTTCCCAGGCATGAGAAGGCTGCTGCCTATGCAGAAACAATGTACAGATGTGTAATAACGGCTCTGTCCCACCAGCTGACACAGAACCTACCAATCCAGCTGTCTGTAATTTAGCCTTACATCAATCAGATTTGTAAGAAACACAGGAAAACTGTAGTGAGGAAAATTTCATATCACCTCAAGCACATGGCAGGTATTTGTGAGAGACGTTGGTGGTACCCTGCTGTTTAAAATAAAATCTTGATTATTAATATAATACTGTTATCAGAGACACTGAGGAAACCTTGACCTTTCCCTCTGTGGCCCTCAATAAATTATTTGTAGTATAAAATCAAGGAACATGGTTCCAGCTAATACTGAAATAGAGCCAGTGCCATGTAGTGAAACCAAGCAGCATAGTCCTCACCAGCAAACCTCAGCTAAAAGCAGCCAGGAGGAGAAGGCATGCAGTCAATTGTAGCATCAGAGAAGCCTGGAAAACTGTGTTTGTCACTTGTTTCACACACACACACACACACACACACACACACACCTTGGGGACACATCAAGGAGAAGAGAGAGGGAAGAGAAGTGAATAAAAGCTGGCCCCAGGGAACACCCTTCTTCCTTTCGGGAATTTTTTTCTAAGCATGGATTCAAGGTTCAATCTTTTCTCACAGTAATGGGTCACTCCTTAATCCCATATATCTCAGCTTTTCAGAGACTACATATGGGAAACAGCAAAGGTAATTATTTATTCTGCTTAAATGTAGATGTTTTAGTGACCATTTTCACCACTGAATAAATAAAAGTAGACATTTTCTATTTAGAAGGTTTTCAATAACAGGCAAAGTCAAAGAATGTTCACATCACTACATTCATGGCTTAGAGAAAAGAGTAAACTAAGTGACAAAAACTCCCTTTACATCTGTTCACGGCCACAGGATTAGTTAAGGAGAGGCTTGCATCATTTACAATGAAGGTAAGATGCTCTACAGCTCAATTATTAATTTGTCAAAGCATTAAATAACATAGGTCTCACCTCCCCTTAAGAAAGCCTGACTCTTGGTGTTCAACCACAGCATACAGGCTTAACAAGTCCCTGGCGTTTCATTTCAACCAAGCAGAACAGTGTTTTTCATGAGCAACAACTGTGCTTGAATGAACTTTAATTTACTGATCTGGGTCTGTGTTCTTTTCCTCTCCTGTCTTTAAAAAATGTACATAAATAAAAGCAGGATGTTAGCTTAAAGGTGGAGGGGATGGACAGAGTAAGAGGAAAGAGTTCAGATTCAACCGCCTGAAGTTACATATTTGCTGGTAGGTATACCTCAGTTTTACAATTCAGCAGGAAAAATCTGTTTCTGTAGTGATGTATAAAGAATTTGAGGCCACATGTTTTAATTCATAGCAGCAAGAGGCAAACAATAAGAGTGTTGAATGAAGTAGTGGAGTCCTTTGTGGGAAGAGATACTCTTATTCTTGAAGCAGCACGAAGAATTTTCAAATCATTGTGGGAAATATTGCTGCAGGAGAAGAGTTTTAGAGTCTTGTGCTGCTTCTTTCCTAGTTATCCTGTAAAGAAGAGGTGGATGGGGGCCATTACCAGGCTAGGGAGAAACCTGATGCCAGGGAAATACCTAGGAGTTCATAAGGATGACTCCAGCTAAGACTCCTAGCAATAGTGTAGAGGGTGCCTAAACTGACCTTCCCCTGTAATCAGACTGTTGATAACCCTAGTTCTCATCATAGGGACTACATCCAGTAACTAATGGAAGTATATGCAAAGACACAGCCATGCATCTGGCTGAGCTAGAGGAGTCTGTTCAAAGAGAGGAAGAAGGGATTATATGAGTGGCAGGGAGTAAGAGGATGAAGATCATGACACAGAAACCCACAGAGACAGTTTACCTAAACTTATGGGAGCTCATGGACTCTGTAGACTCTAGACAACAGCTGGGGAACCCTCATGGGATCAAACCAGACCCTCTGCATGTGTGCAACATTCTTGTAGCCTAGAGTGATTGTGAGACCTACAGCAGTGGGGTCAGGATCTATCCCTAGTTCATCAGCTGGCTTTTTGAAGCCCATTCCATATGGTGTCATTTCTTGGTTAGACTTGATGTGGGGGTGAAGGATGGGAGAGTGGAGGAGTGAGAAGGTATTGGTCCTGCCTCAGCTAAATCTACCAGGCTTTGCTGACTCCCCATGGGAGGTCTTATCCTTTCTAAGGAGTAGATGAAGGTGGGCTTTGGGGAGGTGGGGGTGAAGGGGGAAGAGGAGAAGGAG
Organism: Mesocricetus auratus; assembly: GCF_017639785.1. Classification (NCBI taxonomy): domain Eukaryota; kingdom Metazoa; phylum Chordata; class Mammalia; order Rodentia; family Cricetidae; genus Mesocricetus; species Mesocricetus auratus. Next base: position 83,368,020 of record NW_024429184.1, on the reverse strand, counting down.
GGGGAAGTAGCTGGTATGTGAAATAAGTAAAAGACTAAAATATAACAAATTGATTAAAAAATAGAATGAACCATGAACCCCAAATCCCTGTTAAATTTGAAAAACCTATTATTTAGAAACACTTCTGGGCCCTGGTGGTGCACACTTTTAATCCCAGCACTTGACAGGCAGACACAGGCAGATCTGTGTGTTCAAGGCCAGCCTATCTAGAGAATGAGATCCAGGCTAACCAGGACTGTTTCACAGAGAAACATTGTCTTGAAAAACCAAAAATAATAAATAAATAGGAAAAGAAATAGCATTTTTGAAGATAAGTTCTTAATAGTGATTCTGTTCAAATGAAGCCTTAGCATGGCCCTAATACAATCTGAGCATCTAACTGATGCTTTCATAAGAAAATAACTTAAAGACATTGACAGACTATTGGCTATTATTTTCTTCAAAGGTATAGTCAGTGGGAAATAGTTCTTGCTTCAGTCAACAATACAATTTCCCATGCTTAGGCAAGAAATTGATTAAACTCAGTATGATGCACACAAAAACAAACAAACAAACACACACACACACACACACACACCATGAAAGTTTTACGAGGCTACAATTACCTTGATACCCAAGCCACACAAAGACATAACTAAGAAAGAGAACTATAGACCAATTTCCTTCATGAACATCGATGCAAAAATACTCAATAAAATACTAGCAAACCGGATTCAAGAACACATCAGAAAAATCATCCACCATGATCGAGTAGGCTTCATCCCAGGAATGCAGGGATGGTTCAATATTAGAAAAATCTATCAATGTAATCCACCATATAAACAAACTGCGAAAGAAAAACCACATGATCATCTCCCTAGATGCTGCAAAAGCCTTTGACAAAATCCAGCATCGCTTCATGATAAAGGTCCTAGAGAGATCAGGGATAACAGGAACATATCTGAATATAATAAAAGCAATACACAGTAAACATGCCTTTTGTCTTTCACTGCTTGTTTCTGTTTAATCACTTTCTGTATTCAGAACCTTGACTACTTCGTTGCAAGAAAAAGGCTGTGTGTTCTTATAGATTACAACATCACAAAAGCTCTACCTACATTTAAATAACCAGTCCTCTAAAGGCCATTTTCCTGAATGGAACTACCAAACAAGCTAAGAAAATTCTATTCAAACTCTCTCTCTCTCTCTCTCTCTCTCTCTCTCTCTCTCTCTCTCTCTCTCTCTCTCTCTCTCACACACACACACACACACAGATATACATTCTTGAAGTTTTATTGAAAGAACCTAAGAGCCTTTAGTGAGACAACAGTTGAAGAGAAGAGTGAGTGAGCCCTATTCTTGAGACTGGGTATTCACGTGGACTATGTAACTTCTCCAAGTCTTTATCAACCAACGCTTTTACAAAAGATAGCAGCGCACATCTGTTATGTTGAGGAAATTCTGAGTATATTAGACAATCTAGAGAAATGAAATACATTTGATGGATTTGTCTTGCAAGAAAGAGAGTAGGATATTTGTCATTTGTATTAGAAAGGATAACAGCAATGCATGTTTGACTGCTTAAGAGATCCACCTTACTCTACATGAGGTAGTCTTGTCTCATATTGTATGTCTTTATGCAACAGTGTGCATGTGGTGAGATTATTTAAACCTTAATTTTATGACTTTTTTATCCATTAGTCAATGAGCATCTATATGCAGAGAAAACTATCCACGATTATGAAAACAAAATTCCTCTTTAATAATGATGGATTAGGTGGAAGTCTTAAACCAGTAGGTTAGCCCTCCTCACTTACGCATCACAAGCACTGTCAAACTGCAAGTAACTGGAGAAGACTCCTTCCTTCAGTGGAGCCTTTTCTCTCTGCTGGAATTGACCTATGTTCTTATCATCTTTTCTCATGTTTTTCTCACCTCTTGCTTCTTGGAGTGCCATTTTTCACACACCTTTCACATTTCTCATCCCCCTACTTTTGTTCTGCACACTTAGGCTAGAACATTATTCTGTTGCAATCTCTTTCAAATATTTCTCTTTTGCATAACCAAAGGTCCTGCTGAAAAAGGATGGGTGTTCCATAACCTTTGTTTGATGCTATGGGAATGAATAATTTCTTCTTTATCTAAAGATATTTGTTTCAAGTCTACTTAGTACTTCAAATGGCTAAATAAAATTTGTAGTATGATAGGACAGAATCTTAAATTCTAGATAAAAACCAAATATACTTTTAAATATATAGGTAAAATTAAAAGTAAATAGCAGAATATAATGCTATATTTATGAACCTAAGGAAAATATTGAAGTACATTTTTATTGGATATATATATATATGTATGTATTAGCTGGAAATTAATGGCAATGGTTACAGGAAGTTATATTGCTGACAAGAAAGGCTGATTCTACATAATTTTTTGGTTTTTAAAAAAGGTCTTCAGTTTCAAAAAAGAAACTACTGAAAACAATATGAGTGTTAACTTAGGATAGAGATATTCTACTATTTATATTATAATATTATATGATTAGTATATAATACTACTTGCCTTATTGTCCTTATACTTCTTGTATTTTTTCAATTTCAGTAAGAAAAAATTTCATCCACAATGAATAGGAAGTTTCCTCTACTTCAATGACATGATGCAAAGAAAATAATTGTTTTGGTTCCTTTCAATATTCAGTGAAACTCTCAGCCTGGCATCTTATTAACTTTATGTTTATTGTTTATCACAGTTTAGGTAGTAAGCAACATGTACTCAGGCTGGTCAATGTGTCCTCAGTGTCATATCAATAGCCTCTACAGTGAAGTCTCTTGAATGCATGAGTAGTTACACTGACCACCCTGTGCATCTGTGAGCATGTTAAATATGTAATTATATTATTCTAGTATCTGAAAGAAAATTGATCTTTTGTTAAATGTGTTCCACTGATTCTAAATGAATTAGTAATACATCGTAAGAATTGTATACATATTTATTGAGCAAAATGAACTGTTATTTTTTTCTATGTAGTAGGATAGGGAGATATCTACACTCTGGGGAAAAACAAATAGCCCTGAGAAGCAGCCAGTCCTATGGCAATAATAGCTATGTCTGCCACTTATATAACAAATTCCAGAATCTAGCTATTACCATTTATCAAGAATAATCTAAGAGGTGGGAACCACACTCAATTCATTACATAGAGAAACTTTATTTATTGATTGATTGATTGATTTAAATTCTTACATAAGTTGATACCCTAGTTTTTTACACATGCATAAAACACAGATTTTTTTCCAAATTTAAAGCTTTACAGATAGTCACAGAAAGAGTATTAACTTATGGTCTGTTCTACATCTGAGTTCTAGTTTTAGCCATTGTACAACTGCAACATTTGATTATCTTTTTCTACGTGACCCTGAACACTGGGAACAATCTGGTGATGGCTTATTATATTAGCTTTACAGGATTCTAACAACCAAATTTATAGAGCTAAATACTTTCAGGGTCAGAGGGTATCTTTATCAATCAGTATTTTCCTGTTGTGATACATAACCAGATATTGACTGAAAATTCATCCCAGACTATCTCCTCTGGCCTAGGAAGAGAACAGTTCCTGTGTGTCTAAGATAGGCACATCATTGTTGGCCTGTACCCTCTACTGTGGAGTAAGTGAAGTAGTGATGCTGTTAAGAACTTTATGTCCCCATCACCCCTGCTGGTTTCTTTCCACAATTATGCTCCAAAGTCTAATGTTGCTAGAGATAGCCGAGGCAGGAAAAATACAGCAAAAAATTTCAAAGAAATGGAATATAGTTCCCTACATCAGTAACAGGATTCATATAAAATATATATTTGGGTAACTACAATTGTTATGACAGAAATCTGCTGACCAGTTCCTTCGCCATCACACCCTCTGTGTTTCAGAAAGGCTCTGTCATTAATACCTTAATCATTACATCAAGAAAAGTAAAATAAAATGAAAGAAGGGGGATGAGGCAGGAAAGAGTAGTGAAGCAATGGGGAGAAGTGTGGAAGGGAAGGAAAAGCAAGGTCTCAATGAAATCTTGCCCAATATGGAAAGATGCTGGGGAAATGGAAGATCAGTTTCTCCAAATAGAAATTGCATTCTAAAACATCCGTTTGTTCTTTAATTTTGTTTTTTTTTTAAGTGTTGAACTGGAAAGCTTCAGAAAAACAGCCACGAGAGTAACTATTTAAATGCCAACTCCTTTTATGGGCATTAGTCCCAGATAGGCCATCAAAATTACATGTCAGAGGTCTCATTGTCATCAAGGCATTCATGTTCCTGCTTTTCTGGAGTTAAGACGCACAATCTTTTTTCTGTTAAAATACCTTACTTTGGTCCTTGTGGTTACTGATTTTCGAGTTTATGCTCTTTCATTTCTCATTCTGTATTGTTTACCTCTAGCAAAAGACAGAAACTCACATCTGCAATTGAGCTCACAGTGCAGATTCACTTACAAGTATGGGAAGAAGAAACAGATGTAGAGCAAGAGGAGCAAGAGAGAAAGAGAGAGAGAGACAGAGAGAGAGACAGAGAGAGAGAGAGAGAGACAGAGAGAGAGAGAGAGCCCTGAAGGCAGAACAAAATATCCAATATTAGCCACCATTCCTGCCTTGCCCCTGTACCATCTGGGAGAGAGGAGAGGATAGACCCTTGAACCCATACTCAGCAGAAGAGGGAGAGACCCCATCTATAACCACTGAAAGAAGAGATGAGAAGATGACAGTATAAGAACACATACAATGGCAGAAAGACTTATATGGCACCACCAGAGTCGAGGGACTCTACACCACTGAGACCTGGACATTCAAACACAGATGGAACAGAAGAGAATGACATTAATAACAACTTCATGAAAATGATAGAGGACATCAAAGAGGATATGAGAAAATCCCTTAAAGAAATGAAAGAAAAAACAAACCAAAACTAGAAGAAATCAACAAATCTCTTAAAGATTGTCAAACAAACAAAAAAAGAAAAAAGGAAAAATCAAACAAATGGAGGAAACAATTCAGACAGTTCAAGACCTGAAAAATGAAATACAGACAATTAAGAAAACACAAACGGATGGAATGCTGGAAATAGAAAAGCTGGGTAAATGATCACGTACTACAGATGCAAGCATAATAAAAAGAACACAAGAGATTGAAGAGAGAATCTCAAGCAAATCTAGAGAATAATCAGGTCATACTTTGAAAACCTGTACTCAGCAAAATTAGGAAATTTCAACAAAATGGACAATTTCCTGGATAGATATCACTTACCAAATTTAAATCAAGAACTGAGAAGCAATTTAAATAGAACTTTAATCCCTAATGAAACAGAAGCAGTCATCAAATGTTTCCCAAACAACAAACAAACAAACAAAAAAGCCCAGGGCTAGATGGTTTCGGTGCAGAATTCTACAAGAAATTCAAAGAAGAGCTAATACCAGTACTCCTTAAAGTGTTCCACACAATAGAAGCAGAAGGGTCATTGCCAAATTCCTTTTACAAGGCTACAATTACTTTCATACCCAAGCCACACAAAGACACAAGTAAGAAAGAGAACTACAGACAAACATCCCTCATGAACTTTAATGCAAAAATACTTAACAAAATGCTGGGAAATCGAATCTAAGAACATATCAGAAAAATCATCCACTATAATCAAGTAGGCTTCATACCAGGGATGCAGGGATGATTCTACATATGAAAATCTGTCAGTGTAATCCACCATATAAACAAACTGCAAAGGAAAAACCACATGATCATCTCACTAGATGCTAAAAAAGCCTTTGACAAAATCCAACACCCCTTCATGATAAATGTCTTAGAGAGATCAGGAATAACAGAAACATACCTGAACATGACAATATGCAGTAAACCAGCAGCCAACATCAAACTAAATGGAGAGAAACTGAACACAATTCCCCTAAAATCAGGAACAAGATAAGGCTGTCCCCTCTCTCCATACCTCTTCAATATTGTCCTTTAAGATCTAGCTAAAGCAATAAGACAACAAAGGGAGATCAAGGAGATACAATTTGTAAAGGAAGATGCCAAACTTTCACTACTTGCAGATGATATGATTGTTTACATAAATGACCCACAAAAGTCTACCACAGAACTCCTACAGCTGATAAACACCTTCAGCAAAGTGACAGGATACAATTTACCTAAAATAAATCAGTAGCCCCAATATATACAGATAATGAATGGGCTGAGAAAGAAATTGGAGAAACATCACCCTTTATAATAACCACAAACAACATAAAATATCTTCGGGTAATGCTACCCAAATAAGTTAAGGATCTGTATAGCAAGAACTTTGGGTATTCAAGAAAGAAATTAAAGAAGATACCCCAAAATTGAAAGATATCCCATGATCTTGGATAGGTAGAATCAACACTGAAAAACGGCAATCTTGCCAAAAGCTATCTACATATTCAATGCAATCCCCATCAAAATACTTTTACAACGCATCTCAGAACTTGAAAGATAAATAATCAACTTTATATGGAAAAACAAAAGATGCAGCATAAGCAAAGCAACCCTCTACACTAAAGGAACTTCCAGAGGCATCACCATCCCGGATTTCAAGCTTTATTATAGAGATATGGTCCTGAAAACAGCTTGCTATTGGCACACAAATAGGCAGGTAGACCAAAGAATTGAATTGAAGACCCTGATATTGACCCTCACACCTACAAACAACTGACTTTTGACAAAGAAGCTAAAATTATACAATGGAAAAAAGACTCTTCAACACATTGTGCTGGCATAAATGGATACTGGTGTTTAGAAGACTACAGATAGATCCATATCTAACACCATGCACAAAACTTAAGTCCAAATGAATTAAAGTTCTCAACATAAATCCAGTCATACTGAACCTCTTAGAAGTGAAAGTGGGAAGTACCCTTGAACAAATTGGTACAGGAGATTGCTTCCTGAACATAACACCATTAGCACAGACACTGTAATCAACAATTAATAAATGGGACCTCCTGAAACTAAGAAACTTCTGTAAGGCAAAGAACACTGTAAACAAGACAAAATGGCAGCCCACAGGATGAGAAAATATATTAATCAACCCCATATCTTACAGTGAGCTGATCTCCAAAATTTACAAAGAACTCAAGGAGCTAGTCTCTAAAATAATCCAATTAAGAAGTGAGTTACAGAACTAAATAGAGAATTCTCAATAGATGAGTCTAAAATGGCTGACACTTTAGAAAGTGCTCAACATCCTTTGCTATCAGGGAAATGAAACTCAAAACAACTCTGATATACCATCTCACTCCTATCAGAATGACTAAAATAAAAAACACCAGTGACAGTTTATGCTGGAGAGGATGTGGAGAAAGAGGGACAAACTTCCACTGTTGTTGGGTGTGCCGACTCTTACAGCCACTTTGGCATTCAGTATGGAGATTCCTCAGGAAAATAGGAATCAGTCTACCACAAGATCAGGCAATTCCATTCTTAAGCATATACCCAAAAATGTGAATTCATACAACAAGGACATCTGTTCCACTACCTTCATAGCAGTATTATTTGTATTATCCAGAACCTGGAAGGAACCTAGATGTACCTCAGCTGAAGAATGGATACATAAAATGTGGTACATTTACAAAATGGAGTACTGCCCAGCAGAAACAATGGAATCCTGAAATTTGCAGGCAAATGGATGGCACTAGAAGTAACCATCCTGAGTGAGGTAACCCAGTCACAAAAAGTCAAACATGGTATGTACTCACTCATATATGGATTACAGATATGGAGCAGGGGAGTGCCAGCCTACAATCTACACAGAGAGACTGGGAAACAGTGTGCACCCTTAGAGGGACATGCATGGTACCTAGGAGAAGGGGAATGGGACAGGATCTCATGAGCAGATTTGGAGCATGGGAAGACAGGAAATGGATCTGGGATAAAGAAAGAGGAAGAAGAATAGGGGAGTAGAGGACACGGGGGATCAGGAAGGTTGAGTTGAGGGAAGAATCCAGGAGAGCAGGATAAGAGATACCATAATAGAGTGACCCATTATAGGTTTGAGAAGATATCTGGCACTAGTGAGATTTCCTTAGATCTACAAGGATGACACCAACTGACAATGTAAGCAATACTGGAGAGGCTACTTTAAATGCCCTTCCCCGATAATGAGATTAATGCCTACCTTTTATGCCATTCTAGAGCCTTTATCCAGTGGCTTGTGGAAGAGAAGCAAACACCCATACTAATACTGAACTGAACTACTTGAACCAAGTTGCAGACTGGGAGGAATGATGAGCAAATGGATAAAGACCAGGCTGGTGAAACCCACAGAAACAGCTGACCTGTACAAGGGGGAGTCCATGGGCCCCAGACTGATAGCTGGGAGGCCAGCATGGGACTGATCCAGACCCCCTGAGTGTGGTTGTCATGAGGTGACCTCAGCAATATATGGAGCCTTAGGTAGCACATCAGTATTTATCCCTGAAGTACAAATGGACTTTGGGAAACCATTCAAGTAGAGGAATGCTGATCAGTCTGGACACATGGTGGAGGACCTATACCCTGCCTGGGATGATATGACAGACTTGGGGATTCCCCATGTAGTGCATCCCCCTCACTGGGGAGTATAGGAGGGATGGGATTGTGGGTTAGTGGGGTGAGGGAGGAGGGGATGGAGAGGAATTTGGGATTAACATTTGATGCAAGCTTTCTTCTAATTTAAATAAAAATAATTTAAAAAATAAAGAAGGAAATTAATGGGAGCAGAATAGAGGTGTTGCCAAAGTAGCCATTCAGCTAGTAATGATGGAAAAATGGGGCAGGGGTGTGTATTTGCCTTCAGGTTCCAGGTTTACTGAAAGGCTGTCTCTCTCCTCCACTTCTGCTCAAAGCCTGCCTGCAGAACTAGATTTGCTACCAAGAGTAAGATTAGTAAGACCACTGTGTTGAATAAAGATACAGCATTTAAGCAAAGCAGGTTTTTTAGCAGGAAAACTTTGACAGGTATATTTAAACTGCAAGTTAGATGTGTTAAAGGATATTACACACACACACACACAGACACACACACACACACACACACACACACACACACACACACACACACACACACGCACACACCAGTTGCAGAAATAACCAAAATGAAAAGGCTGACAAGTTGTGGCTAAAGGCAGTGAGCCAGGAACAACTATGGTCAGCCACTGCCAGGAATCAGAGTTGTAAATCTTCTCTAGCTTTGTCAAGATAACAGATTCCAGTACCTGGCATGTTCAGAATAGGTCACTACTGGGCTATGTGACTATAGACACAGAATAATGATTGCTAATTGCTAATAAAACAAATATGTTGGTCTTTATCACTTTTTGCATACAATTTTCAAAACCTTTGGAATTTTCTAAGTAAAGGCAGTGTCTTTATTATTCATGATAAACCACATTCCATCACACTCAAATTTATGATAATCAGTTCACTTGGGGTGGGATGTCTAGAAGGATAGAGTTGCTCATTAAAGAGGTGAGAGGCCAGAATTTTGGAAATTTGATCCCACCTAATGAATGACTCCACAAAAATGTAAGACAGAGGGGCAGGCCAAGCTCTATAGCCCTTTGGTTATTCCATTTCATTCCCTTCCTCTTTGTCTTTCTCCTGCCTCCCTTCTTCCCTCACTCCCTCTCCCTTTCCTTCCTCTCTCCTGTCTGCTTTACTCTTCTTTCTCTTTTTTTCCATGAAATACTTGGGTAAGGCTAATGTCTTTGATTATTATTGCATTGTCCCTATGATTATAATTTGCTGTTTTTTTCATTAAGAATCAGAATACAAATAACTTTGTTTTAATCCAGTTATTTCATAATTATATTAGCAATCCATGGGTTTAAATTGCTTATTAAAACATGCCCTTCAATTTTTCAGCAAATATTTAAACAACTAGATTTGATGAACTTCCTGGTTTGCAAGCAACAATATGTCATGGTAAACTGGTACAACCCATCTCGATGGAAACACAAACTCTTGGGCTTGGTACACTTTTAGACCTCAGCTGTGTCTACCTTCTCTGGATATTCATATGTATCTGTTCAATTTTTATATCATAATGGTAAATACAAGGAAATATTTCCTTGGATTCTATAAGAAAGTTTAGCAAACTATTGAGAATTAAGAGAGAGTCATAGAAACCCTGAATTTGTAGTAATCAGCTTGCATTTCTTCCTAATATCCAAAGCAAGATGCAAGTCTGTTGGACATAGCTCTTAACCTGTGGTATCCTTGCTAATTCTGAAGAACTAGTGTGAGAATTGAATGGAACTGTTGAATACCTAAAGAACTGGAACACTGTTTGGTGTGTGGGGAAACATACACTCATTTGATTTCACAAGTTTTATGAGAAGGAGAAGTAGGTACTTTTATGTATTTTTACAAATGAACACATGCAGAATATAGAAATTACACTGATATTAATTAAAAATACATAAAATTAAAAGTTACTTTTGATTACAAAATTATTCAAAGCTCATTACATAGGTCATTCATGAAGGTACTAAAGGGCTAGAACATTTTGATCCTTTTGCATTTGACCTGATGACTGTTCATATTGTACACAGTTTTAATTCATTAGAGTTAAACACCTTTCTTTTTATTTAGAAAAGAAGGGATAAATGTTGTAGGATATTTGTATACTTTGTGAGGATATATTATTGTGATTGGTTTTATGAAAAGTTGATTGTGCAATAGCTAGGCAGGAAGTATAGTGGGACTTCTTTGCAAATGGGGGAAATGGAGGAGAAGATGAAGATGCACAGGAGAAACCAGGAGATACAGGGAGGAAACAGGAACTGCAAGACAGATGATAGGTAACGTCATGTGATATAATATGGATTTATTTAAATGGGTTAATTTAAGTTATAAGAGATAGTGGGAGTATAACCTAAGGGAGAGCTTTCATGATTAATAAGAATTATTTGGGTTAATACTTGGGAGCTGGTTGATTACATATTTTTGTATATATACATACACATATGCACCAAACAGAGTATGCTGAATGGTCTGGAGACATTGATCTCTTTATGAAGACGTTATCCTGAAAATACAACCTCCTCTTTAGCATTGAAATCTATTTTAGATAAAAAACAATAATTAAAGAAAGTTAGATAATTAGTCATTTCTAGTTCCTGATTTCTTTTTACCATCTTTTTGTCAAAGAAAAATAGTTGGAGGGAAGTGTTCCATAAAGAACATTATTAAAATTCAGATTTTTCAAATTTAAAAAGAATTGGTTTTTATAGCAGCACTATTTTTAATAGCCAGAACCTGAAAGCAACTAGATGCCCCTCAACTGAATAGTGCATACAGAAAATGTGGTACATTTACACAATGAAGTACTATTCAGCAGAAAAAACAATGGAATCTTGTAATTTGCAGGTAAATGGACAGCACTAGAAGAAACCATCCTGGGCAAGGTAACCAAGTCACAAAAACACAAACATGATATGTACGCACTCATATATGGATTTTAGACATGGATCAGGGAAGTGCCAGCCTACAATCCCACTGCCAGAAACTGTAGGAAACAGGAAGGACTCTAAGAGAGATATTCATGGTACTCCAGAGAAGGTAGAATGATAAAAGAACTCCTGAGCAGATTGTGAGCAGGGGGACGGGAGAGGGAGCCCGGAAAAAGAAAAGGGAAGAAAAGGAGGGTAGAGGAGGACATGGAGGAGAAGGAAGGTTGAGTTGAGGGAAGAATAGAGGAGAACAGGATGAGACATACCATAATTGAGGTAGTCATTTTAGGTTTGAGGGGAGATCTGGCCCTAGTGAGATTTTTCAGAGATCTACAAGGATGACACCAACTGGCAAACTAAGCAATAGCGAAGAGACTACATTAAATGTACCTCCATGATAATGAGATTAATGCCTACCTCATATGCCACTCTAGAGCCTTCATCTAGTGGCTGATGGAAGCAGAGGCAGACACCCACAGCTAAACACTGAACTGAACTCCTGGAACCCATGACGGAGAGGGAGGACTGATGAGCAAAGGGTTCAAGACTGGCCTGGTAAAACCAGAGAAACAGCTGAGCTCAACAAGGGGGAGATCTTGGACCCCAGACTTATGGCTGAGAGGCCAGCATGGGACTGAGTGAAGAGGCCTAGGCGATCTATGGGACTTGGAGTAGTAGATCAGTATATATCCCTGGCACACAAATGGACTTTGCATGCCCTCCACAATGAGGGATGCTCTTTCAACCTGGATACTTGGGGGAAGCCCTAGGCCCTGCCCTTATTGAAATGACAGAATCTGGATATTCCCCAAGGAGGGCCTTACCCTCCCTAGGGAATGGAGTGGGGATTGGTCAGGGGCTTGAGGAAGGGAGGTAGAGGGAGCCAGGACTGACATGTGAAATAAACTTGTTTCTAATCTAAATATATAATAAAAAAGAATTTGAAAGAAAATGGACAAGGAATGATTTCTGAATGGCTTATTTCCACCCAATATGTGAGTTTGAAATCTGAGAGAAAGGTGCTTGAGCTGCAGTGGTCTTTGCACAGAGGCAATTTGGGTCTAGCAAAGAATTAGCACACAAAGAAGAGAAACAAGGTCAAGGGCTCATTAATTATGTTCATATCAGAATCAAACATGAGTCAGGATGAGATACTGTTTACAAATACACAAGAAAAATGCCCACTGGCTACATTACTATGAAGGAGATGGGATGAAGACATAATTTTTATGATGTAGAAAAATGTAGCAAACTCGATTATATGTAAAAAGGAATCATTTTCTTAAATGTGCTTCCATTTTAATTCATACATCAATTTTATGGCATGCTACAGAGAGCATAGAGCCATTTTTGTTTGCTCGTGTGTGTGTGTGTGTGTGTGTGTGTGTGTGTGTGTGTATCTGTATTTCTTGAAGGAAAATGGAGGGTTTTTTTTAGCCACTTGGTGTACAGCAGAGTGCTGCATTGAGCCAGGGTTGTTCATTTTTTAATAGCAGTGAGAACAAATTACTTTGCATCAAAGGACTGTTGTGAAGCAGCAGAAGGTAATACATGTGGAGGTTTTTGAGTTTCTTGGACAGAGGAGTTATCTGAATCAAAACCTGTGAAAAGAATAATAGCTATAATGTTTCTGACAGTGAGATAGTATTATATTATAAAGGAGTTTCTAAAGGGAAGAGTTCTCTAGACATTATTTGTCAAACCTAGAGACAAATAAAGGTTTTAGTACCCCATGGAAACAATAATAAATTCAGTAGGAAGAGAAAAGAAACCCTTATTAATTTCCTTGGATTCCCATAAAAGGAATAACAAGCAGGATGTCAAGAGATTCTCAATAGAGATGAACCATACTCCTCAGGAAAGAACTGAATTCCTTGTGTAACTTCAGACAGGGCAAATAACTTGTTCAAACTATGCTGGGGTGTAAGATTTTGTTCTTTCTTAGGAACCAGAGAAGAAAGATTTAAAAATTGTCCAAGGTCAAAAGAGAAATAGGAACCCATAATTTTGGTTTTAGACTGATGGCTCCTAGGGTTCAGGAAAGTCATTTCTGCTCTTTCAGATGACAAAGTTTGGTTCCCTGCACTCACATCAGGAAGTCTTCAAGAGCCTATAAGCCCAGTTCCATGGAATATGACATTATCTCTGGCCTCCTTGAGCACATACAAGCCGACCCATGTGTGTATACATAAACTAGTATAAGTAAAGTTGTAAAATGAGAGTAGTTCAGGAGACTAGTATAAAAATAAATTAATATAAATTAATATGATAATATATGCAGACAGATGAAATAAGATTTCCAATTCTCTAAAGTAAATTATGCCATTAAACAAAGCCAGTTCCTCATTATCATTTAATCTGTGATAGCTCTTGCCATTACAATTCAAAACGAACCTACGGTTTTCATAGAAACATCAAAGTCATTCAGTTTTTAAGGTTTGCTTTATGCTTCTATAAGTGATTTTCATATATACATGCTAATTTGGGGATTTAAATTATGTTATTCTCACTTCACCATGTAATGCACAGTGCCTATGAATATTAATATTTTTCTAATACTTTTAAAACAGTCATTAATATGATAATACCTTGGTAATGAATTTACAAATATTCCCTACAAATACTACACGTGCTAATACAATGAAATTCTGTGAAAATAATATGCATAATTCATTAAGCTTTGTTACAGATGCTGCCAAAAATAGTGTTTGGCAAACAGTAACATGCTTGAAAAGTGCCTAACTCAGTATTGCTACTGAGACCCAGAGCAAACAGTGAACAATCTATGCTATTTGTGGTCTGGAAGATTCTCCAGCTCACTCTCTTCTCAGATTATTTCTGCAAGCTTCTGGCCATCATTAGTAAGGCAGACACTTAATGAGATGTTTATGCTGAATAAAGGGACTCTCTCAAAATACTGGATTCCCACACAGCATAATTTTATCTCCACAGATGATATGCATAGACAAGTGTTTACAAGACCTCGCCTTATCACAGTCCCACGGTGGCAAGTCACGTATGTGACTCCATTTAATTTTTTGTGTGTCAGAGAGGTTCATCTGAAAGTCAGGTAATATGCTAACATTAATGGATTCACTTCTCTTCAACTTGCTCATGCTCTGATATTATTAAGTGTCTCAAAATTTAGCTGTCTTTTGTATACTCTTCCCTAGTTATACTTTCTCTCACATATGAGGTCTGCATTCCTGATGCTGGTGCTGTATAGTCTGAGCATTGGTTCTCAGCCTTCCTAATGCTGTGACCCATTAATACAGTTCCTTGCATTGTGGTGACCCCCAAACATAAAATTATTTCCTTGCTACTTCAAAACTGTAATTTTGCTAATGTTATGAATCACAATGTAAATATCTGATATCTGATGACAAAGGGGTCACTAGCCACATATTGAGAACTGCTGAGTTAGAGGAAATAGGTGACTCTGTTCTCAGATGTCATGTGGGGCAATTATTGAGTTCTTTAGACTCACTTTAAAACAAGTGAATGTTGTTGCAGATGAAGCATGATTCATTTGATTTCCAAAACATCATAGGTTCATCCCTTCTCATAGGTTCTTTGGCATTGTGAAGCCTTTGAATTGTCTGCACCAATTTACAAAATGTGTATTAAGGTATGTAATGGGAAATGGGCTGAACTGAACTTATACAGATACTTAGATGTAAAATCAACTGGATAATTTATTATCACAAGCTCGGATTTAAACTGGTTTCTATGTAGCAAGTAACTCTACTTCTTATTTCTGGTTACCAGTCCTCATGCCAACTGGTGCTCATAGTGCCTCAAAGGGATGGATGAGAGAAGCTGGATGCAGTAGCCAGAGTGATTGCATCCTACTGATGAGCCCCAAACAGAACAACCTTCTCATATATATGCTTAAATACTAGCTACAAAAAAATTGGGAAAAAAATAAATTTTGGTCCTCACACCTAAAGTGCTTCTCATTATACTTTTATGTTTAATGATAGAATGGATACTAACTTCCAATTATTTAACATTTTATAATAATCCTCAAGGCAAACATTGTTCAGAGATGAAGAAAACGTCACAGTGCAGAAATGATTCCTGGAAGTGAAACTGAAATCCATCTCAGTTAAACTTTAGAAATGAAAAGGGCAACCGAGACCATTAAACTTAGCTGCAATGCAAGACATACAATCAATCAGATATTTTAGAAGTATAAACAACAGCAAAGAAGACTGGGCAGCCTCCAAAAACATGTAGCAATAACAGCACCAAAGAAAATAATCCTATTGATCATTAGCAGTAAGAGATAACAAAGAGAAGGGAGTGGAAAATCAAATCCAGAATTCAGAATTTCCAATCTTTGAGGATAACGGCTCAGAATACACTTAGTTGTAGTGTCTGCTAGGCGGCCAATGTCAAAATCATTAGAGCTTTATCCTGGGATCGGGGGCTGCCTTCAAATGTCAAGGAATGAGTATTTGTAATCCATTTGGAAGAGTTCAAGAGGGTCTTAAGGTTTGGGGCTGAGGATATCTCTAATGGGAGAATAATTGCCTATTATGATACAAGTACCTACCTGAGTGCAATCCACAGAGGTTGGGGACAGTGGGTGGAGAAACTGATCAGTACTGAAATGTCTTAAATCCAGGTTTAGTTATTAGTAAGCTTACTGAAAGCTATAAACAAGAAACTGAACTGGAGCTTTCAAGAAATAGATGCCAAAAATATCCCTACAGAGCCACAGAGAAAACATCCTTTTTCATTCTTTGGAGGACCTTTCTGTCTTTGGTTCCTCATTACAGCCCTGAAAGCCAATTTTCAATAAAATGCTCAGTGCAACACTTTAGAATCATCTATTCAAGTACACTTCAAATTGTTCATAATTTGTACTGAGGACATAATAATGAAGAAAAATGGACACAGTCCTTATTTTCATAGAACTCACACTATAGTGTGAAAAACAGAAATGAATTAAGACAACATCATCCTCATAGTTATATACTTACAGACAAATTTTTTCTCAATGTAACACATTTCTCTCACTCAAAAGATTTGTTAATGACCAGTACAAACTGAGAGTTTGGTGTAATTTATGTGAAAGAACGATGAAGAAGCTGATGCTGGAAAATGAATAGAATGCCTTACAAGATGTTATGCGGGCTTTTTTGGGACGTGTTACCTGCAGAAAGGTCTTGCATAGGAGGGTAAGCTTCCCGGGGAAAGAGAGAGCCAAGAGCTCCAGCAGTCTACCATCTTTATTATGATGCTATTACCAGGGGACTCACTTTCCAAAGAGGGATGATTGAGGACAATTTAAGAAGCACCTAAAATGCACTTGACCTCAATGAGTCTTTCATTTGGCCGATCAATACACTCAGACAATTTCCCAATTGAGATGACAAGATCAGCAAATTTCAAAGCATAAACTAATTTGCATTGAGTTGAAAAACAAGTCACCTAGCATACTTCTATTTCAAACCAAAGTGACATGTGACAAAATTGGTAAAATCTAGCATTAGTCCAAGTTACAGCTAAGTCTGGCACATTAAGCCATAGAGGGGCTTTCTTGTTTTGAAGGAATTGTCCAGAAATCATATTTTTAGAATAGGGAAATTCCTGGGTCCAGAATATGATTAACGTTTTCTCCTGAGCTGAGATTCCTTTAATTAGTAGGGCTGAGTATCAACAGAACAGCAAAGTACAATTCAAGAATACAGTTTGGCTGAGAGCCGAGGATGAGACACTGACTGTTCACTGATGCCTTTTTCTCTAGAAACTATCCATTTTGGAGACCTCTTGTAAAAGAACCAGTTTTGTGACTATTTATTCATGCATCCTCCCTATAAGCATTTTCTTTTTCTTTTTTCCTTTGTTCTGTCTTTATTCCTCAGCTCTGTGGCTATCATTTTAGTATGGTGAGTGTTTAATATAAACACAACTTAATAGTACTCCTAAACTTAATTCATTTATTTTTAAATCGCTTTATCAGAACAAAATTATTACTCATTCTCCACAAGTCAGACCTGTGTAGAATGGTGGGGCTTCCAATAGGTGCTAAGTATAGATGACATTAAATGGCTAGGAGGTGGCAGGAGAAAAGAGGTCTTGCTGTGAGAAGACTACAAACAACAGTGCAGCTTATGGACATATTGAAACTATTAAGGAGGGACAGCATTTTGAGGTCATGTCCCTAAATTCCAAAACTGTTTCTAAATTTCAGACACTTTCCCCACTGTTAGGTTTCTGACATATCGGCAAGAGGCTATCTCTAAGAATGATTGGAACATTGAATAACAGCAGGTCTTTAAAACTGAACGGGAGTGACTTGCAGTGTACACGGTGGTCAGCTGCAGATAATCAGGAGAGTCATGTGCCAGAGTGATTTTCTGCAATGTCATCATTCCTGTACAAGCCTCAGGTTCTTGGTACTTCTTTCTAGAGGTACTGTAAGAATTAATTAAGCATGGAGAATTTCATCTGTCCCCAGATATTAACACCCAAGTCTCTCCTTCATAAAAGTCTTTCCAGAAGTCAATAAATATCACCTTTATTTGTTTCAGTTAAGCATCTCTGCATTTGGCACTGTGTGTCATCATTTTGTATTTTTGGAAGTATGCTCCATCTTTCCATTAAGCATCATCTTAAGATTTCTATTGACTTCACTTGTCAGCCTAATTTACAAATGAAAAAATTGAGACTCATTAAAATAAAGCAGTTTGCCTCAGATTGTATAGGTACACACTAGAAATGCAATTTAGATATTTTGTTCATAATACTCCCTACTTAGGTTGTCCAAACTTTAAAACTCTGATTCCCCAAACTGATTGCCCTTCCATGTCTCAGTGCATAAACTGCTGGGAGGATTACCCCTGGGTTGTACAAACAGTAGCTATCTCACTTATGCTACAGTTCATAACATATCTGAGAGTACGGTTGTATATCTGTGCTGTTTTTCTTCTTTTCTAAGTTTCATGTGTTCCCTCTAACTTGTATTTCTTCCAGGATCTTCTTTCTCATCAATTTTAATCTTCATCTAGTCCAATTGTTTGATTACTGTGTTGAAATGGAATAAGGTTAGCAACTTTGAAATTTCTGTAGGGATAGCATGATGCTTTTCTTTGCTCAAAAGCACCCAAATTTAATTATAAAATAAAAATTCACACTGTAATGTATAGAACCCAATTGACAAACTCATAGTAATTATACTGGGAGAGGTGGCAGCATATAACCATTTTTTACACAAAGAACTATATAACAAATGAGAGGGTCATTGTTTAAGAACATATCTTAGGAAAAAATAAAAACATGATAACATGGCATCACGTCTGGGCTCAATTGTAGATTGATTGTTGGTCTCCTGTGAGATTCCTAAAAAACCTGATTAATTCAAATTTCTTCCTGCTTGTGACAAGACAGTTTAATTGTAAAGATAGGCACTGTCTTTTATTCAAGTAATCACTCCTATACCAATTTAAATATAATTGTTCCTAGATACAATTAAAAGATAATGGATTTAGAGACAGGAACATATTCTTAAACAGTCATTGGATATCCAAGGCTGGCTCTCATCACTTATGCAGGACAAGCATGCCCATTCCAAGTTAATGTCAAAATACCTGCATCTTCAGGAGCATAGTGTGATGGAATGACATTGAACCTGAGACAGTTGGTAGTTCAGGATAGCTCTCTCAAAAAAGGGCACTAACTATTGTATTAAAAGGAAAATAACAAGCAAACAAACAAAATACCCACAGTGATTCCCCTTTCTTTTTTCTTTGCAACTTCTGTACCTGCCAGTGTCATGTAAATATCCTGTAGTCCACTGTTCTCCCAAATGTCTGAAGCTTCATTTTGGAAAAAGGAGAGTAAAAAGCAAAGATATGTCATGGTTGCTTAGTCACATTGAACAGCTATACTTAACCTACAGATACATGGCTGTTTATCTAAATGACTTATTTGAAAAGTCAAATATGCAAATGAAATAAATTCATTAACAGGCAATTCTTTGAAGGCCCCCAGACTCTACTGAAATACAAACATATCTACCTGAATGTGAAGCATATAGATGCTGACAAACTTAAAGGAATATTTTGCTTATAGTAAAATTGGGTGGGAATCCTCTTGTGCATGACTATGTTGCATATTTTCCTGATAAAGGTCTCAATTGTATTGGGGTAATTTCATAACAAATTTCTAAGTGTGCTAAATATTTTATTAGTACAAGGCACAGAAATTTGAGGATTCTGCTCTTTGGAAAGAAATAACTCTCTAAGTTCACTCTAATTGAAATACTCTTATTTAGAGCAAAAGGAATGATGCGAACCCTTTCTATAGCTGATAAGATTTCAGACTTGGTGACAGAGACTGAATACAGGAAAGGTTAAAGGCAATTTTTCTCAGAAAGTTATATCAACACATTAACTGCCTTAGAAGACAGAGCTGCCAGTTTATGCTGAGCACCAAAGAATGCAAAAAAAAAGGAGAGATCCAGTGCCCCTACATGCATATGTACATGCACACTTCAGACTCTGCTGAAATTCAAGGAAAAACAGGGTGTATCTATCCCAGGACAATTTTTTTCTGGCCAAAGTGAGCCAGTGTGTGGGATGGTAGCATGGAGTTAGGAGGCACATCTCCAAACCTCGTCTCTAAGGCTAGCAAGAATGTTTGAATGCAAACCTGGTGACTATGGTGTCCATCTCCTCTGTCATCGACAACGTTGAATGACTTGCTTTTCCCCCTGTCCTTTTAGGCATAGGTAATGGTTTGGGGCTGATTGTTTGTTTTCCTTTATGAACAGATAAAACAACTACTACTCTCTGCAGTACAAAACAAGGAGTTCAAATGAACAATGGTTATCTTATTCATTAAAATAATACTGGTTACTTCTGTTCTTTATGCAAGTCAGGATGATCACACTGTGATGACTCTATGTTTAAGAAATTTGAGGTCCATGTAGAAGTACATTATCCTTTAATTGTAATCTACTTACAGACAGTAATGAGATCATACACATCAGCATAACAGTAAAGTTCCCCAGGTACCATATTTGTCTAGGGGGTTAGTTGACTACCCATTTCATTCCAGATCCTCTTGTTTGTAACTTATAATACAAGAATAACTAGAACAGATGATATCATTACCTCTGATGACCTCAGTGCTGGATAAGGAGATGGACATTAGCAAATGAAAATACAGAATAACCACAAACTTTGACCAGAACTAATAAATACAAAAAAATTGCATAATAGAGAATGTGGACTTCCTTTAAGATGATATACACCCCTACAAACATCTCACAAAATAAGAAAGATTGAAAATATGATCTTAATAATGGGGAAATGTGTGCAAAAATGTCCTTACAAAACAAGAACTTTGACATATAAAACAGTTTGTTACTTCTGAGTTACCGAGAAGGGGCCAGCACAGCAAGATAAGACTGAGACATACATGGTTAGTATTAGCTTGGAAAAGTATAAAATGGGTGCCAGATGCCTCAAGATATCTAGGTTTGGGCCACTAGTTTTGTTTTCTTTTGAAAGGGAAAGTAATTGAAAATGCTTAAGGGATAGGTGGTCAGATTTCCAATTTGGAAAAGAGAGAGCAAGAGCAAGCAATGGGTATTGCAGTATTTCAGGAAAATGATGCTTGACAGCTTGGAAATTAAAATACACAATGAAGTTATACTGGGGATGCATTCTCGGTAGAACAGGGGGTTTACTTGTGAAGTGCATGATGCAGGATGATAAAGAGAGCTGATATGCTCCAACCTCCATTTTCTCTTTTCAGCACTTCTTTACCATCGATAAATACAAAATGAAAACACTATGGACAAAGTTTAGGGTATTGATTAGGCATCTATGTGGACAAGTTAAATGGTACCTTGGATATTTCCAAGAATACTAGGAAAGGGGAGGTGGGAAGAGAAACTCTTTGGTTGCCAACAGTTTCTAGACATCTGATATCCTGATACTGATGGGACATTCTCTAGACTCTAGGGGTAAACATGTGGAAAGGGGCAATGACACAGAGTGAAATGTATTCAGAGCAAACACTTGGGAGCTCCTTGTACAGAAAAGACCTGATTAGGTGAGAGTCCATACAGAAGATGAGGTGAGAGACAGGAGGGTAGCAGTGAAGGAAGTTGTATAAGAACAAGCATGCTGCATGAAGAGGTGCTGGGGAATGAGGCAAGCTGTGGCCTGAAGACTGATATTATATTGGAGCACGTGTCATATCTGATGGTCCCAAGAGGAAGCACTTTGTTTAAACATGGAGTGCCAGCAAGTGAGTAGGAAATGAGGAAATGGAAACTGTGACGATTTCAAACTATCAAGACATTTGCAGTAAGTAGATTCAGACACGTTTGGCCATTTATTTACGTTATAATGAGTAATATCAAAGTGTTTTGTATACTGATGTTCAGTATAAAAAGACATTGGTGAAATATGAAAGGGATAATGGTGATTCAGATGTCATTGGAGAAGGCAGGAGCGTCTGGAGTTTGTGGATCCTAAGGAGAAGACTTACTTTCATAATAGCAGAAAACACATTTAGTTGTAACAGAAGTAAAGCAAAAACTATTAAAATGGGGTATAGAGACAATTCTGTCTTTCTTGAGTGAATGATTGGGTGCACCAATCAATCAATCTTACCATTCCATGCATTTTTGCCACCATCTAAGTAATGTAAATGAATTTCTCTCAAATTTTACCTTATGCAAAGGCAATCCCTGTCCAGTATTCTACCACTGAGCCTATGCATTACATCTATAATTCATAATGTTATAATATATAAGTCAATTATCACTTTGCATCCATCTCACCCAAGTTATGTTTTGAGTTTTTAGCTTGTCATTTCATGAGATGTCACACGTTGTTATACTTTCAGGACAGCTATTACTGCTCAGCTGGAGTACATTAGAAAAGTCTATTGATTAATTAGAGATAAATTTCCAAAACTGTGTCCTATAACACCATGATTAGTGCTACTTCTTGTTCTTATATTCTGTCTTTCTTAAGTCAGTGATGGGTAAATCTGGAATTTAGTCTCAATATCACAGATGTGATTGGCATAATTCTGACATTGTTAGCTGGCTTCTGATTCTCAAAACTACTCACAGTGATGTTTCCAGAAAAAACATCAGGAAGAAGACAGCTAGTGAAAACTGTCACCATGATTGAGATAGAAAGGATGACAGATATGAGGTGACATGGTCTCTAAGAGGTGACATGATGTCTAAGCTGGTCATACATTCAGATTCTACAGCTTCCTTATGACAAGATCCTCTTTCCTAAAATGGGACTTTTCCCCCTTTGTAAAACAGATTTGAAATCTAACTTTCCCAAAGATTTACTAAGCTTACAAGATCTTTTCACATCATGTTAGATCTTTTGTAATAACTGGACAGAAAAAAAAGATCATGATCTCCCTCCAAAAGCACACTGAGTGCTCTGGAGGTGGGGAAGGAGTCTTAGTGCTAAAGCTGATCGTGCATGTAGCCAGAAAGAACCCTCTTAGTTAATTAGTGTTTTATTTTTGTAACCATGACTTGGCACCAGACAATTATAGTAAAAAGAAGATGAGATTTGTGCTTTCTATTCCTTAAAATGTGTGTGTTATATTACCATCAAACAATAGCAAAATGCTTTTGTTTCAGAAAAATGGAGAAATGGCTTTGGACAATACAACATTAAAAAAAAACCACTTAAATTTTAATGGGAAAATGTACTCCTAGTACTGAAATATTTTCTACAATGTAATTTCCACAAATTTCATTATTAAAATTTTGAAACTCAAGCCAATTCTGAACTAACCTATGCAACAATAACAAAAAATGACATTATATTTTGCTTACACCATCTTTAAACATGCTTACAAAAGGAGAATTAATTTATACTTGGGTATTTATAGTATTTTCATTTATATATGGAATTTTATTGCATTAGGCAATGCCGTGATTATCTTAAATTTTGTTTAGGAGGATACACTTTGTGAATGGAGTGTCTTTGAGTAATTCTCTATTGATGAATCTTGTCTGTCTGATTTACTGTCTAGATATATACTAAGTTCCTTTCATTACAGAAGAAATGGCCTGGTACCCTTGAAGTAGAACCCCTTGCTTGACTGGAGGATTAAATGTCATTATTTTTCTACTACCTACTGTTTCTGAGATTCTAAAGAATGCTTATTTTGTTTTCTTGCCATAAACCTCTTTTTCTATGTATTAGACTCACACATTAGCATTGTATTTAATACTGAGATCCTGAATGACAATATGAGAAGCTTTAAAACAATCCAGAGTGAGGGGAAAGGAGAAAGAGAAAGAGAGAGAGTGTGCATGTCTATTTAAAGATCTTAAAATGAATATTAGAAGGAAGGAAAGTGAAACAAAAACTTCAGTGGATTACAGACAAATAAAATACAACATAAGAAGCAGGACAGGAAATTTTCCTTGAGTAACCTTGCTTGGACAATGACGGAAAACAAGCAAACCTGTGTAATCCCATTATGAACTGTTAGTTTAAGGCTTTAGACACAGAAAACTGTGTAATGAGATTAAACCACAGAAGATAGCAAGGCTGACAGTTGGCTGTTGGGAGGTGAAAACAAATAAATAAGTGAATGGACAATTTTAATTCATTACTTTCTCATTTGCCGTAAGAAAAAAAACAATTAAGAAGGAATATCTCCCAAACCTGCAAATATCAAGCCCTAGCCTCTCCCAACTGTACATTTTTAAGAAGAAGGCATCTTCTTTCCTTACCTTCATTGTAATGCTCCCGCTATTTTAATTGGAAAATGACATGATTTTAAAGTGAAAGACAAATTCTACAGGTTTTCCTTTATACTCTTAATTCCCTTCCTTGCTATAGAAAAATAGTATAATAATAGCACATATGCTCCTGATAAATATTTTATAAACATGTACCTATTCTATTTATCCCAGCTGTTGAATATGTATTTTCAAATATAATGCAAGGATTGTTTCCATGATTATGTAGATTTTCAAAGACAATTTTTGGTCTTTATTAGGAAAAAAAGAATCATTCCAGATGGTGACAGCAATGTAGCATTCTCAATTATTGACTGTTTCTGTTGAAGATTGATTTACATTTCACATGTGCTTAGATCTTGAAAGGTTTTTGGTTGTGATTTTTGTTGGTATATTTTATTATTATTGTCATTTTTTGCTGACTATCTCTTAGTCTTTGTCTACTCTGTGAGTGTTTTCACAAGGTCTGAAACTTTATATTTATGCAAGTACAAAATAGGAAAAACAAATCTACACTAAACAAGGTGCGTTCCTCTGTAAATGGCAAATGAGCACATTTGCAATCCTGAACCTTTGCAGAAAAACTATTTTCTACCCTCATGCCAATACAACTAGCCCTGGGTCCATAACTCAGCACACTTGTCCCTCTTGAAAGAAAGGTGTGAAAAAGCTGCAGCTAGTATAATTATCAGCTCCAGAATAACTTTGGCCAAAAGCAAAGAGACCTGCAAGCATCTAAGTTCACACTTTGAATTGTGTCCAGATGGTAATAAATAGCCATGGAATACCTAGAGACCTCAGAATAGAATGCCGTGATGTAAGAGCAAATGTCCTTTCCCTCCTGAGCTGATTCAATGATTGGGATGATTTCTTTGGTTAAAAATGCAATCATAGCTACAGTGACAGGACCACTCTGCTTGTGGTCAAACCCTGAAGTGTGCAGAATGCATCTTGGAGGAAGTTTAAAGGCATTCATTGAAAAGAAATAAAGACAGTAAGTTGAGGGGAGGGGTAGGCCAGACTTTCTCACTTAATTTTCTTCTAATGAGCCCTCCGGAGACCCAAACTCTGCCACAGCCTTTTCCCTTTGGCAGTCTTCAGCCACAGAATTCTAATCCCCCTTTCAAAGCTAAGTTCATCACCAGTGTGGTTATTTAAATTGTGTTAAACATCTCACAGTGTGGTGTGGCAGTATCCATTTCTACAGGACAACCTTGTTAGAGGAAAATCAATTAATTCTGTTTGCTGAATTTCCAGTATCTGTACCCAGTGGTGTCTAAACACATTAGCCAAGTTACACAAAATCAGCAGCAGAATTCAACATAGACTCTAAAGTAAGACAGTATCTCTGGCAGGTTCTTGCAATGCCTTGTAAACTTCACCCACAATAAACAAGGCAGAAGGTATGTCGGCAGCAGTAGCCATTATGTTCAGTGTCTTGCTTCTATTGAGGCTAAGCCAAACTTCTAACTATTGAGGAATTGTGCTGAAGAAGAGGAATTGTTTTGGAGTTAGTCTCATGGCTACAAAAACTTACTTTGAAATTTACAATCAGTTAATTTTCCTTTGTATACTTGAAGGGATCAATAAGAATCCATGATTGTGCCCCTTTCTTGTCTAGAATATCTTCCACGTAGTTCCTCATGATAGTACCAAAAGTAATGGCTTCTTTATTCTGTAAATTTCCAAGTCACACACTATAGTTATTTGTTTTGCAACAATTACTTAATAAAGAGAGAAAACACTGCAAAGGAGCATAAGGAAAACATTAGTTTGCTTCATTTAACTTAATCGGGCATCAGGTAAGAATAATGCAGAGGACCAAATAAAGGTAGGGACACATAAAATAAAATGAGTGTAAAAATAAAACCCATCAGGTGAGAGAGAGGGGTAGGGGAGGGAGATGGAGAGAGGGAGAGATGAGAAATAACACTAAAGAACCATGTCAGTTAATCTATTAAGAACCTTAAGGAGATTGGTGGATATTTTGCTCAAGTGCTGTTTTAGTACTGAACATTCTGAGAGTGGCTAATTTAACACAGCCAAGACATTCTGATATTTTGATAGCTACTGAGCCTAAGACACAGAATCCCTTACAGTAAGCTCTCTTTTGCAGCAATGCCAACGGTTTAAACAAGCCACAGCTGCCAGCTAGTGAAGGGTCCGTTTTCTCTGCCCCAATTAATAAGAAAGTTGGAGGTGGAAGCTTTGATCCTAATTCTGCAACCTCCTCACTTAGGAGAAGAAAGTGTTTGAGAGGTGAAAATTCTTTTTTTTTTCTGCCACAAGTAATAATACTATATCAGATATGAACCAGACAAACTCAAATTTCCAAATCCAGGGCTTTTTCTAAACCACACTGGACCAGCTTTTGGAAGGTAGTTCTTGACATGCCTCAGTCATTTAACTAACTGGAAAACCAGAAAAGAAATGGGCTTCTCAGCTTTTCATATCCATTTGAGGAAGACTCTTTAACAGTTGCTTCTACAGTTGTAGTTGAAGCAGGGATTTAACCACACATCCTGCTTCCAACACAGTCACATATCATGTCAGAGTTTGAAAACCCAAGTTATAGGCATAAATTTTGTGATGGTGTCTGTCTATCACTGATCACTCTTGCCAATAATTAATTTACATCTAAATGAATGGAAGTTATTAGAGGAAAGATTGTGACAATGAGTTGATTTTGCCTAGGGAAATTTGATCTCGGTGTCATAAGTGGCTTTCATGACACAAATTACCACTGTTATCAAGAGTAAGAATTTATTGAAGAGTAGATCAGAACCAACTGCTTATGACTCAGATTTTGATGTCCAAATACTACTTGACAATTTCTTATAGACTAAATGGTGGGATGAGAACACTACTTGGATTAATATTTAGGAGCTAGGTGTGAACAGAGACTATTGGTTAATAGGACCATTTATATTTAATGAAAATTAGTTCAATCTTTGCAAATGTAAAATATTACTACTACAGGATTAACAAATAAAATTCTATCAATTCTCAAATAAACATACAATAATAGAAGCAATAATTTACTTCAGTGACCCAGACTACTGTCCTTGATTTTGCTTAAATTCAAGGACTTTGTAATTGACATAAAAATTAGCATATAGCAAAAAATAAAATCTAACGTGGATATTAGCACCCATATCAGGGAGACTAGATAGCAGACATCTAGGAAATTTTAACACATATCCAGACACACCGAAATTACCAAGAATATCCTTCTATATATGATAGGTATTAGGGTGCATTCCTTTGATCCCAGCACTCAGGAGACTGAATTAGAGATCATCGTTGTCTACAGCTTCAGTTTCAGGACAGCTATGACTACATGGAGAAATCCCTATCTCTACAAATATATATGTCCTTCAGTATATGAAAACAATAGGCATAAAGGACAGGTGATGCAAAAAATACAGTGGCCTATTTTAGAGTTAAAGACAGGCAAGTGACAAACAGAAGCAGAGAATGTTATCTTGGAAGCTTTACAATTTAAGCTATTTAGAGAATTTGATTACTCAAAAGTCCATCTGAGATAAAGGGTCTGGGTGTTTCTAATTAAGAAGCTAAGGCAATTAGCTGTTGCAAATAAGTCACTACCTAAAGTATAGGACATTTAAGAATACTGCATGAGAAGTGGGCTGTTTTTAATCATCAAATCCTTAGATGACACCCAAGAGGCCAAGGCTTTGTTCAGCTTAGCAGAAGTGAAGGGAACAAAACCTGGTTCACTGGAAACGTGATTTAAGGTAATGTTTAGTTTGCAAAAGTGACTCAGGTAAGTGAGTGGAAGTTCTTCTGTGATAACTGATGAGCAGCTTTGATGATTATCTTTACTTTTATATTTACATATGCAAGAGGTCTTAGGAAAATGGGTGGATCTTGGGGAGAAGGATAGGTTCCATTAGATATAACGTAGATACTGCTAAGTACATGCCCTGTCAACCATGAAAGAGGCTATGAATGAGATTGTGGTTTTTGCTATACCATTTCGTGTGTGCCAATAAAAACATTACTGTGATCTAGGAGTCAAAACATACTGCTAGTTTGCCAGGAAGTCACACTCAAGGTTTGTAAAGTTTCTTCTGCTGCAATGTTTAGTAGAGGTGATGAGAATTTTCTTTCTAACAGAAATCAGGGCAGGGATGATATTCATTCACTGACATGTTTACAATATCAAGGTGGCTACTTTGATGACAAAAATAATCTCTAATGTAAAATATTTCAGAGTATTATATTAACACACCTAATGAGCTTATTTCTTGTAATTCGTTGTCTAGTACCCTGAGTAGTTTTGCTTCAATAAAATTAAATGTCTCATGTTAAGTTTTTGTTATACAGTCCAGTCAGGCCTTAGGCTACATAAAAACTGATAAAATGAGTAAGAAGTTAAGCTGATCTGGCAGGTAGTCTTCAAATTCAATTCTATTAAATATCATGATCGAAAAATGACTGAAAAAGTGAGAAAAATAAGCTTCCTTTCATGTTATATTGACAAACTGCACAAAACCTATGCTTATTACATTTTAACCAAAAGACAATATGCTTCCTTTTTTTCTACAGAATTTTTTAAAGTGAGAGCAAACATAGAAAGCAAACACTTGACAATAAAATCAAACAAGCAAGCAACTACCTATCAGGATTGAATTAGAAGAAAAATTTTAAGAAAGGTTTATCTTTAAGGGTATTACTACAACCCTTATCTGTGCTTTTGATTCCTGAGAATTTAGTTTACCCTGAGGTCAACATTATGAAAAATACTATAAGTAAAATTCCTAAATAAACAATTTAAGTGTTTAAATTCTATACCACTTTGAGTAATTCACCCACACCATCCTGCCTAGGATGAGAACATCCACTCAGAAGTTCCTCTATATCCCTCAGTAACCCTCAAAGCGAGCAGATCAACTATTCTACTGTTGTAGAGGGTGTGGTTAAGTATCCCTTGTGTAGCTAGGCAGAGAGAAACTATAAAGTGATTTCTCAAAATGAAAAAGTGAATGTTATATATTAATCAGGTATGAAAACCTATATGCTGTGGTTTCTAAGAGCTACAGTGAGAGTGAGCCCTCAATTTTAAAATAGGAAGCACAAAAAAGAAATTCATGCTGTTTTTGTTGCCCTCAAAGTACAGAGGCTACAGCTGCAGTGTGTGTAGCTGCTTAATCATTCATTTGCTTCACCTCATCATGTAGACATCTAATGTGCTCAATATAGTATGACAGTAAATAGAGAGAGATGAAGACAGATGATTGGACATGATAGATCACATTCATATACTTTTGTTACCATATCTTGTCCTAATTGCTCTATATTTCTTAGTTTCTTTTCTGCTGATATGATAATATCCCAGACAAAGGCAACTTAGGAGGAAGGGTTTACCACGTCTCATAATTCAAAGCATATAGTACCTCAAGTGGGATACCAAGGCAGCAGAGATGGTTACATTGCTTCTGTAGTTAGAAGTGATCAAAGAACTAAAGCAAAGTAGGGGGCATCTTCTTTATCCACTCTACACAACCCAGAATCCCATACTAGCCTCGGGAATAATTCTGTCCATTAGAAAATGGGTCCTTCCACATTATCTGTCTTATACATTCCAGAGATTCATCTACCAGGTGATTCTAAATTCCTTCAGCTTAAAAATTAACACTAATTACCACATTTATTCTTATTGTTATCAATCCTTCACTGTGCCTAATTTAGAAATTAAACATTATATATACAGGGGAAATCACAATATATAGAGTTTGGTCTTATTTAGAGTTTCAGATATCCACTGAATATATTGAATGGAATTTCCCACTTAAGTGTTTGTGGGGGTGGGGGGTAGTGATGATAATTGTATACAGAAAATTAAAGCAAAGTTCATCATGAAAAAAACTAAAATAAATTGAGAATTTAAAAAAAGAAGACACTAACAAGAATGTTTGAAATTGCTTACCTTATCTCATATAGACTTTTTACTTGTTCCAGTACTCTTTGTGTTTAATCTCTAATTACTAAATTCTGGTCGCTTCCTTACACATAATAAATTTTTGAAACATTCAATATTCCTCATTTCACCTTTAAAAGATAATTTTTACCTCCTCAACTAACAGGAACATTAGAGTATCTGCAATTTCACTATTCTATAATTTTAGATCAGCCAACATTTTATCTGCTGCCTATTTTCTGTGTCTTCAAGCTGTACTACATTCTCCTTGTAGACTGATGATCATAGGACCTAACCCTCACCCTGGCATTTACTTTATCTGAGTTTTAGCTCAATCCGTGTCCATTGAAAAAGGTATTACTTCAGCCTAGTACTTAAAACACTTAATGCAATCTACTTAATTCAGGTGTTCCTTATGAATCATCTTTATATGTCTTATACTGCAGAATTCTCTACCTCAAAAATTAGCCTACTGTTTTCTTGCTTCTAATTTTAGAATCATATTACATTTTTCTGCACACACTCGCCTTCCATCTATAATTTTTTTCATTACCTTTAGCTTCCAACGTACTTAAGATAAAATAACACTTCATTCTCAGCTGAGTCAGCATTTTATATGTCTGTGTTTTGAATGGCCTGGTAATGTACTAGTGTTTACTACTTCTTTATAAACTCTTTGAAATATAAGATATTCATGAATGGCCCACAGTGTTGGCTTCAATTAGTACTAGATACTTGTGTATTGATTCTCATGATGGCTATTATTTACCCCCTTATAACACAAATGTAATTGGTTAATTAAATAAGTCAAACCCACTGAGGTTACACAAAGGAAAAAGGTATTTTTCCTGTAAATATTGCCCCCATATCACTTACATATATCTCCCACAATTCCTCCCTGAAGACATATCTGGTATTAATGACTTTTGTGAACTTTAAACTATAAAAATGTATTATTAATTTAAGTAATTTGCATTCCTTTTCAAGTGTTAAAATATGACAAGGAGGTCAAAGAAATACTAAGACCTTAGACCTGACTAGCATTCCTAAGGATCATAAAAGTAAAGTGAAGGTTGAGAAGCTGTCAAAAGACTATAATAAAAAACTGGAGCACATAATGAGTGATGCAATGTAGTAGTATAGCTTAAATAATAAGGTAGAAAGAAAAACAGGGGCAAACGGTACCAAGAAGCCATCAGCTGTTTTTTAAAACCAACTTCAACAATAAAGTAATATTTCTTCATCCTATTACAAAGAGTGTGTATTTTCATCTTAAGATGCTATGAAGAAAGAGACCCAGTTAGGAAGAGGATTAGCCTAACAGGACTCTCTGGGTTCTATAGGATCAAGATACTGATTAGGATGTTTATAGTATGGGATGTTGATGTGCATGACCTATCAGCTCTACTCAGAGACAGGAAAAGCTTCACAGCCTGACTAGATGTCCTATTCTTTCTGTATCCTATCTGAGAATGTCATTTCCAAAGGGGGCACTCTGATCACTTTGAATCATGAAAAGAGAATTTCAAGTATGTTTAAAAGGCAGAAAAACTTAGGGTTGAATGTAGCACTCAAAGAATGTCCTCAGGAGGACAGGACAGAAAGTAAGAGTTACGTAAATGTGTCCATTGCAACAGAACCTTAAGACCATTCATAAAATTTTACTAGTTGTGGTTCACAGTTTACTTGAATGATTCCAAAACTTCTGACTTCCATTATCTTGGAAATGGTGATTTCACTCTGAAATCATGTCTTCTATCATAGTTAGTGTTTCAGTGGCTTGCAGCTACTGAGTCTTAAGAGATATGTGATCACACAGAGAGAATGCCGACATTTCTGCGACATTTTCTGCCGAAAGGAAAAGCAATCATTTCCCTTTCTTTCATTTTAATTTAAGGCAGAATGAATTGGATAAGTGAAAGAAGAGAGGAAATGTTTCTCACATCAGACAAACAGCATCCTCTCAGTTATATGGTATGCCCCAATGTTCTGTCTTTATGTTACTATTTCTTTATATCCCCTGATATCATCAGCTTAGTGTGTATAGAGAAATACTGTGTATATGTTACAAGAAATAATTATACAAAAGTGAGACTTTTCTTATAAAACATGCTTCATATCCAAGGTTTTTACTCACAATGGGATTGTCTTTCTGGTTATGATTAGATTATGGACACAGAAAGTGTTTCCCAGTTTCCCTCTTTAAACTTTTCTTTGTCCTTGGCATACTTAAAGGTGAAACAAATAAGAAACAACTTTACAAATTCTATACAGAATGTAGATGAAGGTATTATTTTCAAAGTAACTGTCAAAATGCATCCTTAGACAAATCCCAAGAACAGACATCAGTGATACCAGAAGCTTTATCTTTCTATTTTTAGACACAACTGCAACGAGTGGGGTACTAGGTATACCTTTACTCTCAGAAAGAATGATACAGACAGATATTACACCATCCCCTACTTAATTTTGAAGGGCAGCCTTCTGCTTTAGAGGGAACCACCAGTTCCAAGTGATGGTCCCATAGTTGTAAGCCACCTGGAAGAGCATAATAATGTCAGAAACTCACATGCCAACACAGTTTGTATTCTCTGTCATCTGAGATTTTAAGTTATATGTATGAAAAATGTATAGAGAATTTGGAAAATATGGCAGTCAGATACACAGTATGGTTTTTGGAATTTCCTAATCTGACTCAAAAAGATTGGCAAAAAAGCAAGGAAAACCTATTTGGAAAGTGTTAGTGGCAGATAAGCTACTTGGGAACAGTAGGGAATCCATCTGCTCTCTGCTTAACTTCCTGGCTCAAATACTACCACATTCTCCACCATTTCTCTTCTAATTGGAAGTCTAAGTAATTCTGTCCTTTTGATTACGTTTAAGTATTCCATGTCCTCTGGATGTAGCATGATAAAGTTCCATTCCAGAGTTTGAGGTAATGTCATCAATGTTGGAGCCCATGTAAGTCCTTTTGTGTATTCTCAGCCCACATATGAGACTTCCCTATTTGATCTGGCCATATCACTTACTGAATTGAACAAGGAAATTCACAGATCCTTTTGGGATATAAGGAAGAAAGTACAAGTGGCGGCTCATGTAACGTTAGTGGAAAACTGTTAGATAAGCTCTCAAGCTAGCTTTTATTTTGGTGCATACCAATATACACTTATGAATACCTTACAAAACCCATCATGATTTTAAATGAAATAATTTACTCTCCTTAATGATAAGTAAATCAAAACCTCCATTGTATTTGCCATAGTTTTTTTGTGATTATACCATGAGATATAGTATGTGAAAATAGTAAGACTCCGTATAAACAACATAAAAAATTTCTTATTAAGCATAAGAAAGGGGAGGACTGCCTAAAGATGTGATATCCAACGTTGAGTCTTCCCTTGATGTGAAATTAGAAGTAAAGAATTAAGAAGAATTTGAGCTCTTTATCAGTCATTCTTCCTGATATATAGGCCTCCATTTCTTTTCACATTATTTGTTTATTGGCGATAGCAAGAGAATTTATGTTACAAATTAAGGAATTCAATTGTATATATTGCTAAGTTATGTGCAGACTAAATCTTAGTTTTTTATTAACAGAAATGTTTAGTTACTGTGCTTTTAACAATTAACCCAGGTGTTATACAGGAGACTGAATACAGTAAAACAGCAAAATGTTTAAGATGTAAACATATAATCAAGATGTGTACGTTCCAAGGGGAAGGAGCTATTCTATGAGACAACTCATTTAAAGCAATGCTGGGCATTCAAAAACAAAAATAATACAGGGGTCAATGCTCTAAGCCAGAACTAATGAAGTTAAAACATTGTCTTTAGAATTGAGACTGTAGGTAAGAAAGGGCTGAAGGAGGATAAGAAGGCCTAGAAATAATTAAAATGCAGTCTGCATATAAAAAATAAACATAAGATTTCATTGTTGTTTTTTGTTTGCTCTTGCTCTCTGTCTGTCTGTCTGTCTGTCTCTCTCTCTCTGTCTCTGTCTCTCTCCCTCTCTCTCTATTTTTGACTGTGTGTGTGTGTGTGTGTGTGTGTGTGTGTGTTTGTATGTGTCCTGTGGATTAACATGGGCCATGTAAAGTTAGTTAAGTACTTTAACACTAAGCCACATACTTAGCTCATAAAATTCAAGGGGCTTTACTGAAAGGTTTTACACTGAGAGTGATAAGGCCACATTTGCATTAAAACAACAATCAAAACCATTCTGCCATAAATGGGAGATCTGGAAGAGGAGCTGTGCTGATGACAGAAAATGAAATTGAAACATGTAGTTAAAAGAGAGCCTGATGGAAATTCCATGATGACAGGTGAATGGTGATGTGGGAAGAATGGAGGAAACATGAAGAAGCCCAGAAAGAACCCCAAGTTTCTGACTTATACAGCTGAGTACTTGGGCACATACTAAACAAAACACAGAGGAACAGAGGAAAAGAAATAATAATGAAATCTTCTTGATTTTGAGATAACATCAAAACAAACTGAATACACATGATTATATAATTTTAGGGGAGGAGATATGGGTAATCATATCAATTGAGAAATGGTTAATGCAAACAGAGGCTATACCCAATGCCTGTAACTCAAATCTTGTGAGGGAAAGACACAGATCAATTAAAAAGATAATTGTCAAAAACCTATGTTGTTTCCTCTATCCTTGCATGCTGTCCAGTGATGCAGAAATACATCTGATTATATATATAATCATTCATATCCTTCATATTTTCACATGAGCACATAGTGACTAGCATTATTTCAAATCATAATAGATTGTGACATTTAACTTTCTTCTGTCATCAGCAGTCAAGGCACTATTGCTTCTTTATATTTGAGAAAAATTCATGCTTGAAGATTTCATTTCCCTTCCTTAAAATCACATTTTTGAGATGTGTACAAGCAAAGGTTACAATGCATATCTGAATATCCAAATAAATGACTCAAGCCACTCATGATCTGTTTACTATGCTACTTTAACCCATGCTTCTTTTTAAAAGCTAACATAGAAATACTGTGCTGATTTATTTGTAAATTTTGGAACAGAGTAACCTTTGACTGAGTTGGTCCACCATTGTACCTTCTCCTATGCATGTTTTATTTGAAAAAAACTGCTAAGCAATTATCCAGGATATTAATGGAGGGATCCATGTGGGCTTCAGAGAACTGAAAAGAATGTGAGGATTCAACTTACATTTTACATGTCAGCGTGGGAAGGATAAACAGGAAAAACAGGAGGTATGATGTGAGTGACTCTTTCAGATCTGCTTAGTATCTCCCCAGAGAGGTTGGGAGGGGAACGTGCCACATCTAAAAGCACACACACACACAGGAGATTCTCGCTGATGAACTGGGACCATCAGAAGTTTACAGATTTTGGCACACCTTGTGGTTGACAGGAAGGAATTATCAAAAGTTTATGAATTGAGCAAATAAAAGACAAGTAATACCACCAATTAAATATGCCAAATTCATTTTACTGTCATTCATTTTAGCCATTTCAACAATCACATTCCCAATTTTTTGATAAAGGGAACAAGCAACGCTGGGACAAGAGGACACAAGTAAACACAACAAATAATCAAAAACACCATCCCAGCAAATGGAATCACACGGCCAAAATCTAGCTTACTACCAGTTCCTATGTGGTTATAGTATGGAACCAGCTACTGTATTCTTCTAGGGTCTGAAGGAAATCAAACTCATATTTAAAGACTTATAATGTGAAAACTTGTAATGAATTCTCACTTTAAAGATTTACTATTTGGATTTTATGCATACATATTTACTTTACATACTTCCTTGGTATCTGACCAGCAGTGGGGATTTGTTTTTATCCCCAAGTCCACAAGGCCCACAAAACCAACATAATTTTTTATCTGTTCTTAAAAAAATAAAAGCTCTCCAGTCCCATGTAGAGGTCTGTGTTGTTGCTTTTCTGTGGACTAGAGTACAGCTGTCTTTGCATGCTGAAGGCTTCGTGTAATTCCCTTTAACATGATAAATGATACTCAAAAAATCATGTTTTTTGCTTTGTTATTTTCATTCCTGCTCAATCTTTTGCCATTGTACAATGTTTCTTCACAAACCATTCAGTCTCAAAAGCAACAAAGACTTATTATAACTTCCTTTAGTCAAAATAACATATTTTAAGATAAATTTTCCCTAAAATACAGATAGTAAGTTGGCCCTTACTATTTTTAATGAAAATGCCACCTGTCGGTGAATGATGAATTGCCTGTTGTCCCATAGATTCCATTCTTCAATTCTGTACACTTGGATTTTGTCTTAACACTCATCCAAACATCCAGATACACATAGGATTGTCAACTGAGCTAAACTGCTTCCTTGAATAAATTCTAACCACCCTGTCTGCCTCTGATCTTAGCTCCTATTTATAAAAAAAACTTATTTATAAAATGTTTGGTGTGATATGTAGCATTTCCACCATTTCTTCCCCTGTAAAAGAGGCAAAGCATATTAAACTTATGAATCAAATATGCCTTCCTGTCAGAAATCAGAATAAAACATACTCTTATATTTATTTACACTTGCAAGTAATATGTCTCAATCTATGTGTGTCTGGATTCATATCTTATTGAAATGTGTTGCAGTGACTTTCAGTCTTAGACTTGCTTGAAGCATTTGCTGGAGAATCTGAGCCTTGCGACACCTTTGGGAATTCATGTCCCAAGGAAACAGGTATAATTGCCTCATGGTAAGATTTGTTGTAATGAAATTATGTGAGTTGTAAGATGCAAACCAGGGTATATGGCTACTTGG
Source organism: Mesocricetus auratus (assembly GCF_017639785.1). Classification (NCBI taxonomy): domain Eukaryota; kingdom Metazoa; phylum Chordata; class Mammalia; order Rodentia; family Cricetidae; genus Mesocricetus; species Mesocricetus auratus. Next base: position 83,331,053 of record NW_024429184.1, on the reverse strand, counting down.
AGCACAATTTGGTTCTTACAGTACCTCTGTAAGTTTTAGATATTGCTTCCTCCTCAGGCAAATCCAAAATTTATGCTCATATTCAAGCATTCTGGCTCACAGTGCAAATATAAAGCTACAAGTAGCTGCTTTCAAGATATGATAGGAGTTATAGTTTCCTACCAACAAAATTCAGGTTGCTTAAGTCAGTATTCAATGCCCTCCAATGGTAAGCTCCTAGCCACTCCTACAGCCCATTGCTCCACTAGAGTGAGGGATAGTCAATCATTACTAAGTTAACTTCTTGTAGAGTCTTTTTAATTTTTTTACATTTGTGTGTATGTATGTGGGATCATGTGTATGTGTGCATGTGTGTGTCTGTGACAGTGTGTGCTGTGTGGTCATGGCTCATGAGTTTGCATAGGTGTGTGTGTTTGTTTATGTTTGTAATGTATGTGTTTGTATGTATGTATTATGTGTGTGTTTGCACATGTATATGTGTGTGTGTGTGTGTATGATGTGGTGTGTATGTATAAATCAGAGGACAATATTTCAGGAGTCAACTCTTGCCTTTTACCTTGTGTTTTTTGAGGCTGGCACTCAGAGGTTCAGGTTTGGTGATAAGTGCCTTTACACATGGTAGGAAATTTTGTCTGCCTTGCTTTAGTTTCTATTTGAATCAGATGTAATATCACCATAGGTCCTAACATAAGTGTGAGGTGCTCAAAAAAAATCTACCTTATATATGACATATATGTAATCTATAGCATGTGATATATATCAGTAATAGAATATTTTCTGTTCAATTATGAGAAAAAGTCTGGCTTCTGATTTAGTAGAGTTAAGAGGTATTGTAAAGGACATCCAACAGTATTCAAGTAAGAGAGAAAGAAAGGTAAAATGAATGGTTATGAGGTATACATATTTACATATATATGTCTGTATGCATATCTATGCATATGTTTGAAAAAACACTTTCATTTGAAGAGGTTCCTCTGAAAGTATAAGAAAATGTCTTTGAATATACAACCACAGGCTTCAAATTGATTCCTCAGTGAGTATGCCACAGCCATTCCTATATTCAAACTACAATGCACACTGCTTGTCTGATATCACAACAGTGTCAATCTTTCCTGGTTTTTTGTGATTACAGGACATTTTAGTATGATTTTGTTTATTTACTCACTGCTTCCTACATCATTTTTGCATGTCATTATACATGGATTCACAACCAGATATTTTAGAATGTAAGTGCTCCTTCACAGTCAAATACAGTACATTTCCTATGAGAACAGATGGCTGTTTTAATATTTCTGTATTTCCTATGATAATAAAAATACAGATTGATTTAAATGATTTAACTAAATTCAAATAAACAAAACCTACATTGTGAAGGATGTTCCTTACACTACCAATTTGTCTGAATCAGATATGAGCTGTAAGCCTCTGGCTAAGGACAGAGCTATTTTGTTGCCAGAATGTGAGCTGTTAGCTTGCCATGAAACGGCTCATTTCCAAGCTACTTAGCCCAATTAGATCTTGATATCTAGTGTTTAAGTGGCACCCAGATGTTTTGGGGACTTCAAGTGCCCACTATAGCTGACTCTTTTACCCACTCTTAGTCATGTAGGCTTAACAGTTAGGGACCAATGATAAGTTCTGATAGAGTCATTCATCAAAGTCATTTAATACATGACCATCTTTCACTGCCAAAGTGGCCATGGAGTTCTTGAGTTGAGATACCAGTATGCTGGGATTCTGCAGCCTCTCAAGCTTAAATCCTTTAATGAGAGAAATGACCAGGTTCCTGACAAACCATACTCCAAATACCATCTTTGTGTTGAGTAACTGAAATTTAGGTATCTATTTTTGAGTAAAGTACAATATAAATATATAAATCACTTCGGAAAATATAACAAATCTCCATTAGCATTTGAATGTGCATAAAATTACATACACATGAACCATAAGATATTCTACTACTCACTACCCCCAATTTACAATAGCTTCAAAAGTAGTTGAAAAAGAGGGACTTTGCAAACAATATTTCATCAGGAAATTTTCTTGGCTGTGTTGATATCAGCATAACTTTGCTTTTCAAAGATTTCCATCAACCTCAGTTACTATAAAACATTTTACTTGTTTTACACATTCTACTTTCATAATCCAGGCTTATAATTCCAGGTCAGTTACAAATACTTTTCCAATATAAAGAGAAAAACTTGACATTATTATTAATTTATATCAAATAGTAAACATCTAAATTCTTATCTAGTTTCTCTCCTCCACCGGAAACTGACACATGCAGAACCTTGGGGCAGTGCATAACTCTTGCATTGAACCCAGGTTCATAGTCATCATTACTTGCAGTAAAATCTTTTGACATTCATCATATGTAGTCCTGAATGTTTTTTTGTCATCTTGTAATGTCCTTCAAGTAGCTGCCATATTGTTGAGAATAATGAAAATATATACACATGTATTTAAAACTGTACTGATAAATATCATGATTTTATAATACTTTATGTTTTTTAAAAATGTATCTAAACATAATAGGGTAAAATTATTATTTTTAATAAATGTATTTATTTGTTTTTCATCATGGATAGAATTTCCTCTCCCCCCTCTCCTCCCATCACTCCTCTGTTCCTAAACCTAATCCACCTCTCCTCCTTTTCTGTTTGGGAAAAGGTAGGTCTCCAGTGAATATCAAGAAAGCATGACATACCGTGATCAGTAAGACTAAGCACCTCCCCATGTATTAAGACTGGTAAAGTCAACCCAACATGAGGAGTAGAGTCAGAGACAGCCCCCGTTCCTATTGTTAGGAGTCCCACAAAAGAACCAAGCTACACAACTGCAATAATTATATGCAGAGTACTTAAGTCCTTCTGATTGACTTTTTAGTCTCTTCCAGCACTAAAGGCCAGTTTATTTTATTATTTAATGGATTAGGCAACTAAATAATTGAATTTGAGAAAAAATTTAAAGATACACAAGCAAAAATTTGTTAGAATCGTGTGGTAGTAATTAACTTTTGTTCATCAACACATGTTCCTATTTTGTCCTGGGAACACTGCTGATTGAGTTTCTTCTACTCTGCCTTCTCCTTTCCCTTACTATTCTACCAGACAGTAACATCAAAGTTGAACTATAAGGGTGTGTGTTAGGGTGTCAGAAACTACCAGAGGCTAAAATCACTGCAGGTATCTATAACTGAATGCTAAATATAGTTTGATCTCATCCATTGACAAGTAGAGTAGTCATGATCAAGAAATTAATTTCTGTTTGCTACCACAGGAATTGTCTTCATGCTACAACATCTGGTCTAAACTAAGTATTATTCAATAGGGTTTAAACATTACAACATTATTTAAATGCATTTAATTGCTAATGAAAAGAAATGTATTCTCTTTTTAAAAATAAACAGCACATAAACTTAAATAAAATTTTATATTGATTCAAAAATTTTTAAACTTGGACTATTTTCCAGAATTCCCAAAGAACTCCAAGTGGCAAAACACATTGTAACATGTCCTTGTCAACCATTTATGAATTTTACGTTTCAATATTAATTCTTATAAAATTTTTCTTGTGTTACTGATTTCTTTGAAATTGCATAATTGATGAATCTTTTGGAAATTCTAGACAAATTTCAAATGATGTTATAAGAAGTCACCTTTATGTTTGATATTTTATTTGAGTATCTCCAGACTTAATGGCAAACAAAAAAATCACATATAATATACGAATAATTTTTATATGTCTTTGATGAACTAGGATGTATCAAAGAGCCTACATTTTAGACTTTTAAAATTTTTATTTTGGAAGATATTTATATGATATTTTAAATAAAAATGTAAAAAATTCAACATCATATGCTATACTTATTAGCTATTTAACTTTAACTCTAAATCTCATTGTGACTTTTCTTAAGTAAAAGGACATAATTAGGTAATTTACAAACTCCTTGAAACTCAAAGAACTGTATGTTTTTATAATATATTTTACATAAGCTTATTTTCCCCTAATATTTCCAACTTTTATTTAAATTTAAAACAGTTATTACTTTGTTTAAATATAAAATCTTTATTGTTTACTTTTTACTGAAAACCGAAAAGACATGTAAATATCTACTGTTAATTTGAACAACTGTTTTAAGATTAGTACAGTGAATTTTTTATTGAAAATATATTTTATATGATATATTCTAATCATAATTTCCCCTCACCCAACTCCTTCCATATCTTTCGATCTCCCTACCCACCCAAATCCTCACCATTCTAGCTCTCTTATTAGAAAATAAACAGGCATATAAAAAGAAAATAAATAAGGTATAAACCAGAAACCAAACCTGAATAGGACAAAATAAGCAAACAGAACATAAATATAAAAAGAAAAAGCCCAAAAGACTCATATGAATGCAGAGACATAATGGCACACACACAGAAATTCTGTGGAAGGCACACAATTTGAAACCACAATAATATAAGCAAAATACTTAGAAGGGGAAAATGTCCAAACAAAACATTATGAGACAAAAAAATTAAAATTAAGAAATAAACCTTAAAAAATAACTTGGAGTTTGTTTGTTTTTTTTTCCAACCACTTTCTGGCATGGGAGCTATACTTAAGTTGCTAGAAAAGACATTATTATTTTTATTATAGTAATTTAATGTCAAGCATCACTTCTTTTCCCAGGGTACATTTTTTAATCCTGTAAGAAGAGGGTTGACTTGGTTTGGCCAGGAGTCAAGTCTGGATTCAGGAATCAATTGCTCTACAATCACCCCCTAACTTATTTTTCTCTTTCATCATGATTAAGTCAACCTGTGTTGACACCATGAGGTGAAAGATCCTGATGTTCAACTCCTGTATAGCACAGATGCTATAGAGACAGCATTTGTTCAAAGAAAATATTTCATGAGAAAGAATGCAAGTTTTTGTCATATTAGGCCACTGATACAAAAGGTTTAAAAAGTAAGCATATATTAAATTGTAATACACAAAAATAAATAAAAGAAATACTTCATGTGATTCTGTAGTTGGTTTATGCCAAAGAGTACATTTTCGTTCCTTTTTAAATGAACTTATTCTTTTACTACTTTATACATGTATATAAGCAGTTCTCATTATACCCCTGCAATCACTCTTTCTCTTCATTTGTTTTTTTTTTGTGATCCATTAAATTTAACCTGGTCGTCCCCAGTGAGCATGGGTATGGTACTAACCACTCATGCATGAGGAACTCATAAGTGGCTACAACACAGACGACAATAAATCCACTTTCCCAAGCATCTACTGACAGTATAAAGTTCCCTCAAGAAAAGTCAGGACCTTGTGTCACTATGTTCATCCATAATTGAGTGTTCAGTTATTTGCAGGTCCTGTGCAGGGAACCACAGGTGGTATGGCCATGACTGCAGTGGCCATGCTAAAATTTCATGTCTATCCTTCCCACCATCAGACTCTTAGATTCTTTCTACTATATTTTGCAATGTTCTCTGGACCTTGGAAAGGATGGTGTAGGTGACCTGCTCAGGACTTAACATTCAATAGTCATTTATTCTCAGCACCTTGAACAGCTATGGCTTTTTGCATTCATTCTTTAAATTATCATAATAAAAGATATTTAAAAATAGTTATATGAATCACTATATATACAGACATGTATAAATACATTTCACTTTAATTAGTGTTACCTGATCTCATCAATAAGTCATCTATAAGGTTGCACAAGATTATTGAATAGTTTTTGCTAGGTTTCCAGCTTTACATTAAGCCCTGAATTAAAATGTATCTGTTTCTAATAACCTTGGTTAATGAATCCTTATTCAGGAAATATTTACTCTGTGACAGTCAAGCCTGGCACTGTTCTTTCTCCATTCACTATGTATCACAACACCAGTGTAGGGCTGAATGCTCTTGTCCACATTCACTGGCAAGCTTATTTTATTCTACATTATATACAGATTAGTGAGGAGGGTCTCTTATTACCCTGCATTTGTTGAGTTCTACATTCCTTCCAAAGTGCTGCACCTTTTTCAACCGCATGCTACTACAACAATGTGAGAAAAAATGGCAAGTTAATCTTCGTAACTCAAGAAGCAGTCATGAGAGCCTAACAAATTGAATGCAATAGCTTATTAGTTGTAATTACTGTCTCTTTGCTGGCGTAGTTGTACCATTTTAAAAGAAATGCCACATACCAGTAGGATTAAAAAATGTCCGCTGTGTCTTACAAACCTTTCACGTACCTCATCCCGCCCCCAGGATTTCAGAAACATTATATTAAAGATGGTGTTTATTTTTCCATTCTCATGCTCAACTATGACTCACATTTCCATGGTTATAGTTACAAACAAAACTAATAAACTTATTGCTCTTAATATTGTGAAAATGAAAACAAGTCTCAGAGGCACTACACAGCAGGCCAATAGCCATGATATCACTATTAAATGGAAGTTTCATAACTCAAATTGTACACTTCAAAAATGCGAGAACCTAAGTTGCTTGCAGTAAGCTGCACTGCTCCTAATCAGGTAAAAGTGTGAAATGATTGTGTGTCAAGGAACATTACTTAGGAGCTCACTTTTGATTAATCATGATGATGAACAGGTATCAGGAACACTAATCTTTGATCTTAAAATGCATATTAATTGATTGAAAAGTCAGGCCATGACATGACAGGACTGGTCAAGCATAATAGTAAAGTTTAACCCACAACCAACTGCAAATCTGTTCCTTCTGCCTGTCTCCTTTGCCTCTCAGTAAGAAACTAGGAAAGACAATGCTCTACTCCCATGCTTCTCTCAAGGTTAACCCCTGTGGTTCTGTCCTCTGTGGTGAAAGGGGAAGTCTCATTAAGTCTTTCCTTCCTGAGCAGTAAGAACAGATGTAAAGAGCACAGCCCTCTTCCATTTTTGTTCTTTTTACCCCCAACTTAGAAATAACAGAAAGTGGCTCTTTTGAAATGCAATTAATTGGGTTAAATAATTATAGCAGCATAATTCCTTTGGATTTCTGAGAGGGAATAATAAACAGCCATTTTGTATGCCATTGCTGTTTCTTTCTGGAAAGGAATAAAACCAATGAACACCAAAGCCATTCTTTGCTCTTGTCCACTATGAGCTTCCTACCCAACTCACTCATTGGGGATCACTTTATTGATTCAGAAGATAATATTTAAGAAGATAGAGGCACAGTAACCAGAATACAGAAGTCCAAGATGGCATGATGAGACTCTTAATTCTCAAACTGCAGGTTTACATGAAGAAAACATATTTTAACAAGCTCAAGCTTTACTATGTCGAAAGAATTTTTGAAGAAAATCAGATGAGAATTTTTACTATCTTAGCTATTACCATTTTTAGAACTCCAGCAAATCCGCTGCACCTTCTGTAACCCTAGAAGTTATTGATAAGAATATATAGACTCTGATATGAATGACAGTGAGTAAAAGAAAATTCAGAGGTAACATATTTCTTAGTAAATAGGCATATGAATAAGGGCAAAATGAGTAGTGTAACATCTGTAAACTTAATAGGAAAAAATCCTATGCTCTATGTAAAATAAAACTCTGTAGCAAAAGCTTAACTTCTATTGTTTTAGGTCTTTTTTATAAAGTTTATACTGTAAGACTTTGTATTTACAATATTTACTTATGTTTTGAATTTTACTCAAATCAGTTGATAATCTGTGGTTTGATTTGTCAGTTTATGTTTAAATCAAAACACAAATAATATGTGTGGGCATATATATATATACATATATATGTATATATGCATTCCCAAATTTTATATATACTTGCATACATGTGTGCACATGTTTGCACATATTTATGCCTGTTTGTTTGTGAACATGAATACATGTGTGTGCATGTGTCTGAGTATATGTGCATGGGTTTAAGTGTGTGTGTGTGTGTGTGTGTTTAGGATTGTCTTTTTTACTACCATGTCTTTTCAGTATTTCTCAAAATTAATTGGACTTTGAAAACTCTAACAGACAGAACACTCATACAAAAATAAACCTTTCAAAGCATAATTTTCTTCCTTGCTCAGTGTCTTTTATGAAATGTATTTTATATCTACTTAGTTTTACCGTCCTGATTGTTTTCTTGCTCTGTTTTTTCCTTATGGAAATCAACATGCTACAAATAAACAATTTTAGAGACAGAAGGTGCTTAGACTGTGTGTATTCCTGCTTCATAAACTAATGTGAGAAAATAGACAGGTACACAAACAGTGACCCAAGATCCCAGCTCCTATGATCAAGAGTGGTACCTATGCCATGCATAATTACATGATGTTTAACAGAGGAATCTTATTATGACAGCCTATGCTCAGTGTTCATCCCTGGAGATTCTGACTGATGTTCTCAGGACCTAACCCCTGATACTATATTCTAAAAGTCCTTCCCAGGCAGTTCTGAAGCAGTGAACTGTGTGTGATGAAGCAATGGTACATGTCAAAGGAAGCCATGGTACTCTTTCCTCTCAATATCAATGTACTATTTTCTTCTTGTTGTCGTTTTGTTATTAATCTATTTATACACAAGTAGCAAAATCATTTCTAGTCCCGTTACTTTGTACTATGCCAAGCAATAATTTCCCCATCTTTAAATAGTGCCCCATATTAGTTTTTATCACAATCAAACATTTATTATGTAAAACAATCTTATGCAAATACAAATAAGAGATATGAAGGGGTCCTCTTTCATCAAGTAGTAGCAGTCCAAAATAAACCAAAACATGACAAGTAGTAGATCAAAAGGGAAGATCTTATGTTAAATGCTGCCCACTGCGATAGTTCGAAGCATAAAAGGCACATCATTTAGATTTGCTTTGTATTTCATTTGAATATTAATAGGAATAAAAGCAGCTCATCCTTGGATATGCACATTTTAATTAATATATCTCTTAAAAGAATGACTTTAACTGATGGCATTAAATTCACAGTTTACTAACCTTTGTGTGTTTCTTAGCAGGTCAAGTGAAATGTGCACACTGAACCAAGTGTTTGTGATGCTTGTAGACATAAAGTTGACAGAGACAAATGCGAATTCAAAATAAATATTTAAAAAGTGAATTCTATTTTCATTGGAACGCATCACCATTTGTTTTTGCAGGGAATTCCTTTGATAATATTCAAGAGAGACCGTGTGTCACTAACTGTTTAAGTTGTATATATGTATATTTTTAAAAAGTACCATATCTGAACTAATTTGGACTTTTTATTTGTATCTACATTTTCATTGTTGAGACTATGTCTCCCTTCCCTTTCCTCCATCCAAACTCTCCCAAATTCCAAGCACTCCAACATGAATGAGTGAAAGAGTATAGATGCTGGTGGGCCAAATGCAGTTAGCTCCTGAAAAGCCTGGGTATCTGCTTCAGTTTGCATTCTTATTTAGACTCTAAAGTCGAGTGTTGGGTGAACAAACTAGAGAGATTTTACAGTGGTGTCCATGGCAGTCAGCATATGGTTACGTGCAATGACCCACTGTTTGAGCCATTCCTCAATGTAGCAAGTGAAATCATGCTGAGAAATGAGTGGTAGAAGCAGCACTTTAGGTAATAACTAGATAAATTATTAAGTCTCTACCTAATGATTGGTCTTTTTTTTTTACCTTACTTTACTTCATCTCCCCCCACCCTTCACCTACATAACACTCTAGAAATCTTTCTTGAAGAAATGGATTGGTTCTCCTGGTGTATTGCCTATAGTGTTATTGCTTCCATCCTAGTTTTAGTGAACCAGGGCAATGTATTCAAGATGCAAGACCGTAATTGAAGTTCTAGCATTTCTTTTATAAGAAGCCCCATTAACAGTGCCAGCCACAGCCCCCATGTTATTCATAAGGTACACCATTGGCTTTCATTTGTATCTTTAGCCTTAACTTTTTGACATTATTCTCTAAATGTTTCTCATTGATTAACATAAAAACAGCATTCTTCAATTTAAAACATGTACATGCAAACTGGACCCAGTATGGAAGCCTTTCAATGTAAAAAGCTATACGAAATAGAACAATAGGAAAAGAAAGGAATTTCATAGAGAAGACAGGAAAAAACATTCAACATAGAAAAATATTACTAATAATTATTTGTTTACTAATAATTTAAAAGCCATAAAATGTAATGGCATTGTAGTCAAGAAAAAGGGAACAATGGTGTAGAATAGAACATAGCAACATAAAGTAAAATACCACACACAAGATGAATATAGCACTTTTTGTTTGCTTATTGCGCTCAAATTGAGAAAGTGTTTTGTTTTGCATCTTAAATAGCTATAAAAAACTTGAAAGAATCAAAAGAAAATCATGTTGATTCACTTAGGGAAACCTTTGGATTCAATATCTGTATTATTGGCATGCTGCCACATGGTTGTTACATGCCACAGTTGAAAAGTTAAGTATCTGTGATGGAGCCCATATGGCTTCCAAAACTAAAATTATGAAGTATCTGACTGTTCATAGAAAAAGTTTTTTGACAATGGTTTAGAATGACTTTATATTTTTATCACATACTGCATTTCTAAAGAGACTAGTTCTAAAATTTCTTGTTTAAAGATGGCTATAAATATATGTGCAGCCCAATCACTAAGAACCAATTTTTCTTGATTCCAGTCTTAGCATTCTCTAGTACTCTACCCTTAATATTATCCAATCTGTTTGCCACTTTGATCTCACTGTTTGTCCCCTCCAATATTTATGTCTGAACTTAATCCCCAATGAGACAATGGGACGTTATAGGAAAGTGTGTTCTTGAAGAAATGGTTAGGTGGTGATGACTTTACAAAGGAAGCTGATATTTTGTGCCTTTGTCCCTTCCACCATTTGAAGACAAAATATCCTTTCTCTTTAAAGGACACAGTATCAAGATGACTGTCTTGCTATCTGTTGATGTCATAGTCTTAGATTTTCAGATACTCTTAGATAACTCAGAAGCAGTTAAATCCCCCTAAGATTGCCCAATATGATATAGTTGATTGTGACAATATCAAAGTAATGAAACTACCAATCAGATTTTAATTTGTGTTTAACTCTCATCCTTATTTGAAACTACCACATGGATTGTATAACAGAGAAGTGTAATTGGGATCACTTCAAAAATCCTGGGTGACCTACAGTTGGCTTTCTACACACATTCCTGGATATAATTCATGTCCAACCACACAGTTTCATTTCATGTTATCACCTATTCAATTACTCATGGATCTACATTCACTTTTGTAACCAAATGTCTGGACTTCCACACCTATCTCAAATGCTATCTCTACTTGGAATATGTTATCACACTTATTTATCTACTGAGATCTCATTCTCCTTGAGGATTCTTCTAATCACTCATTTTTAACAGACAACCACCTGGCCCATGTCTGAACTTTCTTAGCCCTCTTCCTAAGAAAGATCATTTCTTACTTAACCTTAGTCTTAACATTTGTTAATTGGTGCACTAAAAATAAACCACACACACACACTTACACGTACACACACACACACACACACACACACACACACATCAGTATCAGGGCAGCCTAGTCTTGGATCAGGCTATGTTTGGACTTCCAAAGGGTCTCTGTGAGGCAAAGCCCATAGAAGATGGTCTCTCACTTAGCAAGGACCTGTGGACCATGGGGCATCGCAGGATTCAAGCAGCTTTCAGGCTCTTTTCTCTCTCATTATATTGTTGATTCTTTCTGCAGATTTTTAGTATCACTTTCTCAGTCATGCATTCAACAGCTGTAATTTTGCCTAGAAATTCTATTCTTCCTCAATTATTTCTTCTTAGGGTCAGCTGCAGCTTCCACCTCAGGCTGACTTACTTCAGCTTACCCTCTCTGTGATCTCCTGGCCTTGGAACTGCAGCCAGGTTGAATCACCCAGTTCCCAAAGGACCAACCAGCAGCCTGCTGAGAGCGCCAGTCTACTCCTATACCCCCTCTGGCAGAGGGAAGCCCCAACCCTCTGGATCCTGACTTCCTTCCTTTTGCTCTCTCTGGAATCTCCTGACCTGGGGACAGCAGGCAGTTCCACTCTCCACAAGCTCACCAATCAACCTGGAGTCTGCTGATATCACTGTGCCAGCTCCCACCCACCAGAGGAGGGAGTGTTCCAGACCTACCAGCACCCACCTTGAGACATATAAGAGTACTTACTGGACCTGCTTGCAACCACCAGAAGACAACCTTGGACCTGTACCCAACAAGAAAGGAAGAGACCACACCTATACCCACTGGAAGAAGGGATGGGAAGACAATACTATAAGAACATATTCAACAACAGGAAGCCAACATGATGCCACCAAAGTCTAGGGAGAAGACCTAAACATCCCAGTACAGATGAAGCAGAAGAGAATGACCTTAAAAACAACTTAATGAAGATGATAGATATTCAAAAATAGGAAATGAGAAAATCCTTTAAAGAAATGAAAGAAAAGACAAACCAAAAATTGCAAGAAAAAATTAAGACAGTGCAAGGTTTGAAAGACAGTCTGAAGGAATGCTGGAAATAGAAAGGGGAGTAGACAATCAGGAATGACAGATACAAGCATAATCAATAGAATATAAGAGTTGGAAGACAGAATCTCAGGCTTTGAAGATTCAGTAGGAGAAATAGATTCATCGACCAAAGAAAATCTGAAGTCCAACAAATCCCTCCCACAAAACATCCAGGAAATATGGGACACCATGATAAGGTCAAATCTAAGAATATCTAAGAATAATAGGAATAGAAGAATGTGAATAACCCAACAGAAAGATGAAGAAAACATATTCACAAAATCATAGAAGAAAACTTTCCCAACCTAAAGAAAGACATGCCAATGAAAGTACAACAAGCCTACAGAACACCAAAGAGAGTGGACCACAAAAAATGTCCCCTTGCCACATAATAAGAAAAACCACTGTCTCTGGTAACTTCTCTTGGTCTCCTGTCCTGTTTGATTATTTCATCCAATTTCTTTGTTTATTTTGTGCTGAGAGACAGAAAGGGGATAAATCCAGCAGTCTCATCCTGTAGCCCCTTTCTCAACCCCATCTCACTTTCCCCTCCCCCACCTTATTCTCAGATTGTCATCTTCCCACCCTCAATTCACCCATTCCTCCACACACTCAAGAATCCCATAAAAAAGCTCAATTCGAAGGCAATGCATATACACAAGGGGTCTGTAGGATAAAGGAGAGAAGAAAAGACATAAATGAAATAAAGTAGGAATAAAATAAAGAAAGAAAGAAAACCCCAAACATACAGAATAAAGAAAGAATATTAACAGCAGCAAAGGAAAAAGGCCAATTAGCATATAAAGACAAACCTATCAGAATCACTACTGACTTCTCCATGGAATCTCTGAATGCCAGAAGGTCCTGGATAGATATTTTACCAACACTAAGAGACCATGGATGCCAGCCCAGACTGCTATACTCAGCAAAGCTTTCAATTACTATAGATGGAGAAAACAAGATATTTCATGACAAAACCAGATTTAAACAATACGTATCCATCAATCCAGCCCTATAGAAAGTATTGAAAGGAAAGCTACGCTAAGGAAGGTAACTATGCTATCAAAAACATAGGCAATAGATAATCCAACTTTACCAAAAGTCAAGTGAAAAAAACAGGGTAAATCCACAAACAATAACATGACCAAAAACAAATCTAAAACAAAGAAGAATTAACACTCAATGGTCCTTAATCTCCCTCCGTATTAATGGTCTGAATTTGCCTACAAAAAGACAGAAGCTAACATAATGGATACAAAGACAGAATACACCCTTCTCCTGCATAAAAGAAACACACATCAACTTCAAAAACAGACATTACCTCAGAGTAAAGGGTTGGGATAAGATCTTCCAATCAGATGGACACAAGAAACAAGCTGGTATAGTTATCCTAGCATCGAACAAACTAGATTTCAAACTAAAATTAATCAAAAGATATGAAGAAGGTTATTTCATATTCATCACAGGAAAAATCCACCAGGAAGAAGTGTCAGTTATGAAGATCTATGCCCCAAATACAAAGCACCCACATTCGTAAAAGAAACATTGCTAAAATCTCAAATCACATATAAGACTTCACACAATTATAGTAGGAGACTTCAACACCACACTCTCACCACTAGACAGGACCACCAGACAGAAAATTATCAAAGAAACAAGGAACTAACAGAAGGTATGACCCAAATGAGTTTAGCACACATACAAAGAACATTCCACCCAAACACAAAAGAACATACTTTCTTCTCAGCACCACATGGGACCTTCTCTAAAACTGACCACATACTGGCAACATAGCAAACCTCAACAGGTACAAAAAATATGAACAGCCCCCCATATCTTATGAAATCACCATGCTATAAAGTTAGAATTCAACAACACAAATTGCAGAAATCCTACAAATTCATAGAATTGAACAATGCACAACTGCACCACTCCTGGGTCAAGAAAGAAATAAAGAAAGAAATTAAATACTTCCTAGAATTCATTGAAAATGAAGACACAACATACTCAAACTTATGGGACACTTTGAAAGCAGTACTAAGAGGAAAGCTCACAACACTAAGTGCTCATATGAAGAAACTGGAGAAGAGTCATACTAGAGAATTAACAGCATAACAGAAAACTTTACAACAACAAGAAGCAAACTCACCCAGGAGGAGATGACTCCAGGAAATTATCAAATTTAGGGCTGAAACCAACAAAGTTAAAACAAAGAAAATACAAAGAATCAATTTCACAAAGAGTTGGGGTTTTTTTGTGAAAATCAACAAGATAGACAAACCTTTATCCAAACTAACCAAAAGGCTGAGAGAGAACATGCAAATTAACAAAATCAGGAGTTAAAAGGGGGGCATAACAAAAGACACTGAAGAAATTAAGAAAATCATCAGGTAATAGTTTGAAAATCTGTACTCCACAAAATATTTGAAAATTTAAAGGAAATGGATAGTTTTCTGGATAGATGTCACTAACCACAATTAAATCAAGAACACATAAGCAAATTAAGCAAACCTATAACCCCTAATGAAATAGAAGCAGTCATCAAAAGTCTCCCAACCAAAAAAGCCCAGGCCCAAATGGCTTCAGTGCAGAATTCTACCAGAAATTCAAAGAAGAACTAATTCCAATACTCCTCAAAGTGTTCCACACAACAGAAGCAGAAGATTCCTTACCAAACTCTTTTTATGAGGCTACAATTACCTAGGTATCCACGTCACACAAATACACAACTAAGAAAGAGAACTACAGACCAATATCCCTCATGAACATTGATCCAAAAATACTCAATAAAATACCTTGAGATTAAAAATCTCATGCTCTACTGACAGCACTAGCCGTGCTTCTGATCCATCTAATAATCAAACTTGTATACATGTTAGGTGTGTTTTCAAGGTCAAACAGAGATTTTTTTTAGACACACAGGTGATTTTCAAATACTTCAGGATCTGCAGACCACGTAACATACGAATTTTAGTAACATAAGGTTTTTCACAACAGTGAGACATGTCTGCTCCTGGCAGTACCAATCTGCTTCAGAGAATATGATGGGCATTGAAGAACTTCCATATGCAGTTTGGTTTCATCCTGGTGACAGTATGAAAAATCTGGCATACATTCTAGGCCTAGGGGTCAAGGATGAGTGGCCCAGTGCTACAGAGGAATCTTGGGTGACTGACCAGGCAGTCAGCTCTTTCTGTCATTTTTATAGTTCTAGAAATTGTTTACTCTGCACTTCCTATTTATTCAGGTAAGATTTTATCTCTCTTAGATCTTTAATGGAATTCAAGACTAGATAGTTACATTTTACTTGTTACCCAATTCAGAAAAGAAACTCACAAAAGAGATGTAAAGTGTATAAGGTTGAGAGACATACAAGCTTAAACTGTTTATCTAAGAAAATGTTTCAAGGTTGATAGGTTTAGGTTGGTAATACAAGTAAGGATAGAAAGTAAATTAGGTACAAAACACAGTACTCACCATGATAGGATAGATAAAGAAGTATTTTCTCCAAATTTGTTAAATGCAAATGTACTGGAATTGTGAATGTAATTATTACATGATAACTGTTATTATTGTGTACAGTTTTACTGTGTTAAAGTTAAAATCTTTTTATTTAGACAACAGTGGGAAATGTTGTGGGCTATTTTGAACACACTTTGACATACCTGGGACTGGCAATACAGTTTACTTTGACTCAGAGGGTAGAACTAGCTACTAGCTGACAAAAAATAGCCATAGAGGTTTTGGAGGTCTGAGGACACAACGACAAACACAGAAAGTAGTAGGGTGGTGTTCTTTTTGGATGGAGGATGGAAAGAGAGAGGAAGTTGCTAGTTACTCCTCCAATCAAGTTCTTACACCAATATCTGACTCCCAAGTTTTTATTAAAGAATAAACAGATAAATTATTCTTAAGCTGATATTAGATACAATACTCAATTTCTTACTTTAAAGTAAATAATAAGCTACTTTAAGTCCAGACAAAGTGTTTTCAAATGATAGATCATTGCTTTTGCAGCCTGTATACACAGACAAGATGGTGAATAGGTTCCCATGGTTTCTGGCTTTGACATTTGCACTTCTAAAGACTTTGGTATTTCACAGTATAGCCTTTCCAACACTCTCCACAAATGGTTTGCTCTCTTACAATTCTACCTCCTTCACTTCAGTAGTAGGCCATGTTTGGCAGTTAAAAGGAAGATTGAACAGAAAAAAAAACAACCTTGAAAGAACAATAATCAATTTTGTATGGAAAAACAAAAGACCCAGGATAGCCAAAACAACCCTGTTCAAAAAGGCAACGTCCGGAGGCATCACCATCCCTGACCTCAAGCTCTATTATAGAGCTATAGTCCTGAAAACAGCTTGGTATTGGCACAAAAATAGACAGGTAGACCAATGGAATCGAATTGAAAACCTGGGTATTAACCAACACACGTACAAACATCTGATCTTTGACAAAGAAGCTAAAAATATACAATGGAATAAAGAATGCATCTTCAACAAATGGTGCTGGCATAATTGGAGACTGGCATGTAGAAGAATGCGGATCGATCCATGTTTATCACCATGCACAAAACTTAAGTCTAAATGGATCAAAGACCTCAACATAAATCCAGCCACACTGAACCTCTTAGAAGAGAAAGTGGGTGGTACCCTTGAACGAATTGGTACAGGAGACAGCTTCCTGAACATAACACCAATAGCACAGACAGTGAGATCAACAATTAATAAATGGGACCTACTGAAACTGAGAAGCTTCTGTAAGGCAAAGGACACAGTCAGCAAGACAAAAAGGCAGCCCACAAAATGGGAAAAATATTCACTAATCCCACATCTGACAGATGGGTTGATTTCCAAAATTTACAAAGAACTCAAGAAGCAAGTCTCCAAAACATCAAAGGACCCAATTAAAAGTGGGCTGCAGAACTAAATAGAGAGTTTTCAATAGAGGAATCTAAAATGGCTGAGAGGCACTTGAGAAAGTGCTCAACATCCTTAGCCATCTGGGAAATGCAAATCAAAACAACTCTGAGATACCATCTCACTCATGTCAGAATGGCTAAAATCAAAAGCACCAATGACAATTTATGCTGGAGAGGATGTGGTGAAAGGGGGACACTCCTCCATTGCTGGTGGGAGTGCCAACTGGTTCAGCCAATTTGGAAATCAGTATGGAGGTTCCTCAGAAAAATGGGAATAAACCTACCACAAGACCCAGCAACTCCACTCTTAGGCATATATCCAAAAGATGCCCATTCATACAACAAAGATGTCTGTTCCACTATGTTCATAGCAGCATTATTTGTAATAGCCAGAACTTGGAAGCAACCTAGATGTCCCTCAGCCGAAGAGTGGATAGAGAAAATGTGGTACATTTCCACAATGGAGTACTATTCAGCAGAAAAAAAACAATGGAATCATGAGATTTGCAGGCAAATGGATGACACTAGAAGAAACCATCCTGAGTGAGGTAACCCAGTCACAAAAAGAGAAACATGGCATGTACTCTCTCATATATGGATTTTAGACATAGATCTGGGGAGTGCCAGCCTACAATCCTATGGCCAGTGAGTCTGGGAAACAGAAACTTCATTTAGTGGCTGATCGAAGAAGAGGCAGACTCCCTCGGTTAAGTACTGAGCTGAACTCAAGAAAGCCAGTAACAGAGAGGGAGGACTGATGACCAAAGGGATTAAGACTGGGCTGGTTTAACCCCCAGAAACAGCTGACCAGACAAAGGTTAACTCTTGAATCCCAGGCATCAGCCTGAGAATCCAGCATGGGACTGATCAAGACCCCCCTGAATCTGGGTGTCAGTGAGGAGGCCTAGGTAATCTATTGAGCCTTGGGCAGCAGATCAGTACCCATCCCAAGTATACACACGGACTTTGGACTCCCATAGTACAATGTGAGGTGCACTCTCACCCTGAACTCTCGTGGAAGGGTCTAGGCCCTGCCCTATATGAAATGACAGACTATGGTCACCTCCATGGAGGGCCTCACCCTCCCTGGGGGAATGATGGGATAACGGGGGGGGGGGGGTTGAGGGGACGGCACGGGAGGAGGGGAGGGAAAGGGAGAGGGACCTGGAACTGACTTGTGAAGCAACCTTGTTTCTTATCTAAATTTAAACTGGAAAATAAAATTAAAAAAAAGAGAGAAAAAAAATACAAAAAAAAAAAAACCTTAAACCGCCTAATTGGTGTGATGGCTTATTTTCTACTTTGTGATGAGCAATGAATGTGATATTGACCCATCACTGGAGACTGACAGTGAAATCTTAGGACAGGGCTGCAACAATATCCTCTGTAATGAACCAACTCTGAATCCCAAGCCGATCAGGCTAGGGAAAATCAAGTGAGAATGAAAAAGTATGACCACATCTGATTAACAGCCAATAGCACCAGCTGGATCAAATGTTGTAACACAAAAGGGTCAGCTCCAGTGACAGGTTTGGCAAGGCAACCTTGTTAGCAACAAGATGAAACTTCATTTACTTGAAATTTCATAGGTCGTTTCAAAGATATTTCCTGGAAATTGATGTTAGGAGACAGGAATGCATTTAGCTTGACTTTACTAGCAAAAAAATATTAAATAATAAAAATGAAACAATTTTACCAGTTCTACTTTGATGCTTATGAGGATTCAAATTCAGAGGGATGCATATTTTGAAATTAAGAGAAATATCCAGCAGCCGGCTATGCAGAGAAAGACCTTGTAGATTTGTCAGAAGTAGTAACTGGTCACATGCTTCCAGAGAGCTCACACGGAGAATTACTCTCGAAAATGAATTCTCTGGTTTTTATCATATCCTTTGTGATCTTAGAATACTGGTGAACTCACCTATTTCTGATAATGTGAAGTAGCAACATGCATACTGGATTGCCTGGAAATGGTATACTGGGCCTGGTGTGATGAATTATGTCTATAATACCAGCAGGAGAATTGGCATAAATTCAAGGTAAAGCTGGTCTATACAGTAGGTCCTAGGCCCATCTGTGCTACAAAGCAAAACTATCTAAAAATATTAATAATGGAAGTGTTATGATGAGTATGTTTGTTCCCCATGTCTAGAATTTGGTAGTAAAATATTAACTCAATTGCTTAGAAATGTTTATAATGTTGTAGTCACCAATAGAGGAGTATTATAATTAACTGAAAGCAACATGAAACTTGTAACTTCTAGACCTATGCTGAATACTCCAAATGAGAGCCAGTAGCTATAAAACATGGGTCATTTCATAAATGATCCAGTCTCTACAGATTGTAACCTTTAGAAAAGTGCCTGAACATGAACCAACATGTGGATATATATTAAATCTGTTGACTTCAAGTGAAGCCTCTAAAAGAATGAGAGCAGAAAAACCTTGATGACTGAAATTTCTGATGATTGAGCTATGCAACTCAAGCTCTGGTCCAGCAGCTAACAGTCCCAGGGCTTCCTTTGTTTCTGCTCAGATTTACTTGCACATTAGCAAAAGTTAGTGTTCTCAGAGATCTTGTCCCAGAAAAGCACACTTTCACAAATGAAAAAGAATCTCTCAGCCACTGGAATAGAAGAATGAAAAAAATCATAGGCAGTTATAGTGAAAATAGTATAAGATACACATTGCCAAACAGTTCTGAGATGGTAAGTGGTAACTTACAACTGAATTCCCCTCATATGAAGATTTATCATGGGATGTCAAATGAAGCAATGGAAAGTTTAAAGTGAGCGCTCAACTTTAAACAAAGAAGAAACAAGAATAATTAATGTGTCTATACTGAGAAAGTTCAGTTGGAAAATAGAAAATACTTGGAATAAAGAAAACAATATGGTTTGATAATCTCAACATAGACTACAAAAAAGATATTACAAGAAGAAAACTGACAGCCACACATAAAATTTCATTTTTAGGAACTATCTGAAATTCCAGGATCTTGGCTAAAACTGGGACATTCAGGTGCACTTTTTTTTGTTAAGTGAATTGAACTTCTTCAAGAGTAGAATGAAACATTCTATGATCAAGCTAATTTAACTAAGAATTTTAGTAAATGACATTTAATTATGTACATTTCAGGATGTGAAAAATGTCTTATTTGATGTAAGAGACATTGGCATGGTGACCCTAAATAAGAAAGGAAGGTAAAGGGGCACTGTTGTGATTTAAGAAAAGTGCCACAAGAGAGAAAGACATCATGTAACAGGGTTCAAGTAGAGGCAGTTTTATTAGGAAAAGGGATCATAAAAACCAGAAAGGAAATATGAGAGACTGGCCTCCAGAAAGAAAAGCAGCAAGACAGAGGAGAGAGGGAGAGAGAGAGATGGAGGGGGGAGAAAAGAGGAAGGAAGGAAGGAAGAAAGAAAGAAAGAAAGAAAGAAAGAAAGAAAGAAAGAAAGGAAGGAAGGAAGGAAGGAAGAAAGAAAGAAAGAGGGGGGGGAAGAAGGGCGGAGGGACAGAGAAAGGGAGAGAAAGAAAGAGAGAGAAGGATGGAAGGCAATTGAGTTAAAAGATACTCCTATCACCTTATTGAACAATTCAAAATATAGGAACCACATTTACATGTGAAGATGCCTTTCTCCCCTTTGCTATGTGTTATTATTGTTGTTTCTGTCATTTTTATCAATGAACACAAAGAAGCGTTTTAAATCAATAAATGCTATCTAGTTATATCCCTGGGCTTTTATGCTCAGGTAAAGTTGGTATTTCTTCAGTTCAACTAGAAAGAAGGAGCTGGTAGAGTGAGACATTTAGATTTGGGACAGAAAGCAAGACTTGTCCTAGAATGCATGTTTTATTTCTCTCACATGAGTAACTAACTTCTTACTTAAGATATATACAAACATTGCTGTCCCTTTAAAAGTATTTAAACCTCATTTCTCCATTTTCTTTCCTCCCTCCAAACACTCCCATGTATAATTGTACTCTCTTGTCGTCTCTTTCAAATTTATGACAACTATCTATCTATTTATCTATATATCTATCTATCTGTATCCCTAAATACATAAATACATTTTGCTATATGCATAAAGTGTCACCAACATTCCAAGATGGCTATCTACAAGGACAACACTGATATATACTCTAATGTGTCCACAACCTTAGACAAAGACCTATAGACACCTAAGTAACACTGAAAGTAGGAGATACATTGTTTCTCAGGGAGGACCGCACTAACTGATTGTCCAGTGCCAAAAGGTCAGGCCTGAAAAAAATACATGAAAGTATCATTGTATAGTCTTACCCTTTTGAGAGATGGTTTACCCAGGACCTCAAGAAAATAAGAGGAAACCACAAAGTGATTGCATCAAAATTACTTCTAGTCCTTCTGGAGAAGGGTCCTGCCTTCCTCAACAAGCACCTTCTACAATATGAGGTGGAACTATTGACATAATATTTTGAATGATTGTTTCAATTCTAAATGGAATTCATTTTCACAACAGGAAAGAGAAATTATTTGGGGACTTCAACACATTTTATCTTAAAAAAATCTTGCCTTTTTGTCAGTTTAGAATAAAATAATAGCAAAAGTGAAAACAGAAAATTAAAGATTTCAGTATTTTTGTTTTTTAATTTAGCTAGAAGATGAACATATATTTCTATCTTCTTTTTCCTAAGTAATGTGTGACTGTTTGAATTCTTCCTTCCATGACTATCTTATTCCTTCTGAGCTGTTAAAAATATTTAAAGGTGTAATTTGCCAATGTTCAATAAGGACCTTGAAGATATGTGCACACTTTCCATACAATTGTATCTTTGTGACTTATATTAATAACTAATTATACAGATCAGAATGAATGAACAATAACTTCATAATGAAAGTGAAATTTGCATAGAGATGATAACTTAATTTTAAGCATTCACTAAAAATTATGTTTTACTAACATTTTTAAATAATGTATCAGGGGTAAAATGCAGGTTATAGAGTGGTATTTTAACTTTATCTCATATATTTAAATGCTTAGAGGACTATATCTTAAAATATTACCAGTAATTTGCTAGTTCAACTATTTTTAATTGAGATGTTTTAATTGTAATAAAATTTTATTTCAAACTTGATAAAATATTTACTTCTCTTTGCCGAAATGAGCATATATTTTCTAAAAGAAAAATTATAGCAATCTTATAATTTAAGAAAATTTTCATAGATATTTTTAGCCTATTTGGAACATGTTATTTGGTTTTCTGTGAATCAACCAATGCCATTTACTATTTCTAATTTGAAGCATTAGTATATCTTTTGGCACAAATAAACAGAATATACTCAATTAGCTTTGTAGATAAAATTTTAATGCTTTAAGGATATATTTTCACAGCATTCAATGCCAGGTAAATTTTGTTCAGTATTGATTTTTAAAGAAACAACCACTTGAAGACATTTATCTACTTGTAATCGACAGTGTATAATCCATTACTCTAATAGCTTAATGGACTTTTAACTAGGAACAAAAAGCAATTCTTTGATCATAAACTCCCTATTGGTTAACTGGACATGGCAAAGGCTTATCTGGGTATCTTACTTTGAGTTAATTAATTAAGCAGACATATTTATCAAGTGCTTTCATGGTGCCAAGCATAGAGATTGGTACTAGTACAGGGAGAATTGGAACAGGCTACATGCATTGTTAATGACCACATCCATCCTACCATGTTGCACTTATTCTCACTTAAACAACCTGAGAACCATGGCTGGAGGGACTCCACACAAGCATCCTATTCACAGTGACAGAACTAAGCCATAAAGCAGGCAGACCTATGTCACCACCAACAAAGCTCTCCAAGTGTCAAATTATGATCAGTGATGCATAAAAGGTGTTATTCTCTAACATGCTGTCAACTTCTTCCCAACATGTCAAATTATGATCAGCATGTCAAAAAAATAGTGTTATTCCTTCACAGACTGTCAGCTTTTTGAGGTCAGAAAACTGTTTATAAATTTTCCTTAGCCTTTAATGAATCTGGCTCTGGAATGGGCATGTGTTTTCTAGCCATAAGCATTATGTAATCCCCAAAGGAATATTCTGCATATCCATATTTCCATACTTTATAGTCTCAGTTTGTCTTAGGTTAAGACTCTGGCATCTAGAATATTCTTCAACTGTGACAATATTATAGGGAGTTTATACCAATAAAAAGAGTGTAGTCAAACGTTAAATCAAATTTACATGTTAAATATTCATTTTACTTTGTATTTCACTGTGTGTCCAACTCTAAGTTTATGTGTACCACGGTGCTTGTGGAGACCAGATAGCATTGGTTCCTCTAGAAGTGGAGTAATTGGTAGATGTGAGCCAACTGATGTGAGCCTTGGGAACTAAACCCAGGTCTTCTGCCAAACAGCAAATGTTCTTAACTGCTAAGCCATCATCCCAGCCTACAAATTAATTTTTAATAATTAATTATGCATACTTATTGCATCTCACTTTACATCTACCTTTTATGAATGAGGTAGATACAATTCAAACTAAAGCATATAGGTGGACCATTTTGTGCAATGAATCAACAGAACTAGCTCCAAAGTGTCACATTTCAGTTTTGTTTAATATGGCCAGGTCTTTAACTTGTTGCCAGAGCACTAGAGTAATTTATTATAGAAAATTTATTTAAAAATCAACAACACATACATTTTAAAAGCATATCTGCAAAGCTTTATCATGTTAATCAATAATCAGCAGAAAAATTAGCAAATATTATAAGCTTTATTCTAATAAACTTTTCTTTAAAATTTATATGAATATTGAGCAATTTCTTAGGATTTGTCTACAATAACTTCACTAGCAAGGCAATCTTCTGTAATTCCACACATAATTCCTTAATAAATTTTCTGTTTTCTCTAAGATAACTATTAATTAGTCAATAATAGCTGGAAGGCTCCAATTGATTGGCACTATAAACGCAGAAGGTTTATTTGGTCCTTTTAATTCTGAACTGTATTTAAAATTAAGTAAAAATGTTAGCAGCATGTTATTAGGGCTGAATGAAGAGGACTATTACAAAACCTAGGATAGGCATGATAAAGTAATACAGTCTCATCCCTCTAGGCTTCACAGACTGACAGGTAATAAACAAGGCACATACATCTTAAGACCAAGCCCAAATATTACACACAAATTGATTTTCCAGAAAATATCAAAACAAAAGACTTCAGAGAAATCCAACCAATGACCCTTAAATCTCAGTGCTTCATCCTTGGGAATATTCATAGCATTTGTATTACTGACACCCCAAGTTAGTTTTGTAACAGAAATAAATACCGTTATTTGTTTTGTTTCTAGGATCAATTTCCACCCCCCTAATCTTATCCACTTTTATTGTATGAGTGTTTTGCTAAATGTGTTTATATGTACTGAATGTGTTCTTGGTGCCCATGGAAGAAGAAAGGAGGGTGTTGGATCAGGAGTTACAAACAGTTGAGACACACTATTATGAGTGATTGGAACTGAGCCTGGAACCTCTGTGAGAGAAGTCAGTGCCCTTAATTATCTGAATCATCTCTTCAAGTGGTTTTCTTATTTCTAAAATCTAAGTGTCAAATAAAAAAATCAGTAGCCTATGTTCTCCAATATTTTTCATTAAACATATTTGCATGCAATCGGTTTACTTGTTTAGCTGCCCTATTAACAATGTTGCTAGAAAGTGTTTAAAGTTAAAATAAGAAACAATTACAAATTATGAATACCAGGATTAACTGAGGCACCCCATGGTCTTTGAAAGTATTTTAAAGACACACTACATCTTTGCTATTTGCTTTTACGGATACTCACCTTTCAAAGTAAAATCAGTGTACAAATTGCTGTTTTGCTGATATTAATTACCCAAAGAATATACAATTGTTAGAATTTACCAACCTTTCAGAAAAAATATGTATCATTTAACATGAGACCTACATATTGACTTCTTACTGCATTGAAGATGAACACTACATTTCAAAATACCCTGAGTACCCATGCTCCATTTTCCCTCCCCTTGTATGCATTCCGCTGGATATTATACATGCATATTCCTCTTGTATTCTCTTCTATGCATATCATTCCTCCTCCTCTTTGAAGTTTCAGCTTGAACTTTTCAGCTTAAGAAGATTCAGTGAGTGTCCTATATGTATCTCTTTCTGCAATTAGAGCTACTTGAAATTATTCTTTCATTGCTGTGCTTATTTAATAACTGTCTTTCTTACTAGGCTATGGGAACCAAAAGAGGAGACAGCATACTTGACATGTGAATCTTGCATAGACTTCTACACTGTAGTCATCCAGTAACATTTATTGAATTTTTCAAGAAAAAATAACTAATTTTTCACTCTGGCCTTTTACAAGGAGAACTTAAATAAAGAGAGAATGAAAATCAAGCTTTGGCATAAGGCACAGAATTTCAAGAGATTTACTAATCAAACTCCCCACCAAGCAGAAGGAATTACTTACCATAACCTGCCTTATCACTATTCTACAAAGGAGCATCCTAACATTAGATTATTTGGGGAATTGATAGATGACAGTAGCTGAAAATTCATTTCTTTGTTGCAAGCTACAGTCATGACATAGTGGGAAACCCTTCCTGAATATAAGGAAATGTGCAGATTTCTTTAGTAAATGATCATATTAAAGTAAAAATTATCAAGAAGTAAAACTGCACTAAACATGAGAGACTAGAAACTTTAGAAGAGAAGAGGAAAACGATATATAAATGGAGCAAAATCCCCACAAATCACTTGAAATATGACAGAAAAGTTGTTCGTGTATTTTTTTACTATCCCATTAAAAACCCTCTAGGTCAGATTAAGACTTCAGGCATTTTCTTTAAAAATGTGAGATCTTGCAAATAGCATCACTGCAGTCCCTGGTATAAATTATAAAGTGACACAAAAGGACAGAAAGTTCATAAGCTTCATGTCAACAGCTTTCATTTACCTATGTACATATATGACCCATGAATGTAGTTGTAACACAACTTGTAATAATGGAGTCTCATTGTTTTGCCTGAAAGTAAAAGCTTGCTAAACCACACCCATTAGAGTTTGGATCTTGTTATAAAATATTGGAGTTAATAATTACATATATGAAATTTAGGCAAATGTCATTCCTTAAAACACTTATTTCTATTTAATATTTAAGCTTACCTTGACTTCATGTATGTCTGTGTGCCATATACAGATATTGTGCATTGTCTAGAAAAACCTTTCTGATATCCTAGGATTGTCGTTACAGGGGAATTGAGAACCAAATCCAGGTCTTCTGGAAAAGCAGCCCCATGTTCTTTTTTAAAAAATATTTATATATATTTTTTTATTTTTAAATTTAAATTTAAATTAGAAAAAAGGTTGCTTCACATGTCAAGTTCAGGTTCCCCTCCATTTCCCTCCCCTCCTCCCACCAACCCCCCCCAATATCCCCTCATTTCCCCAGGGAGGGTGAGGCCCTCCATGGGGGTATCCATAGTCTGTCCACTGAGAAATTGCTATCAACATATTAACTAATATCATTCTTAACCAAATATAAATTTGTGAATCATAATAAAGCTTCTAGGAGTTCTCATTTTGAACAGAAGCATACATCACAGGTGGAAAATACAAGAGAAAATTGAAAAGTGGTTTAGCCATTCCTCAATACAACTTATGATGGATTTCTGATATTCAGGTAAAAACAAATGTACTGAATATCATGCATCTGACTGTGATTGTTCTAATCTGGCTACCTTAACATTGGTAAATGCAGTAGAAGAGAATACTTGAATCTTACAGTGTGCAACTACATAATGGTGCTAATAGCACCTATTATGACTGACTGACATAATATAGTTTTATTTAATCCAAAATAAATTACTTCATAATAATTTCTCAATAAACTATCAAAAATGGATTTTTAAAATACATTCTAGGGAACATTAGGTCCAGATATCAATTTCTCTCAGTTTCTTCTTTTATACACTAAGATACATACATATGATATATACATATGTATATATGATATGCATATATCATATATAGAATAATATGTATACACACAAATAAATACTTGGAAAGTTAATAGTATGGAGGCTTTAAACAGTTGGTAAATGTCTCATTTGTAAGTTGATAAAATTAGTACCTGGCGTTATCTGAACATGATGTCACCAAACTACAATTTATACAACATTTATTAACACTTCAAATTTCTTACTGTGCAGTTAAATCTGCCTTTGATATATCTGCACAATTCATTTTCTTTTTATCTGTTGTCTCACTTTTAAATCGCATATTCGTGTTCTTTTTTCTTTCATTTATTTTATTTATCTGGATATCTGTGAGGTTCCATGTGTATATGTATAGAAGCAGATATCAATTGCTGTATAACTGGGGTTACAGATGGTAGTGAGATGTCCAAATGGAGGATGGGTTCCTAGCACCAGTCCTCTGCAAAGACAGTAAGCACTCCACCCCTAGGCAGTCTCTCCATTCCCCCCATGTTTTCTCTACTTCACATAAATTAAACTGAATCTAACACAGAGTAATCAAATTCAGTATGGCTTTTTACTCTATGTGATTATATATATACATGTAAGATCAAATATAAAAATGTCACCAATGGAAAAAATTCCATATGTAGGTAGTAATTTCCATTTTCTGCTAAGAAAATCCCAATCCTGCCTCTTCAGACACAACATTTGATTTGAGACTGTCTCACTATCTATCTCTTCTGGTCTCAAACTCACAAACTTCCATTCCAGCCTCTGGAGTTCTAGGACTACAGAGCCTGTCCCACATCCCATTTCTTTTTTTTAATGTAACTTATATAGACACATGATTCTCTTTATGTATTAGACATTATGTTATTTCCCAGGGCTTGAATAGTTTTCGAAAATCTTGAGTAGTTCAACAGAAACATGTAATAGCTTGGTCTAAAGAATAGGCTTTGTATAAATGCTTACTAATTAGTTGGGTTTGTTATTAACTAGCTACTGCTTTAAGCTTAAGGATCATATTTATATACTCATTTAATCTAAAAGAGAAAACAATTTCATTAATGATTACTGATTGAGGAAAGAGAATTTTCTTCAGTAAATACAAAGCAGGAAGATTGGTTAGACTTAGAAAACTTTCTCCTCATCCAGAGGTGGTGATGTTCCAGAGGCAGAAACATGTGGAATCCACATTGCTTATCACAATGATTTTTATAAGTGCAGTAAGGCCTATGTATATAATATGTAGAAAGCAGTTGTTTTTGCATTCATTTTTATGGCAATAAAATTAAACATATATATGTGTGTGTATACATATATACATATTATATATATAAGTATATATATATACTAAATGTTGCACTGTTAAGTTCCTCAGATGTCCACTTCCATCATTTCAAATTTCATTAGAGATGGAAGTAACATTTGTCATATGTGTGTTTTCATGATATTCAAATATTAGTTAACACCTCCAGTCTGAAGAACATGAATGAACTGAAAATCAAAGTGCAACCACATTGTAAATGAAAATCCCTAAAGCATTGATTGAGAGCTTTCAGACTCTGTAAGCTAGAACAGGGAAGTCTTAGAGCACAGTTAGGTAGCACACTAAAGAACAGTGAAGATAATGAGGTATCAGTATTAAACAACAGGAATGAGGCTATGGGGAGAGTTTTATAACATTGGTACTTTCCCGTTAGTAAGATGCCTTCTCTAAGTAAGAAAAGACCATGGAAGAAGGAAGTAGCCTAAAGAGGTGTGAGTTGGAGACTATTGGCCAGGACACCAAACCAGTATAATTGCTTTAACAGCTGTGTAATTATAGAAGACTAAAATTGAGTATTCATTAAACAATGTGTTGGGATTATATTCTTTTATGTATTACAAATCAAGCCTTACAATGCTTGCATATTATTTCTGATGAAGACATTTCCTCTAAGGGTATATTAGCTGGAAGAACAATGAATTCTCTATAAATGAAGGGTAGGAACAGCTTTCCTTAAAACCTTTTCATATAAAACTCTAGGGACTTTACTAAATATTTTTGTTCCTCATTTTGCCAGCATTAAATCCCCACCCATGCCTGAATAAAACAAGTACCATACCTTAAATGAGTTGTAACTACATTGTTGTTTTTTATATCTTTACATATGAACTCATTTAAATATTAGTTTTTCCATTATTGAAAACAAAGCAAAAAAAATGAGGAGCAATAAGTCATTCATGATTATGTTTCTAGTGAAGTGTAATTATTGACCAGCCCAAGTTTGATCAGCAATATTCCAGGTCAGTATTTGTTTGATTTCTCCAAATCCTGAGCAGCTTTGTCTTCTAAATCACAGTACCATCCTATTTTTAAAGACTTTCTTGAAAGCACCTGCATACTGTCACTCATTTGGCTTTATTTAATTGAGCTTGACATTGACCCTCTAGGCTTTTTTGACAAAATATAATTACATTCATATACAGAGAACTGGTCTCATACTCTTTAACTTGTATTTTATTTTGTGTGTAAGAATGTTTGCCAACATGTGAGAAAAGATGGCATGTTCATTCCTGGTGCCTCAGAGGCCAGAGAGGAAATTGGATCTCCTGAAATTAGTATTTCAGACCATTATAAAGAGTCTCGTAGGTGCTGAGAACTGAATCTTGGTCCTCTCTAGCAGTACTTTTAACTGATAACTGAAATCTGTAGTGGGCAGATCTCATTTTCTTATTCAAATGAATTATCCCTCTAAAGAACACATTCCTCAGATGAGCTGGTACTCCCACAAGTCTCTGTCCTCCTGAATACAAATGAGATCAAATTTCTGGGCTGGAAGCCATATACCTTGTTCCTTACACTCTACTGGCACTGAATTGACCTTATACATTTTTCACATTTGTAGAACTCACCACAGTATAAAAATAACTCGCATGGTATAATTGGTAATTTGAAAAATGAAGCTGATTCTCTTTTCCTAGTTCTTGCCACCATCACAGGCTTCAGGTTTCCCTTCTTGATTCAGGTCATCCTGGGAGATACTGAGCATCAAGAAGCACAGATTTTGACATGTTCATTCTCTGCTTCTAGTCAGTAACTATAGAATGTAGGCTGTCTTTGATGGAAAACACACATTAGAAAGAACAATGCAGAGATGTGAGGGAGTATAAGAAAAGAAAAGAAAGTAATTAAGGTTATAGAAATGTAGCATTGATATACAAGGTGAGTTATTTGGAGATAGCATGCCAAATTAATTTTCTTTCAAAACTTTTCCTTGGATAAGATATTATAATGCTAAATCAGACCAAAAAAAATAAAGATCTAGTAACAACCAGATTTAGTCATCTTTAGCAGTTTACTTGCTACTTTCATTAACTTCATGGCTTAGAGGATGGCCTTAAAAAGTATAAGGTATACCATGTTCATGTAAAATAAAATGATAATGATGATGGTAGTAAATTCCATAAAGGAAACTTGTTATAATGACAATCTCCTTTGAGAAGAACAAGAGTAGGAGGGGAAATGAAGGAGGAATAGGATGAAGATCTGATTTTGGAAAACTTATATTTATAATTATAAAATGAAAGTTAAATTAGAATCCATTTTGCTAAAACATCTCTTAGTCACCTTTGATATCGACAAGATTGTAAGAATCCCTGAGAGCCAGGAAGCAGTGGTGCACACCTTTAATACCAGCACTCAGGACACACAGGCAGGCGGATCTTTGTGAGTTCAAGACCAGCCTGGTCTACAAGAGCTAGTTCCAGGATAGCCTCCAAAGCCACAGAGAAACTATGTCTTGAAAAACAAAACAACAACAACAAAAAAGAATCCATGTAAAAGTATTCTCTGAGAATGTTACACTCAGTGTCTCTGAACAGTTCATAAGCAAGGGGCAAACTAAACTACTTCTGCTCTGAATTTTTTTTATGCCGCAAATGGATCATGCGGCATTATCTATGAAGTTTATACTCTGTGCTCACTTCTGTAGGCACTGAAGTGATGGGAAAGGAAGAAAACTATTAAAACTCAATGTTTTCATTGGCCTTCTTATAACTGTTAATTCATAAACGATGTTACTTCTCGGCCATTTTTTAAAGATCCTACAGAGAGCCAATAGCAAAAAATTTACATGTGAATTCTATGTCACTCATATACTTTACAAAGAACTTCATGCTGTAGATTACATTTCTAAACCTAGTGTTCAGAAAAACACACATAGCACTTGACTTTGATTAGGTTCCCTGAGCTATGCCATATGTATCCCACATGGAATAGATTTTATTAACCTGTAAAATGTATCAGGAAGCAGCATTGTGATGCTTTCTCTTCTTTATTCAGGAACCACCCTAAACCTCTCCATCTTCACTGACTAAACTTCACATTTTCACAGCTGCTAGTTAGCCATAAAAGAGAGTGTCCCCTTTAGGGGACTTTGCAAGAAAGCTTGCCCTGCTTTGATATATTAAAGACATCAAAGAAAGTAATAACCTTGTCCTGAGTCATTTTATCCAGCTTCCTCAAAGTGATAGAGAATTAGATAGTAAAAACGCAAAACAAACAGGCACTATTCCAAGCACAGGTCCTTTTCTCTGATTTGAAGTCTTAGAGATGATCACCAGTGCTTCCAAGGCACAGTCACTTCACACACAGACACATTAGCTTATTGGTTTGCTGCTATAAATCAAAACACCCATTCCTAAATAACCCACAGAACTATTTGAAGGAGATAAGAGAACCCAAATGCAGTTAAGCCTCACAATCTATACATACCTGCAGGAGAGAACACCAAAACCAATGCTCTCTAAGAAAGTGAACCCAAGGAGGTCATTTTTTAATGACACAGGACTGGCAATACTGGATGACTACTAAAAATACCCTTCACTAACCATCTACCTTTTAAAAACTCTGTGCAAATTTGGACATGAGGGAAATTGGGCTGAAGAATTTCAATTAAGTTTAATATATTTAGAGTTCAGAAATAATAAGTGTGCTATGTGCCCTGCTGCATGTGTGTATTTATGATGAATTAATAGAGCTTTCTAGATGTCACCTTCTTTTGGAAATTATTTACATTGCATTATCCTGATGGACTATAAAAGGAATCATAAAAAATTGCATGTGGCAGAAGATAATGGGATGAAGTCCTTTGGTTTGTATATTGTTCTCTGGTGCATATTAAATGCATTAATGGCCACCATCAGTTAATTCCCCATCCTCAGACTAGTAAGTACTTTCTGGAAACAGAAATACATTCTCTGGGCAAAGCCATCTACCTTATAGGTCAAAAGTTTTTAGTGCAACTTCCAAAGATACCCTGAGTATATCATTACTCTAAAGGAATAATTTGAAAACTGTAATTCATTTTCACTGGCCTCTTAATAGCTGTGTACCTCTGACATGTTCATGGGTTGTGCTGAAGAGCTCCAGGAAGAAGAAAGAGAGGGACATAAATAGATCAGGAAAGGTGAAGATTTGAATGAAAAAGGCAAAGGGTGAAAAGTGGCATGTTAGACATTGCATATTTATAATGCATACTACCATTCCTCAATAGAATCCAATCTATAAATATCAACTGAGTGCCAACTGTATATACCACTTCAATGTTGTGGGAGTAAAAATTAAATTTTGGAACAAAATCCTATATTGCAGATAATTTTGAAAGTTGTAAAGCTCTTTCCTAAATTTATACACTAACATGCAATACTATGATTTGGATGTCATTTTAAGCATATCTATGATGGGGAAGTTAAAATTTCTTGCCCCAGTCAAGCAACAATGTTTAGTTGAGCAGGTATAACAACCTGAGCCTTTTGGTTTTGATACTATTTTATACATATTTCCTTAAATATGTTAAATTAATAATTGATGGCTTAGTTGTTCCATAATATTAAATGACAGAAGGGGGATTTTCCTCTGCGTATTGGAAGGAAGGGCAGGTAAGTGAGAGAGCTGATAGAAGATTTAGAATTGAACAAATAGTATGAATATATGAGGTTATGTGACAGATACTATAATCCAGGGAGGCCTCTAAGAGAGATATGCATGGTACCTGAAGAAGGGGAATGGGAATGGATCTCCTGAGGATATTGGGAGCATGTGGGTGGGGAGAGGAGAGGGAACTGAGAGAAAGAGCAGGGGAGAAGGGGAAGGAAGAGGAGGACATGGGGGAGCAGGACGGTTGAGACAGGGGAAGAATAGAGGAGAGCAGGATGAGAGACACCATAATAGAGGGAGCCATTATTGATTTGAGGAGAGATCTGGCACTAGTGAGATTTCCAGAGTTTTACAAGGATGACACTAACTGGCAATCTAATCCATAGTCAAGAGAATACCTTAAATGCCCATCCCTGTTAATGAGTTTGATGACTACCTTATATGCCATCCTATAAACTTCATCCAATGACTGATGGAAGCAGAGGCAGACACAGCTAAACAATGAACCCAATTCCTTGATCGCAGTTGCAGAGAGGGAGAAGTGATGAGCAAAGTGGTCAAGACCGGGCTGGTGAAACCCACAGAGGCAGCTGACCTGAACACGGAGAAGCTCATGAATCCCAGACTGGTGAGTGTGATGCCAGCATATGACTGATCCAGATGCTCTGAAAGTGTGTGTCAGTGGGGAAGCCTTGTCAGTCTTTGGGGCCTCGGGTAGTAGATCAGTATTTATCCCTGGAGTGCAAATGGACTTTGGGAGCCCATTCCACATGGAGGGATGCTCTCTCAGCCTGGACACATGCGGGAGGGCCTAGACCTTGCCCAGAATGATATGACACACTTTGAAGATTCCCCATGGAAGACCTCACCCTCTCTGGGGAATGAGGGGGAAGGGTGGGCTGTTGGGGACGTGGGGGTGTCAGGGAAGGAGGGGAGGGAAAGGGAGCTGGGACTGACATGTAAAGCAAGTTTGTTTCTAATTTAAACTAAAAAATAATTACAAAAAAAGAAGTCTAGTTCTAATGTGCATGGCAGAATGGCTAATGATCAAGGCCGCTCCTTACCTGAAAAATATGGAATGTCAATTGTACTGCTTCTGAGTAAATGAAGAAATGAAAGGAAGTAGTTTGTCAAAAGATGATAAGAAAACCTAAAGTTTTACAGATATGATGGTGGTAGAGATAGAAACACTGTCAGTGCTATAGATGCTATTGAGCCATATCTCAGAATGGGTTTCTGTCTTCCAGATACATATAGCATTACTAAGATATGTAATGTGATAAATATGTTATTAACAGGTGAGTCAAAACATAACTCAAATTAGGAAATAATGAATATTATGATTGATTAGTTTATGTAATTGGTATATGCTGTAGAAGGTATGGCTTAATTCAGGAGTTAAAGCTTTTACATTTTCTACCACCTACCACCTCCCTCCTCTCTCTCTCTCTCTCTCTCTCTCTCTCTCTCTTTCTCTCTCTCTCTCTCTCTGTGTGTGTGTGTGTGTGTGTGTGTGTGTGTATGTTTTAAGGTGGGATCACCACACTTCTAAAGTGTCTGCCTCCAGAGATGCATGAAGTCAGGAATATCTAGTATCAGCATGAGACCAATTTCTAGAATGTTCTCAAGAATGGCACTCTCAAATATTACTTTATTTGTGTATGTGGAGGTGAGTGCACATGAAATCTGATCCACTAGAAATGGAGTTCCAGGAAGTTGAAGCATTCTGACATGAGTGTGGAAATTGAATTCAGGTCCTGTGGAAGAAGAGCACACATTCTTAGCTTTTGAGTCATTAAACTTGCGTGTCAGCACCTTTGAATCCATCTTATCCCTAAATCAATCATTATAACTAGGAGTATAAAATGCTAGTGTATACACAGGGAGGTTACTTGGTTCAACCATGTGGGATATGAACCCATCCTGCTGCACAGAGGCCACAGCAGGGTATTCAATTTCAGCAGAAGCAAAACAGTATAGCATACTCCAAAGTAGAGTGAATAGCACCTGTGAGAGTTCAAAACTCCTGCACAATGCCATAATCAGGCTACTGTTTCCCATTCCTTCCTGATCAAACTTTATCATTTATTAAATTACTGATTTTGATAAAATTAATGTCCAAATGAAGCTAATAACACTGTGTTTCCTGTTGCATTTTCTAGAGCCAATTATGTTTCTTTTTTATTCATTTAGGTATCTATTTATGTGTGAGGGTATAATAGAGAGACAGAATCAGACAGACAGATAGATAAAGAAATGCATGTCACCTGAAAGTCAGAGAAATTCAGAGTTCCAAGGTTTGGTCATGAGCATTGGTGGTAGTGTCTTTACCCACTAACTTTCTCACTGGCCCAGTCATGATTCTTAAATTCATTTGATTTTATATTTTTCCATCATAATTTATGAATAGACCCATCCCAAGTGTCCTGAACATGAGTACATGGTGAAGAGTGAGTGTAGGCTGTGTCCTGGAGATGGAGCACGTGAAGATTGGAAACCTCTTATAATTCACATTTAAACTACAGTCTTCCTCTTAAATTTCTTGTCATGAAATATGTGTTTTCCTTTTAGTTTAATTCCAAAGGATAGAGTACTACAAATACACTTATGTTATAAATCATAAAATACAGGGCACACTATTTTTATAATTTCCAGAAGAAAATAAAAAATCATCTTATCTGCCTAGCTATGTGACTTCCTATGTTACTTTTTTTGGCAAATTATATTTAAAACAAGAATTAGAAGATGATTTATAAGATAATTCCAGCCATGACACTCCATGAGTCTACATGCCCCAAAGAAACCACTTCACAATACTTTGCATAGTTTTAACCTAAAAAGATAATTATCCAGGCAAAATAGAAGTCAACCTGAAATATTTGTAGAAGAAAACATTTCATTTAATATAATAAAAATAAGAATATAACCACTTTAACCCTCCACAAATCCATTTCTTTCTTTTTTAAATTATATAAGCAGATTGAAATGAAGTGGTACTTTAAAATATATGAATTTATTTTGTTGTCCATTACAAGATAATTTGAAATTTATAAGTATTTGCTTCAATTACTGACAGTTCAGCTGCTCAATTATCTAATCTCTCTTGTAATTCTGTTTTGCAATATGCTTTTAAAGTAATTCACTTTTACAGTGTACTTTCTCTAAACATAGTACCATAGCCCTCAAAACATAGTGACTCAATTTAAAGGAAAATAGAAGAACAAAGGACAATAAAACCAAAATGAAAATTAATGGTAGTCACCATGGATACTAAATCTTTTAAAGGATATAAATTTGCAATCATGCATACAAACGAAAACTAAAAAGAAAAATAATTATTAGGCAATAGAGGACCTAAATTAATAAAAATTACCATTAGCCCTGAAATATGTGTGATACCTTATTGAACGGCAATCTATGTGGTTAAAACAAGATTTATATTTAAGTTCAGGGATAGGCTATGGGAAGGTTTGCCATGTTTATGACATAGTGATGCTCATTACACAGAAACAGTGTAGTTTTCATGGTCTCTATAATAGACATAGGACTGAGTAAGTTGAATCCAGACATGGGTGGAGAGCAATAGCCTACTACAATTCTGTCCCACTTACACCCTTCCATCGTGTGTGTGCATATCGCATTACAAGGTGTATCTAAATCACATTAGAAGATGGAGATAAAGCCTGAGGTTATGTGTGTGGAATCTTCCTTGTTGCCTTGGTGATACTTGGTAATAGTCAGGGGCATAATGAGTTGATGGCATATAAATCATTCCAAAGTCATTTTTAGCATGGGTAGAAGAAATCACTTCTCTTTTTTACCTGTCATCATGTTGCTCATTTTCGATCATTCTCTGTCCAGATACTAACTCTGGCATTTCCTGAAGGTTCCAATTTCTTAAATTCAGCAATGCAATTTCAGAATTTTAAACAACAGTAATCATATAGAATTAGTCTGTTTCTAAGGCCTTTCTCTAAAGTCAAAGGTCAGAGAGGACCTACTTGCTAGCTTCCTGCTTTGGAGAATCTCTTTAGCTCTAAATTACAAGCCTCTGCTTACTTTGTTTGTAGGAGATTGTAAAAGATGATGAGAAAAGGAACTGTCAAAGACTTTATCTGGAAAAGAAAAAGAAATAGGAAGGAAAGAAAGGTTTTCAATTATATGGTGGTTAAAAATAACTACTGAACTACCAACTTAAAAGCTCATCTTTGGATTCTGATTGAACTGTCTTTTTGCAAACATTAGCAAAGAAACTCTAAAGTGGTATTTTATTTAATTAAAAAAACATAATGCTGTTCAGCCAATGGAAAGATAGCTATAACACTTGAAAAGGCAGTCTAAAACATGAAAGCTGTGCCTGATAAGCATATGAAAAGGCACCCAAGCTCATTAGTGATTTGTAAAATGCAAATTAAAAATTACCTTGAGATATCATTACCTACCCACCAGATTGACAAAGATGAAAATGCCTGACAATGCAAGGATATTTGGCAAAACACAATTGTCATTCTTTGGTTGTGGAACTAAGCATAAGAAAACTTGAAGATGTATATAGACTACATACATACTCCTGTGTGATATTGTTTTGATTCATGCCATCAAATGTTTGTAGCAACCGTATTTTCATAAACATGGACAACATTGTATTATTTTCTTAATGAGTGACACAGAGTTGGTAATTCTGTGGGAGTATATATTAAGTAGTAGAGGGTTGCTGGCAATCACATCCTTGACATTGCTGGACTATGTTCTTGCTATCTTTATAATAATTCTTGGCTCCACTAGAGCTTAAGATGAGAATCAAAAACCTATCAAGTTCCATTTGACCTTAGCATTGCCAGGGAAATTCCAAACCAGAACTTCCATTAAGTAAAGACTGTATTTTTCCAGTATTTATCTTTTTTTCTCAAAATTTATTTACCTTGATATTTACTGATTAATGTTTTTGAGCCTCCTGTCATGAAAGACTTGACTAGTTGTTAAAAACCAAATTATAAACTAATGAACAATGAACATTATGAAAATCTACATTCATGATAAGCAAGTCTGAGCAGAGCCCTTGTTGAGCTTACTCTTTCAATGCAAAACATGTAACACCTATATTAATACTTTGCAATTTTCACTAGACACAATTCCTGCCTTATATACCTTACCTCACTTATTCAATGATATGACTCACCAAAAACCACAAGCACATTGAACCTGGTAGACTAGTATTGCACTAATTTATTCTTGCAATCCTACAAATATCTCAAACAAGGAACCAAAAGCACGTTTTCCTTTCAGAGAGCAATGGTGATGATCAAGTGCGATAACATTGTATGGATTATGATGGTAGGCACAAATATCCGTGCTTTTTTAGGCAATTATTATCATTAACTTTCTAAAATTGCATTGAAGTATGATATATTTATTTATTTATTTATTTATTTATTTATTTATTTATTACATATGTAGTGTTCTGCCTGCATGTAGGCCTGCATGCCAGAAGAGGACACCATATCTCATTATAGATGGCTGTGAGTCTTCATGTGGT
This sequence comes from Mesocricetus auratus, assembly GCF_017639785.1. Taxonomy (NCBI): domain Eukaryota; kingdom Metazoa; phylum Chordata; class Mammalia; order Rodentia; family Cricetidae; genus Mesocricetus; species Mesocricetus auratus. Next base: position 83,292,204 of record NW_024429184.1, on the reverse strand, counting down.
TGCTGTGAATTAATCTCAGGACCTCTGGGCAAGCAGTCAGTGCTCTTAACCTCTGAGCCTTCCTTCCAGTCCCAAATGATGCATTTATAAAGGGCAAAGTGACCAATAATGTACTTAAACAGTCAAATAAAACCCGGCATTCTTACTTAATGTTTCCAGATGCAGGAAAAGAATGAAGTTCTATGAACTGATCTTGCAAAACAGTGAGACTTGTTAGCAGACAGTACACAAAGATAGAGAATGGCACACAAACTAGAACTTTTACTTCCAGAAGATGCTTGACCTAGTGGACTCACTGTAGGAGGTTTTTTACTATCTATACCACTGACCTGTTTTTCTTGTAGGGGCCTGAATCTTCAACTGTTAGAAGGTTCTCTATGGCTTGGATTGGTCACTTGCTTTGAAACATAGAATTGTGTTAGTAATTTTCTTATTCATAAAATTTCAAGGTAGAGAGTAATTTGGAGTACCTTTATGGGATATATATGAAAGTAAGCTACTTCTAGTGATGGAACATAATAGAATTGGCTGTGTAATATATATTTCAGCTATATACCCGCCTGGCAGACAGCAAAGGGTCATAACAAAAAGAGGCAAAGACAATGAAATACTTAATCACAGGTATGCTGACTAACTTTGTCTCTTAATTCTTAAACCTTATAATAATCTAATGAGTGCAGATACAACTCTGAGTAAAGAAAGAGAACATTGTTTATACAAACCATAGGGAGGTTAAATGGCTTTCTCAAGTTTGCAGGTGTGACATCTACCTTAGTTCTTAAGGCTTGTGACTTTATATGTCTCTCTAAAAAACACATTTGCAGGCAGGTGTGTGTGTGTGTGTGTGTGTGTGTGTGTGTGTGTGTGTGTGTATGTGTGTGTGTGTCTGTTTGTGTCTGTGTGTGTGAGCTCGCGCATGTGCCCAGGAGGATGTCAGAGAACAACTTGATTGAATCTATTCTTTCCTTCTGCTATGTGTGTCCACAGGATCAAACTCAGCTCATCAGATGTAACAACAATCCTCTTTACCTGATATATACATTTCTAGACACACACACACACTACAAAATAATTAATTTTTTAAAAATCTTTTTCTTCTCAAATATGAAAAGTTATAAGATATTGCCTTCTCAGTCATCTTATTTTCTTCATTACTCTCTAATATATTAAAGGAGAAACAACAATAACAAAAACCCACAAAACTTAATCAAATAAGTGACTTCAAAGTCCATATCTACTTTCCTGCTGACAAAAGTAACAGAGTTATTTAGAAGAATTCATTCCTTCATTTCAGTTCATGACTTAAAACTTTGAAGGTTTTATATTTTCAGACTACATTAAACCTATGATTGCACTGACTCGGGAGATTGAATTTATTTTAGTGCTTTTTTTCTTACACTTAAATCAGTCCATTTTTATAATTCACTTCCCAAATCCTGAACTCCTCTGCATTTGGTTCTAAGGAACTACTCTATATAGCTCTACCTAACAGCTTTATGAAAAAGGTTATAATATTATGCTTCAGTGGCCTTAAGAAAAAAGTGTGTGCTGGAAAGAAATATTGCTAATATCGAGAGTGCCTAAGAATTCTCACAGCTGTTATGAATTCTCTCATATCAAATTTTGTTTTTCCCCAATGCTGAAATGTGCACTTTTATTTTATGCACACTCTCACTCACAGTGGCAAGCTTCCACACACACATAGTTACTCTCATAAATAGTCAAAACAGTCAACAGTTAAAACACGGGAAATGAACCCGGATTATATCCTGAACAGCAAATGCTTGGATTTAATAAACTTTTAAAAAGTTTTTACCATTTCAGTGAAGAAATTATAAAATCACCCTAAACATTGTAGACATTTAAATATTTTCATAATGAACACTGAATGATGGAAACAATGTGAAGAATGTAAAATAAATGAGATAGAGTTGATTGTAAAGGTACATTCTGGGCATAAGAACAATTCTTTTTATGCTACACCAGGTCAAACATCTTAGAAATGAAGAGAAGAGGGGGAGTGTCTGGAGGATGCAGCAGTATGCAAAAGAGCACCCATTTACTCTGGTTTGTGTATAGATGTATAGACAAGGTTTTCCTTGGTACATGAGGTTGCCAGGGCTTCCAGATCATGCTGAACTGATGTGTTATGGAGGCCAAGGCCTAGAATTTGGAAAACTGGAATCTACTAACTTCTGGTAATAACACAGTCTGCAACAAATTGCTTTATTGTATTGCTTAGTTTCTTATCCAGTTTAAAAGTGCAAGAATTACACAGGAAAATCTCAATGCCCTGTTCCAAGTTAGAAAATTCCCTCCTCCTAGATAGACATGAATCACTGGACCAAGTAAAACAATGTAACAGAACTTAGACAGGGTGATCCCATAAGAGCTTAATTCAACATTTGGAAACAAGAATGCAAAATAAAAATGGAAACAAGAGGAAAGAAATTCAAGGAAAACTTAAATCATAACTTTCAATTTTAGAATATTTTTACACCATTTGTTGAAAGACGCTCAATATTAGTGTAGTGGTGCAAACACAATAAAATATATATTAATTATTGTGATTTAAATTAATATTTGAAATATATTTCCATGGTCCATCATACCTAAGACCAAAAACAAAACAAAACACAAAACAAGGTTTACTTAGTTCTGGTAATTTAGATACTGAAACAAAAAAAATAAAAGACATGTTGACTTGCCACCCATCACCAATTTCTTTAAATTTACTAAGTATTTTAATTTTTCATTGATGATGGATTGTGTTATTACTTATTAGTAATTTACTTATTATGTTTCTTTTAAAATGTTATTGCTGAAATATTAAGACACTGTGTGAAATGCCTCTCAGTGTGCTAAGTATGTTTACATATGAACTTTCTCTTTCCCAGACAGCAGAGAAATGATGTTTCCACTGTAGAACCCACAGCTTCTTTTCAGTTCAGCCTTTCTTAGACAAGAGTGCTTAATAGGTTTTCTGGCAGCAAACACTAAACACTTTTAAGAGGCATTTAATGTGAAGCTTTTGTTTACCTGTGGATTCATTATTAATGAAAAGCCAGGCAATGCACAGTTTGAGTCAGGAACACATTAAGTGGATCAGTCACTTGCATTATTAAAATGTGCCCTTGGGGAATAAGGATTATTCTTCACATTTAATTATTCCTAATGTAAGGATCCCCACTCCCAACCCCTATCGCTTCCAAGAAGACAGCTTGCTCTTCCCTTGAGTTTTTTCAATGCACACAGTGGTCCTGTGTCCATAGTGTCAGTAAGAAGTAGCAAGGTGGCAGCACCCAGGAGCAGGGGACCCATTCCTTATCATGCCTTCAAAACTAAGCACACAAACTCCAGCACAGTTGAAGCCTTTGACTGCAGGGCCCTCAACTGCAGGCAGCCTTGGAAGCTGTGACACAGATTCCCCCAGAGCCTGTGTCTACATCACCAGGAAGCAGACTTCTGTCAGGGAACATGCTACGGCTGTCATCAGCTCAGAATCTGGTAAAGACAAGTCAGAGCACTCTTGCAATCTCAGTGAAGCAGTCAGAAAAGCAGAGAGGTAAAAAATGAGGCAGAGAGACAGAAACCTTACTGGTAGCAATATGTTTTTTTATTTCTTTCCTCTCTGATTCTCTAGACTACAAGTTTCCTTGGTTTGTTGTGAAATGGGAAATGATCATAACCAAGTGCCTAATTCTTCTGTGCTTGAATGCCTCTGTTTATTGCCAGTAAACTTCCCTTGCCTATTTAGATTGTGGTGGCTTATAACCTTCACCTTATCTTGATAGATTGTTCTACATAGGATAGACATATCCTGCCTTCTAATGTTCAATTATCATTTCGTGGTGCTAAAAATATCAAAGCATTCTTAAGTTCTTTGTGTTACTTTCTTTAATCATACTATAATTTATGTAATGTATAAAAGCTAAGTAGATTTTTATATTCCACCAGAATTATCAACCAGGAAATTTTGTACATGCTTTATAATAAATAGTTTGCCCACAAAATTCTATGGATCAGGATATATTGTATATTTTGCACTATGCACCAAGAAGGTGAAATTGCAGTCATTCACATTTGAATGTCCTCAGACCTAAAACAGGACCAAGTAATGTCATTATGGAATTTTGTCCTAGGCTTGAAGCAGTTCCAGGATTGGAACTGACAAATAGCAACATTGCTCCTTCTTCTATCACTACATGACACATTTAAAGGTTTTTATGTGTCTCATCACAAAGATAAGAAAATGACTGTGGATGTAGAGGCTGGTGAGATTGAAATATCCATTGCTCTCACACATTGGAACATCATTTCTGAACTCCACAGAAACTGCAGTATTACAATTGAATGCCAGTGAGTAGGTGCAGACTGCTTTCATGAGATAGCCTGATGAGACGGGTGGTCAGAGGGTCTCGATGCACTTTGTTAAAGTGGTCCAAAATGAATACTGTGAAATGAGAGGCAAGGTTGTAAATGTGGGTAGCTAACAGAAATGGGAGAATCAATCCATGGATGCCTTTGTCTCTGTGAGTCCCTTGCCAACAGCAACTACCCTCCCATATGAACAAATGTAACTCATCTGCTCTCTTTCCCAGACTCTTCTTTCTGGATTTTTTTCAACTATGATACCACACACTGCAATTGGAGAAGCTACATCATGTTCGTGGCACAGCTCCAGGTTGTGTTCCTCAGTACTTTCAAATGATGCATATTATTTTTATTCAGGTGAGATAAATCTAATATCCATCTTAAAAATAATGATGACACCCTTGAAAATACTAAAAGGTATAAGAAAATCAAGCAAAAGAAGTACAAAATATTTTTATTATTTTAAGATTTCTTTAACTTCTAGCTCCAAATATACCACCAAAGCAAGCTAAAATTGACTTGCATTATATATCAACTAAAGTAAAAATGTATTCTCTAATACAAATTTGATAAAACTATGACATTGAACCACCTGAGTTTATTGTCATAAACTTCACAGTAAAGAATAAAGCAGTGAAGAAAGGCTATTTAGAAAAAAATCCCAATAAGTTATTGTTCAAAAGTGTATTCTTAAAAATTATTATTTTTAGCATATGTGACACCATACAGCTGTAACCCAAGCACTTGGAAGATTGATGCAGGAGGATTGTAGTGAGTGGTTTCAACATCATTGATGGTCACTTAGCATGATCCTGTCTCAGAAAAAACTGAAATCATACTGTCATGACTCACATGAAGCAATGTGGGGGGATATTTAACATAAGGGGTATTATAGGAACAGAGAACTCTGCTACATTTTAATGCAATTGAAAATATCTGAGGTTCTATGGACCTCTATGACTAAGGGAATATTAAGGACTACAAAAGGGATCTATTTCTTGTTCTCAGTTAAGCTGATACAGCATTTGCTACCTATGTACTATGTCTATATTTCTCTCTCTCTTTATCTCTCTCTCTTTAGTTCTATCTCAAGCTCTGTTTTTATCTCCTCTATGGGTCTATATTTATACTGACAGACAAAGATTAATTACAGCCTTAATCAGATAATTCTGTCTTTGTGCTGAAACCCATGGCTACAGAAAATGCTAATAATAAAAGATGAGTGAGGGCCTAGCCCTAAACAAGACATTCACAGCATCTCCTTAAGGCTTAGGGAACACTGTTGAAGAGCAAGTATAAGGAATTTAAGAGCAAGCAGATGGGGGAAGGGCTGTTAGATGCTATTTTCTAAGTACAGTGTGGACACGGCCATTGTGAACTCATTTCCACTGTGCCTACAGGAAAAGAGTATGCTCAATTCAGGCTCATAGATAGAGAAGGAACTCACAGCATTCTACCATTTTTTGCTGCCCTACTAACAAGAACAGAAGATGTAGTTTAGGTTTCACTGGCAAGTCCGCCAGCACTAATGTATATTTAAAAACCCATAGACAAACTAAATGCCCTATTTCAACACAAAACAACATAAAGTTATGAATATAGGAGAGATATTTGTTGGAAAAGAGTGCTGGCAGGGAGAGAAATAGGCAAAGGATTGGGAGAGAAGAGACAATGTATGAAATACATGTATGAAAGAATCAATTAAAATGTCCTCAAAATGTTAGAAAAAATGACAAAGAATTGTATATGCTCAAGCTTTTAGTTCTGACCTTCATATCCCAATTATCAGAAGTGCTGGCTACACAGGTGTAACTATGAATGGGATTGTGTGACTTTTCAGTATTTAAAACTCGTTTTGATTATAACAGCAGTGCTAATAAAACCGTGAATCATTTGCTGGAAAGAAACCATATTTTCAAAAGAACTGAACAGTTAATACCATTCTTATATGATCTTTGTTTCACTGCCACACCCCTCTCCTTTCTCCTCCACTTGATTACATTTTTTGTCCATATTATTCTCCTTTTTGCACGAAGTCAGAAAATAAGTGTCAGTTTCCTTCTGCTGTTTATCAGTCAAATCCTTTAGTTGTTTGATGCTGTGAAGATGCTCCCTAATGCACGGGAAGCTTAAAATTAGCAGGAATATTTAAGAGTGTTTGATGTTCTTTTGTGGCTTTCCAGAGTTTTAGTGAAGGAATACTATATTGTGCACTTGGTATTTCTTCTTCTTTAAATCTTAATGTCATATGTCACACCAAATAACTAGGGGACACATAGCAATAATGGTGGTAACTAATATTTGCCAAGCACTTGATAGAAATCAGAACCTTCTGTCCACACTATAACCCTATATGGCTGACATTTAGGACTGTGTTCTTTACAAAAAGGTGAAGAAATAGAGCATCAGAAAAGTTGAATAATTCATACATGCCTGGTCAGGGACAATGTCAGGACTTGGACCAAGGCATGTTTTACTGCAGACTACAGACTCAAATAATGCAAAACCTTCTTTTATTATCCCAGCACTTCATACACGAGACAGATTGATAGATAAGTGCTGGCTGGCTGTGTAGCTGGCAATAAAAGTCCAGTAAATCCTGTTATGATATAACTTGTTATTACACAGACTTATAAATGATTCAAAGCATGTTCTCAAAATATAACAGCTCTATCATAAAAGCTGACTTTGCGTGCTCAGCACATATGGTGCCTGTTAGCCCTGCCTATATCTTCACACACACACACACACACAAAATTCTAAGGCAAATCACACAAGACCTATAATTTCATTACATCTTAATAATATATAAAATTAAAATATTTACTTGAAAGATAGAGACTTTAAAAATACTATTAGTTTAGAACCGACCACCCACAAATACAAAGAACACACCTTCACTCCAAGATTCAATTTGAGTGTCAGCCTATTCCTAGTGCATGTGTGTATATAAGAAAGTACATGTGTGAGTTACTCATTGGCATGCTCATATAAAAAAGCATGAAACATACAATGTAAGTGCCAGTCCATAAAATTGAGAAAAATAAAATGTAGAGCTCACTGAGAGCTAGAAACAGAGTTGTTTTGGAAGAAACAGTAATAGTAGGCACCATTGAAACCCTCATGGCACTTTTGGGTCTAGAAAGTATTTATTTATGCATGCTCCTTTAGTTATGAAAATGACCCCCATTAGGATCTACATTTTTCCCTTGTATATTTTTCTTATAAGGAATTTTTTTTCTCTTACACCAGAAATTTGTTCTTGCATTGCTAAGGAATCTTGTGGATGAACAACAGTGTACACCCACTTGCTTGACAGTATAAATATTCATTGTTTCTACCTTAAAATGATTATGAATAGACTGACTGGTCACTTTTATACATTTTTGATTAAGTATTGATGTCGTATTCTTAGAGAAAATATATGTGAGTGGGAATGTAGTATCATTAAGTTTTTATTTAAATCTTGTATTTAGAAATGCAAACTGAAAAGAACTTGCCATAGCAGTTGTTCAGTCTTGTCTATCCATCACCCAGGGCCTTCCTAGCTAGCACTAAAATTTACATAACCATATTATCAACATAAAACACTATTGAGATCATGAAACTGATGTTTTCATAGTATAACCAACTACAGACCTTATTCAGACATGGGCAGCTTTTCACATGTTCTCTGTTTGTGAAAACACATGTGCCTATGCACATGAGTACACAGAGTCCTGTGATATTTTACCACATGGGAGAGAGCCATGATGGCCATCTTGGTCATGCTACAGAACTGGTTTTAGTTCCACTGTCTCCTAAATGCTCCCTGAGCTTTATTATGAAAATGAACAATTTAAAACCAGATGAATGAATCAGAGTCTAAACGTGACTTCAGAGAGCTAGTCCAAAGGAGAACCAGGGTATAGGAACTGGTAACTTGACTCCAGGGTTCTTTTTCTAACAGCCCTGCAATTCTGCCTTGCCACTTTAGCTTGTCTCACAGAAGGCAGCACCTCAGTAACCCTAAAAAGCTATTCCCTGGGAAAATTATTTTACTGATTGGTAAAACAATATTAATTCATTTAACAAATATCTCAAAGTTACATTAACTGACTTTTTAAGGTATTTTCAGTGTTTCTATATATACTTCTTATTGAAAGATAAGTATCTCTCTATGGATTTTAAAGCAATATTATGTTGAACTTTACAAAATTTCAATTTTGAGTTAAAACATGAATGTCACAATTTTGCAGGGTCCAAATTAATTTAAATAACAATCTGCACTTGGATTTCACTATCTGAAGAATTGGATAAAAGTTAATGTTACCCTTCAGTCTGTTCTGAAATCAAAGGGAACTTCCAGCATTCAGGCACAGATAGAGAGCATGTTCTCCCTACTGGGCTGGTCCATGGGCACAGCAATTCATAATTCCATTATTTTTCATGGACATATGGTATAAATGACAAAAATAAAGCAATGTTTTGCCCCACACTCTGTAGCTCATGAACCGTAATTCTATATTAATATTGTTACTCTGCTTTTTCCAGGGGTTTGGGAATTTAAGTCATTTCTTTGATGCATGTTGCTCTCCCTCAACTCAAAGTATGAGTCTGGGTGAACCTTCATCCCTTTCATCTTTCCCTATTTCACACTTCATAAAAAAAATTTTCACTATGGTATTAATTCTGATCACCCCAAATGGAACAGATAGTAGATTTTATGACATAGTTTTGCCAATTTTGGAACTCTTGTAAATGTAATTCTCTAAGATGGTTAAAGGAGTATAAAATGCAACTACATCAGGCTCACCCTTTATCTAGTTGGACACATAAACGTTGCAATTTCTCTCCACTTTAACATGCTCCTCTTTAGTCTGCAATGTGAGAAATCAGCTCCTTGATACCTACTGTGTGGTCAACACTGGTTTCTATGTTTCTTACCTGTACAGATCATGCAAACACCCATAAGCCATGCCTGCATTTGCACAGGCAATCTTTACTGTATACTGGAAGGAGTGACTCCTGAATTTATTTCAGGATCCTAAATAGGCTCAAGAGATCTCAGGAAATCTCTAACATTTCACATGGTGTACTTGAGCAGTTTTTTTTTTTTTTTGGTTTTTCGAGACAGGGTTTCTCTGTGGCTTTGGAGGCTGTCCTGGAACCTGCTCAGTAGACCAGGCTGGTCTCTAACTCACAGTGATCTGCCTGCCTCTGCCTCCCGAGTGCTGAGATTAAAGGCGTGCGCCACCAACACCCGGCGTACTTGTGCAGTTTTATTGCATTTGTGTCTCTATCTTTTACCAGCTAGTGAAAATATCCTTCACCTCCAAAATATAATGAAAACAAAATCTGGACCTATAGATCTATGGAAAATAAATTATATCAACTTGGGAATTTTCTTCCTGAAATTAATTATGTTTCAATATACTTGCTTGAAGAAAATATTTAAACCCATACACTATTATATTAGAATTTTTCAATCTCTAAAATTAATACAAATTTTAAATTAAGTTATATAATAAGAAACAGAGAAAAGAATCAGCATGGATAATGGATTAAAACTGGCATAAGCATCAGGAGCACTCACTGCTTCTGCAGCGGACCCAGGTTTGATTCCCACATAGTAGCTCACAACCACAGGCAATTCTTTTTTTAGAGGATCCAATACCCTCTTCTGGATTCTCAGGCACCAGGCACACACATGGTGCATGCGTAAGCAAGCACACACACACACACACATATATATATATATATATATATATATATATATATATATATATATATATATGGATAGATAGATAGATACATAAAACACTTATTCTTAAAATAAAATTGGCATAAAAACAGTGAGGACCACATAGGATCTGCACTTCTTTTCCTTTTATGCATAACCTTGTAAGACATTATTCAGTCTTCCTACACAATTTACCAAATTGGTTTATGTCAATGAGAAACAGAGGGTGATGCATATTCTCTGGAGATGGGTAGCAGAAACTGTCTTGGTGGCATGCCACACTTTGGCAAAATGATGAAATATGTATCCTAATTACATTAACTTAATGGAATGTAAGAAATTAAATATTTGATAAAATGATATAAGGATGCAAGTTTTCTAGTAATGCATTTTAAAATAGCTTTGAAGACAAATATAGAGAAAAGTTTACCTCAATAATTTTAAGCAACACAGATAGCTACTTAAAGACAGATTGGTATTTTAATTCTATCCAAATCAAATGGTGTTGGGGAAGTCCTGTACATTTGTTAATAAAGCACTGCTGGCCAATAGGAATCTAGATAGGTGGGGCTAGGAGTCCAGGAGGATTCTGGGAAGGAGAAACACAGGAGAGTCGAGATGTGACACCATGGGGTAGGAAGCCCGGAAACTTCTCCGGTAAGAGACATACTTAGATTAACAATTATGGGGTAATTACTTAAGTCAGAGCTAGCCAGTAAGAAACAAACAAGGCCAACAGCTTCATAATTAATATAGTCTCCTGTGTGTTTATTTGGGACTCATGCAGCTCTGGAACCAGGCTGGTGGGAAAGCTTCTATCAAAGAAAACGCTTCTCTTAACAAAATGGCACACTGATGATATTGAAAGCATATTCAACAGGGATTCTCTGACATTACACTCAATGTTCCTGGAAGATTCCAAAACTTTGCGGCAAGAGGTCACCTTTCTAGTCTTGCTTGTTACTGCTCTGATTGGACACAACCACCATGGAGAGTAAACTAATATTTAGACATACCTCTCCTTAAGATTACAGAGAAATACTTGAATGTGCCTCAAAAATTGCCATTTGTGCTAACTGGTCTTTCAAGATAGGCAGGTATATTTTTTAGGCTAACAGATTTTGACAACTTGAGCAACTGAATTTCATTATTATTGTAATACCTACACTTGCATAAGGAGAAATGACAAAAGATTTAATGAACTGCTTTTGGCAATAGTTGTAATTAAAGTGAAAATATTTAATATAAATTGAAAATTTTAATTAGTCACATATATTTATATGTAAATCTGATTATCAAAAGTGTCATGGGATAGAAAAGCAATACTTAATTGGTGTTTTGACTACTTGTCTTTTGGCATCATGAAAATGTTGTCCTATTACTTATGAATATTGATACCTCTGCATCAATTAAGAAAGGTAAATTTTGACTTTATGAAGCTATATTTGATTTGGTCACAGGTATCATAGGTCAAAGGTCACAGCTCACAGATGTTAGACTGTTGCTGTTGTGTTTTCCATCCAAAGTTTGAACATATTTACAAAGCAGAGGCTAACTTCAGAACTCTACCTTCCTGCTTTTGTTTCAAGGGAATTATCAAAGTTTACTAGTTTTTTTTAAGAGACAACTCTTCGACGATATTTTGCATACTTGAAAACAAGCATTATTCACTTTTTCTTAATCATGCCAATCCAGAACTACTCTATGGAGTAACAGTATTTGGAAATGAAAAATTGAATGGTGTCTTTTGTTCCCTGCAAACTAAAAGGGAAATGATATGTTTCCAGGATGATTGTGTGGCCACTCTATGTTGCATCAAAACTTGATCAGATCATTTTTATTTGTGTTTTTATTTGAATGAAAGGTGACAGGGCTCAAAAGAAGAAAACCAATTTGACATACGAATTCTAACATCTTTGTATCTAAAGTAAGGAATCCGGAGCCTTCACATTGCTACCCCTAATTTTAATTGACAGTAATACTGAATTTAGCTTTGGTAATGATATCATGGTTGTCATAAAAGTCAAGTCTGTTGACTTAACATGAAATCATTTAAGGAGGTGTCAAATTTCTAATTTTTAAATCTTTATATTTAAGACACATAACAATCTTTCCCCTTTAAGACAGAATTAAATTTTCTTACTCAAGTATCTGATTTTCCACTCTGTTTTTCATCCTCTGTCATTAAGATCAAATGACCATACTTCATTGTACAATGGACCATTGCCTGGACTGGTCAATAGTCCTCTGAAACTCTACTTTGATATACCTGTCTGTTACACAACACTTTAAGTCAGGGGAAGATTATCAAGCCTGTAATAAATCATTTCTAATTGATAATTACAAAATGATGAAAGTAGAATCATCTATACCCTAATAAAATAAGAAATACAGTGATGGGGAAACTTGGACCTTGACTGGGGCTTCTAAAGATGGAGAGAAATGGATTGAGTATTTTCAAGAAAGTAGTAGACATAATGACTAATACTGTAGAAAACTTTTCAAATTATGAAGCTCTGGTCACACACGTTTTCTGCATATTGTGAAACCCTGTAATATAGTGGATAAACATCACCTTAGAACTTCACCAAAGATCTGAATTAAATTTCTTTGGACCAAAATCTCTGGGATGACAGTGAGCAACGGTTGTGTTATGATATTCATAATGGGGACTGAATAAAAAATACCATTCAGTTTGATCAGTGTTTCATCATGGCTTATATCAGGTACAAGTAAAGCATTCAAAATGCCTTTAAATTACTTCTAAAATGATCACAGTGGATCACTATTTGAGTAATCAAGCGACTTTATATTTATGCTTCTGCTATTTCAAAAATACAGGTATTTTACTTTAAACTCTATGTAGGCATTCATAACTGAAATATATCCTTGAATTAAAGTTCCTGGTAATATTTGTAAATTTTTGAGTTCTCATTTTTATGAGCTATCTAGACATTTTTAAACCTTAAGCAAAGCTGCTTCAGCATACTCTTTTACTTCATATCATGAATTTGAATAACACCAGATATCTGGATATAAAACAAAATGCTCTTCCTCCAATATGTTTCCAAATACCCAGATGTTTATCTTCATATATAGATAAAACACTGTAAAAAAGGCAACAGAGAAATACATAAAATGAAATAAGGTCTGAATTATGCTTTTGTTAGGCATTGTTAATTCAAATGTTTATATGAATATATTTATGAAAATAAGTATTTTTATCACAACCAAAAATTTCTCTATCACATGTCACACTGAATTTTCCTATCTAAACAACACAGAAGGAAACAATCCAAAGACATAAAGAGATGAATTGCAGAGAGCTGATGCACAATGACAGTTTATCTTTAAAAAGATGAGAGCCTCAAACCAGGTGACAGAAATTATAAATGGAGCAGTAACTATTCTAGGAAGACCAAGGTCAAAGAGTGCTTTGGAGGGACACATTAGATTCTTATTTCCTCCATTTTCCCACTCTACAGTTCTTCTTACTCGTTCATAAGTGCATTAACTTGTTTTGTTAAAGGAACCAAAGTCATAGAGACCAAAGATAGTAAAGTAGGTCCTGTGGTTTAGCCAACCTCCTTTCATGCATAAGGGAGATAAAATAGCTTATTGCCAATTTAATAGTTGAAAAAATTATCAAAAATCTTGTCTGGCATATAAAGTTGCACAAAATTTAATTTCAGTGATTACAATTTCTTTCTGCCACATGGCCATAGCTATTTGTGTACATAGTGGCTGACTTCTTACTGCAGGGATAGACCAAAATACTTGAAAATGGACCATGTACTCCGAGGCAGAAAATATATACTATTTATTTATCTTCTGATTCATTAAAGAAAAAATTTACTACTCTGGGTTTGAGTCAATGTTAATTATTGAAATGTGAATTTTCTTTATTAATTATAATACTTCTTTCCCAATAAAACTGTTTAAAGCAGACTTTGAAAAAAGGACTGCTAATTTCAAATGGATAAAACATTCAAGCATTCCTATAAATGACTCCCAAAGAATTTGCTTAGCAATTACTACTCTGTGGAGTGTTAGTTATTGGGAAATGAATGAAACATTAAAAGTTAGCTCCTCATACATTCATCTAGTTACCTTCATAAATAATATACCCCCTCCTGTCCCTTCTTCCCATCTCTTCTTAGCTCCTTACCTCCCCTCTCCTATATTTGATCCTTTCTACTTCCACTCCTCTCCTATCTTTCCCTAACCTTTTCTTTCTTCTCCCCTATCTTGTACATTTTGTGATAAATATTTGTTATTTTTGTCAAAAGCTTTGGCAGCATTCTAAAATGTAGTAGCTAAGGAAATGTGGAGCTTATTTTAGGGAAAAGATTGTGAGCAGAGGAAGCACTAAACAAAAGAATAAGGCTATGGCAGGCTGATTCTCAAGCCTGCTGTGTGTTATTTATATAATTTCATATTGCAAGATGAAGTTTCTCTTTTTATCTCTTAATTTGATTTTGATGCTTTTGTATATTGTGTCAGCATTTTATGCTTGGTTTCATAGCTGTCAAAATCTTTTATATCATGAAAAAGTAAAAGGAAACAAATTTTCATTCAAATCTTTCTATCTCTAATGCATTTAAAGAGATAGAATAATCAACTATTTCTCTTAATAAGTATTATTATTTGAATATGAAAAATATCTGCAAGTTTATGGATTTGCACACTTTGACTTCAGCTGGTAGCACTATATGGGAAGATTTTGGTGCCTTTAGTTAGTAGCATACCAAGTTATTCAGGTAAATAAAACTGACACAAAATGCTTGCCTTTGTATTACTATTGCAATTAAAAATATGAACTGGGAAAGTTGTGGTGGGTCTTGAAGATGATGCCCATTTCTGGTTCCAGTGTAAGTTACCTTCTTCAGGTCCCGATGGGATGTCAGCAGAATGCCAGCACTCCTTTCTCTATGTACTCCCAGCTGCCATATCTTCTCTGCTATGAATAACTAAACTTTCTTGAAATTGTAAGGCACTGTAAATCCTTCATCCTTAAGCTGCTTCTGGCAGGTATTTTGTCACTGTAGTGAGAAAAGTAACTACTACAATAGTGCAGCAAATTAACCTTTGGGTTGAAGATAAATGGAGTAGTGGAAAGCATAGCAATGAGAAAACAAGAACCATTCTCCTAGTTATTATCACTTATACAAACCCCATCATCTCTTTCATCCTTATTTACTTTGCAAGGAAAATAAGTGATGAAGTTATCCAAGTTCCCCTTTAACTCTCCAGCTAGGGACTTCAATGCCAAAGTTAACTAATTTTTCAGAACACAGAAAGTCTATTCAACATTGAAATGTTTATCCCACTGCAGAACTTCGCTAGAAAAAAAAATGCTTGTATTGCTTTCACTTAAAATTCTGACAGTAGGAAACCATACCATTAACAATAGCCTCAAGAAATATCATGGAGTCACTCTAATCATGGAAGTGAAAATTTGTATGATGAAAACTAAAGACACTGAAAAAAGAAATTGAAGGAGATACCAGAAGTAGTAAAGATCACTCATGCTCATTGATTGAAAATACTAATACTCTAAAAATATCTAAACTAGCAAATACATGTTATAGATTCATGTGATCCCCAGCAAGTTTTAATACAATTCTTCATAGAAATTTGAAAAATCAATCCTAATTTTTATATGGAAATGTGAAGGATCCAAAATAGTCAAAACATCTGTGAAAAACAATAACAAAATCTTCTGAAGTTGTCACCATCTCCAATCTCAAGTTACAATACAGAGCCATGGTATTAAAAGCAGCATGGTACTTGCATAAAAACAGACTCATTAATCAGAAGGATATAACTGACTAGAAACATATAACTCCACACTCCCACACCAACCTGACTTTTGACAAAGAAGTCAACAATACATATTGCAAAAGAGATAGAATCTTTGTGCTGGTCAAACAGGATAGGAAAATGTATAAAAATATATTTGGGGCCTTATCTCTTACTAAGGACAAAACTCAATTTCAAACAGATTGAAGACTTCAACATAAGGCCTGATACCCTGAATCTGATAGAATAGAAGTTTGATATAGGGTTAAACTCATTGGCACATTAACAGCTTTCTGATAATATAAACATTAGGCCAACAATAAATGACACCATCCATTCAGTGAAATAACAGCCCAAAAAATCCAAAACATAACTATCAGCAATACATCTGACAACATCAGTCTCTAGAATATACAAAGAACTCAAGAAATTAAACATAAAGAAAATGAACAAATAAATTTAAAATAAGGCATATTAACTAAAGAGAGTTCTCAAATGAAATACATATACCTGAGAAACATAATTTTTAAGTTCTACATCTTAGCTATCCAAAAAATACAAATTAAAATGACCTTGAGATTTCATTAGAAAGTCTGAGATCGCAAAAATAAACAAGCAAAACCAAACACACACACACACACACACACACACACACACACACACACACACAAAACCAAAAAACAAACAAACAAAAAACAGTTGCTGGCACTGGTGTTGGGGAAAGGGAACACTTATTCACTGCTAGTAGTATAATGGCTGACAGAGCCACTGTAGAAGTAAGTGTGGATATTCCTTTAAAAAACTGAAATTCAATCCCTCACAGGATTGCACTATGCCACTCTTGAGCGCAAGCTCAAAGCATCTCTACCCTACTACAAAGACCTTGCTTCCACATCAGTGCAGCTCTACTTGTATTATCTAGGAATGAGAACAGCCCAGACACTGACCAGCTGATAAGTGGATAATGAAAATGTGGTATATTTTCCTAGTGGTATATTACACAGCCAAAAATAAAATTATGAAATCTATAGGTGATTGAAATAGCAAATTATTCTGAGGTAACCTAGACACAGAAAGGCAAAAGTCACATATTTTTTCTCATATTTCGATGTTGGCTTTAAAGTTTTAGCTATGTATGTTTCACTTAAAGTACCTCCATATTTTAGGAAATTGCTAAGCAGAAATGAGACTGACCTTTTAAGAGAGAACAGATAAAATGCACTAGTACAAAGCATTAAACTGAAATATGGATCAAGAAAGGATACACTGTGATGCTGCAGTGAACTCAGGGTAGGAAAGGAAAGCTGGAAGAAAGAACACTGGAGAATTTTCAAGGAAAGTCACAAGGAAACCTATTACTCTAGAATCTTCCTAAAATATGTAATACATATACATTAAACATGTTAAAATGAAATGATACCATTGTGGGACAGCAATGCCCTTCCTAGGCACCAGAGAAGAAATACAATTCCTGCTCATAATGACTTACCAGTAAAGGCCCAAAGACCTCAGGAGATTAAACTATTGCCAATTCTTTTAGTGACTTTTCTAAACCTTGACAGTAAGACCCCACGGTTGAAGAAACCATATATTTGTATTACTGAACATGAATAAATCAAGCTGGTACTAACGTGGAAGCCTCATCACTATTGCTTAGTTTCATAGTACTGTAAGTTACTATGAACTCCACATGGGGAGATAAACATCAATTTCACTCAGCTATTAACAATTAAAACTACAGTTATAAGTGGCCTGATAATACAGCCTAACTAGTACAATAGTGTCAGAAGCTGGCCGGTGGTGGCACATGCCTGTAATCTCAGCACGCAGGAGGCAGGCGGATCTCTGAGTTCGAGGCCAGCCTGTTCTATAGAGCAAGTTCCAGTACAGCCTCCAAAACAATACAGAGAAACCCTGTCTCCAAAAACCAAAAAAAAAAAAAGAACAATAATTGCAGAAAAGTCTTGGAAGTAGCCAATCACTTTTAAATTACACTTAAGTAGCACCCCACAAGATGTAAAACATACATGGCATCATTATCAGACAGAGAACTTGTACTTAGACAAACCATTGACCACAGGAGAGAACCTACTAAATTTTCTGTGCTAAATGTATCTAATATTAAATTAATTCATAATGACTTATTATACCCACATATGCAGGCATCTCTCAATTTTCATGACATTAGCTTCTGTTTGTCATAGATGATGACCAACACGACTACAACTTGCCAAGGTACTGAGCAAAGGTGATGGCAAAATGTTCATTCTAAAATAAAGTATAGGCCTTACCATCGCCTACAAAGGATCAGAGATCATTGTGTAAGTGGGAGAAAGAGAGAGAGGACCAGAGTGGAGGATAATTAAAAGGAAACAGTATCTTATAGACACACCAAGGAAATCTAACATATGACCTTAAATAAATTATGACAGCATACACAAAACCTTTGTTAGTTAGAGTCAGACCAATTCGCAAAACAGTGAACAGAGTTGGGAACAAGGTACATATCTATCCAAGGAGCTATTGGCAAGTGTTAGCTGTTGGTAGATGAAGGTTCGTTATTCTCTAAGAGTGGTAAGTAGACCATGCTCCAGTAGAAGACCACACGTGTTCAAAATATTGGCCTTGAGGGGCAAATAGAAGACAGAATGTTGGGTGGGAAATGTTGGAGTAGAGAGTGAATATGATCAAAATACATTTTTTTAGAAATTGTCAAATAACTATTTTTAAAAGATGATTTTTAAAGGCATTGACAAAAATGAAATTAAAACAGAAACCAGGAGAGCTCACTTTTCCTCCACACTGCCACCTCATCCCTCTATTTGGATAATAGAAAACACTGTTATCTGTGTGGCATGATTTTGGTTTTGTCTCCAAGTTTCTAGGACAAATAATGGACTAAAATATGAAACAGGCAAGATGCATATACTTGTCATCAAATATGAAAAGAAAAATTTGTTCATCCTTCGAGCAATTAAAGAGTTCCAACTAACATAACTTTATCCATAAGAATAAAGTGATGCATATATATATAACTAATATATGAATTAGTCATATTGTTTATGCAGATATGTAACACAGCAGCTAGCCAATATCTGTAGAGGAACTGCAAGTATGACTGGGAACTTAGGCAAAATATAGCATTGTTTATATTACCTATTTCTTATTCTGTGTCAAAAATAATAATTTTTTCATCATTTGGCCCATGCTTCTTTGGCTATATACTAAATACAGCATTATATATACTAGAAAAAATCATTCCCAATGAATTACTTTTGTAAATAAATTATTAATGTTAAAATCAGATAGTATTTATACTAACAAAAACTTTATTTTTTCAAAAATTTTATTTTTACTAACTGGTAAGTAATAAATAATAGTTTAAAATGGGGCCCATGATGAAAGAGTTTTATTATTTAGATAATCATTAAATGTTTATATTAACAAATCATAAAAGCTCATGATTAAGAAACTATAAAAATAGAATAACACAAAATTTGTACTTAATGTTCTTTAGAAAACAAAATCAAATACATAAAAATGTGATATTGAATTCAATAGGAAGTAAAAGAAGGGGCTGCCTGTAAGTAGAGGAATTATAAGTGCTTATTTGGGGCTGGAGAGATGGCTTAACCATTAAAGTCTAAGCTCACAAACAAAAATATAAGAAATGCTTATTTTTAGAACTCTTAAAGAATTTGTTATCATTGCTATTTTCCTCTTCAAAACACAATAAACACTATTGATTAAAAATAACACAACAATGACACAATGTAGCCTCTAAAGTTTTATAACTTATAGAAATAATAACTACAAAAATTTTATATTCTATGATTTTAAATTTAACAGTTTTTAGCATTACTATGCCCATTATATAACCCTAGTGAATATTTGTTTAATTAATACATGTATTTTGTTATCTGTAAAATTATGCCTATCCATCTAGAAACAATTTTTTTTTTATTTTCTGCAGTGCTTTAAACATAGTACATAATATTATTATTAATACTGAAAATAAATCATTACAAATGTTCTTAAGGAAGAGATAGTACTTCTTTAACCAGGATGGAAGAATCAGAAATTCCTACCTTGCAAACTAATGGCTCCCAGCCAGACTTGTGTCTATCACCAAATGAATAATGCATTTCACTAAAGTTCACAGTAAGATAATAGATGTATATATTGCTCTGTACAGTAGATTTTCTCATGAAGGTTTGAAAGATATAATTGTTGTTTTTGATATGTGATGAGGAAGGCAGGCTCAATATTTAATGCAACTCAGAGATTTATAATTCTGTAGCTAAAATCCATTTAGGCAATGAATAAACATTCATGGCATAGCTATAGACTACCTTCTTACACAGGATTTGCTTAATGAAAGTTTATACCTACACTTTTTAAGAAATGAGAAAAAGTATATATGTTTAGAAAGTGCTTATTTATTAGATTGTCCCCTGGGGAGAAAGTGTTCAATGAAATAATAATCAATTTGAGAGCCCAAACCAGTCTTAACTCAAGCAAGACCTTCACTGTGCTATGACTGCTATTGCATCATGCAGTGTTAATATTCATGATTTAACCACACAAAACTATGAATTCCAGATGTGATTTGTGGGGATAAAAAGATATTTAATATGGTCTTGATCTTTCTGGTTCTAGGCCTTCCTATCCTAGCCCACTGCAGTAATTAATAATGCAGTTGATACAGTAAAAACTACCATGAATATATAGCATAATAGTGGCCATAATTCTGTGGATTTATGTTATAATGATCTTCTTAAGCAAATCTCTGAGCCCCACATGAACAACCCAAATAAAATTTTCCAGCTAAGGTGGAAGATTTCATAGGGAATCCTTTGCCATTGGTATCTAGGGACTATATTATATTCTACTTCTCCTTTGAATTAGGTATAGGTTTGTAAAGTTCTTGGAAAATAATTCAGGGAAATTATATCTAAGATATATTAGGTTTTCACTAAAGGTATCTACAGCTATACAAGCAAGAATTCTACTGAACAACAGATACCATATTATAGCAAATATTGACTAGCCAACACACAAGACCTGTCTGTGGGCAACATAATGACTGGGACATGAAGAATTGTTGATGAATAACTGTAACACATTGATTTCAAGATAATTAAATGATTACTAAAAGTACCAGAAATAGCATAGTCAATAACATACTTTTAAAAGAATGACTTGGTCTTTTCCATTGAAGTTAAATGAATCAACCCAGATGCTTCTGTTTAGCTTGCTATAACCAAATGATAATGGGTTGTTTAAAAGTCGGAATCTTCTGAGCTAAATTACCAAGCCAGAGATTTTATTTTAAAACAATAACAAAAGAAAAACTTGAGTCCCCTTGATTCCTTTGTGTATTACTCATAGACCCCCAGATAGCACTTTTTATCCAGTTATGTTTCCTAAAAGTAAATGGTGCAAAGGAAGAAGCAGCCAGTTTTCTTCTAGCATATAGCTCTTCCGGCATCGAAAAGGAAAAGGTAACACATTAATTGCTCTATATTAAAATGTGGTTTCTTTTGCAAGTCATTACAGCACAAGACTCTGGAAAAGTTAAAGGGTGGGTGATCAACTGAACACCATTGGTTCTCTTTCAGGTGTATATTAGTGCACATTTTATTGAACATGATGACAGGAGCCTTCACAAGTGTTAATTTTCGGTCATGTCTTGTGATTTATTTTTTTATTAAACTTATGCCTGTATGTGCAGTATCTGTGCAGATGTATGTGCATGTATGTATGTGGTGTGTATGACTGTACAGTCACAAAGACTAGAAAAGACTATTGATTACCTTCTACTAGTCCCCTGCTCCCTTCTCCTGAAGCAGGACTTCTCCCTCGACATCAGATAGGCTAGAAGCCAGTAGGAATCAACAATCCTCCTGTCTCTCCCCCACCACACATTCCATGGATATTCAGCTTCTTATATGAGGTTCGGGATGCCGACTCTGTTTTTCATGATTGTATAGCAAGCTCTCAACTGCTTAACCATCTTTCTAGTACCTACATTTTTCAAGATTTCACAAAAAATGGATTGTATGTTTGTCTCTTCTGTGTTTCCTCTGTATTTGACCTCTGGCTTACTTGGCTTTTTTGTTTTTTTGTTATTTCTGTGTGTATATGTTTCTTTTGTTTTCTAAAGATAGAGAAAGGTCTTGAAGTGGGGTGTATGGGGAGATGGGAAAGTCTCTGAGGAGTTAAGGGACAGCAAACCATTATTTGATTATAGTTTATAAAAATAAATATTTATGAACAAATTCATTAAACCTGAAGAAGAAAAAGAAGGAAGGAAGGAAGAGGAGGAGGAGGAAGAATAGGAGGAGGAGAAGAAGAGGAAGGAGAAGAAGAAGAAGAAGAAGAAGAAGAAGAAGAAGAAGAAGAAGAAGAAGAAGAAGAAGAAGAAGAAGAAGAAGAAGAAGAAGAAGAAGAAGAAGAAGAAGAAGAAGAAGAAGAGGAGGAGGAGGAGGAGGAGGAGGAGGAGGAAGAGGAAGAGGAAGAGGAAGAGGAAGAAGAACACAGTGTTGATTTAGGAAATAATTTAAAATTTAATGGTCATGCAGGCCAACTCGTTTCAGCTAAGTTTCTTATTTGATATCTTAATCCAGCACACTTTCATAACACTTGCAAAGCCTGAACCATCCATTTACTCACTGTCCTCTGACTTAGATTTTTGCTGAGAGCAAATCTGAATTCACTTTTTCTACCTCATTCATTCATCATAAATTTACCATTAGGTTCTACTCAAACTTGGCTGACTTCTTTTCTTCAGGCTTCAGTTTAGTTATTTCAGTGTGAAAACTATAAACCTCTGAGTTTCTTCTATTGTATATTAAATGATAAGGAAGTTTTTCCAAAGAGTGATCTTCCTCATTTATCTCATAAATGACCCCTTAGAGTTTTATAGTGGCAAAGTTTTCTGACCAAAGCAGAACAAATACTATTGTCTCTATCATTGTATTTGTGGTGCACCTTTCTGTGTGTCTTCTAAGTTTCATTATTTCTGTTTTCTTATTAATAATGCATGAAATGCCAACCAAAGGAATTGGTTGTTTATTTTTCATGTATATTCCTGATAATACAGTATTTTTTTCTGATTTTTAACTTCTCAGGACCTTCTTATAATTCATGTTCAGATTTGAACTTCATGTAATCATATTTAAACCACAGTTGTTTAAAATTTTAAAATGAAAATACACCAGAGCAATTCCCTGTAGCCAATGCTTTCTGTCTAATATCTCCCAGATATCTTGAGTCGATTTCTACTTGCTATAAATTATCATAACAGCTAACATTTATGAAGCACTAGTATTACCTAAAACTCTTTGAAACTGTCTCTATTATCAGCCTTATTTTATAAATAAGAAAACTGAAATTAGCAAACTAAATAAGTTTCCTAATATGACCACCAGATTCATAAATCTGGAATTATTCCTCCAATCCTTGTCCTGTTAATAGATTTAAATGTCCTACACAATGGCTATACCTCATCTCACATTACATACATTGCTGGGTTATTGTCTTATGTCTCATTACATGTGGCCATTGTGTATCTTTGCATTTGTTTTTATTTCTGTTTTTGTAATATTGTTTCCTAGGAAGCTACTCTCAAAGCTTGTCTATATGAGAACTGATAGCTCTTTACCCCACATGCAGCTCACCCTTCTAGTTAATTTTCCCATACTACTCTTGAGTCTCCAGAATTATGTAGTCATTTTCCTTATACAATCATTACCAGATTCCTGTTTTAGATTCCTTCCTAGAGTGTTCACTCACAACATGAAGGTGGGGTTCCTTCTTCATGAATTTTGGATTATCAGAAATTAGCACAGTACTAGCCTTTTTGAAAAACAAAATAGTGTACAAGATTTCATGTTGAGCAGCAGATCAGTGAACTCATCCCCAGTTCTCAACATGTGACTTGATCAAAGTCACTTGCATTCACTACAGCACCTAAAACTCTTCTACTCTGTCCCTTGCCATCACTTTAGTACCTGAGATACTATGTTTATGATATCAATACTATATTCTCAAGTTAAATCTGATATAGAAGAGGAAAACAACCGAATATGAATTAGCTGCATTTTGTATGCCTAGCATATTTCTTATTTCTTTACAGGTAGTCTCTATCCACATATTTTGAAAGATATAGATAATTATCTTCAGATTACAAGTCAAAGCACTGTATTTTTGGAGCAAAACTATTATATTTTTTAAATTATTAGTTTTTTTATGTCCTGAATGCTTCCACTCCCCATACTCTATCTTAATTTCCCAGACAAATGAAGACAATAATTTTGCATTATTTTGTTTTTGCAATATAGAAAATATTATAGACTGTAGTGTTACATTTGCATAGATTCACTGAACCTGCTAGATGCTTTTCTTGGTCTCTAACTGGAATGAATAATCTTCTGCTTACATATTATGGTTTCCTATTTTGTTTTTATGTTTTTTTCTGGTGTGAAAATATGTGTGTCTCAGCATCTTTGTGTGCTTCCTATGATTTTTTTCTTTGACTTTTCTTCCTATTTCTTCATTTGCTTTGCCCTATTGTTGTTTGTTTTTATTTCACCTTAGTTTGTTGTTCTCTTAATTATATTATTTTATTTGGTTGCCTGTTTGTATTCAAATGAGAAAGAGAAAGAAAATGTGTGGATTTGAATGAGTGGAAATGAAGGAATCTTGGAGGCATTTGGGGGAGGGAAAATAATAATCAGAATATACTGTACGATAAATATCCATCTTAAATTTTTAAAAGGCTTTTTAAAAAAGAATGAAGTGTGATTAAAACTATGTATGTTTACACACGTCTCAGAACTGAAGGCTGTTAGGCAGAAAGACCATGAGTTTCAGGCCAGTCTGTGTGAGAAGCAAACTCTGCTGTCAAAAACAAACACAACTAAGTAAAGAAAATAAAATTCCTATTATGATAAGCAAGTATTTCTTTTAATTTTGTAAACATATTTTTCTTCAGGCAAATCCCCTTTACTTTGGCCTGCCATACTTTTCTCACAGTAAACCAGGTTAGAATTTATCCCTTCTAATCAGGCTTTTACCCGAGAAAGCCTTAACTCAGACTCTCTCAATGCAATAAGAACTTCTTCAAGTGCTTAATAGAAATATGCAGGATACAAAACCCACTGTTACACTCATTGCTTTTTTGGGAATCAAGGTCTTACCTGTGATTGTGAGTGTCTTGCATGACACTTTGGTCACTTTGCTATGGATTCCTTCTCTCCAAAAACTGAAAATGGACTCCATCTGTCTTTGACCTGTTATACCTATTACCTGTTTCCAGTTATTAATTTGCTAAAAATTATAAGCTTGATGTTGGAGTATATACAACTACATGATGAGCTGGTTTCTCTCATGAAAAACTTTGTTTTAATTATATTCATCTCTCTTAGCCTTTGAGTTTGATATATAGAAGTCAAGGACTACCATTTCCATATGTTCTGCTTTAACATGAACCAGTAACTCCTACTCCTAGACCCAACTTTCCACACTTCAAGAAATATATGTTAATGCAAAGAGGAAATCATGAGGGTTATCTGCTGCTTAAGCAATGATTGACTCAATTCTACTCCAGCAGTCTTCCTTGCCTCCTTTAGTGTCTCTTCTATTGGTAATATTAATTAATTCTGCGAAGTGTGGGGCGTGGAGGTCATAAAGAGAAAGGAGACCATTCAACCTTTAAAATTTTCTTCTCATTTGCCACTTTTTGTATTAGAGCATCTCATTCATTATTCAAAGTCTGCCTATGAAAATTAATAACATTACCATAAAATTTTAGTTATAAACATCTTTTGCCTTTTCATATGTCTGAATCATTGTCTAATCAACAGGAGTGTTTGTGATCTTATTAATTCCCATGTTTTGGTAGCATAATTTGTAATTCAGATGTTAAGTATTCACTCACAGTTAATCATACAGCTATTATTGTCTATGGTAGGGCTTTACTGAGCATTCTTTGTGTTCCCATATTTTCTAAATCCATTTCATTGTAAAGTTGAAGTTTATTGCCACTATTAATATTTCAGGAATAGGATGCCATTTTTCTTCCATTTCTACCTGTGCTGAGCCTTGGTACCTAGAGTGACCAACAGAGCTAACATTTCAATAAGGAGCATATGCCTGCCAATTGCTCCTTAGGTCTGCTCTACCCATGACCTCCATCATTGACCTACAATCCTAGTGCTTGTACCATTGACTGAATCTTCTCCTTATTCAGTAACTTCAACACTATTTTCTTTGACCTTGTTTTTTTCTGTATACAGCAGAATTGCTTCTGTATTTGAAAATCAGACATATTTTAATAATGAATGTATCTGTTTCTGTTTGCTGCATGAATACCTCTTGTCATTCACTTGTTTCAAAACAAAGATTTTAAAGAATAGTTTAATTTTAAGTTGTAAAAGTAATATAGTGTTACCATACACACTGTAACAACCTTGTTTATATGAAGAATGTGGTAATTCCTCTCAGTAAGTGAACTTATGTTGATATTTTATTATTACATAAAGTCTGTGTTTCAATTATATTTCTTTACTTTCTATTCAGTATTCCTTTTTTGTCTTTCAGGATCCTACAATACATTTAAATCACAAGTCTTCTTAGGTCCATTGTTTCTGAGCTAGATCCTCGGGCATTTGAATTTGGGATGATTTCAATAGTTTTACTGAATACTGATCAAGTAGTCTATTGAATGTTTCTGAGTTTTGAGTTTGATATTATCATGCTTTTATGACTGTGAGTTTAGGTAGTATGACCTACAGTGTTGTTTTAATGACACTGCGTGAAAGTATCATCCTTTCAACATGAAAATCACCCTGGACATACAACTTGACTGCTTAGATGGTGTGTGCCAGGTTTTTGTACTGACAAGTTACTCTCTTCTGCCCCCTTTTTATGCTTCACTCTTAGAAAATAAGCCGTGATTGTGTACCTCATACTACACAATGAAGTGGAATATTATATTCTATCTCTTTTTGAAAGATGAATACTATATAAATGATTTAAAATTCATTCATGAAATTTTGTTTCTCTTTCTGCATTTATGTATGCAGTTACTGACTGAGATCATAACAAATGCATGGATCGTCATTCACTATGTAGAACTCACAGAAAGCCTGGTGAGGCAGATGTTTCACCTGCTGATTCTGTTCTGGATATCAAAATTGCTTAGTGCTGACAGTTTATTCTCTATTGTCCACTGTCCTGTATACCTGCACATCACTGGACAAGAAGTGATGTGTATAGCAATTACTTTAGGACTCTGTGCAATCTGAATGTCAGAGCTCAAAGTAGTTCTGGTTGAATCAGGACACAGCAGACTATAAGGACTAGCCCTCTGTATTGCAGTCTGACTCCAGCTTTCTGTAGTATATGACTCCAGTTATGTAACCTCCCTAAATCCCAACTTTTCATTTATAGAATGGCAATTATAATCACATGTAACATGTAGGATTATGAAGATTAAATGTGATAAGCTCTGAAAAAGTACAAGCATTTTATACAGCCATATAAAATAAATGTCAGCTGTGAAAAATCATACTATGTATAGTAAAAATCAGGTAATACCATGCATAGCAATTGATGCAATCCCATTCTAGTAAGAATGTTAGATGAAATAAAAGATGTTATTAGTTAAAAGTGAAATTACCCATTCCAATTAGTGTCCTAGAGTGTGATTATCTTACATCTCCAGTATCACATTACTTATTTTACTGAGTGTAGCAAGAATAAGGCAACAGAAGGAAGCAGAAAACACTGACTCACTGTGAGGGGAATAAGCACCTCTGCTAATCATTAAGGAATGGGCACAAAGTCAAGGTTGTTGGAAAAGTAACCATGCTTTTGAACACAAAGTTTTGTATGAATAAGAGTGTAGGCAGGAAAGCATATGTGAGTTGTAAGATTGAAACGTTGCTTCTGAAAAGAGAAGCAGAATAGAAGTAGGGAGAAAACATTTAAAAATGTCACATAACAAGGCCACAGTTTCCTCCATCTCTATTGTGCGCAATGTGACTCTAACCATCATATTTATGAGTGAGATGCCAAATGCTAAATGCATGATCCCAGTGCTCAAGCTTATTTACATCCACGTGTTAACTTTAAAATGTCATCAGGGACAATAAATACTTTGAAAGTTCACTTTTATATCAAATGTGAGAAAACTTATTTAGGAGCTCCTTAGTAGAACTCTCCATTTCTTCCTCTTCTGTGTTATATCTGTACTCTAAAAGTAATTGCCTCTAAATTGGTGAAAGAATCTATAACAACTACAGTTAAAGTAATAAAGGATATGTTCTAAAACTTTTATAAAACTCGATGTTCAATGTCCAACCATATGTTTCAGGATACCAAAAATCAAGTAAATATATGAAAGCATAGACTTCATTTTAGGCATG
This sequence comes from Mesocricetus auratus, assembly GCF_017639785.1. Lineage (NCBI taxonomy): Eukaryota > Metazoa > Chordata > Mammalia > Rodentia > Cricetidae > Mesocricetus > Mesocricetus auratus. Next base: position 83,263,872 of record NW_024429184.1, on the reverse strand, counting down.
CTGGTCAAATTATTCATATATCAGTTTCAGATAAAGATGTCTGAAAAAATTATCTACCCTAATCATGTATATAAATTGAAACATATCTGGTCAATGTCATGAAAAATATTATCATGGGTAATTGATATCTGTCCAAAAGTGAAGACTGAGTATTTTGCACTCAAATCATAAATGACATTGATCTAAATTTAGAACTATAGGAATATCATCGCTCATTTTTTTCTTTCTTTGTAGAAATAATTTGTAGAAACAAATTAAGTTCTACATACACAGACTCGAAGTAACTTTTCTTAGTCCTCATTCTCAATTCTCCATTCTCGGTAGATATATGAACCTGCCTTGAGAGGGTATGAAATATGAATGCTGACTATTTAGGGTAAGCATCTATCCATGACTTGTCCAACTGTTTCTCACCATTAAGAATAAATGTCTTGGGGCTGAAGAGTTGGTTAAGAACACTAGATGATCTTCCAGATGACCTAGATTCTCTTGCTAGCATCCATGTTGTTGCTCACAACCAATTGCAAATCTAGGTCCTGGGGATCTGATTCTGTCTTCTGGCCTTCATTGCACACATATGGTGCACAGACACATGCAGGCAAAATATTCACACATTAAAATATTTAAAATTTTAAAAAATCTGTGTCAAGTCTCAGAAGTCTTAGTTTGAGGAAACAAGAAAAGTTGGTCATACAGACTCTCTAGTTTAGTGATGACACGCGGTTTGCGGGGGTGGGTCTGGGTGGGTATGCCTTTGAACATTTTACTTGGTTCTAGACCACTTTGTATCATTATCATTCCTATGCACATAGGGGCCTAAGGTTCCTCCTGTATCTGTGCTATCCACCACATAGTCCTGCTTTATAATGGACCCAGAAACATGTGGGCACATGAACATGAGCTGTCTGGAGCCTTGAGCTTAAGTAAGATGGCTGTTCAAAACTTTTGGTACCAACTACATAAAAGAATCAGATTTCCCTTAAGCACATGTAATTTTTTACCCCTCATATATACACAAAAGAAAAAAATACACTGTTTTGTGTTATATATTAAAAACTGTATATTATTTATTTATATTTGCTCTGGGCCAGATTGCTTTTCAATACTATGGGAAGTATTGACCTATACAAAGTCAGGATTTTTAAAAGAGTATTGTCTGCATGAAAGCAGTAATCATATGTTTAAACAGGCAGTATATTGGAAATTTGGATCAAACACTCTAAAAGAAAACGTATTATGCTAATATGTAAGCTATTAAAATTAGAACAGCTAATAGAAGGTTTTAGATATTTGAATATTTAGATATGGATTTATAGGCTATTTATTCTGTTTCTTCTCTTTCTACTCAAGTTCACAGACAGCAACTTATAATCTGAGGAACAGAGCTGCCTATTGTCTGTTTCTGTCAATAAGGTTTTATTGGAACAAAGCCATGAACTTTCTTTTATGGACTCTCTTGTGGCTGCTTTTACAATGTGTGGCAGAATTAGACTAGTTTTGTCAGAGATGCTATAAGAGAAAAAGGTATTTGAAACTTACTACTGGGATCTATTGCAAAAAGTTTCCAAACTGTTTTATTAATAAGAGGAGATCATAGTTTTCACAGTCCTGCACACACAGACACACACACACACACCTTCAATATTCATCTTCATTTGTTTGTTTATGCTGACTTTTTCATTTAAAATGCCCCATTTTCTTTTACAATTCTAATATGCTATAAGCAGTGGATGGTATACACATTTATTTTCCCTATGATATCACACAAAGCTAGCAGATAGAAATAAGCTACCTATCAATCTTCTTCCAAATGTCTAAACAAATCTCCTTATATTTCCAGTAACAATTTGCATTCACTCTGACAACTAGAATTTTATAATCATAATTTAATATTTGTACTCTATATATTGATATTAAATCTTTACGAGCAAGTATTTGCTGCACAGTTGTTGAATGAGGCCATTCATCCAAACTAAGGAGAAAGTGGAGTAACTTGGCTAAAATTAAGTACGTTTTAGCAAGCACCTTTGAATATATTCATTTTCAATCCTCCTCAATTTGTAGTAACTCCATAAGGGAGAACAGCAACACTTTTGCTTACATTAGTAATCATAATAAAAATTATCTCAATAAAAAATAGTATCACATGGTTGAGCAGCAGCACCAGAGGTAGAATCAATTTAAATTGCCAATTTGTCCAAGAGAACACAGAAAACTAACCTGTTCCTTTAACTGGATGTGTCAAGTAACTAAGACCATAGCCATTTCATATAAATGCTATCACATGCATCATTATTGTACAGGGAGCCTACATTTATCTGAATTTATTTTGTTTTATTCATAAGAACGTTTATATTAGCTAAATAATTGACATTATTGTCACTTCACTGACCTAGATGGCCCAGACTGGATGGGATACTGTTCTCCTTGCTGCCCCTGGTCTGACAGCCTTCTCAATTGGATCCACAGGGAGCAATTTGATAGAAACAGTTTTTCTTTGGCATTCTTTCCCCAAGTTACATGCAGTTCCCATCTGCTTTATAGGTTCAGAGAGCAAGAGAATTGGCAAAGCAACAGCTCTAGTGACAATAGAAAAAAAATCCAAAAATGGCTTAGCAGAAAAAAATTCATGACAAGGTTTCAAGCTACTGAGGTGCTAATCCTGGAGTTATAATCTGCCAGGTTTTTTTATTTTCGATAGAAGACACAGTCTATTTACCTACTGTGTTACATGATTCATTTTTATCAAAATGGAGGATTAGGCCAAGGCAATGTGTGTAGCACTAGCATACCATCATTCTGTCATTCGTCTCTATGGTGGACAACGTGCTGATAGATTCCTTAACAAGGACTGTCAGAAAAAAGAACTAGTTGTCTTTAAAAAAAAGTGTTCTACTCACCCTGTTCTGGACAAATAATACTATGCTACGTTCTGTACATTTTCCTGCTTCTATCTTTTACTGTGTCATGCTTTGATTTGTCTACTCAGTCTATGTAGGATACTCTTCTACACAGTTATGATATGCTAGGCATCCACATATGGATATCACTAAGAGACAGTGGCCCCTGATGCTAAAGGAAGGTTCCAGCTCAGCAAAAAGGCCTGTTGTTCTTTAGCACTTCATTTTATACTTAATGACATAGGAAGGCATCCCTACATATTCAAAAGCAAACTCAAGAATTTACCTTCAACTTTTCAATTCCCTTCAATCCTTCAGCTGTAGCCTCCTAGTATGATTCAATATCTTGTGTACTTGATAAATCCTCAAAAGCTACTCTTTGCTAAGGTACAAAAATGCCTCTCAATCAAACAGGACCTTATTTCAACTACCAAATTGAACATCTTATCCTTTCAGTACCAAATTGATGTGCTAGGGGATTCCTTAGATTTTATGCATTTATTTATATTGCACGATTGAACTATTAAATATTCCTTTAACAGTTCCTAACTGCCAGGAATAGTGGCTCATGCCCTTAATCACAGCACTCCTGTGGTAGAGACAGGCAGTTGCTGTTAATCCAGTGCCACCCAAGAAGACTTAGTGAAACTCTGCTTTACAAGAAAACTAAAATTTTTTGAAAAGTCATAAGAAAACCGACTACTTTAGAAGCTTCAATATAGATAATTAGATAGTAGATAAATAGATAGATAGAATGATAGATAGAGATAGAGTGATAGGTAGACATAATATGTTAAAATGGAGTTATACCACAGTAGGGCAACAATGCCTCTACTAGGCACTAGAGATTAGTAAATAAAATCCCTCTTCCTTGACAGGGATTACTTCTTTTGGAGTTGCTGTCCAATGAGATCCCAAAGACCTCTTGAATTTAAAGATATTGCCAATTCTCTCAATAAGTTTCTCAAACCTTGACATTAAGACCCCATTGCTGAAAGTATTGTACACTTAGAAAATTGAACATGAAGAAATCAATCTGTTATTGACATGGAAACCTCATCCCTATTGGTTAGCTTTCACAATGCTGGAAGGGGCTATACACTCTACTGAGAGAGAAAAATAAACATCAGTCTTACCCAGCTATGCACCTTGCAACTTAGTGTCCTACTTTGCCTGAGAGTATGAGTTAACTAATATAATAGTATCAGAAATATGGAACCAACTACTTTCTAATTGAAATTAAGCAGCACTCTACAAGATAAAAACCACACCTTGAAAAATTACTAGGCCAAAAACCTTAACTACAAAAAACATAGACCATAGGAAAAAACTTACTAATACCATTCTGCTAAATGTATATAGTACTAAAGAAAGTGTGTGTGTGTGTGTGTGTGTGTGTGTGTGTGTGTGTGTAACTTAAGGTGGTATTTCAGAAAGATTACGTGGGACTGAAATGTCATATGTTTTCTTCTTGCTCACTCCTCTCTCAAGTCTTGACAGGCAAGAAGCCCAGAGGAGAGCATGACCTGAGGAAAAAAACTAAAGTCCCCGCACGCTGAGTCAATTGTTCTTGATACAAAATATGACCTGTATGATCACTGGCATTTAGCACCACAGGAAGCAGGCAGCAGGGGGAAGTGTGACTGTGGTGTCACAAGGAAAAAATTTAAAAGATGGAAATGCCAATGTGGATGACATTAAAAATAGACTAAAGTGACCTGCTTGTTCCTTGGCTGGTGTCAAAACATACAGTACTTCAATTTAGTTACCTCCAGGTGTTCTTTCCCCAGCATGACAAGGTGTGGACTTCAAGGGAGAGTCTGTGGCAGCAGAGAAAAACCTTATAACACTTAATAGGGGAAGCAATGGCATGCAAAGCTGCAAGGAAAACAGATAATGACCAAGGCCCCCAATCAATGAAGGATATCTTACGAAAATGTATTTTCCTCTTTTCTTCAACCCCATTCCCAAATAAGAGGACAAGTTTAGTGATCAAAAGTCTCTAAATGCCAAAGTCTTAATGCCTTGAGTGGTAATGCAAACACTGCCACCTTGAATGTTTGACAGTTTTTCTTTGGCAAGAGGTTGCTGGAATATATCAGATTCTGCAACCTATAAAAGTCTAAGTCACTGATGAAGATGGCAATCTGGATTCCCTGACTGCCTCTGGCAAGCTAAAGACATACAGCTGCCAGGAGGTCCTCTGCCCAATGGTAGGGCCTGAGATCTTGTAATTCTTTTATTGAGGCTCTTTCCTTGGCTTGGAATAATGGTCAGAGGCACCTTTGGTTTTTATAGTCCAGAGGGGGCTCTATTGTAGAATTCATACTGGAGGAATATGTTGGTTAAAAGTGATCTTGACTATACATCTCCCACTTTCCTCCACAGGCCAATGGGCTTAACAACTTTCCCATAAATCTAAACCTGTAACCTGACACCAGAGAGCATTTTTTAGGGAATAATGTTTTTGAGCCCCAGTCTAATCAAGACATGCATGGACTGTATCAATTCAATGTTGGTTTTATGGTTTCTTTACCATCATCCATAGTAGTAATAGTAGTAGTAGTAGTAGTAGTAGTAGTAATAGTGTATGTGTATGTGTGTGTGTGTGTGTGTGTGTGTGTGTGTGTTGTATATGCACATGTGTATATTTATGTGCACGTGTTTGCATGGTTTGGAGCAGAGGAGGATATCTTGTGTCTTCCTCTACTACTTTCCAATGTATATTCTAAGACAGAATATATCATTTAATCCAAAGCACAAAATCACAGTTTTTGTTAGATGGTAACTCAGGCAGCTCCCAGGATTTGCAAAGCCTCTGAATTCCTGATGCTGGGTTAACAGGCATGCAAGGCCATGGCCAGCTTTCTTACTGAGAGTGGGGGAATTGAATTCAGCTCTTCTTACCTTCACAGCAAGTACTTTGACTCGCTGAGCCAGGTTTTATGATTTCTTAGCTTAAAATTACATTATGCAATACAACAGAAATGAGCCACAGGCAAATGTTAAAGACTTGAAATGTTGCTACTTAAAGTAGAGATGTGCTGTATCTGTAAAATGCATCCCAGATTCTGAAGGCTCAATAGAATATAAAAGTAATATAAGATCTCTTATTAATTGTTATCTAATGAGCTTATGTTTAAGTATCATTTAAAATCTATTGTACCAAAAATAATTGCCTACAATACAATTAAAACCATGTTTCTTTTCCTCTGATATGATTATTAGAATTCATACACCTGCATACCTTTCTATGTCCACAATGTATTTAGTTAGTAACACTTCTCCAACTTTCCTTACACAGTCATTTGACAAAGAGTTCAGTCTCTGCAGGGATCTATTTCCCCTCCTGAAAAATCTGACCAAGGAACTGCATGTTATGAAGGGATACCAACTTTCTTGGTTTTTCTAACCTGAAAATGCTGAATGTGTGGCTTGATCACTATCTTAAGCTAAGCTCTTTCTGGCTGAATTCCAACTTTTCAGTTGCATTATTCATTGTCTTTTATTACTTCTCCAAGGAAAGTGATAGCATCATTTTTAACTTATCCTCACATAACTGATCTGAAGTGTACATTATGTTTGCTCTTAATTTTCTATGGTACATTACAGTGGGATCATAAAATACAGCCTTTTCCAATTCATTATAATGCTTAATTGTTGTTTTTATTATTGACTCTTAAGGACTCCAGGTTGGTTTTAAAATCTTCATGGAGCTGAGGATCACCTTGAGTTTCTGATCCTCCTGCCTGTAACTACTATGTGCTAAGATTAAGGCATGTACCATTTTACCCTATTTATATACACTGGGGAGCCAGCCCAGAGCTTGATATGTGCTAACTGAATTGCATTCTCAGCACTTATTATTGTTTTTAACTATAAATTCTTTAGCATGAATGATATCACAGTGTGATCTTTTAACTCTAGATTTACACATTGAGGTTTGTGGTGAAATTTAAATTGTTTCTTTTTGTATTTAAAAACCTTAAACTTAAAAGTGATGTGTGTCACGTACTCCTTTTTTTTTCAGTTTTTCAAGACAGGGTTTCTCTGTATAGCTTTGGAGTCTGTCCTAGAACTCACTCTGTAGACCAGGCTGGCCTCCACTCACAGAGATGACCTGCCTCTGACTCCAGAGTGCTGGAATTAAAGCTGTATCATGTACACTTAATATACCCTTGTTAAAACTAATGCCCACTTATTCTTTCCATGTTTTTAGTGACTGTTACTAAACATCTCCAAATAAAAACCTTCAGTTTCAGAAATGAATGTTGTATCATTCCATAGTAAAAACTGAATATATTGTTTTGTTTTACCACGTGTTCTAAGAACAATCCTGTGTGTATGTATTGTATATATTAATGATTTTATTACATTACTTAAATGTAAAATTCTAAAATAAAAATACAAACATTTTAAAATCATATCTTCATTTTTAGGCACTGAAGCAAGATCTGCTCAGAACGCCTGCATTCATGACCAAAGCCATAGGTTCACTCATAAAATTAGCTGCTGAGAACCTTTTCTGTAAACTTCAAGGATGCAAGGCCAGGTGCTGGCTACTCAACAAAGACAAAGACGAGGAGATGCAATCTACTTTAAGCCACAGACAGGGTAAAACTCAAGCCAAAGTCTTATAAAATATGGAGAGTATAAAGTATCTCATGTCCATCTGTTCATGGCCTTGATTTTCCTGCTCTAAGAGGGAAAGTTGTCTTTATGAAAGTAATGGTATTAGAATATAAAGGACTTAGGAGCAAAATTCACGTTTTTTCTTCTCAAATCTATGAAAGCTAGTTACAAACATTGTCTACAAAGTGAGTTCCAGGAGAGTCAAGTATACAGAGAAATCCTGTCTTGAAAAAACAAAAAAGAAAGAAAGAATAGAAAAATAATTATATTTTGAAATTTAAGGTAGCAATCTCATGGCAGAAAATTATCCCTCAAGCCATATATATATAGACAACAAAAATAGCCTCAGTAGGCTGTATGTATAATGTGTGACTGAGTGAGTGTGTTCATATATGTTTGCATCAATAATAACCCAAAATAAGACTATTAATGTAAGAGGGGAGATGCATGGAAGAATGTTTGAGAGGGGTTAGAGGCAAAAAAGGGAGCGGGAAAATTGGTGTAATTATATTTTAATTAAGAAAAATATTAAAATATCAGCTTCCCCTTTGAATAAAAGAGTCTGATAAAACATATCCACAGAGACATCTTTGTTGATATAGGAATGTCACTAATATAGTTTTCTTGAAATAGGTAATAGTGTAATTGTAATGAAAATCCAATTCAGTAGCAAATAATAAATGACATAGCACAATTTACATGTGAATAAATAAATCACGGTGGCTAGCAAATGTCTCTGGATATAAAGAAGATTATATTTGATTTGCTACTGAGACTTTTATACTGATGCTTATTTTATTCTCAATAGTATCATAGTCATAGAAACATTCACTCCTGTTCGGGCAAACACTAAGGGGTGATAGGACACAAATATTGTAAACTCAGGGGTATTAATTTTTTAAATTATGGTGTGTGCATTTGTACATTGAGTATAAGTGCCAAGAAGGCCAGGAATTTTAGATCCTCTAAATCTGGATCCCAGGCAGTTGTGAACCACCTGGTGCAGATACAAACTCTTAACCACTGAAGCATCTCTCTGGCCCTTTGGGTGTTTTAGATAAAATTGCAGATGCCATCCAACATTAAATAAATGCAGGACTCATGAAAAGAAGATTAGTACGCTCATGAAGATTCTGAAGTAACAAACAAGAAGACAAAAAGAACAAACCAATTTTGAGACATCTGCCCTGAATCATTCTTTAAGACCTTCAGTACAACTTTGAGTCATCCTGTTTTTAATATCACAATTTCACAGGCAAATGCTCCTTCTTGCTCATTCACCATTCATCTTGTTCATAACAAAATTGCCTTCTAATACTAAGATGATAGAGAAATTTCCACAGGAATAAAAGTGTAACCAATCAGTGTTTTTGCATCTAGGATCATTTCTTTGTGGATAGTAAATCAGTACATAAATAATAAAGGGTGTAGTTACAATGATATTTTAATGTAATAAACCAATCAAATTTTAGCAGCTAAAGAATTGGTTAAGTCCTAGGAGGACTTGCTGAACAGCCCAATTTTATGTTTAAGAATATACAGTTGGAGAATATGATGCCCCAAGAAAAGAAGTGATGTTTTGTTTGTTTTATTGTCCTGATTCCTGGCCAAATGCCCTCAACTTCCACTATCTGAAGAGGTGTGTAAATGTCCAGACTATTTTTCTACTTTTGTCCATGTTCATTTTTCTCTTTCTGTTTATGTCATGACTGGATATGACAAGCATTGGAACTCTCTCATATCTACAGGACAGAAGAGAGAATTTCACTTCTAATCAATGTTTATTTGATGTTTCCAGTCCTGGATAAAAGAAAATTGCCATTTAAACCTACATATTTGGGACCTACATATTTGCTCAAGGATCACACTGGAAGCAAAGTGTATGATTCCAACATTATCCTGTACTCTTTCACCTGCTGAATATCTTATTCCTAAGAAGAGGGACATCTTTCTCCACTTGGCTCTGTTGTCTCTATCTGTATCATCTCACGTTTGTGTTTCACTTTGCTCATTAGAGACTTGATATATTGGCGGGGTGGGAGTGGGGAATGGCAGCTAGCAGTAGCACCAGGACCTATCCCAGGGACATGGCTGGCTTTTTGGAGCCCATTCCCTATGGTAGGATACCTTGCTCAGCCTTGATACGGGGGGAGGGTCTTGGTCCTGCCTCAACTAGGTATGCTAGATTTTGTGGACTCTTCAAGGAAAGCCTTACCCTCTATGAGGAATGGATGGTGTGTGAGAAGCAGGGAGGTGGGGGGTGGGGCAGGAGAAGGGGAAGGAGAGGGAATTGGCATACAAGATGAGACATAAAATTTTTTAAATAATATTTTAAAAATTTAAAAACTTGAGAATAAAAATGAAAAAAGAAACCTGTACTTCCTCCAATGATACATGGAACATCTGTCTCATAAAAATATCCATGAGTATCTCAGCTCATAATTCTTGCCTGGGTGTGAGTGCACATGGCTCTAGACAGCTCCATCATTTCCAAATGTGTGTTTCCATTTGTAGATTGTAAAATGGGAGGATTGTGGTGATTACATTTCTTTTATGCCCCCACATTTTTTTTACTAAGCACACTTATTTTCTAGGTTATCTCATTTATTTAGAAGTAATTCTGCCATCAGAAAGAACTGTATTCTGTTTAATAAGGTATTAAACTAGACACCAAGAGAAAAACAGAAATTAGATATGACAGCATCCCTGCCCTGGAAATAGTATCATTACACAAGAAAAGCAATATCAATAAGTGAAGTCTTAACATGTCTTAAAAATATAGCTTTCTTTCAATATTCTTTCTTTCCTAGTTCATTGCACTGAAGTTCTGTGTTTCAGGCCTGATTACAAATATTCTCTCCAGTAACAAGACAATGATGAATATATCTAACTACTCTAAACTACTTTAGAGAAAGAATAATGGCTGCATTTAAGAGCAAATGCCTTCTTGAACTAATATTTGACTACTCTTTAAACAATACAGAACAGTACCATGTAAAAACAGTGCTAACGTGCTAACAGTGATACAGTTTTTAAACAAGAGTAACATTAACTTCCTTATGAGTTCATTTAAAGAAAATTAGCCAACATCAGTGGCATAGTGATGAAGTAATGGTTCTACTGTGTTTTAAGAAAATCATAGAAGTTTGACTGATAGAACCAGAGTGCATGCAGTCCCTCAAAAGCCAGCTTGAATGAAATTACCACATGAAAACTATGAGAATTTCCACTGCAATTTTGCTAAAGACACACACACACACACCACACATGTGTGGTGTGTATGTGTATGTTTGAACTGACAAATAAAATTGTGTATATATATGTTTAAACCCTTAAAGAGAAATTTAAAAATGTATACCAGTTCATATTAGAACATTAAAAAACAAATTGTTATTTAAAATTAAGGAAATTACAGTAATTTGCAAAGAAAATGATAATTTTTAATTTTTCACTGTATGTCTGTCAGATTAAGTGCATGATACTATGTATTATTCATTCATTCATTAATCTGTTCACTCATTCATTCAATTAATATACCTTATTTACAGTCAGGTATGTCCATACTTTATTAAGTAATATGCAAAGAGAGAACACAAAACCTCTACTACAAAGGAATTTACAATCACAGTTAATAGGAAAAGCATGTTTATAAAAACTAGTGGAGATCACATATACCAAGAGAAGTAGGTCATTGCATCTGGACAGCTGCTCTCTGGAGAGGCATCACATGGCAAAGCTTGCTCTTTGAACTGGAAACTTTGTTGGGGCCACTCAAGATGCAAAGGAGAGAAAGATTCACTTAGTATACTGAAATAATTCCAGGTAGAGAACTGTAAGGTATCTTAAACAGAACCAAAATACTAGAAAAGATTTATTACATAGTGATTAATAGAGAAAAATGAGACCAAACTTGAAAGGAGATAATTAAATAGAACAGGTTGCGTGAGAAAAATGACCACAGGTAAAGGAGAAAGTATATAAACTGTGTATGTACTATTTTACTGTCAGAAAATGTGTGAGTGTGTGTGTGTGTGTGTGTGTGTGTGTGTGTGTGTGTGTGTGTAACAGGAGGCTATGAATTTGAAAGAGCAAGGAATGTGTATGGAAGGGATTATAGGGAGAAAAAAATGAAGGGGAAAAGAATGCAATTATACTATAATCCCCAAAAATAAGTTAAATAATTTAAAAATATTATGTCATAATGATAAAAAGTAAGAAAACATACAGTAAATTTGTCTTGGAGACAAAGAAGAAATTTTGATAAGGTTTTAAGTCTAACAAATGAAAAAGATTATTCTTACTGTAGTTGTAAGAGATGGGCAGAAGGAGTTACACTGCCTAATGATGTAAGCTAAATGGAGAGAGGGCGATGAAAGAATAGTGTCTGCAGGGATCATAACAGTACTTAGAAACAACAACAGCAGCAACAAAACTTGAATTCTTAGTGGGCTCCAGGTTAACTAAAAGCTATACTAAAAGTTGACACCCTTGTCTTCATTTCCTGTTTGCCTCCTTGACTGACTGAAGGCTCAGAGAAAAGTTATTGTTCTACATCTTTCCTCTAGAGTCACCTTGTGTCACAGGACAGGAGTAAAGACCACCTCAAAGGAACCCAGTTATCCAGGACATCCACAAGTGTACACATTGTATCCTCAGGAAATAATACTGATACATTTAAACCACCTTTCAAGACCAGAACTAAAGCAACATTGAACATGATCACACCTTAATCAGGACTGCTTAAATGTGCACACTCCTTGGCCCTTACATCAATTTGGTCTCTCAATAAGCCTAATCCTCAGGTCAGTACTGAGAAGATGGATTTCTGATTGTTGGTCACCTTTGTCCTTTCTTACTCCATACTAAGTTAATCTCCTGTTTTTCACTATTTACTTTTCTCTTTAACTAGCTTGTTGTGATGAGTAGCCGAAAGGAGAACTGTTAGTATTCAGACATCTGTACTGGTCTGTCCTTGGGGTTCTGAAATGATAAGTCCTCAGTTCTAGCCACTAAGAGCACCACTTTTGTACATTCACTAAGTTCCCTATTGAAGGAGTCCTGCCCACCTCCCATCTTTCTCTCACTCTCCCAGTCTGTCTGTCTGTTCCTTTGTCTGTCACTCTTTCTCTCTCTGCTTCTCTGCCTGGCTCTCTGTTGTTCCCCCCACCTCTTTTCTCTTCCATTGTTCCTATCCCCAGAGACCACTCTCTCTCCTCCCCTGTCCCTTTCACCATTTTCTTTTCTCAGTTATAAAAAAAAATCCTCCATGTGATCTCTGTCACATTGTGTCATTCTGCTTTACAAGCTGTTTTTAAATTACAATAGCCTGTTTGGGCTGCCAGAACACAGCCATTTCCCCTCTACACTTCCTTTACAAGATTGGAGTGCAAGTATGGATGCTAGGCACCATGCTGGGAATGAAGGAAATAATTCCATTTCCATTAGTTTGAATGCCTGATCTGGTATTTTAAATGTGAATTGCAACAATTACAGTCCAAATAAGGCAAACAATAAACATTGTTAGCAAAATAAGGAGACTCTGAAAATAAAGTCAATAGGTGCAGGTTTGAAAGAAAATGTCCCCCATAAAGAGTGGTACTATTGGTATGTGTGTACTTGTTGGAGAAAGTGTGTCTTATGGGATGGACTTTGAGCTCTCCTTTGCTCAACCTTAAATCATTGTTAAACTGTTTACTTCCGGTTGCCTGTGGGTTAGGCTATAGGAATTTCAGTTTCTTCTCCATCACCATATCTTCCTGCATGTTGCCATGGTCTCCACTATGATGATAATGGACTAAACTTCTGAAACTGTGCCACCCCTTTATAAGAGCTGCCATGGTCATGGTGACTCCTCACAGCAAAAGAAACCCTAACTAAGACAGATGGATATATATGGTCTTTCTATTCTTGATCAGAGAAACAAATACTTTATGGTATGTTGCAAGTATGTCTATGCATGCTTACTTGTGCATGTACACACAGGTGAGTGTGGTGGTACATAAAAACTGTGACAGCCTTGTTGGTCTTTGAATGACTAACACTAAGAATAATCATGATCTCTGGATAGTAAAATAAACACTTTATTTTGACAGATAAAAGCCATGGGCTATTTTCCCTATGAACTGGCTTCTTTGTTCCCTTTGCACTTTTTTTCCCTTTGTTTTTCTTCCAAGGCTTATCATATTTAATGAGAGGATTGTGATGGAAGTTTCAAAAATGTACACACACTGTGGACTGTAGCTACCCTCTCTAGATGGTAATTTGCAGTCCTCAATTTACAAATCCTGGGAGGAATTTATAATCTGGGAGAAGACTACATCAGACTCCATGTTTGCCTCCAGGCAGTAACCTCAACAGGCACTGTGTTTACTTTCCCATATTGAATGGAAAACATCATTTTAAAAAAGCTCATTTCCAAAAACCTACCCACAAACAGCCTAATTTTAGAACTTATGAAAGCTAATAATTTTAAAATTCTAACCCACAGCCTCATGTTTATGTTTTGCAATCCAACTCTAAATATAACTTAGAAGAGATTTGAAACATTGCTGCATCCATTTATTTACTTATTATTGTGTTTATTTATTTATTTAGCTATTTCCTGAAGCAAAAGTACAGCAACATTGCACGCAGTCTGTGTTTGTCCTCTAGATAGGAAAAGTTTTCTCAAGTTTAGATTAGGACTTGAGGAGAAACTCAAAGCAAATAAGGATTCATGATTAAACTCTCCAATATAAAAGAATCAAATCCAATAGTCCTGGACATTAGGGCTCCTGAACCCACTTATTGGCAATTCCTATCTCCCGGAGGAAGAGTAAATTACAGAGGTGCCATGCTGAGTCTAAGCTTCACAAGAACAAAATAATAATCAAACATAGTTTCTTGAAAGAAACTGGTAGTATAAAGTTAAAGAATCTTTATATTAAAATATGTAACCTTGCTCCTGATCAATACATTTCTCTTCATGTCTGTAGTGAAGGACATCTCTGCAGAAATCTGAATCTCTAAGAAGTCATTTTCCTGGAGTACATTATTAAGATGTTGCACTTGGTGAATAGCCTTCTTTATGTAGGAGCAATAGTCCTCCTTCTCTGGCTTCACATTTAATTTTCCTCCTCACTCATGAACAAAGCATGTACTTTCAGTGAGATTCTAAACTGGCTTCTGCAACTCTAACTCAGAGAACCTGACACCAGATATCTTTACAGTCTAGCTACAGTGAATTTCATGCTCAATTTTAACAATGTTTCTCAAAAATAGAACTCTGTGTTCTCCTGTAACATGGTACCCTTATGTCAGAACTTGTATTTGGGAATAAACTGCCCATATATTCCCATTCTAAATTTAGAATCTACCCATTATGGAAGGTCTAGACTCCTCACGCCCCTTACATTTCATTCTCTTTACTTATATACCACTGTAAACAAAATCTCCCATAATATTAAGCACATTGCATTACATAACCAGACAACTTCTTACACCAGGAATTTTATCCCTTAAAGTGAAGAATCAATGTTTTCCCAGTATATAACATACTAAGAAATAGATAGAAAATAACTGAGTTTAGAAATTCCATATACTAATTTTCCAAGAATGTATCACTTTTGCTTCAGGTAGATTTTTTTATTTTATGTTATTTCCCTCTGAAAATTATTTTAGTCCTTTTGTGGAACAATTCATATTTAAATAAAACTCACAGAAAAATTTCCAAGGTTAAATATGATTTTATGGGTACTATATCATCTTTTGGACAGTTTATCTTGTTAGACACAATTTCCACATTCAGTTATAAAGTTTCAGACAGGTTTCACAAACTCATCCAATTCATTAACAGTAGATGTGCTGCTCTGATGCATCCAGTACAACCTCACTTCACAAAACAGAATGAAACAGTGAGTAATGTGTCTCAACACTAGAGTGAACAGTACGAAATGAGGATACAGGCAAAGACTAGAAAAAAAGTCCTTTTATATTCTTACATTAGATTTTCTGTGCTGTTGCTAACCTTTACAAGTAGGATTCTCCCTATTCTAGATTTAATCCACACCAAGGGCAGATTCTGGACAGTGGCAGATCACCAATATAACCAGAAATTGGATCATCAAATATTATTCCTGGGGAAAAGATCCCACAGTGGAATGTGATGTATGATTACTGTCATGGGTTCTTTGATTGATTATTGATTGTAATCATCTGTTCTCTTCCATGATAGAGTTGGCTGCAACTCGTACATGCAGTGACTGATAATGCCATGTTCCTCCTTTTAAAAAGGATGTATGCTTATTGCGGTCAAAGATAAATTACTCATTGACAGTGGGGGATGGTAGAATGTGGTAAATGAAAGGCTACAGTTTATTAGTGACTTAATGATATATTGTGTTCAATAACTGGATTCAAGCTATACATAATGAGGTTGAACAAAACTTACAATAAGGATACAGTATGCCAGTTGGCTTAGATATTGGATTCTATGCAGGTAAGTATAAGTAGTACGATGAATTTGACAAGCTAAACAGAAACTGCATTTTCAAAATAATACTTAATAGTTCTCTATATAAAAAATTGTTAAAGATCACTAATGATGTAACTTAAACTGTCTTCTTAAATTGCTTTATTATAATTTTGGGAAAACAAGTGCTAGATATTTTTTCATTCATTCTGAAATGGAATAGTTAATCACTGCTTTTGCTAAATTTATGACCTGAGCTAGGTTTTGACTACCAGGTAAAACCCGTGGAGTGTTTTTACTTAATTTCCACCAATCCAGAAGCAAAGATGCTGACCATATTACACTCAAAGACTAAGACAGAGATTTATCTGCTTTGCTGTAACCCTGTGACCTGTTACCCTCATCAAGTTATTTGGTAAATGTTGTGATATATAACTTTCACTATGTGATTATAAACAACCCTTGCAGCTACACTGTGGTGAAACACGTCATTCAAAGCAGGTCTCATCTGTGTTGCTAAGCAATGGTCATTTGTATTTGGCTCAAAATAAACTATCTCTTATTCCTTTTGGGATAAGAACTATTTTTCACTTACGCCTACTACAATCCTATTTTTCATCCAACAAATCTTGAAACTTTCTTATAAATATTTAATAGTAACTACTACAAAGTCATACAATGAGAAAGTAGAAGTATGAGTCAAATCTAAAGTCAGATCTGTGCAAAAGCAAATACATACATTTTTATTCCAGCTTACTGCATTTCTTGCTGAATGATTCAATAAATCCACTAACTACTAATAGTTCTATTCTCTATATCTCAAAACATTCTTTGTCTCATATATGTGTGTGGGTATGTATCTATTCATGCTTGCCTATATATGTGTATACATACATAAGTATACATGTGTATATATACATATATGTGTAGGCATGTTTTGTGTGTACATCTATATGCCTAAATGTATTTATACAATGTGCTGTATTTCACATAATGATCCTTATGTATTGCACATCCGATATAGAAATAAAAGATAACACACATGATATTATTTGTAAATTATGAATATAGAATGTTTTATTTTGCATTACAGTATTATATAATGAACATATTTCATGTTTACTGAAATATACTAATAGATTTTTAAGTGCATCAAAATTTAGATTTTTCCATATTACTATAGCTTCCCATTAGAATATTTCTTTGGCATATAACTTTGATGAAAATTTCCATTTGATTGGAGAAGAACTGATCATGGTCCTGTTTCAGAAAAATGAATCAGGGAGGTATTTGGACAAATTTCTCAAAACAATTAGATGAGAATTCTCTGTGATGGACATATTATCACCTTTTTATCTGCAGGCGACTTTGCTAGATAAGACAGGACCTAGGGGTAGATGCTTTCTATGCATGGAATATGATTGGGAATAATTATACACCACATACTCAATTTAAATAAGGGTAACAGATCAAGGCCCCAAACTAAAGAACATGTACAACACTGGATTAAAACATATAGGGCTGGAGAGATGGCTCAGCCATTAAAGACCAGGCTCACAACCAAAATTATAAAAAAAATACAGATGGACATGAGAAATTATGGATATACTACTACTGCAAACAGTTTGTTTATATGCAATTGGGAACAGGAATGTTGTTACTGGATTTTTACCTTGAGAAAAGCAGCCTCAATTATAGCTAGTAACTAATTTTATAGAAGTTAAATATTTTCTGTTGAATACCAATTATATAATATATATATACATATATATATATGCAAAACCAGGTGCAAACATCAGCCCTATTAACTGTCAAGATCATTTGAAATCCCATTGTAGGAACAGGTTGAGTCCCAAGATGCCGACGACTTCTTATGTATCAGATGATACTAGCTTAGAATAGTTTATTATTTGCCTCAACTTGGTAACAACTGATTTATAGAATTGAACATGTGATGAAAGTGTAGCCATTCCACATACCAAACAGCTTTACTGAACCAATGGCCATCACAAAGGATATATATTACTCCACCAGTCATGTTTTCTCCTGGAAGAATAGCTGACAGACTTAGATTAGTAGGTAGAATATTGAATAGACATATAAATTGAGTCAGCACAATCCTGGAAAGGAAGTTAATAATAACCTCAACAAAGAAGCAGAGAGTCAGTGAGTGGGTGTCACTAATGGGCATTTCCTTTTGTGCACAGTGATCCCTGCCTTCAGAGGCTTGCTGTAACAAGTTCTCTAGAACCAATAAATGGCAAAATGCTTTATGGAGCTAAAGAGGTTCCAGCCTGTGGAAATCTACTAGTAATTATTTTAGACCTCAAATTATTCCTCAAAGCCTAAGCATACACATTTTCCTAATGTCCAATTTACAGAAAAAGAAAGAAAAACATACAAAGCCAAAATCTTTGGCTCCTATTTTTCATTTACATCTTTATGATGTATCTATCATTTCTCAGGTCAGTGAAGTATGTCCCTATTCCAAACATCAAAACAAACACATGTTATCTTGATTTAAAAGTGTATATGAGAGTCTGGCATTGGTGACCCATGCCTTTAATCCCAGCACTTGGGAGGCAGAGGCAGGCAGATCTCTGTGATTTCGAGACCAACCTGTCTTCCTATTGAATCCAGGATAGGCTCCAAACAATACAGAGAAACCCTGTCTTGAAAAAGCGAAAAAAAAGAGAAGTATATATGTTTGTATATATATTCATATGTGTATAAATTCATCAATGTATTATATATGAATACATACATACATATTATTTTGGTCTTATTTCTTACTTTTTGGAGAATAATGTTTTAACATATGCTGTGTTTTGGAAAAGTTAATGAAATAAAAAAAGAAAGGTGAGATCTATATACAGAGAGATGTCATTCTATATAATACATACATGGATACACACATTGAGGGAGATAGATTAGATATAGATGGATAGATAGATGATAGATGGATAGAAAAATATAGTAGATAGACATGAGAGAGAGAGAGAGATCTTGTCATGTTAAACATCAGCCTGATTTGTGATCAGTTAATTATTCAAATGTACTTGCTGTGCAATTTTAAATAACCTGGGCTCTCAGTTTATGTTTGTAGCAAGAGTTGACATTATCTGTGCCATGATAAGGAACAGCAAAAGTTTTAGATCTGAGAAACGCGACTTTAATCCTGGCCTTGCTAAAGCAGGCAAATTTGTATTTCTGAACTCTTGTATCAGACTTTAAATGAGCTGCCTGGAAAAACATTCTGTGGAAATAAAGCAAAGCCCCTGAGAATCCCACTGTGCCCTCCATCCCCACAGTTGGCAGCACATGGATACTCTTGACCTAATGCCCTACTGCATGCCAAGTAGGTAGAGTCATTTCATTTGCTTGAAAATTCTTATACTGGCCACACGTAGATCAAAATTAACCTCAGGACAACTTGGATTTGTGACTGAATGGAATAACTGTGTGTATTTTTAATGGTATTTTCTTTTTTTCCTTTTTATAAAATTTAAATTAGAAACAAGCTTGTTTTACATGTCAATTCCAGTTCCCTCTCCCTCCCCTCCATCCCACCCAACACCAACCCCCTATCCCACCCCAGGAATGGTGGAGCCTTCCATGGGGGATCTTCTAAGTCTGTCATATCATTTGCAACAGGGCCTAGATCCTCCCCTGTGTGCCTATGATGAGAGAGTATCCCTTTATGTGGAGTAGGCTCCCAAAGTTCATTTGTATACTAGGGATAAATACTGACCCACTACCAGAGTCCCCATAGATTAACCAGACTTCCAAACTGACACCCACTTTCATGGGGTCTGGGTTGGTCCTATGCTGTTTTCTCAGCTATCAGTCTGGGTCCATGAGCTCCCCCTTGTTCAGGTCAGCTCTCTCTGTGGGTTTCTCCAGCCTGGTCATCACTTCTCCCTCCCTGCAACTGGATACCAGGAGTTCAGCCTAGTGTTTAGCTGTGAGTGTTTGCTTCTGCTTCTGCTTCCCTCAGTTACTGGATGAAGGCTCTAGGATGGCATATAAGATAATCATCAATCTTATTATTGGAGAAGGGCATTTAAAGTAGCCTCTCCACGATTGCTTAGATTTTTAGTTGGTGTCATCCTTGTAGATCTCTGGAAATCTAACTAGTGCCAGATCTCTCCTCAAACCTATAATGACTCCCTCTATTATGTTATCTCTTTTCTTGCTCTCCTCTATTCTCCTCCCTTATTTCCTCCTCTCCACTCCTCTTCTCCCCTTCTCTTTCTCCTATTTCACTCTCAACCTCCTGCCATGTTCCCAATTAGCTCAGGAGATCTTGTCCCTTTCACTTAGTCTGGGGGACCATGCATGTCTTTCTTACA
This sequence comes from Mesocricetus auratus, assembly GCF_017639785.1. Taxonomy (NCBI): domain Eukaryota; kingdom Metazoa; phylum Chordata; class Mammalia; order Rodentia; family Cricetidae; genus Mesocricetus; species Mesocricetus auratus. The sequence goes on along the minus strand of NW_024429184.1, from coordinate 83,243,539 downwards.
TTCCTCCTTGTTTCCTAGCTGTGTATATATTTAACAATAGTGGTGCTGTGTGCAGCATTTTCTGGAAACTGCATTGAGTGGACATCTCCTTCCACATGCACATATTAATGGCTTAAATTGCTACATGTGTAAACATTAATAAGCTCATTTAGCAATCACTGACCTCTCCATTCTCCTTAACACATTTGCTTTCAACCTTGCCCCAAAAATAAACAACTGGGGGGAAACTACATCATTTAAGTACAATTGCATTTAATAATTACTCAAACTTGTCATCCATAAATCATGACAAATAAAAATATTGCTCATTGGTGGAATCATTCATTGTAGTCTATGATAATACAAGCACCACTGATATTTTGTGAGCAAATATATAACAATCCTTTATTTAAAGAGAAATAGTGTTTGTGTCTTTCTAATCACATTCCCCAGCAGATTGAACACAGAGTGCAGATACATTACAGTGGAGTTGAAAGTGGGAAGAATATAAATTGCTCTAGGTCTACTATCCTATGCTTATGACAAGACATCTCTCAGTGATTGTTTCCCTCATCACACAGGGAGTAGAATCATTTGCGGTGTGGCTCTTTGTTAATCCAGGTAGATGGATGCACTAAAAGCCTTAAATTATACACCTATCAGAATGATGTTATCCTGACCACCAATTTTACCAAAGGGTTTCCAGTGAGCTTTCTTTTGCTCACTGGGGAAGAATACATTGATGTGTGACATGTCGTATTGAAATGGTGCCACCTGGAGATCATATTATATTTGGACTGATACTTGTTAACTGATGATGGAAAGTATCTTTTAAGAAGCTAGTACAGGCAGAATATTTTGCTCTATCCCTTCTTCTACATTTCCCCCAAATCCACACATATGTGAAATAATCGGTGTTAGTGTGTACACATTTGAGCTTAAATGAGTGTGTGAATGTAGATTCAAGTCCATCAATTCTGCTGAAAATTAATTAGAAGTCATGTTCTTCTATGAATATTCAGAGATTGTACTTAAATAATACTGGCTTACATTTGAACAGATTTCAAATACATCCAAGCAAATTACCTCATTATCCTCCTTAAATAATACTCAAAAGTGACAGTCTAAGTACACTGATGAAGAAAGAAAAACTTACCTATGATGACTCAAGATTCTGGCCTCAAATATAGGGACTTGAAAAGGCTCACTGGTACCAGAGTGTAATGAATTTTAACTTACCTTCATAGGTAGTCACTGGAGTTCCTGAAGAGCTTGTCATAGTCAGGTAATGGCTGTGAACATTTCTGATTCTTTGTGAACACTGACAGTAACATCATTTGGTATGATATCTACCCTTTGAGACTGGCAGCTGCCTATCTTCTCCTGTTTTTCTGTTTCTGTTTTCTGCTCTCTTTTCTGCCTTTCTCTTATCTTCTTTCTCTGTTTGGCCCTCTAGACACTCTGCTTCACATTGTGGCCTAACTTACATATGAAGATTCCCTCGAGGACACTAATCCCTCTGAGACTTTTAGAAGCAAGGAATGGCTAGATCATGGATTCTGTCTCAAAAGCAGATGTTTTAATAGGGATTGTGATCCTATATTAACACTAAAGTTATATAAAATGCATTTTCATACAATTTTCATTTGGAACTTAAGCTATTGCTGCCAGCAGGAATCATGATTTTCAGTTGAGAGATGAGAAAAAAAATGTGTCCTTAAGATAGCACAACTCAAGTAAACACAATAGAAGACAATGACAGATCTCATCTTTTCTGTCTTTCACCCATTCTTGTTACATCTCCTTATTTCCACTATTTATCTGCCCTCATTGGTATCATTCTAGGAGCTGATACATTGTGACAAGAACTATTATTTTTTTATTCTGCACTTAGCCTTCTATTTGTTAAGTATTTAATTTCCAATCAGCTTCATATTAAATAGTGCTATCTCATAAAAGTATGTTAATTGTTAACAAATGTATTCCCTTCCCCCTCCCCTCCACCATAATAAGAGGAAGTTGCAGACATATTAATATGATCCACTCTGGACATAACCTTAGGTCATGAGCTGCTTTTGAATCTGATGCCCATTGCTTGGGTGATGAAATGAACATTTAACTGATGCTGTCTTGGTAACTTCAAGTATGTGAAGTATATTGGTATTGGAATGGTCTTGTAATATTTGCAGCTCCAAATATATAAATTAATAATTGCAGATAAAATTCAAACATTAAAATCTGAATGGCCATTTTTCAAAGTGTTTCCAAAAAGGTGGCACAAAGTTACATTATTATCGCATTAACTAGAAGGAAAAGGAATTCATCAAAACAGTAAAATAGTATTTTAAAGCAGAATAAATATCTCTAACCATCTATATCAGCATCATTTAATTTCTTGATTTTATTCAGAATTATTCTGTATATAAGTATTTCCCAAAGGAAAGCTTTCCTTAGAATCTTTTTGCCTTTAAATCAAATTATCCTATATACAAACACATTTTGGGATGTTATTAGAAACCTTGTTTTTGCTTCTTTGTAGAAATTGCTGCCTTAATTCTAAAGCATATATAAAAAGCAACAAAGCATTATATTTTCAGAAGCCATTTGATTGATAATCTTTATCTGAAGTGTTGTAGCCTAAATGGGTTAGTCTATAATTATTTGGACATCAGAGAGTCTTGTGTAGTAACATCAACATCCTGCATCTATTTCTGATGGCAAGGCACCAACGCTAGACAATCAAGCAGGACTGCAAAGCTATTAATTGAGAAAAGCAGGAGACAGTTATCTCATCAGCTCATATTTGTGCTTTTGTCCTTAGACAAATAAGTCAACATCTTCAAAATGTGGAATTTGCTGTTTTCTTTATATTAGGTTTATATGACACATTGTTTACTAAATGATAATCCCAAATTCTTAACAGCTTTAATAAATGAACTTTTAAAACATAATTGTGAGTTATTGATCCCATGCCAAAAATCTGTCAGTAGTGTATAAATTAACATGGACATATGTTAATGCATAATTCACCATTTGCAACAAGGTTTTGTTGAAAAATTGATAAAAATTCATCAAAGAGATTTTCTAAATTAAGTTGCCCAATAAACAGGTAACAGAGGCATTCAAATTTGGAGTTAATATGGCTTCTGAAATTACCCTTCGTTCACTTTGTAAGATTGGTGGTTAACTCTTGAATCCCAGGCATCAGCCTGGGAATCCAGCATGGGACTGATCAAGACCCCCTGAATCTGGGTGTCAGTGAGGAGGCCTAGGTAATCTATTGAGCCTTGGGCAGCAGATCAGTACCCATCCCAAGTATACACACGGACTTTGGACTCCCATAGAACAATGTGAGATGCACTCTCACCCTGAACTCTTGGGGAAGGGTCTAGGCCCTGCCCTATATGAAATGACACACTATGGACACCCCCATGGAGGGCCTCACCCTCCCTGGGGGAATGAGGGGATAACTGGGGGGGTGGGTTGGGGGGAGGGCACGGGAGGAGAGGAGGGAAAGGGAGAGGGACCTGGAACTGACTTGGGAAGCAACCTTGTTTCTTATCTAAATTTAAACTGAAAAAAAAAAAGATTGGTGTGAGCTGTATTTAAACATGCATTTATTACTTTAAAACACAGGGGTGTACACTTCAGAGTTAATTGAGAATGAATTGAAAGGCCACCTTGCCCAAGTTTCCCAGTCTGTGGTTCACAAATTTGCTTGTGTGCTTATTTTAAAATATTTTCACCTTGGCCCATTCATAAGATTATAAAATCAAAATATCTTTAGGAAGCCTAGAAATTCGCATGGTCTGTCAGACATCCCAACTACTTCTTAAATATCTTAAGAGGGGTGAGGTCCAAGAGTCTACCAATAAGAAACGGAGGTCCCTTTACTTTAGGCCCTTACTTCTGTGCAGCATCCTCTCTCTATATTTAAAAGACTAGTAATTAAATAAGAATAAGTGTGCTGTACATGATGGTGAATAACTCCATGTCAATGAAACTTGGATAATTTTAGTTGATGACCACAGCTTGCGCATGCTTACCACATGTTATCCCAGTTCTAAACACTGAAGGATATTAATTTATTTCCCACTCACAGCAAACCACAGAAGCAGGTGCTATTTGATTTCCAATTCAAATATAAGGAAATTGAGACTTAAAGTAGTAAGTGACCTGTGAAGTCAGTTCCAGTTGTCACTTCCTCATCCCCTCATCTGGACTTAAGATTTAAGAGGTACAAAGTTTCTTTTGTGGTGGAAAAGTTATAAAATATCTGCTTAAAATTTACCTCTTCAGGGGAGAGTAATGAAAGAGACCACTGGAAAGTGGGGGCATTTCAAGATTAGGTAAAAACCCAGGCACAATTGGATCTCCCAGGACCTAGGAAGACCCCAGCTAAGACTCCTAGCAATAGCAGATCCATAGCCTGAACTGGTCATCTCCTGTAACCAGGCAAGACTTCTTGTGGAGGGAATGGGAAATCCTTTCATGTGTACAAATGCACTAAATTTTATGGTAGATATACCAGTTCAGTTACTCAGTATATTACATTAAGATCTGATTTATAGTTCCAGTAGATTTCTGTCATTTGAGGGGTGATAAAGTAGATGAGATGGCCTAGGAGTAGAATTAAAAAGTTCCACACAGACCGGTGAAAATATACACTTAATACCCAAGAAGATTTCATTGAAAGGACAGCCAGGGATAATGAGAATATTTCCGTTAGGTCCAAATATTTTCTTTGGGTTCATTAACAATTATCTATTTGACTATAGCAACAGGGAGCACTAAACGTGCTTTAGAAATGATCATCTACAGATAATCACTATACAGTTCAGAAAATGTCACTAAAATGTGCTTGGAGATAGATCATTGTAGAAACATTTGCTCTAGAGGCTCGAGTACTGACCAGCTTGTACACAATGCAGTAGGTAAAGACCCTTGGATAACTAGTGCTCAGTCAGGTCTATGTACAAACAAAATTAAGGAAATCTATGTATCTCCAGCCTTGGAAAATTCTCTCTGCTTTAGGACTGTTCTTTTTTGTGACTCTCCAGATATTAAGGAAGAAAGATTTGCTATTATGATAAAATTGAAAAAGAAGCCAAGACATGAGTTGACACAACAGGCATTTTTTCCCTTTGTCTCTCTTTCTCTCCCTAATTCTTTGCTCAACCACTTCTGTCCATTGTATTTAAACAGCCTTCCTGGGCAGGTAGTTTCACTTACATACTAGGTATCCCAGCCATGAGAGCAATTAGCCAGATGCCAGCCATCCTATTTCTACCTGGTTTTTATATTATTTATTGACCAAGGAAGATTCTACCACATCTTAATTTTATAAACAAAACTATTGTCATTTTCTGGGATTTGCCAGGGTTTGTGTCTCAAAAGAGAAACTAAGGAAGTTCTTAATAAAGAAAAACAGTGTATTCCAAGAAAAGATAGGAAAGTCAGGGGAGGGGTTCGATGGTATGACTTAGGCAGCTTTGTCTGAGAGAACCTTAAATGACTCTATAGTAATTTTACTAGTAATCTCTCCACATAAGACCTGGGTAGCCGTAAGAATGAGGCTGAAGCTTCCCACTTTAAGTGTATATTTGGAAAGTTACCAAGTTGCTTATCCTGGTCAATCCTAGAAAATGTCAATAGTTTTGTTTGGAGAAATTACTGCCCCAGGAAGTACATGTAAAATCTTACATTTTTATTGTGCTTCTAAGTCTATGGACTTATACCCTTTAAATGGGTTTATATTATTTCTAGTATGCATATGCCCATAAACATGTGTACATAAATGCATACATATATACATTAATCTAATTTATATTTTTCATCTACGCATAGCCAAATATTTAGTTGCACAACTACATAGACATACAAAAGAATTCTATCACATAATTAAATGGGTATTCAACTTTATGAAAAGAGTTCATGTCAACTTCAAAAAACTGAAAGTTCTCTAAATATGAAGTATCTTGTTAATACAAGACTGAGAATGAACAAAGGAAGTGAACAAGGATCACGAAGTTCAAGGCCATCCTTGTCTGCAGAACATTTGATTTTCCAAGACTAAAACAGCAAATAACAAGTAGGAACAGATGAGTATAGAGAAATAAAACAATAACAAAAAAATAAGAGAACAAAATGATGCCCCAAGATATAAAGAGTGCATGCATTTAATCACAGAATTCTGCAGACAAGAGACAAGGGTATCTTTGTGAGTTCAAGGCTAACCTCGTCTGCACAAAGATATTCATGTTATGAAAAGTAATGTATTTATGACATAAACAGGTAGAAAGACACAGAACACTGGTCACAATATTTCAAAAGCTTAATGAAGTAATTAAGAAATTCAGAATACCCCAACAATACGAAAACCAGCTTTAACATGATAAAACCAGTCCTGAAATACAGATTCTCAGGATTCTAATCCAATCACATCTCTTATTGTTTTAACACTTTAAATAAGCCATTTAATATGTTAGAGTCCCAGTCTATTAATATATAAGATTAAAATGTGAGATTGAAATTCCAATGAATGCTAAAGTAGTGATTTCCATCTTCAAAATACTGAAATTTGTAGGTGGATAATTAATTTGTCATTATGGGACTTTTTTTATGTTATCTGTTTCTTAGCTGTACCCTGATCACACAGGCCAAGGGCACAGCTGAGACTTCAGACAGAAGGCAGAGCAACAATCATAACCTCTATCAATCATGTGGCAAGTATCCTTCTGACTTTCTTAAAAGTAGCTATATATATTACATATTATATACATTATATATAAATATTATATATATCAAAGATTACCTTGTTATTCCAAGCACCCCCACTCCCCTTACAAAACACTTGTGTACATTTTGTGTACATTTTCCAGTACATTATAGTTTCAAATGCCCAAAATATGGAAATCCATTTCATACTCTCTTTCAAATTATTTCCCAGGCGACTCTCCAATGCCCTTTCTGAGATCAAGGTATATATATATAGAGAGAGAGTCTCTTCTAAACATTCTATTTAGACCTGGGAATTAATGTTTGCTACTTACCACTCAACTGTGGGTGAAGAAGGTAAATTCTGTCCTTTCAGCTCACAGTCTAATACACAATTTTTAGCCAATCGCATTGTTTTGATAACATACCAATAGTCATGACAGTTAGTATAAAACACAGTAGTAGTTTTAAATGTGAAGCTGCCAAATGTGAAGCTGCCAAATGAAAACAACTAGAAAAGAAACAAATGAAGTAATTTTTCTAATATAGTTTACCTATGTATGTGCAAAGTATCAGTTTAATATTTATCAATATTAAAATGTCACTATTGGGCTGCTGCACTAATAACCCATTACTAATAAGGCTTTCTTCAAACTAAAATATACTTCACACGGATTTCCCATCTTAATTCAGATGCCAGATTAGTTTCTCAGTCGCTTTGATACAACCCAGGTCATCAGATAAGCCATGTGTATTGGCAATACAGATTGGGGTATTATTTCTCTGGAAATAGCACAGCTGACATTCTGTTGTTTACTGTGTCAAGTAATATTATTTGTGCTTGAAAATTCCCTTTCAAAATTTAATGAAAAATTATGTCTGAGCATGATAGGATTAGTTATTTTGTTCTCCCTTTTTTGGAACGCTTTTGAAATTTTGTAATATATGATGTTCTAAATATTTTCTTAGTAGAAACCCACAATCTCAAAGTAACTTTTCATCTAGAATCACATTTTCTTATCAGTCAACTGATCTTCTGTTCCTTGGAACTTCTCCAGTTTGTCTCATACCTTTAATTAGCTTCATTACTCAAATGTGAAAATAAAATCATAGGTATGTTCCAATATTTATTTGGTATAAAATTACCATGTAAATTAAAATATAAGTATGTAAAGATAGAGTTTTACTATTTTTTTCTTCTAATAGGCAAGAATTTCTAAGCATTTTGTCCCACCTAGTACTGGGCCCTGAACCTATGACTTTACACTTTTTGAGTGACCACCAAAACCCTCTTGCCATCTTTACTTTGTGATAAGATCGCATTGAGTTGCTTAGCCTGCCTTGAAGTCATTTGTCACCCAGGTAGACCCTGAACACATTGTCCACCTGTTCCTGCCTCTGAAGTAGTGGGGTTACAGGTCTCTCCTACTAGGTCTGTCTTCCTTTGAAGAGATTTAAGTATGCCAGTATTAATGATGAAACCGGCAAAAATGTATATGTACTCTCCCTTTAAAACTAAGAACTCAAGAAGCAAGTCTCCAAAACACCAAAGGACCCTATTAAAAAGTGGGCTGCAGAACTAAATAGAGAGTTTTCAATAGAGGAGTCTAAAATGGCTGAGAGGCACTTGAGAAAGTGCTCAACATCCTTAGCCATCCGGGAAATGCAAATCAAAACAACTCTCAGATACCATCTCACCCCTGTCAGAATGGCTAAAATCAAAAACACCAATGACAATTCATGCTGGAGAGGATGTGGTGAAAGGGGGACACTCCTCCATTGCTGGTGGGAGTGCCAACTGGTTCAGCCACTTTGGAAATCAGTGTGGAGATTCCTCAGAAAAATGGGAATAAACCTACCACAAGACCCAGCAACTCCACTCTTAGGCATATATCCAAAAGATGCCCATTCATACAACAAAGAGGTCTGTTCCACTATGTTCATAGCAGCTTTATCTGTAATTGCCAGAACGTGGAAGCAACCTAGATGTCCCTCACCTGAAGAGTGGATAGAGAAATTGTGGTACATCTACACAATGGAGTACTATTCAGCAGAAAAAATAATGGAATCATGAGATTCGCAGGCAAATGGATGACACTAGAAGAAACCATCCTGAGTGAGGTTACCCAGTCACAAAAAGAGAAACATGGCATGTACTCTCTCATATATGGATTTTAGACATAGATCTGGGGAGTGCCAGCCTACAATCCTATGGCCAGAGAGTCTGGCAAACAGAAACTTCATTTAGTGGCTGATCGAAGAAGAGGCAGACTCCCTTGGTTAAGTACTGAGCTGAACTCAAGAAAGCCAGTAACAGAGAGGGAGGACTGATGATCAAAGGGATTAAGACTGGGCTGGTTTAACCCCCAGAAACAGCTGACCAGACAAAGGTTAACTCTTGAATCCCAGGCATTAGCCTGGGAAGCCAGCATGGGACTGATCAAGACCCCCTGAATCTGGGTGTCAGTGAAGAGGCCTAGGGAATCTATTGAGCCTTGGGCAGCAGATCAGTACCCATCCCAAGTATACACACGGACTTTGGACTCCAATAGAACAATGTGAGGTGCACTCTCACCCAGAACTCTTGGGAAAGGGTCTAGGCCCTGCCCTATATGAAATGACACACTATGGACACCCCCATGGAGGGCCTCACCCTCCCTGGAGAAATGAGAGGATAACGGGGGGGGGGGAGGGGAGGGCACGGGAGGAAGGGAGGGAATGGGAGAGGGACCTGGAACTGACTTGTGAAGCAACCTTGATTCTTATCTAAATTTAAACTGGAAAATAAAATTTAAAAAAATTAAAAAAAAAACTAAGCTATGACAAAGGAACATTTAAGTTTAATACAAATTATCAGTATTTAAAGAATTATGTAGAAAACTAAATGTTCCCATTTCTCAACATAGGGGATGCATTTGAAAAGACTGGCCTCCATTGTTAGGATGAAATGGTTATTTCATGTTCTAGTAGCAGGGATGGATCCAAAGAAGATGCTTTGCTAAGTAAAGATGCTCCTGTCATCCCTTCCTCTCTAGAACCAGAGTAGCTTTTACTGTTTATTATTGTTGTTTCTGATGCTGTCCTTATGGTTATGCACTATTCAGGGGACCCACATGACCTAGTGAGTATGTGAAGATCAGAGGACAGCTGTACACATGCAATTCTCATCTTTCAGGCTAGGGAGTAAATTCCTATTTTCCGGCTTGCATGGCAAATGCCTTAACCTGCTGAGCCATCCTGAGGAGGATGTGATTTATCTGAGAGGGCCCTGGAAAAGATCTATCTGAGAACATATTGGTGAGAAAATGTTTGCATTTTGTGGAATTTCATTTTGAAGTTGTGCTGGGAACAAAAGGGATAGACCACTCCTCCATTCTCAGTTGCTAAATTCACAATTTGGCATCTGATATGTTAAGTATTGGATTTATCAATGCAAACTGCCATCACATTGGATTTTTCTTACAAGACTATCTCTGATTTAGCTCCAGCCATTATATTATTCAGTCTCTTAGTTATGATATGATTTGCATTAAAGAATGTAAATGCTTAATCTTTTCCTGGTCAAGCTTTTTATACCCAAAACTTCAGTGCACCTAATCCTATATTAATACACTACAAGTACCATATTAATGCATCTGACTCTGAGAGAATTGAAATGATTAGAAAAGTAACATCTTAGTTCTTCTGTTCACTAGACTTTGATTCATTTGACAGAAATTAATTAGTTCAACTTGATTTGTTTGGTTTAATAATGATAATAACGGGGAACCAAATAGGAAAGCCTAGCTGAGAATAGGATGCCTGGGAAAGGATATGAGATTCCCATTAGGTTCAACAGAATTAGGGTCTTATCTCAAGCTAACAAACAGCCTTGGTATATTAGTCTATTTAACTATTTGTGTCCATTCTGCATGATGCAATATATTATCTTTGGACTGGTTCCAAAATTATCCTTTAGGAGTTCTTTTATATCTAATTCTGATTCTTTAATCAATGTGATCCATCATCAATTTGAATTTTAACTGTGATTATCTATAATATCAATGAAACACCTATAACAACTGTCACTTTAAATTCCCCATATACTTTATCGTTATTAACCATTGCTCAAAAAATTTACTGAAATGGAGAAATAATTATATCTATGACCAGCAGTGACAGTAGAGGTAATAAAATAGCAATATCCAGTAATTATGGTTTCATTAATAGTAATGCTGGATATGTTTCTTGATTAAAAAAAAGACACTGGAAAGAGGAGAAGTCAAAAGAGAGGAGACAGGAGAGGAGAGAAGGGAAAGGGAGGAGAGGGAACAAAAGCAGAAGGAAAGACAAGGGTACTTTTAAAACTGAAATTTTATCTTTAAGAAGAGAAAACCTCACACACAACATATCTTACAGACTAACATTGAAGTATTAAGATAATAAAAGAAAGCTCCCATTAATATTTTTTCAATATCAGAAAATAGATACCACTTTATTCATTCTGAGAACATGCAAACAAAATTTAATATAAAGAAAATGAGTATAGTACAAGCTATCCATTTTATTAAATTGTAACTTAAATATTATTTTCTAACTTTTACCTAATACTATATTACATTTACTAAATATATTACAAAATGAATCATGTTTATATGAGGAATTGTGTTTAATCAGATAATGTTAGATTGGTTTTTAAAACAATGTAATAGAATATAAATTTTCTGTTTTAAATGAAACATTTTTTCTGGTTTAGCATTCTGTAATAAATATTAAGAACTTATCCATTATAGTGAAATATTTGCAACTTTAGCCTTTTAAATTAGTCCTTAAAGGGGAGGATTATGTCAAGTAGTTTATCTACTATATTATAATTGTGGAAAATCAAAATATATGTAGTTGCAAAACAAAGGTAGAAAACAAATATTACCCTGATGCTATTCTATGGGAATCTGGTCTTGAACAGGCAATAGAATAATAATACTGGGATCACATTAGGAAGTTCACACTTTCCTTCACCCTGGCAGGCAGCTCTGTGAACATGTTGACATGTGCAAATGTGTTTCCTCACCCCCCAAAAGAAGTTTTTCAATAAAATTTGCAGATTTTTATAAATGACCTTTTTAAACACAGCTTATATGAATTAACAAGTATTTTTAGACTATCACAGCTGTTCCAAAATTACTGTGATAAAATCCATGACATTTTGGCAAGATCTAATATGCCCAAGAGGGTTGGTCATCCTTCCAATTTCCATTTCATTAGTTTAGTAAATTTTGTTTTCAAAAGCAAATCCCTGTTGTGACAAATAATGTATCTACAGGATGGAAAACAAGATAAGGTGTGTGCTTCTTAAATTTCTTAACCTGAATTCAGTTTTGTGCTGGAATAGGCTAAAGTAAAAGGGCAAACTTTACCTTAGTTCTGTAATTGTTATGCTGAGTAATTGCTTCATATTCACAGGAAGTAGAAAAATGACTAAATGTTCTAACTATTTCTGGTATTCAATATATAAAGCTTTTTTCATTCCCTGTAATAGTGTGTGTGTGTGTGTGTGTGTGTGTGTGTGTGTGTATCCATTTTCTTGTAAAACAAACAATGAATGTCAAAGGGAGAAGGCCTATATCAAATCCTTGACATTTTGTAACCATCGGAACTGGACAACTGTACTACCTCTTTAGGTTTTTTTTCCTCCATAGTAACAGTGTAGAAAGAACATACTCAGATCGTTTCCTAGAAATCCAATTATATACAAATCATGTTTACCAAACCAAAAACATTTAATGAAGATACTGTAAGGTGGAAATTAAATGTAGTTTGCAGAATACCAACAAAGCACATAAAAATCCTCTGTTTTTATTATTTCAACAAAATATATTTGCTTGGTGATTTCTCAAATATTCTCTCCTTTCCTTTACAAATAGATGTTCAGTTAAAACTCACAGATTTACAGTTGGATCTTTTTAAAAACAAAATTAGAAATTTGTCATGGATAGCATTCCTAAATCATTATGAATTTCTTAGAAATTTACACCAAAATAAAGCAAATGCTCAGTAACTATTTGGAAGGTGCCTGTGATAGGTCAAATATATATTACCAATGGTATCTTTAAAAGTCTCTAATCATCAGCCTGCTGCTGCATACAAACAAATTGAATGTAAATAGAGAGGACTAGAGAAGCAGACTGAAGTTTGTGGGAGACTTCTACTGAAGCCACAGAGGGAGAAGATGGAGAGGAAGAAATGGGGAAAATGTTAGAAAGAGGGGAACATGTTTTGAAATAAAATTTTTGTTTGGAGATATTCTGGACACAGTTATTTTTGAAGTCACTACCATAAGATTTTGGACCTACAAAGGGAATCATAATTAGGATTGTGGGAATCAGTATCCCACAGACTAGAATCACACTGAGGAATACTATCCAGGATCTTTGTGTTTTACTTCTGTCTTAAAATTCAATGCAAGAGTACTGACTATGAGCAGTCCTGCACCAGCTGTGAGTAGTTTAGGCACTAAAGGGTAGAGGGAGTTCTTTCTGCCTCCCTCCAGGAGTTCAGAGCCTTGGTAGGTAGACGTTAGTCCCTAAGTCCCTGTATGCCCTTTACCCATGTAGAATACAAGGTATAAGAGTTCCTTTATACTATACAAAGAATCAAAGAGTGTTGATGGGGATGACAACAAGATAGTAAAATAACTGTTTTGCTCTGCTTTGCCCCTTAAGCAGAGTTGGGAGTGAAAGAGTCATCCATTTTCTCATGGGCACAGAGGATGTACAGGCATATATGTCTAATCAACTTGTTTAAGTAAACAGAACACCTGAGCAGGTCAAGAAGCATTCATGTGACTTCTCAAGTGACAGTAGACTTATAAATATGACACCAGCATAGTTGAGCCAATAGCATTCCGGATATGAACAGATACATGATGAAGTCATTAAGGTTCAGAGGGACATATGTTCCTTTTAAAAGATATTGGCATGAAACCAGAAAAAAAGCTAAGTGCAGACAGACCCATTATCATTTTTGCAGATGGGATCATGGATAGAATTTTGTCACCTAACTTAAAGGAGAATATGAAACAAGCTAAAATCAAACACATGACTTCTGAACATGTAGCATACTTTACTTACTACATGTTTGTAATCAACTAAGTAAAAAACATATATTACTTCAGGCACTCTTCTTAGTAGAGGGTGGTTTCGGTTCAGCCACACATACACTGCTTTGCTCAACTTTGGTTTTGAGAACTCTGCCATACACTTTTAGATTAGTGATGTAACACATCTATGAAAAAAATGTGAATCTGAATACTAATTTGTCTAGAACAATAGATAGCTTAATAAACAGTTGCCATTTCACTCTCAAGAGTGTCACTCTGTGTGACTAGTATCAATTATTATAATTATTCACTCTCTATTTCCCCTTTTCCATAATTTTACTATAATAATAAAGACTTTCACTTTAGAAACAAACAACCGAGTTTAAGGTATTATTCCTTGTTTCTCTCTGTGTGTTTATTGTGTGTGTGTTCATAAGTGAGAGTATCCATACATGGGGAGGCCTAAGGGTAATTAATGTAGAGTATATTCCTCAACTGCTCAACACCTCATTTTTAAGACAGAGTCTTTCATTGAACCTGCAGCTACACTAACAGATTCATTTACACTGGCTATCCAGCAATCCCAACAGGTCTTCCCATGTCTGCTTTCACAGTTTTGTGATAACAGGAGCATGCCACAACTTGGGATTTTATTTGGTAGTTCTTCCAATATCATCACTTACCTCAGTCCCTCAATGTAGTGGTTTATGTCTTGCAAAGTAAGATGAATATGAACTTATTAGGTTCTCCCCAGTTTGGTTAGACTCTTCCACTTTCTGTAATGGTTCAGTCTTCCCTGGGCAGTGAAGCAGCTTTAATACAATAGATTTTAGTTTTGCTGAAGACAAATTTCGAATGGCCAATGTGTGATAAATATATGACCAAGGCAAACATTAGCAAGGTCGTGCAAACTAATGCATGCAAAGATGATGAGCTGCAAAAAAATGTGTTTTGAATGTTTGGAAAATTTCCCAGGACATCACTGAAGGCACTTCCATATCCAATTCTGAAAGCCAAATGCATACAATATGAACTCTCGCCTCAGGGCTTTTAGAATATCCTGAAAGAATTATGTAAGTTACTGACTTGTGCTGTGTAAGCAGAATGATAGAGTTTGCATGTGACAGGGCAATAAAGCAAGTATTTGTCAGCTTCCAAATTAGAAGCAACAATGAATTGGCTATTTGCAACCTGGTCATTTCTAAGGCATGATGTAATAGTTCTTCACTCCTGTTCAGTAGATGGAAGGATCAGTTCTAGAAGTACAGTGCCCTGTTATATTTATCATTGTATTTATAATAAAATAATCTTAAGGATAAACCCACACAGAATTCTAATTATCTCCCATTCCCTTCTTTGAAAATCTTCATATATGAAAAATAATTAAATAATGAGTATAACACAGGAGCTTTTTAAGATGTGCAAACTCATGGGAAAGGATGTTGTACAGCTAATAAAACATTCAAGATGTGCTGATTCATAACTACTTTTCATTGAGGTATTCTAAATTGTCTTGTTTTCCAAGACTCATCTTTATCTTTATTCATGTATATGTAATTATATTTATGTGTGTGACACTTGTATGTACTAATGGTTCTTCAGGAGCTGGAATCATAGGCAGTTGTGAGCATCCTGATGTGGGTGCTAGAGATTAACCTCAGGACTTCCAGAAGAGTAGCAAGCGTTCATAACTGCTGGGCCATCTCTCTAGCTACTTAATACTCTTGTTTTCACGGAGGTAACTTGACCTTTTTCTTTTTATACTAATCCACTTCAAGGTTATAATTTCTCTAGTTATAGTTTGTCAAAAGCTAAAAAAAATTAGAACATATTTATCTACTGGAACATTTGGGAAACAAAGTTTTACACAGTATCAAATTTAAAAATTTAACTCTTGAGGTGGTATTTTTTCTAAGCATTAAAAAATAAAGAGCTACAAATAAAGAATGTATAGTTACTCAATGTCTGACCTTTAGCCTTTGTCATGGGAATCAGTAAATGTTAAGACATTTTAAAAGCCTTGTTCTTATTCACAAACACTAAGGTTTCAAGGTAAGAGCATTCAACTTCAATTAATTGCTGCACCAGATATACAATATGAGAATCTATCAACATGTGCTATCCAAAGATAATGAGAACATACAATACTAGATGCACTGTAGATGAATACACCTTGCCTGTTTCCTAGCATTCTTAATTCTCAGAATGAAATACTAGCAGACAAACATGAGAAATACTCAGTTCCCACTCAGTACCTTTGATTTCAGTATATTTGACAGAAAAGAACAACCAATTTAAATATGACAGACATGGATTGAAGACCTGAGTCTTTCATTCACGTATCGTCCTCTAAAATGCTGCTTCCTTTCTATGACAGTTCTCTTAATAGTTAAGTCACCAGAAATTACCAAATATGTATGTACAGCTGTTATTTCTTTTCTACCTAATGTCTCTTTCCAAGGCAATTATTCCTGATACATATTCATCTATCTATCTAATCATCTATCTATCTGTTTGTTTGTCTGTCTAATCATCTACATATCATACATATCCATCTATCCATCATCTACCTATTTATCTATTTCTGTTTCTACCTGTATGTCTCTGGTTATCAGTTGCAGGATAAACTTATGTATAAAGAAGCACACGAAGACATTCAGTTAGTGTGATGCACACATATAAGATGTGTACATAGGTTCATGGTCAAAACTGGTAAAAAAAATAGCTATTATATTAGGAGGAATGCAGCAAATTGATTCTAGCATGTCATTTGTTGCACAATTTACCGTATTCATTCCCCCCCCACACAGATGCATGTTACACTTTTAATAAAAATATGTGAGAGTCTTTAGGAACTAGAGCATGGATGTTGCTCATTTTAGCAACAATGAGCATAGATAGGCACTCGGTGAGAAATGAATAAAATGTCTAATACAAAATAACCAGAATGCAAAGATTTCAATAGCCCCACAAAGAGATTACGTTTTTGCTTCGGCTTGATACTGCAAAGTTATTTTGACAAAGCTGTGCCAGTCTTAGGATCAATAGGTATCACTGTTATTTTAACACTCAAAATAATGATGAAAACTATCACAAACTATTGATCATCTACTACGTGTACGTGGCATTTATTTTGCCAGGTTTTCACATGCATAGCACAAAGCTTCAAATCCCTGGGAAGAAAAAGATTTTACCCTTATTTTACAACTGAGGAAATGGAGAATCAGAAAGGATAAATCACGTGTTTAAGCTCCCAAAGCATGTAATTCAGAAATCTATCTCTTTTCTTTCGAGCTGGATTAAAGAAATCAAACATAATTTCATATCCAGAAAGATATATTCTGAAAAAAACCTTCTAGATTTTTACCATTAAATAAATATTACTTGGGCTGCAGAGATGGCTCAGTGGTTAAGAATACTTCTTCTGTCATGACCCACCTAGGACAGGTCTCAATCACCAGGGCCTCTCAGATTCTATGCCCAATTCTAGCCACCTAGGTCACTAATATACACTATGTAACACCCACAAAAACAAGCACGCATACCCATAAATTTTATCACTAAGAAGAAATACTACTTAAAACACACCGGTTTAAAATCATGCATGCTAATTTTAACTAGAAAACTATGTTCATCCAAGGTGTTTACATGAGAAAGAAATATCCAAACCAAAGACACACATGTTACCAACATGGGAGCTTATTTTGCTCTATCTGAAAAATAAAATTCCTCTCACTGTTTATTTTTTAACCTATTCCAATTAAATCCTACAAATGTCCTGGCTTCTCTACATAATAAATCCAGAATGAATGAACTATCAAAGTGAATGCTTCCCTAAGTGGACATTCTAGATGTTGATAGAAAACTCTGTCCAAAGCATTTCAATTCAGTCTTTATTTGCCTTTCATGAATCCTCCACATGTTTCCTTGCACTTCTGACTTGTTTTTTATGCATGCAGTTAACAAGAGCCCACCTCCAGCAGGACGGGCAGGTGCCTCTCACATTTTAGTGCACACTTGTACTGCATCAACAATGATCGTACCTTGTCAGAGACATTCTCATTGATATCAGGGCCTGCATGGTTAAATCCATAGAAAAGTCAAAGACTCAGGCCCCAGTTAGAAATGCTAATGGTATAAAACAGTAGAAGAAAGACCATGCCAATTTCTACACAAAGCCAATAAAGCAGATAGGTAACCTGAAAGTTGATCCATAAGATGTGCACTCTCCTGCTTTGAAATTGTGATTGTGGTACAGTCCTTAGGGAGTCCCCATCTGTACTATGAGTCACTAATGCAAATCTTTCCAAAGCAACTCAAGGGAAGCTCTGAATGGAGTCATTAAAAAAGGACTGAGCAAAACAATAGAAGATACATGGTAGGAAACAATGTAGAATGGCTGTCTAGAGAATCAGGTTTACTGTGACCTAATATTTAAGATTGATTGTCGACAATGGTAAAACAGTAATGGCAAGCACACTATAACAAGCACCCTTTGTTAAACAAGAAACTTTTGTTTATGGTGGCTGCCATATAAGCGTTTAATAGCAAAAGTGAAATGAAAGGGAAAAAGAGGTGCAGTATGAAAGATGAGGCAAGCAATAATTACTTTCCTTACTGTGTTGGAAAACACAAGCAGCTACCCCAAAGACTACCTCTTGAAGAAAACCCTAATGAAATGCTTTTAATCTCTCCTCAAGTGAGGCAGATGAGTCTTCTATCCACATCTTCTCCAAATTTAAAGATGAGGGTGAAAATACGAAAGGGATGCTTGAGGAGCATGAAATTAATTAGAAACCTAGGAGACTCAGGTACTGGCAAAGGCAATCACTGTACTTTCCAGTTGTTCACCAGATCAAATCAGTAATTCAAATCAGTAATTCAAACCAATAATTCAATGCTGCTGTTTGCATATTCCATCTTGATCATCATCGTCTGGAGGTGTGAAACAAGGCTTAGCTGAGGAAAGGAGACCTGTCATAAATTTGTAACACAAAGTAAAGGTAATAGAGACAATGAAACATTGAGAATAGCGAGAAACTAGACACAACTATGCTTCACTCTGTAGTGGAGTTAAAGGTTAGTCTCCCCCCTCTCAAATCCAGATGGTAATCTCTAAAGGACAAAGTAACAGTCTTTGGAGATAGAGTCTTTATGTAAGTGATTTATTCTAAGTGAAGCAGCCAGACCAGCTCTGTAATCTAGTAACTCTGGTGTCTTTAGTGTAATTGGAAAACACCACATGTTTCTCTAAACCATGGTGGGATCCAAAAAGCAGGCAACTCTGTTTTTATGATTTTTAAATATAAATTAGAAACAATCTTGTTTTACATGTTAATCCCAGTTCCCTCTCCCTCCCCTCCTGCCCTGTCCTCCACTGACCCTCTATCCCATTCCCTTTCAAGCCAGAAACTCTAAAAATGTCATATTTAGCATTAGCATCCTAAACACTGGAAGCTTAATCTGGGGCTCTTTTGCATTCTCGAGGATGGAAGAATAAGTGTCCTTTATGTCTATATTTTAACAGTGATGGAGGTTGAACCTAGGCCCTTGAGTGTGCTAGGTAATTACTGTAACACTTGTTTTTATTTTTTATTTTAAGACATAGTCTCCCAATTGCTCAGGCTGATCTCCAACTAATTTTTCAGTCTAGAATGGCCTTGAACTTGCTCTCCTCCTTCTTTAGCTTCCTTAGAAGCTGGGGTCCCATGCCTATTTAACCATGCCCAGGTTAAATATGTCTTTATCAGAAAATCACTTTGTGGTATTTTGTTACAGTCCCTGAGCAGGCAATGACAGGCATGTATGACAGCTAGTATCTCAAGAGAAATAAGGAAAATGCGATTCCCAATACCAGGTAGATGAAAACAGACCTGCTTGAGCATCAGCTGCTTCCTAAGGTGTACAAGCAGAGAGAAATCATATTTTACATGACCATAAAAAATAACAGAAGAACATTTTGTGATATGTAAAAAAAGATGTGAAATCAAGTTTCAACATCCACAAATGAGGTTTCATTGACGGACAGTCACACACAATTCCTTCAGCTATTGTCTCTCTGATGTCAAAGCTGAGTGACTTCAGCACAGACTACACTACCTGTAAAACACAAAATATTTACTCTCAGTTCCTTGAGAGAACATTTTGTCAACCCATAGCCTATACCAGGAAACGTCCCTGACTTTATTGTGCATGTGTTATGAGCCAAGGATCTCATTGGAATACAGGTTCCAGTGGACTGTGTGTGGGTTGGAGGGTGGTCTGTGGTTCTGCATTTCTAAAAAGTTACACCACATGGTGTCTCTGCTGTTGCCTACATAAAAAAGACCATTTGATAAAGAGGGTCAGGATCCATTTCTTAGGAACCCACATTTTCAGGTAGGGGAACAGCATCTGGAAGGATCTTGGTGATTATGCAATCAAAACACACTGGGAAAAGCAATTTTCATGGGATTCATCATGAAATTTAAATATCAATTCATTATGAAGATGGCTAAAATGTTAGGCAGAGAGGGAATCCCAGCTTATATGATGACAATTGCAAGCCACCTCCAGAAAGAAAAAAAGCCAACACTGAATATTAGTAGATACACAATGGGTGATTTGATTTGGCCTTTTTGTTGTTTTTACAAATTTTATTTGCTTCTTGTTGCAGTCTCTCTCTCTCTCTCTCTCTCTCTCTACCTCTCTCTCTCTCTCCAAACGTAACATAGCCCGTCTCTGCTTTTATTTTATTCCCAAATCCCTGAATATGTAAAAGGCACATTCCATATGACATGGAGGAGCACAATGCTCTTATTATTTATTTTTTTAAGATTTCAAAGTAAAACATCTAAAAGTAAATATTGAGATTTAAACTGATGAAAAACAGATTGGGTATTGCCTGTCAAAGCCCCCAAGGCCACAGAATAAATGGCAAGATAATAGCATCATGGTTCATTGGCATGCAGACTGGATTCGCTGAGACTTCATGTGCATATCTTCCCTCCTCTGTCTCAGTAACAGATGTCATGGAATCAGATCAACAGGGCCAGCAACAAAGTGCAAATATCACCGAGGAGCTACTGAGGCCCATAGCTACAGGCCCTCAACCCGTGAACTACAAATGTGCAACCACCTGGGTTTAAAGTCATCAGACAGAAACCCAATATGTTGTTTTTAACCAAGATGTAAAAGCTGGCTTTTTAATGAGTTAGCATGAATAAATTTTCTGATTTTTCTTTTTTTCCTTTCTCTCTCTTTTTCCTTTTATTCTATAGCAACCATTCTACCCATGCATAAAACTACTGACAGTGTTTTGAAAATATATGGAAAAATTGACTTCATATGTTTATAATGCCTTGGTGATCATAGTTATGAACCATAAGACTTTACTTAAGTGATTTTTGTTGACTTCCACAGATCTGAGACCAAACTGCAGACAAAACACATGCATATCATAACTTTACCTAAATAATTATCTTTGGCCTCACAGCAACTATATTTATGAGTTAAACTGTTAAGTATGAGTAGTCAGACAATGCCATTAGGAGAGTTAAAATAGCACTCGGGAGGCAGAGGCAGGCGGGTCTCTGTGAGTTCGAGGCCAGCCTTGTCTACAAAGTGAGTTCCAGGACAGCCTCCAAAGCTACAGAGATACCCTGTCTCGAAAAAACAACAAAAAAAAAACCAAAAAACAAAAAAAAAATAAACACTTGGTTAAAATTACCATGAGTACGTAGTATATTCTCATATCTACCATCCCTTACTGAATTTTTGTATGAGCTATGTATCTGGTATGCAAAAATGAGACTTTGTGCATACAGAATTTAGAATGGATAAAATGTATTTTCATTTTATCATCCTTATTAGTATGTGAAGCTGATATTTCCTCTCATATTTTACAGGTGGCAATGCTGAGATGTAAAAAGACCTAGTATTTGGCCAAGGTTCTGTCTAACACTAATTATACTAATTGTACCTACTAATAATTGTGTCCCAAGAGTCATGCATTGCAATGGGCCACATTGACAGCAAGACAGTCAGCATTGAAACCTTTTACATCTACCCAAAACCACTCAATTTTAGGGGAAAATTACTTCATGTTGTTTATTGATTTAACGTTGTTGCTTTGAAATTTCTTCACATAAGATGGGTTACTTTTGTTTGTTTAACCAGGAAAGTTGAAAATATTTTGTTGACTCTAAAGAATGATTGGTTTTATAATTGAATATTATACCCCAAAATTTTTTAGCTAGAATTAGCTAAATTCCATTAGGAAATTCTATTAGGAAATCTGGAAGTTTTTGTTTGTTTGTTTTTAATTGGAGACTTTTATACATTAGTAACTGCATTTAAATCATTTTGTCTCTCCCTTTTCCTTATTTACTTCCTTCCTTCCTCATTTCTCCCCACTCCCTCTCAATTCCATGACCTTCTCTTCTTTAGTTTTTGTTATGTACAAACAGGCACATATACACATACCTGTATTTAAGTACAGCCCAGCCTGCTGAGTATTTTGGTGTTGCACTTATGCGTGTGTGTTCAGGGCTGACTGCTCAGGATTAGATAACCTAACAGAAACTCTACCCTGGAGAAAAACTGGTTTTTCTCTCTCAGCAGTCAATGAAGCTCTTCATGTAGGGTTACAACTTTGTGAGATTTACAGTTTCACTGAAGCTATGAGGAACAAAATTAAGAGGAAAAAAATTATGAAGATGAGCTGATGTTACACAGATGTTTTGCCTTGGGGACATTTGACAGTTCTTCAACTGGGATTTGCATAAGCAGCACAGAAACTAGTAGAACTGACTTCATTATTATTATTTTATTAACAAGAAGAACAACAAAAACAAAAGAGAAATGGAGGGACACTGTAAATACCTATTGTTAAAGGAACTGGTCTACTGTAGAAAGCATGAATCTGAAGCAAAATCAGTACTTGTATACATATGGCAAGGAGCTGAAATTTCTTCAATGAACTACAAGTAAAATAAACATGTTTGAAAACTCTGCAAAGTATCATCTTCATACTGCATGGTAAAGCCAAGGAAAACATACTAAATACCTAGAAAATAGACATTTTTTTCAAAAGAGAAATAATGATGTACAGGAAAAGCATCCTTCAAAAGAGAACACCAATGGTGGATGAGGAGTTATAGCAATCAGAATATCAAAGGACATGTTCAATAAAAGTTATTAAAGTAGAAATTAAGATGAAGAAATGCACATGTTCTCATGTTATCAGGCAGGTACAAACCTACATCAAAGCAAAATCTAAATCTGGAATTCAAAATTCTGTAAACTTCTTTTAATAGGGGAAAACAGTAAGTAAATGCCAGATGGAATGAAGAGAAACAGTCCTTTAGGTTTTCAGATAATTTTAGAATGACAAAGCTTTAAAAAGGAAGTATTTTAAGATTCTACCATTATTGATAATACTACCTTAGTATGGTTATAATGAATCAAAGGCAAATGCTAGCATCTGAAGACAAATTCACTTAAAAATGTGCATGTGTAAAATTATAAAAAGTGTGTGTGTGTGTATGTGTGTGTGTAAATAGTAGAAGTGGAATTTGAAGATATATATGAATCATTCTAAGAGGTTAAATTGTTTTAAGCATCATGTAAGTAGTGAGAGAACTTTGAAATCGCTGAAAATAACATCAGATAAACAATGGTAGAATAGAGATAAGCACGAACACATTAGTAATTAAATCTCAATGAATAAGCTGTGTCAGACTTAATGTACATCACAGACAGAAAAAGATGTATATTTTAGGATAGAAGAATACCTCCAAAATAATTTTATTGAAGGGCAATTTTCCTGGTTTTAGGAATCTTGTTTGGAAGTTATGGTACTTAATTTCCATAAATTCTATTGAATTGGTTATAAATTATTATTCCTACTCCCTTGAGAGGACTATGTGTTCTACCTGTTTTAATATATTTTTCCTATATTTTCTTGCAACAGTCTGACTATGATACACATTTATGGTCAGATACATGTATCCATGTGAATTGAAATTTACCTTGCTGTGATGTGGCTGAGTTTTTGTTGTTTTCTGTTTTTTTTTTAAATCAGGCAATTGTCATTGAAAGGACCAAACATAAAGTAACTCGTAACACAAAAATAGATTTCCCTTTGATTTAGCCCCTTTCTTTGAATCCTGCCTGAGTGGAACACACAGATTCTACCTTGGGATGATTGTCTGCTGAGCCACATAGGCAATTATGGAAGTATACCCAACCTCCCACAGAAGACTCCTTGGAATCTTCCCTATGTCCACCTGTAGATGACCTTGGGTATTACATAAATTGCAACCCCTAAGAAGGGAGGGCTAACTAATATGTTGTTCTTCCCTATCTAATGCGAATTAATAAATTTCTCTGCTTATACTGTCTTGATACAAATCTTTGTTTATTGGGACCTCAGCATTTCTTCATTCTTTCCTTCCTTCCTTTCTTTATTTCTTTCTTTTTTTTTTTTTTTTGAGAATTTCTCTGTGTAGGCTTGAAGCTTGTCCTGGCACTCTGTAGAACAGGCTGGCCTCAAACCCACAGAGATCTACCTGTGTCTGCCTTCCTAAGGCTGGGATCAAAGAAGTGCTTAATGCCACCACAGCCCAGTTCAGCCTCTGTTTCTAATATTGTTATTAGTTTGATAAGTATTTAGCTATTCCCTTTTCTTTTCTCTTTTTCTTTCTTTTCATAGAAGTCAAGTTACCTGCACATTAGATGTTTATAAACTATATCTAAAAAAGAATATGCCACCTACAGTTTCTTTTAATTATTTTTGTTTTGTGTTCTATTTACAAATGTATTATAAAACAAATATCCTTCAGAGTTTTGATTTACTAGGACAGTCTTGCTACCATTCCAATCTCATAGTCCTATGAGCTTATGTTAATATCAAATGTTGATAGCATAATACACAACAATATGAAAATATTTTAGTAGATAGGAAAAAAAGAAAGAATTGCTGTTCCATCATAGAAAGCTTACACATCTACCTCTGAGAAACTATAAGAATAGTTGTTTTCCCTACAGGCAGAAGTTAAATATCTCTAGCCATTCAGTATGGTTTTATTTGTCTTGATGTGATCTACTTCCCTATTTCTCCTTCTCCTTAAAAGTCTCCTTCTCCATGCTCAGTAATTATCACAATCTGGGAATCAGATTAATTTATGCCCTCAGCCTGTTATAGAACTGTGTCTCCTTTTGTGATTTTGGCTGAAACTTAACTGATCATTGTCACAGTTATGAGTAGACATCATAATCATGATGTAAAATCCTACACTATCCTACACAGTACTTCCTCTACAGAAGTACAGAGAGAGCTCCGTCAGGTAAAGGCTAGCTAGATTCCAGGTGTATATGCTACATTATCCATCATGTGCTCATCTGAGTACCAAATTGTTGTTTAGGTAAAATAACACACACTTCCTCATGACACTACTTTTACCTTGAAACAATCTATTTCTTAGTCCTATTGATAAAGTAGTCTGTTGCTAGTTTTAAAAATACATCTGTTTATTCATTGAATGTGTGTGCGACGGCCATGGTTGCAACACCTTTACCAACCATGTCATCTTGATGGTCCTGTATTGTTAAATTTAATGAATATTAACTTCCTGCTCAAAGGTTCTGAAAAATGTGTACAACTTACCACACTTTCATTGTGGGATTGTTTCCTATATTTGTTTAATGACACTGTTCTTGAGTAGTTTTTATCATGTGCCAGTGACTTTTGCTCCTTCCTTTTCTTTTTCCTACTCAAGACAGCTATGTCTACTCTTTCAAGATCTATTTACTTGTTTTATGAATGTTTGTACTGTATCTGCATATACAACATTATGCCAGAAGAGGGCATCAGATACCACTATATATGGTTGTGAGCCACCATGTGGTTGCTTGGAATTGAACTCGGGACCTCTGGAAAAGCAGCCAATGCTCTTAACCGTGGAGCCATCTCTCCAGCCCTCTTTGTTTCTAGTCACTGTTTGCCCTAGTGCATAATCTTAGGTACATTTGTTTTTTACTATCTATGTATTCTCAAGTTTATGATAGCCCCATTCTTCTGTATTCCACATAAATATAACCACCTAAATGTGTATCCTAAATTCCCCACATTCTACTAGCATGTCCATTTCCAGCTATCTCAAAATCAAAATCAATACACAACAGCAACGGAACCCAACCAGCTGCTCAAGCGAATCTCTGATCTCTCTTCAGTATTCTGTTTCTTGAAATATATATATGTATATGTAAAGTTTCATCAAGTCCTGTTATTCTACTCACAAAACACACATCTGGTTGACCACTCCCCTGTCTCTACAGTCATGACTATCTCTCACCAGCACACTGAAATGACTTTATCTCTGCCTTCTGTCTCAGGTCAAGATACAATAATCTGTCCTTTGTGTACATATGGAGATGTCTAATTTCTAAAAGTCTTTTCAAATACTGGCATATGTAAAGGCTATTGAAAATATGCAGAAGGCCATCTTGCATTACCCAACATTTTTTTCAGTTATGATTACTTCTTAAGTAACAATCATAAGACTCAAACTCAGGAAATTGGCACAGGGAACACATATGGGCTAGGTTCTGCCAAGTGAGTATATACAACTCACAGAACCACTACATCAGGGGATAACCATTTTAAGTTAAAATAATTGATTTCCACAATGCTTTTAACTTAAACCTCTTCCTTTCATCAGTTTCACATTCTAGTAGATTTCCATTTACACTGTATTCCAAACTCTCTGCATTGACTTTTATGGTCTGACCTGTATTCTTCTCTCTTTATGTCTGATGGTGTGTCTCAGCCCCACTTTTTATGCTCCAAAACAGGTCAAGCTTCCTCTGGTCTCAACCACTATCCTTCATGCTCCCTGTAATATTGTCTTCTTTGCTTGATTCTTGGCCCTCATCAACACTATGCAATATGTAAGCCTGTTCTCATCCTCTGTACTGCCTTTTATGGAAACACCAAAATTTTCAGTAGTGTGTCCGGTTCCTGGTTTTGTTTCTGCATATCATTACTTTTATCATGGAAAGTAAAATTCTCATCTGAATCACTCAAAGAGCCACAAGAACTCCAAGTGTGTCAAGAAAACCATTTTTTAATGTGTATACATGTGAGTGCTTGGGTGTAGGTATGTGCATCAAATGCTTGTAGGTTCTCATGGAGGCAAGAAGAGGATATCACTACTAAAGAATTGGAATTACAAACAGATGTGAGCCCCCTGATATGAGTGAAAGGAACCAAAACCAGGTCTTCTGGAGGAGCCACATATTCTCTTAACTGTGTATCCATCTCTTTAGGCCTGATTTTTATTTTTATTTTATTTTATATAGGAAAATTAGTTAAATGTTAAATAAGAAATGAACATTAATGTTCTGCAAACATCCTGAGGGCCCCAGTAAAAAGCTCCATGTAAGGATTGAGCCGTACGTTAACTGAAGTTGATGGTCTCTGAAGCACAGGACATTCCCGTGTACAGACATTGTTAATTATTACTAATTGGATTAAATAAGTGTCAAGGAGATAACAGATCATTGTCATTCCTGCTGCTGTGTTGCATGTATGGGTTCTGAAAGTCATAGCTCATTTTAACACAAAAGTACACTTCGAAGTCAAGTGATCTCAGGACTTGATTATTTTTCCTTTCCTTCAAATTGGGTGTGTAATCCTTGTTTCCTTACTCTTCCTCCAACCTATTTTCATATATTGTCCTGTATACAATCCAAATATCAGAAACATGTGCCCGAAATCACAGAAAATAGAGAATCTTAAAAAAATGAAATGGCATATCAGTTTGACATCTTGTGGGGGTCTTTCTTGAGAAGTTAAAAAAAAAAGAGCTAATCCTCAGATACCTTTCAATGGGACATGCCTCCTCTAGTCTCAGCTCTGCCCACAAATCTCTCAAAACGACTGTTTCATCTGCTTACTATTTCATAGTCATGAAAACAAAATCATCAGGCTCTAAGGAGACCCCTTTAGTCTGTAAAATTTATGCTCCTAATTCCCAACCTAAAGTTGTTTTCATATGCTGTCAGGTGACCAATAAAACACAGAGAGAATGACAAAGGAAAGGACCCTACCTGCTGCCTGGCTATTGGTTTTGTTTTTTAAGCAGGTGATTTCTTTCATATTAAGGTAATTTCTTATTTTCTTCGCTGCCTTTCTGTTACATGAGAGATGACATGCTCCTTTCCACCTTGTTAAAAGCTCCTATTATAGAAACTGCCAGGTCTATTAGTGTATCTTAATTACCACATCTTGCACTGCTTTTAGCCTCTAGTGGGACAAAATTGCCATGATTTATGCTTTACTAACAATGATATTTTTTACATTAGTAAGCAATTAAGGAGCCCAACAACCCACTTGCAAACTTCAAAAATGGTAGAAGGACTGCTGTCATTTCAATTTAATTCAATTCTAATTGTATTTACAGAAAACCTATGAAAATACTGTGTCAAAATGTTCAGTGTTCATAATAAACATGTGTAAAAAGAGAAATAGTCCTCATTCCCTTTTGGTGTAGAAGCAGCATATACACAAAGAATATCACTGAAATCTTCACATATGGAAGATTAACAGGGTCAGGTCTTTGACTTTCTAGCCATGATATTCACATGTAAAGGGTTCCACTCCAAGGTGATGTTTCCACCTTCTGTGATTCTTGTGCAGAAGGGAAACGGGTAATTCTGATCTTTACTCATCAGAGGGGGTGTGGCAGCATTCTTTTACACTTGAAACTCTGCTTGTGCCTATATGGATACATGTTTGTGCTTGTGTGGTGTAGATGGCAAAAGGACCTATTAACAAAAAAATATGAATTACAGGCAAACCAGCCACAAACATAAGAGTCTCCTGCAAGCAGCCAGCAGGTTCAAGGCCAAAAATTACCAGTGCCCTGTTTATTCCACAGGTTATGGAGAATTAATCTTTCTAATTCAACAGGGAGATTTACTTCTTACGTTTTTTTGAGATCACAGCACATAACATTTATTTCGATGTCACTTCACATGCTTCATTTTGCCTCCAGCACAATCTTACTCCTCTACATTAAGTATTAAAACCCTGCCTCAAAATATAGAACTTTTGACAGTGTTGATGATTATTACACAAATTGATTCCAGGTCATAATGTAATTTTATCAACTCAAATGCTAAAGTGCCATATAAACAATGACAAAAAAGGTGGGAAAACTAAACTTATTCATTTCCTGAAGTTGTAAAATCTCTGGATCAAGATCATTGTATCATCTGTGAATCTGTTTAAACAGACATTCTCCATCTTCCCCAGACCTACTATATATTCGCAGGGGGATTCATGTACCTATTAATATTTAATAAACACTGAGTTAGAGACTCAGAGGTTAATATGACTTGCAGGCAACTTTAATCATGGAAACACAAAGTCAACAGCACTGAGGCATACTAAAAAACAATAATTAAAAAAGTATGAGGGGTGGTGTCAAAACAAGATATTAAATGTGTCTTTATTCAGGGATGTTTCAAAACTTCTTTTTGCAATATTTCTTTTGAAATGTACCAAATCTCTGTTATCAAGTTGACAGGAATATCCTTTTTGAATTTGAGGCATGCAGAGAAGGCAATGAACTTCTCTGATCTCTAGTCTCCTGCTTTTATAAAACAATTTTATAGATGCCTCCTGCCTAGAAACAGCAAGATGGAGCAGGTGGTTTCATTGTAGCTTGAAACTTTGCATTTAAATATTCAAATACTGGTTTCTACAGGGTAACACTTTTCCAGCATTTAAGAATAAGAACAGAGTGTCTTGCAGATTAAATAGAAGTCAATGAGAATTCAATGCCAATTGGCATGAAGAATTCAACAGAAACACACCAGACATCAGATTTGGTTTCTTTCTTACATACCACTCTCCCTTTTATTTAGTCTTGTTCTGTAGTGAAGGCAATGTTCCACATTCTCCATATTCAATCACTATTTTCTCATCTTGTATTCTTATATAAAATAATATTACAAATACCATACAAAATCACACTGACATGGAAAAAACAAAACAACACACACTGACTTAGCTTCCACTTCCACTCAAGTCCTGATGCATTACTTTTATCTGAAATTTACTTGGGAGAAAATTCCAGTTAATGAGCAATTCCCAATCAAAAGTATTATTCAGAACCATAGATAAAATAATTAAGGAGTACTGGATCCTTAGAAGATATTTAGCTAATCAAACAAGAGTCTTAAAATGAGAAATAATGACATCAGAAGAAATCACCCGAAAATAAATATACAGTAACACTTTCTCTGAAAAGTTTTTTTGTTCTTAGAGATATGATAATGAATTGCTAACTATAAAAATAAACAACTGAAATGGATCATCAAGTTGTTTTTACATATTCGTGTAACCTTGTGTGTGTGAATGTGTGTGTGTGTGTACGTAACAATAACAACAAAGAGAAAGAGGCTACAGACTTGAGATGGAAAGGCATGGGAGGGGTTCAAAGCAGTGGAGTAAAATGATGTAATTCTATTTTAATTAAAAATCTCTTTCAAAATTTGATAACATAAAAACAACGAAAGAATCATATTGTTAGGGTGGATGTTGCGTGAAAAATATGGCTAGCGATATGGCAACTGGGATTTGAAGCAGTGTATCACCATTGACTGTCCTCTAGGGCTTGTGGATAGCTTTGCTTTCTCAACTCTCAGGCAAGCTTTAATAAATCATAAATGATATATCACCACTGGTGGAGTCAAGGGTTCCATGAACCTAAACCCAAACCACTGGCACCACCAGGTTTAGTCATGAGGTTTATTATAAAAGAACTTAGGCTCTGATACATCAGTCATCTGAAATCCTGCAGCCAAAGAGTAGAACTCAGTTGTCTAGATGATACACTGGGTATTGAAATGCTTCTTCAAAACCGATACAACTAACTCATCTAGCCCTTTTTATTACCTTAACATATTCCCATTATTGTTAATTATAGCATCATAGGGAGACAAAATGGGCAGATAACATTTACCCATCTTACAGATGTATTAATGGAAGCACTTATAGTGTGATACATAGGTAGTAAAGCAAAGACCATGTTCAGTTCAGCAACCCCTGACAAGGTGCCCTCAGAGCTCTATCTACTTGTTAAAGGATTCCCTTTAGAAATCTCAGCCACTATTTTATATTGGTTATTGTTATAACTGGTAAAGAAAACTGTAAAAACTGGATGTTTAGAAAACAGAAATAACTAAACATCTTTGTAGTTATCAATGAACTCTGAGTCTATGCAGAGCTCAGTATCTGAGAACATCTTTTAATACCATTAATGACTCAATTTTATTTAACTGTTTTTGGATGAACATATTTTATGCATTTTCTTAGTGGTATTCTCTACAATAAAATGTTTTGCTACATCCTGTATGAAAGATATTCTGTGTTCTCTATAGAGTAAAATAGCATATGTCTCCACTATTTCAGAGATGGTGAATAATTTACAAAATCAGAAAACTCTGTAGAAGATACAATTTTGCTTTGATTCAATTACACAACTGTCCTCAAATTTAATGAGACTTACACACATCTGCCATTAGGCAGAACCAATCCCATTATTTATTAAAGCTGAAACTCACCATTTCCCATCATTCCTTCTCCTAGTCAATAATTAACAGATTTAACAGAGATTTGTAGTTCATACTCTATCTTTATGATGAGTGAAACATGGTGCTGAACAAAAATGAGCCAGGGAGCTTCCCAAGGCTGGAAGCATTCTTCCTGGTTGTTCAGAAGATAATTAGACAATCCATCCTTAGTAATTAGAAGGGAGACAAAATATTATCAGGGTTTGTCTGTTTCTTTGCTTTAAAGTGTAATTTTTTTTAATTTTATGAATCAACTGCTTTCTATTTTGTGATACCAGCCATAGGATCTAGGCTTCTTCCCTTCAGGGTTCCTATACTCCTGAGCCCCAGCCCTGCTCTCTGAAATGAGCAGGGAACCATTCTCATTAGCATGAGTTGGGACAGATTTGAAACTGAGATCCAGACCTGACATGTAGGCCTGGATTTAAACCATAATCACAGTTATGAGTCAAAACTTCTGGGGTGTACCCCAATTTCAGGGCTTAAAGTGCCTTACAACTTGTTACATTTTGAAAAGTTTTAATCCAAACATGGGCCCACTGTCATGTAAAAAGGTGGTAAGAGAAATACCACAGGATAAATGATAGAAGAGTATTAGTAATTTTCCTCCTTTTGTACGCTTGATGTTTCCTGTCTTGTCATCATATTACATTTTATTAAAAAGTATGGTTATTTTCAAATTAGAAATTATCAGTCTTATTTATTTGTTTATTTTTATAAAACATCAAATCTTTGAATCATCCACTTGGCTTAGAAACAAATCTCTTATTGTTATAAATGACATTTTTATATCATTTAAATTTGTTTCTCTCCTTGGAAATCTATCTATTGTTATACTTGAAATTTTTGTAGACTATTCACTAAAACATATACTAAATCAAATACTTGTACATTTTTATAATCATTTTTCTAATTGCACTTCTATTATCTTCTTTAGGAATGTGAACAATTACTGAAACACCCTTTTCTATTTGTGAATACAAATGTCTATATAGGAAGAGTTCTGTTTATTTTCTACTATTCCCCAGGTCTTCTGTTATTCGAGAAGACTTGCTATGTGTTCTCTTATATTTTGTCAAGGGGGGTCTGTCAAAGCTGTTGGTGCCAGTACACAGCCAGACAGTGCATAAAAATGTCTAATGATAGAATTTATCTGCTAGACTAAAATACATTTTACAGGATGGAAGAAATAACTCCTTTGCTCCTGCACTCCCACTGCATTCTGCATTCAATCCTTCTATAATTTGCTCTTGCAATGCAGTCCACATTGTGATGATGGATAACTAATCTCCAGCAGCGTTGTAAAGTGATTATTTAATCTGAAAGCATCCACCTGCTGGGGTATTCTATGGGTTTGCCAAAGTTAAGAACCATTTCTACCTTGGTGGTACATTTGTTGTCTTTGTGCATATATCTCCAGTCCTTTACTGCATTTCTTTATTAATTTAAGCCACCTACCACACATTGTGTCATTCCAGAACATAGAAAAAGTTGTATGTAATGCTATGAAGGGATTGCTACTGTGCTCACAAGTATTGCGAGATAAGTCATATACATATGGAACATTCATGTCTCAAATCTGAAAGGCTAGAACAACAGTATCATATAAAATCATAGGATTTCAGAGATAAGAATAATCTCACAAGTCTCTAAGATGAGTTAATGGAAAAAACATGACAGGAGCTAGAAAAACCTGGTCTCCAAAGGACACCATCAAATAACAAAAGCCACACAAGTTTAGATGGAAATACTCAAAAGGGGCTGTACCAGAGAGAAGGGAAGGAGGCTATGCTGATTCGTTTGATTCTCTACAGGAATCTACTTAAGGCAATCCCATAAAACCACCACTAGATTTCAAAAGTGAAATATCCTCAACAGGATCATGTGTTTGGATACATGTCCCTCAGCAAGTGGCATCATTTAGGGAGGTTGTGGAAATAAAGAAGGGATAAGATGGTAGAATTGGGTCTCTGTAAGTCAGCTATAGGTCTGTGTGATCACTCTCTGCTTCCTAATGTATCAAAATACAGCAGTGACAACCGACAGCTTCCAATGGTGCTGCAAAGGGAACACCTGCTACTTTGCCTTCCCAGCTATAATAGGCTGAATTCTGTAAAACAATGAGCTAAAGTGTTAGAAGTTCTATTGCGGAACTGGAGGAAGTAACACAATATGTGATACCTACCTGAGCTCAGAAACTTCTAATTGAGTCCAACCCCTAACACTTGACAAACCACAAAACTGAGATGCAGACGCATTAAAGGATCTACCTATCCTCCAACTACAAAAATCCACAACAGAATGTGATAAGTTTGCATGAAATTTGAAGTTCCACCCATGTAATTTTCTACTATACTGTATAAGGGACAAAATTCACCATGGAATAATTAAATGAAAAGAGCAATAATAATAAAGTTGAATCTTGGTAAGAGTAGGAGTTTAATCTATGTTCCTCTTCTCTCTTCAGACAAGATCATTTATTAAGATGAACTCTAATGCCAGGAGGAGGCATGACCAACCCTAGTAGATGTTTCTAAGTTCTGAACATAAATGAGACTGATGCAATGCATGTGAAATGTCCCAAAGATCAACCAAATAAATGAATGATCTTCATAAGAAAGGGGAATTATAGTGGTGTTCTAATGGATAAAAGGAGAACATCATATTTCCAGAAGTCAGGCACTTATAAAGTTGGTATTTTTGCCCCTTACCTGCCCATTAAATCAAATTTAGGGCAAGGAAAGAAATTTGAAGTAAAAGAAAGTAAAGACTGGGCTGGTTTAACCCCCAGAAACAGCTGACCTGACAAAGGTTAACTCTTGAATCCCAGGCATCAGCCTGGGAATCCAGCATAGGACTGACCAAGACCCCCTGAATGTGGGTGTCAGTAAGAAGGCCTGGGTAATCTATTGAGCCTTGGGCAGTAGATCAGTACTCATCTCTAGTATACACACAAACTTTGGACTCCCATCCAACAATGTGAGGTGCACTCTTACCCTGAACTCTTGGGGGAGGGTCTATACCCTGCCCTGTATGAATTGACAGACTATGGACACCCCCATGGAGGGCCTCACCTTCCCTGAGGAAATGAGGGGATAATGGGTGGGGTTGGGGGGGAGGGCACGGGAGGAGGGGGAGGGAAAGGGAGAGGGACCTGGAACAGACTTGTGAAGCAACCTTGTTTCTTATCTAAATTTAAACTGAAAAATAAATTTTAAAAAACATGATAAAGAGAAAAAAAGAAAGTAAATCAAATATCTATATTCCACTGCAGATAAGACTAGAAATTGCACCTCTTAAACAAAAATCAATGCTATAGGATCTACAAGGTTCTACAGACAATGATCATTATATTAGGTTGTGTATTAAAATTGTCTTAGGACTTTTGAAGAGATTGAGCAATTGTATGCCTACCAAATACTGGAAGATACTATTTCCAACATTTAAATATATCCCAAAACTAATGGGTAATAATTTTTTGTAACAGAATGAAGATATTTTGAGCATGTATAGTTTTCTAAATATATACTTTCCATGTACTCTTTCCAAAGATGAGCAGAAAATGTTCTACTGCAATGAAGATGTTAAAAAGGAAGGGGTATGTGCGCTATAGACTTAACAATGGTGTCATGACACTCATTCACCCAAACTATGAATGTGTTCTCACTTGGCAAAAGGAGCTTCCATGTGTAATTTATTAAGGGATCTTGAATTAAGGTTATACTGACAATCCAATGACATCCAGAAATGCAAATGAGAGGATCCTGTTAAGAGGGAGTAGAAACTGAAACAGCATGAGTGATTAGAAACAGATGGTTTTGCTTAAATTGCTCATTAGTTGGTCTTTTGTTTAGCAACCTGACCTTATACCATGGTACCAATAGGCTAGAATATAATGTCAATAGGTGGTCAGAGATGCCAGAAGTGGATAGGTAATTTGGGTTAAAATATGTAGGTAATTAAGCAAATGAACATTTAGAATGGGAGAAGAAATGAGATTTATCACAAGGTCGTAACAGTATAAACAATAAATACTGTTGTAACTAAACAATAGTATGGTTTTGTTAGGAAAGTTAGAGAATGGATTGTGGATTTGGACATATAGATTCACAGGTAGCTATGCATTAGTGAGCACAGCGAGGCAAAAGTCAAGAATGATCAAAATTCTCAGCTTCGATAAAGATGAATTCTTACAAACAAAAAATAAATAGTACATTACATGCACGTTAATTAGCAATATGATGAAGAATATCAAAAGAATCACTGAAATAATTAAAATCTTTGCATAATGTATATATATACACATATATGTATATATATTCATTCTTTCAAACAATAATTCTACAAGTAACAAAAGAGAAGGTATTAGTTCCCTTTGAAGGACAAAAACTTCATTCTAACTTATGGTTTATGACTCCAGGGGGCAAATGTTGAAAGAGAAACTGTCACCCACAGGCTGCAGATACAAGGTAGAAGAAGGTGACAAATGGGCAACCTTTCGAAAGGAAAAGGAATGCATCCTCTCCCACATTTGTTCCAAAAAGTCATATACCATCGTAATATTCACACTCTTTTATCCACACATCATTCCCATAGATTGAATCAAACCTGTTTAAGCTGAGAGCTGTCTAAGATATTAAGATATTAATCTGCATAAAAATGAAGCAAAGTATTCAAGCCTCAAAATAGTATGCTTATTTTCCTTATTTGTACCTGAGTATATGTAAGGTAATTTTCTGCATCCTATAGGAAATGAGGAAATATGGAACCCAAGGACAATTAAATTAAAATCATTTTTAATTTAAGTTCTGAGATGGTATAATAAGATAGAAATTCTTGAAAGAGGAGTGCACTACACTGAGGGTAATTTGAAAGAAATGTTATTCATTCCTTGAAGTATTCAAGCAGCTATGTTAAAAGCAAACCTAAACAATTAGATGTTTAAAAATTAAATATTTGAGATGAAGTCAACAGCAAATATCAGATTATACTTTCTAGCTCAAGTGTTGATGGATAAAAGGAAGAAAGGTATCACTACAACCTTAAAAATTACATATTCTTTACATTTCTGACTGTCAAAAGAGCTAATTTAGTAGCCAGCTAAAGGACATGCTTCTTATATTTCTAACAATTGAAATGGCTAATTCTTGGAGTATTTATTAGAACAAGGTACCATCCTAATTTCTCTACAAATATATTGACTCATTTGCTTCTCACAAGCTTCTGAGACTTGAAGTATTAATATTATCTCTTCGTTACAGAAAGTGGTGTGGAGAATCCCAGTGGGACCACCCACTTTGTTGATATCTCCAAAGCCTTATTACTCTGCCACTGGAAAACCAAAGAATGGATTTGCTTGCTACAGAAAGCATTTTAACCCCAGAGAAAGAACTTCCTCATTAAAGGAAAAGTATGTTCAAAGAAAGGCCTTATGCTTCCTATTTACAGCTCTAAAACCTATATTTTCACTTTAATAACTTCTAAAAACATAAGAACAATCATCATTTTAAAGCTAGCAATTTATTTAAATAATTTGGTAATAAAAGTCCATATACCCAATGCCTATTCCTATGTAATGGATTAGTTTTTCTTTCCCTTTTTTCATTTCTTGTTTGGAATACTGATGTCTTGAACAATGAGAATGCTGGAACGTTCAAAATTTTAAATATAGACCACAGCATTGATAAACCTCAACTCTAAAATTGTCTGATTCTGCTGCCTGGGGGAAAAGCATCCCTCACTCTAAGTTATGCTATAGTTTGGATAAGTTCCCCCCAAGAATACACATGTCAAAGATGTGATCCTCAGAGTAACATTACTGAGAGATAGATAAGCTCTTAGGTGACAGCAACTAAATGAATGTTCCCATGGAAATGAGGGTATGTCCTTGAGGTAGATTATGGAACTTCAGGCTCTTCATTCTTGCTTGGCTTCTAGATCAGGAGAGGCGTAGTTTTGTTCATGGTTTTGCCCCTTACCATTTTCATCCAGTATCATCTCCAGAAACTTGAAATAATGGATCTGTCTGATCTTGTAGAGGAACTTCCACAACTGAGAAACAAAGCCTTTGCCCTTCAAAAGTTAGGGATGTTCATTATTACATTGTAGTGGGGAAATGTTACTAATCTTGAAGTTAATAATACTCTTATTGTAATATGAAGAAGCCTCTACTTGATATAGATGGTACAGAGATGATAGCACTGACAAATATTAGCATTTTTATAAATGGTAGAATAGTACCAGAACATGCCTTGCTAAGCCTTAGGAAACAACATAGATCTTGGAATAAAAATATACTTTGATATATACTTCCTTAGTAGAGTTAAGTAGAATTTATTACACAGAAGTGTCAGAGCAAGGGCTGAGGATAGGTTTATGGCCAGTACTATAAGAAAATCAGAAATGAAAAGGGGGACATAACAATGGACACTGAGAAAATCCAGAGAATCATCAGGGCATACTTTAAAAACCTGTACTCAACAATATTCAAAAATTTAAAGAAATGGCCAATTTCCTGGATATATATAATTTTCCAAAACTAAATCAAGAACAGATAAACAATCTTAACAGACCTATAACCCTTAACAAAATAGAAGCAGTCATCAAAAGTCTCCCAACCAAAAAATGCCCAGGCCCAGATGGCTTCAGTGCAGAATTCTACCCGAAATTCAAAGAAGAGCTAATTCCAAAACTCCTCAAAGTGTCCCACACAATAGAAGTGGGAGGCTCACTGCCAAACTATTTTACGAGGCAACAATTACATTGATACCCAAGCTACACAAAGACACAACAAAGAAAGAGAACTACAGACTAATTTCCCTCATGAACATCGATGCAAAAATACTCAATAAAATACTAGCAAACCGGATTCAAGAACACATCAGAAAAATCATCCACCATGATCAAGTAGGCTTCATTCCAGGAATGCAGGGATGGTATAACATTAGAAAATCTATCAATGTAACCTATCATAAACAAATTACAAAGGAAAAACCACATGATCATCTCACTAGGCTGA
Organism: Mesocricetus auratus; assembly: GCF_017639785.1. Lineage (NCBI taxonomy): Eukaryota > Metazoa > Chordata > Mammalia > Rodentia > Cricetidae > Mesocricetus > Mesocricetus auratus. Next base: position 83,205,125 of record NW_024429184.1, on the reverse strand, counting down.
AAAAGCCTTTGACAAAATCCAGCACCCCTACATAATAAAGGTCCTAGAGAGATCAGGGATAACAGGAACATACCTGAATATAATAAAAGCAATATACAGTAAATCAAGAGCTAACATCAAATTAATGGAGAGAAACTCAATGTGATTCCTCTAAAATCAGGACCAAGAAAAGGCTGCCCACTCTTTCCATATCTCTTCAATATTGTACTTGAAATTCTAGCTACAGCAGTAAGACAATAAAAGGAGATCAAGGGGATACAAATAGGAAAACAAGTCAAGCTTTCAGTATTTGCAGATGATATGATAGTTTACATAAGTGACCCGAAAAATTCTGCAAGGGAACTCTAAGAGCTGATAAATGACTTCAGCAACGTGGCAGGATACAAGGTTAACTCAAAAAAAATCAGTAGCCCTGTTATATACAGATGATAAAGTGGCTGAGTAAGAAATCAGAGAAACATCACCCTTTATATTAGCCATAAACAGCATCTAATATCTGGGGATAACGTTAACCAAAGAAGTGAAAGATCTGTATATCAATAATTTTGAGTCTTTAAAGAAGAAATCATAGAAGATAACAGAAAATGGAAAGATCTCCCGTGCTTTTGGATTGGTAGGATCAACATAATAAAAATGGCAATCTTGCCAAAATCAAACTACAGATTCAATGCAATCCCTATCAAAATTCCGTCAAAAATTTTCACAGACCTTGAAAGAACAGTAATCAACTTTATATGGAAAAACAAAAGACCCAGTATAGCCAATACAACCCTATACAATAAAGGAACTTCAGGAAGCATCACCATACCTGACGTCAAGCTCTATTACAGAGCTATAGTCCTGAAAACAGCTTGTTTTTGGCACAGAAAAAGACATGTAGAACAATGGAATTGAATTGAAAGCTCTGATTTTAACCCATACACCTATGAACACTTTATTTTTGACAAAGAAGATAACATTATACAATGGAAAAAAGAAAGCATCTTCAATAAATGGTGCTGGCATGACTGGATATTGGCATGCAGAATACTGCAGATAGATCCATGTCTATCACATTGCACAAAACTTAAGTCCAAATGGATCAAAGACCTCAACATAAATTCAACCACACTGAAACTCTTGGAAGAGAAAGTGGAAGATACTCTTCATCAAATTGGTACAGGAGACTGCTTCCTGAACATAACACCAGTAGCACAGACACTGAGATCGACAAGTAACAAATGGGACCTCCTGAAACAAAGAAGCTTCTGTAAGGCAAAGAACACAGTCAACAAGACAAAAAGGCAGCCCACAGAATGGGAAAAGATATCCACATCTGACAGAGGTCTGATCTCTGAAATTTATAAAGAAGTCAAGAAGCAAGTCTCCAAAACAGCAAAGGATGAAATTAAAAACTGGGGTACAGAACTACATAGAGAATTCTCAATAGGGGAGTCTAAAATGGCTGAAAGACACTTAAGAAAGTGCTAAACATCCTTAATCATCAGGGAAATACAAATCAAAACAATTCTGAGATACCATCTTACTCCTGTCTGAATGGCTAAAATCAAAAACACCAAAGACAATTTATGCTGGAGAGGATGTGGAGAGAGGAGAACACTCCTCCACTGCTGGTGGGAATGTCAACTCGTATACCCATTTTGGAAATCAGTATGGAAATTCCTCAGGAAAATGGGAATCAGTATACCACACGACCCAGCAATTCCACTCTTAGGCATATACCCAAAAAATGCAAATTCATACAACAAGGACATCTATTCCACTATGTTTATAGCAGTATTATTTGTAATAGCCAGAACCTGGAAGCAACCTAGATGCCCTTCAACTGAAAAGTGGATAGAGAAAATGTAGTACATTTACACAATGGAATTACTCAGAGGAAAAAAAAATAATGGAATCTTGAAATTCACAGCCAAATGGATGGCACTAGAAGAAACCATCCAGAGTGAGGTAACACAGCCACAGAAAGACAAACATGGTATGTACTCACTCATATATGGATTTTAGACATGGATCAGGATAGTTCCAGTCTGCAATGCCATTGACAGAGAATCTGGGAAACAGGAAAGAACATAAGAGAGAGATGCATGGTACCCAGAGAAGAGGAATGAGGCAAGATCTCTGGAACAGACTGGGATCATGGTAGGAGATGTGTGTGGGGCCAATGGGTTCTGGGAAGAAGAGAGGGGGAGAAGAGGAGGAGAAAGTAGTTCATGGGGGAGGACGAAGGTTGAGTGGGGGGGGGTAGAATAAGGGGAGAACAGGATGAGAAATACTATAATGGAGGGAGTCATAGGTTTGAAGAGAGATCTGGCACCAGTGAGACCTCTAGCCAGATGACACCAACTGGCAAGCTAAGCAATAGTGGAGAGACTACCTTAAATGCCCATTCCTGAATATGAACTTGATGTCTACCTTATATACCATCCTAGAACTTTCATCCAGTGACTGATGGAAGCAGAGACAAATACCCACAATTAAACACTGAACTGAACCCACAGAACCGACTGACAGAGAGAGATGAGTGATGAGCAAATTGGCAAAGAATGGGGAGACAAAACCAGCAGACACAGCTGATCTGAACAAGGGGGAGCTCTTGGACCACAGACTGACAGCTGGGAGTCCAGCATGGGACTGATCCAGAATCCCTGAGCGTGAGAGTCAGTGAGGAGGCCTGGGCAACCTATGGGGCCCTGGGCAGTAGATCAGTATTTATTCCTGGCATACAAACGACTTCGTGTGTCCATAACACAAAGAGGGATGATCGCACAGCCTTTACTCTTAGGAGAGTGCCTGTACCCTGCCCTGAGTGATATGGCAGACTCTGGATATCCCGTATGTGGGAAGAAGTGGGGATAGGATGGGAGGCTGGGAGGGGTGGTGAGGGGTATGGGAGGAGAGGAGGGAGAGGGAATTGGGATTGGCAGGTGAAGCAAACTATTTAAAAATTAAAGTAATAAAAAAGATTTAATTACCATCCAAATGAGTGTCTTAGAGGAAACCAGCATGCTCAAAATGAAGCAGTGTCATTTGAAACATTCTATAAATGGAGAGTCACTGTAATCTGGCCAACACTAAATGAGTAAAAGAAAAATTACTGTCTTTGGTGTGAATAGCATTTCACATCAGTTTAAACACTCACATAAACACACACACACACACACAGATACATCTAAACAATCACAAATCTATATCAGAGATTCATTATTCCAGCAGCCACATAATTTTAAATAAAACTTCAAATGGTTTCTGTCAAGATTAAAAGGAAGAAAATGGATGAAAGACAATGACCATGTACATGGAATAGTAAATGTAATGGAAGCCCTCAGGTGCAGAAGGAGCTAGTGTCTTATTTTCAGTCATGAAATTCATGGAGGACAGATTCTGACTTTCACATGGCCATGCTGCAGGCACAGTAGCTGATTCTAGTGAGATTGTTGCCTCATATCTACTTCTGGAGCTCTGTGTCCCATTTCAAATGTTTGAAGATAATGTCAAAGTTCATTCTGAAATGCTGTATGTAGCTGCTTCCTTGGAGAGGGGATGACTAAAATTGTTGATGAAATAGTGCCAATGAATTGTGCTTAACACATAGTAAGGGGGGTTGGGGAGGACGGGAGGGAGAGGGAACTGAAAGTGACATGAGTAAATAGTTAAATAATATATGTATGTATATATATAATACATAAAAAACAGAGTAAGCACTTTAATTCCAGCACTTGGGAGGCAAGAACAGGCAGATCTATATGAGATTGAGACCATCCTGCTCTACAAAGTGAATTACAGCACAGTCATGGCTTTCATAGAAATCCTGTCTCAAACAAAAAAGCAAAACAAAAGCAAAAAATAACCACAGAAAATATTAGGAGGTGAAGGCAAACTGCAATGGGATGAACTGTCTGAATTTGAGATATAAAGTACAATGATAATTTATCTAGTTATGCAAAAAATACATGTCGTTTAGAAATGCACAAGTATTACCTCAAGTTAACTATCTGTCCCTTATTCTACATCTTTTATCTCAATACTGGAAGGTCAGCTCTCTCCTGACCCTCTTCTCTAATAGCCACAACCATAAAGCTCAGAAATCATGAAAATGAATGTCTCTTCCAATGACTAAAGCATGCCTTTCATTTGGGGGGGTGAGACTTATAGTCAAGAGACTCTGATGTGCAGGGCTCTCAATTCTTTCTAAGGAGAAGAAACGTTATTCCTCATCCATAAGCAAAATCAGTTCAAACATATTGTGCCATTGACTCCATGCCTTCCTGTTTCAAGCATACAAATAATTATGAGCCCAGCAATAAATACTACAGGTTTTTATCTTGATATAAAGAAAGGATGGTACAAGGACTTAATAGGACTATTTATTATCTACACTATTATTTTTCTATTACCTTCACAAGGCATTACCAACTGAATTTAGACATATTTGAATCATATTTAGAGTTAGTAAAGGGCACTTGAAATGTCTGAATGATGTGGCTCAAGTATCACTGATCTATAGAGACAAAATTAAAAGCAGAAAAAGTTAGGCGTTTCTAAGGCCTCTACTCAGAGTATATAAGACTAGCTGACAGGCTTAACAACATGAAGGTGGAGAGTTAAGACCCAGCAACTAAAATTATGTTCAGCTCTTACATAACATTCTTATATCTCTTATTCAAACAGCGGAAGCAAACTGAATAACTAATGTTAGAGAGATTATTCTTTTTCCTGAGTTTTAAAAAGACAATGATTCAGAAAATGAGAAAGTTTTAAAAATCAATTTGAAAATCATATCTAGCATCATTTAGAGTTACTCATTTGGGGACCTCCTTTTACTGTCCTTCAAGGAAAGAAGCTCTTCCTCCTGGGCTGTCTAAGACAAATGTGTCATCACAGAAAGAGAACTCAATGGAAAGCTAGAGAGAGGGGTCTTCCCTGGGTCTATATCCATCAACTTGTGCATTTTCATGAATTCATTTTGCTTCTCTAGACCCCTGATTTCTTGCTTATAAAATTCAGTGAGTGCATAAATGACTGTCCAGGGGCCTGTAGGGTCACAACCTACTGAACTCAGTCTTTGACAGAAGTTTCCAAGTTCATCCTCCCCAAATAGCACAGTCCAGATCAAAAGATCACATGGCCTACCATTAATCTATTACTGCCTTCAACTGACACCACTGGCAGGCTTGAAATTAGCAAATGACACTTGCAGAAACAGTGAGGAAGCCTGGGAAGTTGTTTGATGTGAATCTTTGATGGTTTCTCCCTTTATTCTTGTCTTAATCATGTAACTCCTCTAACTTTCTGTAATCAATGATGGCCTCCTCCCCTCCCACATTCTTCACCCTTTAAACACCCTGCCAATAGTGTGTACATTGTTTCTTCTCCCTCAAATAAACATACTGAAATTCAAGTACAGGAAATCAAGGTGATTTTCTCCTGCTTAAATTGTCCAAAAAGCTTAAGGCTGGATCATGGCTATGAATTCCTCTGAAGATTCAAGATTAATCCTACAAAATACAAGTTAGAAACACTACATGAATTTTCATACTATTTTGTCACCTGATAAAATAGAGTGTGGCCTGTTCACCAAATTCAACATTGTGGATAAACTTGAAAGTACATCAGTATAAGGAACAAGGAAGAGTTTGAGTAGACCCATCTATAAGAACAATTTCAAGAGTAACACATAAAAGGGTCAGTATCTGCTTTGCTTAACTTGGTCAGGGATTGCTGAGCCAGAAGACAAATTTCTGGAGGAAGGAAGGTAAGCCAGGAAAGAAGCATAACTATTCTTGGAGATGCCAATCTGCTTCTTGGATACAGATTCTGAGACCAACTTTAGAGACCAGCTCAGACTTTTAAGGTTTAATGAGATAATAAACATAAAAGACCAATTTGTTCTGTTCCCTCTAGCAGGTGAGCTATGCAAGCACAATAAATAAAAGGTGAAAGATGGTTTATAGTCACACAGTGAAAAGCAGAGATCACACCATACCTGTTCTGTTTTCTATATCAGTGTCCCTCCAGAAAGCTATGAACAGGCAGAAAATGACAGTTTAAAATAATTATTTAACTGAAAACAACATATGTCCTTTTAAAAATGAGCATTTCTCTCATAATTTTCCAAAATTATATTCTTTTAACAATAGTGGAATTCCCCCAAAACCCTTTTCTTTAGTTTTCTTTCTGCTTTCTCCCTTTCTCTCCCTCCTTCCCTCCCTTTTCTATTTATTTATGTTTTGGACAGATCTCACAAATCCTAGGCTAGCCTTGAACTCACTCAGCAGCCAGGTATGAAGATGGCCATGAACTCCTGATCCATATACTGAGATTATGATTACAGACACATGTTGCCCAAAAACCTGGCTGTAATTCTAGTACGGATTTTAGAAGGAACAACTTTTTAGAAGTAACATCTTAATGGAGTTCAGCTTTTGTGAGCTCTTGTGGTTGTTGCTTGTTTTTTATTTTGTAATTTTTCTGTTAAGGAAACACCATCTTTCATTTTTGATGATAGTTCTAAGGATGCAGGAGAGCCACACATTTAATCAGGGGGATGTCATTCTCATTTGGCAGTTTGAAAGCAGAGTAGAATCCCAATATTTAGCCACTGGCTTCTTTCATGAACCTAGAATTGGTTGACTATTATCCATCACTGAAAGGTTTAAAAAGTCCTAGGATGATAGGCTGCAATTCTGAACCCAGGCCAAGAAAATTGAGGCCATTTACTTGATGTCAAGCTACCCAAGGAACTTTTTTTCTCTTAAAGAATAAAACCAGCGATTCAGAAAAAATGATACATCATTTGGCATCAGATAAATAGGAATGGAAATTAAGTTAAATTCAGTCAGATTTCTCTGTCATCTCTCAATTCAGCCCCCGAAACATTAACACTAAAACTGAATTTTCTGTCTCTCTCTGTATCTCTGTCTGTCTTTGTCTCTCTCTGTCTCTCTGTCTCTGTCTCCCTCTGTCTCTCTCTCTCTTTCTTGTATGTATATAACATATGTGATAAGGTCCATGGCTGCAAACTTCCAAGAGACTTTAAATGCTATATGGACTGCTGCTTCTAAAGAAACTATACACTTTTCTTCCACTTGTGCCTTCCACATTTGTGCTGACTATCATGGAGTGGTAGCAGGAGGAAGTTGCAAGAAGTAGAGAAATAGCCAAGCATTTGCAAGCACTTGCTTTTTACAAAGGCACAGGGTTTGTTATCATCACCCATATGTCAGTTTACAGCTACATATGACTCCATTTGGGTTCTAGTCTGGCATATAGTACATGTACACACACACACACACACACACACACACACACACACATATATATATATATATATGTTCAGGTTAGAACACTTATACATATCATACACATACAATAAAAATAAATAAGTCTTTAAAACAAAATGAATGAAACTTAATCCAATGGATGTTGGGTTGTATGCGCTACCATGAATAATGTCATAATACCTCCATTTTATTATAATAACTTTTCTGGCCATTTTAGCCCTGCAGATCACTAGCCTTCCATGACACAAGTAGCTGCTATCCAAAAGTCTAAGCATAAACTATACCATTTGCTAATGGCCATGGCAAGTTAAGGGCCTTAAATGTATAGGCATGCAAACAGAAATGAGACAAAGTTTCAGAGGACAATATAGGTTTAGAAGTAATCACATATTTTTCATTTTGTGTTTACACATGAAACATTTTAAAGAAAATGCATAATATGTATTAAAGAGGTAAGTTGAAGGGGCAAATCTACTTCAAAAATAATATTACTATCACTTCATCAAATTTGTGGTGATCATCTCATTCTGTCACTACAATGAATGGAGATCCACCTAAGTGGATGAAATCAAAGACTAGTAGGAACGCCTTTGTCTCAAGAAATCATGTGTGTACAAGTGGTGAATAGGGGAGCAAGTTGGGTTGGAGTAGGGATCCCTGGAGTGCAACCAGGAAAAAGGAAAGAGGACAGTGAGCAAATTTTCTATATAGAGCTAAAACAATATTAATGCACCAATGACATTTTCCAAACTAAAAGAATCAACATAAAACATGCCTTGCTTGAATCCCATCCCACCCTTTGCCTTTTTTTTTTACAGAATTGTATCCATCAACATACAGCAGGATGACAAAGACTCTAGAGTGAACCACTTTTGTGACTAGCAGCCTCACACAGATGAGCAATCCAATAGAGCTAAAAGAAAACTGCCTTCCCAGTTAGAGCCTCAGGAAGCAATGACATCATTCTCTTCCAGGGGAAACTGGTTCATTGTAACAGACTCTTTTCAATTTGCTTCCCTTCCTGTAAGACAGCAGTGTGACTATTTTTACAGGAGAGATACAAAAATGAAAACTCAACATCCAGCAAGACCACATAAAGTATTCCAAAGTCTTCATTAGTGATTTTTGAGAATAAAAAGGGTTCATTTGATTTCAGGACTCAGAAATACATGAGACAGAGATTTATTCTTATACATCTCCCTAATGTCTACTTACTACATGTTCACTCACCAGTTTTGCTCTGTGTTATTTCTTGTTACCCTCTCAGGGCTTTAGGTTTCAAAATATTCCTCAAATTCTCAATACAACCTATATTAAGAATCACTGAAGTGATTTTTGTTAAGAATCCTATTATGTGTTTATTTAGATGTACCTGGTTTGACAGAATGCAGGCTTTAGAAATTATCTGTTTACTTCTAATCAACATGTAGAAGCATAAATGGTAACTGTCAACAAAATGCTGATGATAAAGTATCTGTGTGACTGGTTTTACAGACTAAGGAACTCATTCCTTGTGGGGGGTATTGATACCCTATCAGGGTAGAAACAAATAATCCATTATTCCCAAAGAAGTCTGAGGACTGACTCAATACTTAGTGGTCAGCAGCACTGGCAATTCTTCTCATATGCTCCACTGAATTTCAAATTATTACTGGGAATGGGCAATTCTTTGAACTTTCATGTGTTTAGGACACAAAATTGATTTGAAATGTAGCACCACTGCCCTCCAGCACTGAACATAAAACTCTCAACAATAAATGTGCTAAAAAGATCAACAGATGATTCATAGTTTTATACTGTCTTAAACATCTCTGAAAATGTGATATCTTAATTCCCACTGGGGAATGTTTGTTTCCATGTTGAGATTTAGCAAACACAAGAGGAACCAAAGATGTTCCTGTCTTAAATATTTGAAAGTTTTCTTAACAAATCCACAAAGAAAATGTTTCCATAATGTTATTTTGTAATCTGATCATTGCCTTCATGTGGACATTATTGTGGCATGACTGTTCATCTTATTGATTCCAGAATCTAGTTACTTAGTTAAAAGATTTAGGCAACCTTCAGTGTTAACAAAGATGTGAAAGCCAAGTAGAATCTAGGCTATGGGATAAATAGTGGAATACTGGCAAAAACAGTCTAGATGGTGTGGGAAAATATATCCTCAATTTACATCTCTTCTCTGGAACTGAATTTTTATAGGAGAAGGCTATTTGCAGCAACACTATAAAGCTACTATTGCACACATTAACATAGCCCACAATAGACATATATGTAACAGGCAAAGAAATATTCTGAGAAGACTCACATTTATTCCTAAAGTGCCAAAGACTATCAACCTGTGCATATATTCCTCTCATAGAGAACTTGGCTACTTCCAGTATTTTATATTAGTCTTTAAGCCTTTTTCTATTTCTCAAAGCTTAGCACACATTTAGCCAACTGTGCCAGAGGAAATGCAGAATGAAAGAGGGTGTGTGTGTGTGTGTGTGTGTGTGTGTGTGTGTGTGTGTGTGTGATTTCTTTTCCCACTAGAGTCTAAGACCAAGTTGTATGTCCCAGGAAAGTCTATCTTGTTACAGAAACATGCCCTAAGATGATGATCAAGTGTGATGGTGTTACCAATATCCCCTTCTTAGATACTGTGTTATCACCTCATCTTCTCCTTTCTTACCTTCTGGGGATGGCAGATCCAATGGAAGCCTTAACTACTACAGACCACTGGTGGGAAACTTTATATAGACTACTGTATAGAACAAAGAAAAAAATCTACTGGTTCATATTTTACTATAACATGCATGATTCTATGCATTTGCTTATAATTTTTTTTTGTTTGTGTTCTTAGAGACAGGATTTTTCAGTGTAGCTCTGGCTGTCTGGAATTCACTCTGTGGACCAGGATGACCTCAACCTCAGAGATCTGCCTGCCTCTACTTAGTGAGTACTGGTATTAAAGGTGTTTGCCACCACTGCCCAATTGGACTTTCTTAGAAGTTAACATTGTCCTCATACAAACACTATCCCAAGTCAGATAAGCATCCAGTTACAACTAAAATCTCACTATTTTGTGAAGCTTAATTACTCCCTAATTACTAACAGGTGTGTATGAGCTTGTCATTCTCCTAGCTAGTGTAAGTGTTGGCCCCTAATTTTCTGTTTCTTATGAAATAACTGTGTCTCAACATTCAAATTGAATAAGCATATCTACATAGGAAAGTTGTTATATCATCTAAATGGAAAGAGTGAATAGGATCATTATGATAAAGTTCTAGTATTCTTTCCCAATGATGAACTGATCAAAACTCAGCTTTCATTAGGTAGATGCTGACAAGTTATAGAAAATGGTTGATAACAAATAAACATATGTTGCAATATAGGTGTTATTCTACATGTTTGCCCTCACATAGGCTAGATATTTCAAAAAGGTAACTACTACAAAAATTATATATTAAGAGGAAGAAATCAATAACAGTTTAATGAAGAATCATCTCTATGAGTTTCCAAATAATATATGGACAACAGTTGTCAGAGGCAATCAGAAGACAAGATATTATTGGTCCTCTGTACTTGGCTCAATCAAGTCTAATTCAAAAACAGCAATTTTTCATATGTTTTCTTAACACATCTATTTACACTGCTAAAATAGTAATTGTAAGCCTTCAGATAGCCATTTAAAAAGGCAAAGAAATTGCTGAGAAACAAACATTGCTATTAATATATGATTTTTGCTTAAAGGCATGAAGCAAGTTTGGCCAATGAAACTTATTTCAAAAACTGCTAAGAGATAGCAATTAAATGTCTGCAAAGTAACCAGAAAATTTTTCCACTGAACATGAGACGTTATTCAAGTTTTGTCTTTGTCTTTTTTTCCTTTTTTATTTATTTTTCTCAATATATGATTTTATTTAAATTAGAAATGTGAATGTTTCACATGTCAGTCCCAGCTCCCTCTCCCACCCCTACTCCCTTGTCCCTCCACAAGTCTCCCAGACCCCCATGCAATCACCACATCATTCCCCAGAGAGGGTGAGGCCCTCCTTGGGGGTATCTCTAAAGTCTGTCATTTCATCCAGGGCAGGACCTAGGCCCTTCCCCATGTGTCCAGGCTGAGAGAGCATCTCTCTATTTGGAATGGGCTCCCAAAGCTCACTCATAAACCATGGTAAACACTGATCTACTACCCAAGGCCCCAGTGATTTCTGTGGCCTCCTCACTGACACTACATTCATGGAGTCTGGATTAGTCCCCTGTTGGCCTCTCAGCCATCAGCCTGGGATTCAAGACCTCCCCCTTCCCTGGTCAGCTGTCTTTGTGGGTCTCATCATCATGGTCTTGACCCCTTTGCTCATCACTCCTCCATCTCTGTCACTAGGTTCCAGAAGTTCAGTTCATTGTTTATCTGTGGGTATCTGTCTCTGCTTCCATCAGTCCCTGGATGAAGGTTCTTGGATGGCATATAGTGTAGTCATCAACCCTATCATCAAGGAGGAGCTATTAGTGTAGTCTCTCCACTATTGTTTAGTTTTCCAGTTGGTGTTATCCTTGTAGATCCCTGGAGATCTCACTAGTGTCAGCTCTCTCCTCAAGCCTATAATGACTCAATCTATTATGGTATCTTTCATCCTGCTCTCCTCTACTCTTACCTCTACTCCCATGCCTTCTTCTGACCTCCTCTTCTCCCCCTCTCTTTTTCTTGGTTTCCTCTCCCCTCCCTCGATGTATGAGGCAAGATCTCCTGAGTAGATTGTCCTTGTCTTTTTTCTTCACTGTCCGCCAATCTTATATGTAATTTCTGAAGAACCATTTTGTGGTCACTACTTGTCCTCAGTTTTCCATTTGAATTATAAACACAGTTAAAAAATAGTATTCCTGGGCTGTATTATCTCTTTCCTTCTTTATTAGCATATATTGTCTCTGACATGATTTGATTGTTTCATATTTTATTTATATATCTGCCAATACCACGAGACCCTGAGGTATTCTAAGAGAATCCTCAATCCTTGTTGAACCTGGCACACATGTTCAATAAGTAAACAAACTATATATCTTAACTGATTTATGATGAATGCATATAAATTACCTTCAAAGCAATATAGCTATCAGCCAGACACAATAGTGAACTGTTCTTAAAACAACCTAACACCCCCATATATCAAGAGAGGCCATAAAAGGGGTGAATTAGAGCTTCAGTTTGCAAGCTCTGTTTTCTTGTGTTGATAGTTGGCTGATCACAAAGCAGTTTAATATAATGTTAACAAAACACATGTAAAATGCTCAGTAAAGCATCTGTTTACCATAGAGTCCCAGTTCTAGAAATATGAAATGCATTGCCTTCATATCATGACACTCAAGAAGCCTGTGTTCTAATTAGAAACCTGCAAATGAGTAAATGTAGTGTCACTGAAACTGTAGGAGAAAGGTCACCCCTGGATTCTGCTATTTTGGTAGAAGAGGCAGTATTGCTGCTACAAACAAGACAAATACAAGATCAATCGAGGTCAGCAAACCTTTTGAGAGGTAAAGAATGTGGCAGCTGTGTGCATGAGGCAGAAGTGGACCAGAAATAGTGATTTTTTACTGCCCCTCCCTCACCCCTGGGCAGGCAACCCCTCTACAAATGCACCCTGAAGCAATCAGTCTCTTCCTAAATAACAGAGAAAGTACAATGGGCAGGCAGCATTCCCCACTCAAAGCTAAATGTTCTTTGAGGTTTCCTGTGCTACATTACAATTTTATGTGAATTTTCATTTTATTTCACAACACGGGCATGGTTGATTTAGCATAAAATAATGTGGTTATTAGGAAACCCTGTTATTTTTATGTGAGATCAACCATGGGCATATTAGCCAGCATTCCCACAGCCCCCTGCTGTACATCCCTATTTAAAAATCATGGAATGGGGCCAGATGAAAGGTCTATAAAGCACCATGGCTCTATAAAGAGCTGGGAACTGAGAAGCATATGTACCCCTCACCACTCAACTCATCTAGCTTCTACAAAACTGTTTATATTGATTTCAACTATGAAACCACATGCCTACCAAAGAACAAGACACTCAGTTCTCAATTCTACCAGTTACATATATTAACCCACACTGAACTGATTTTTCTCACACACCCAGATCAACTGAGGAAATAAACTCATTTTATTCATAAAAAGGGATTGATACAATTTGAAGTCAAGGAGTTTCCCTTGCCATCTACAGAAAAATTAAAATAAATTTTATTGTGTCGAATACAAGGAGAGATGGGAAGAGTTTTAAAGATTTAAGTTGGAAACTGGGTGGTTAGTGTGGAAAAGTTTATGCTGTCAGAATTCAGGGAGTTATAGGGCATGTGTATTGCTCCTTTAAAGAAAGCTTTGGACAAAGGGGCTGGAATTTGAAAGGGCCAGGCCGGTAGCCCAGCCTGAGCAAGTTCACTTTAGTAAGAAGTTTCTCTAGCAGATGCTCCTTTGTTGGGGGCGGGGGGGAGCAGCCTCTTGAGGGCTATTGTGCTGCTCCTCCCATAGGACATCTGAGCAGCAGGAGAGGGTATTGTCCTCTAATGACTGTTAGTATGATGGAACAAAAGGCCTCCAATAGCCAGTGAGCAGAATAGAGAACACAACTTCAGAAAGGTTCTTTGGCTTCTGACCCATGAACTGCAAACACCCTGATCAAAAGAAACAGTAATGAAAGAATCAACAACAGGTATGTTTCCTTATTAAGCAAGTAGATTGCAGTACTTACTCCTATCTTTGGGAAAATCTCTTCCTCACCAACTTTTGGAAAACACACATTTCTTTCCAGACAGACCAATTCTAAACATTTATCAAGTGTTAATATTTGACAGCAAGGTACCTCCTAATTATTAAACGGAAGCTATCAAGAGGTAAGCAGAGTGGCCTACATAGAATGCTCAGTCTGCTCAAATGGGACTGCTACATTTGTAAACCCTATAGAAGTCATGTGTTCCAAAAGACTGCTCAGTTTTAGAAACATGGGGAAAATAGGACATATTTGTTCTGAAGAATAATCCCTTGCTGACATACTCAGACATAAGATAGTCTCTTTCAGAGCCTATAGATTCATCTGCTGAGATTAGTTCATGTGTCCATCAGGTTACCTTCCATTTAAAGACAATTCCAAAGCACTTAAGGGAACAGATAGGTTTTGTTAATCCTGGAAAAAGCCTTTTATATTGCAAATATAAGCATTAACAATATAATTTCAATGAGGAAGAAAAGAAATGACATGAAGGAGGAGGACAGCAAGGAGGAAGAGGTATGAAGAGGAAGGAGGAGGACAAAGATGAGGATGAGGAAGAGGAGAAGAAATACAAGCAGTGCCATCCCCCTAGGATACCCTCTAATCTTTCATTGCCTAATATCTCTGGTCTCTCACTGACTACTCTTTCAAAGTCTTGTTGAAAGTACTGTTTTGATTTTAAAACACTAGACACACCAGCAATGATCTGAGGACTTGCTAATGCTGGGGAATCTGCATGTTCACCTCTTGTATGTGTAAAGTACATTATTACAGATTAGAAAGTTTGCTCCAGGTTGCTTCCATTTCTTCATAGAGATCTCATGGGTGCCCTACCAATCCTTCACTCTAAGGAATATACTTGGTTAATTCTATAAAGTCTAGCTCTCTATACAGGGAGAAGAGTTGTACCTTTTATATTAATATTTATGTCATGCTGACATCTGAATATCCTTCTTTGGGGCACAGAAGAGTAAGCCACATGTTTTAAATATTTTTTCACATGCTTTAGATATTATATGCTGATGTTCAGATGTTCATATTCCATGCCTAGTCACATAGCTTTTGATACATTGCTGGGCCTGTTGATACTTTCATCTCCCTTTTCAAAATGGATATGTATAAGAAAAAGCAGCTCCCTACATAAGAATTCAGTGAGCATATACTGAGAACATTATCTTTGAAAATAGCTAAGAAATTTAGGGGAATTGGAGAATAAGTAGGATATCTTTGCTTTCAGAGAGCCAACAAGAAGAGTTAAGCAGACCAAGCACATGCAGTGTATCTACTAACACAATACTAATAATTACACAGAAATCAAAACTATAATTTTGAGAAACAATACAATTCAAACTTTGTTGAACAATTCCAGAAGGAATGGTAGAGATGAAAGCAATAAGAATGGTAAGGCATTCATTCTTCAACAAGCCTTAGAACCCAAATCTTTGAAAATCCTTATTCATCCAGGTAAAATGCTGGGTGGGGACTCAAACACACTTGTAACACTGCACATGGGGTGAAATGAGTAGACACAGATAGATCAGAGGATGCCAAATAGATTAGGTTAAGTGAGAGACCCTATCTCAAGGAGGAGAGCAGAAGAACATAACACCTAATGTCCTCTGCTAGTATTATGACCTTGTATGCATGCACCCACATGCATTTATTTGTGCACAATACATTCACATACACCCCATACACCCACATTTCCTTTCTCTCCTGTGAAATGTATGTGCGTCTGCGCACACACACACACAGAGAGAAAGGGAGAGAGGTGGGGGGGGGAGAGGGTCTTTTTCCCAAAAGATGATTTTATTTGATTAGCACAAGAAAATATAGTGGGGAGTGACTAACAAAAGGTTTTGATGTTATAAAACATTGATCAAACAGGGTGTGAGGTGTCTTAACAGTGATAGTTAAAACACATTCGTTGGTATACATATCACAGGACACAACGTGGCAGAAATTGTTAGATATTAATGTTCCTTAAAATTTTTAACGTGTTGCTCGCCGGGCGGTGGTGGTGCATACCTTTAATCCCAGCACTCAGCACTCGGGAGGCAAAGGCAGGCGGATCTCTGTTAGTTTGAGGCTGGGCTGGACCGACAGCCTCCAAAACAACACAGAGAAACCTTGTCTCATAAAAACTAAAAAAAATTTTTTTTAATTTGTTGCTCAAGAAATATTACTCTAGCCGAATCAATAATAGAGAGCACAACTGAGTGTTAATTTATTAAATACCCATTTCAGGTAAAAATTACTTCAGGATACTAGATTAATTTGCCTCTAAAAACAAATTCTTTAAAAAGTAAGTTTTGAAGCTGTGTGGAATGGGATGCCTCTTTTTGTAAGGATTAAAGTCTCGTTAGAGGTAACCTAAACTTCTACAGCAAGTATTCTGTATCAGAGTAGAGCTGATGGTTTCGTTGAAGGATTTTTCCCTTATTCTGATTCAATCTCTGGAGCTCTGTCATTAAACTATGAAAATGTGGGTCAAGGAGAAATCCATTGTTAGACGTGAGATGGTAGGGGAAGAAAAATAGTATGAGTGGCTTCATAGATGTCCCCTATTCCCCTCCTATGTCCAATGGGTCACAGGAGTAAGGAACTATTTGAGCAAAGCATTAAGAGGGTTCTATAAGAAGGATCACCATCTGATAGCGCCTTCACTGATAAACAGGTCATCTTAGTTACAAGTAGCAGATGATTTTGAAGTATGATGCAAGTTTTTGAAAACCACATTTAAAAATGTTTGCATACCTTTCATGCTAATCACGTAAAGCATATGTATAACTCATTTTCTAATGTTTTATTAAGATATTATGTAAAGGTTCTATTAATACAAATTTCTACTATTAACCCTAAAGTAAAAATCCTTGTTTGATAAATATGGATTCCACATAACAGAAATAGAAAGCAATGAGAGAATCACCTGTGATGCTGAATGCCCTACATTCAGGACTTAGGATGTGAACACAGATGAAACAGGATTTCAAACAAACAAAAATGTAATTAAAAAAGTTGAGTACTTCAATATATGTGCCTTCTGCATAGATAATCACTGTACCTTCAGCCTCTACATTTGTACAATGGCTATATTTAATATATGACAAATATTTACTATATGGTATACAGGATCTTTCTTTGTACTGTTACATAAGAAAGCTAGAGAAAAAAATTCCAATGCCTATAGTAGTTGCATTTTATTTGTCTTGGGAGATACTAGGAGAAGTGTCTTTGTAATTCTTCAGCAGTCCCTTGGCATTAAATTCCACTTGCTCTCTTCTGGTTTCTTCTGGCAGCTCATTTTAAAATCAAAGATCCCATTGATGAATTTTTAAAATGCACAATTCATAATTACAGATGATCCCAGCTACAAAAGTGAAGAGATTTTTTTAACAAAGAGAAGGAGAAATGAAAAGCTATGACAAAAAGCTCTGCATGTTATATTTCCATAAAGTGCAGCATAATAGAAATTCTGTTCATTGCAGTACAGCTCAGAGAGAAAAACCCTGGTTTTAAAAAAATGAATCTGAACATGAAAAATGCTAGATAAATTCTCCCTGAGAATCATACCCCTAGGAAGTAGCACTGTACTTTGGAGAACTGCAGACAATGTTAGGAAACAGGGGATTTTGAACCCAATTTGGCCATTGCATCTAGACACTTACACTTTCTATAGGAGCTACCATTAAAACAAAGTCTGGTCACAAAGCTCTGGAGTCAAGTCACAGTGGATGATTCTATATTATATACATCATACAACATGCTATCACTGGCTATAAGTAATTGATAAATGGCACCCTTTCAACTGCTTAAATGATTTCTTAAAGCAATAGGTAAGTTTAAAACCATGGCAGAGTTGGGCTATTTATATATGTAATAAAAATAGGATTTACCTTTAAAATCTGAATACCACTCAGTATATTTAAACTGTCATGTACAAATATGTCACCTAATACATAATAAAACTTAATTTCCTAGAAAAATTGTCATCAATATATCGAACAGGTTTATAATTCTCATTGTACCACAAATTTGTGCTCAGGATAGTCTTTGACTATGATTACTACCATGAACAAAAATGGCCTCATCCGTTTGTGTGATAGCAACTCGAGTAAAAATATCCATTAATATGCATTTAGATGGGCGACTGGTTTTGGTTTCTATTTCTTGAAACTACAAAAAAGTGATGTGGCCACGATAGTATTATGAAATCAATATAGTTTGGCATTGTTGAAATATGATATGTATTGTGAAACAAAGGCCTTAAAAATAAAACCTCCAAGAGAATATAACATTTTGCATAGATAAGTGTTAATTTTGTAAACAGATACGACACACACTATATATGTATACTTACATACATACATATATATATATATATATGTTTTCAATAGAGAAGCAAGAACAAAGTGGTAATTTTCTTTCACACTCTGAAAGACCAGGCAGAACTAACTCATAGAGCATCTACACAGTTCATACAGATACCAAACCGAGGTCTCTGAGCTAAATGATTCCAGACAGCTCTAAGAATATGGCTACACCTAAACAAGCATTGAGTAAGGAGATGGCTCAGTGGTTAAAAACATTACTTCACAAGCATTTAGACCAGAGTTTAGACCCCTTCACCAATGTTAGCCTGAGGACTTGAGTTCAGATTCTTGCACCTATTTACCAAGGCATGTATGACCACTTGCTGTGTATATCTATAACCACAGTACTGTATTGGGTAGAAAGAGGAGGATTTCTGGGAATTGTTGACTTCCAGCCTATTGCAAAATAGGAGCTCCACATTCTGAGAGAGACTACACCTCAGAGTAATAAGGTACAGAGTGGTATTCAGGGATATCTGACACTCTAGTCATCATGTTAGTAAACAGGCATAGGTTCACATCTCCATGCACATGTGTATGCACCACACACACATACATATACAAAATCAGGTAATAATAAATACATCATTAGTATTTTAAATAAATAATAAGCACTAGCCACATTTGGAGACTGTTAGTGAGCATCCAGACTTACTTAGATGTTGAACTTATCAGGAAGTTATAGTTGCTCACTATAACTTTTGTAGATAATGATGACCTCACCTGTTTAATAAAGTAGCAAACAAAAGGTCTGCTTTTGCACAGCATATTCACCACCTTCCCTCAATCAACAAGGCATAATTGTCCTCAAATAAGAGAGTAGCTAGATGATTGTAAAACATGACATATTATATCAGATTGGATTCCAGTATTTCAAATTGTTCCCTCAAATTAATCCACTAAATAACCCAGGCAGTCAAAGCACAGTTCCATTAGGCTCAGCAGAGCACATTCTTTGAATGTTAGTGCCATACAATGAATATTTGATAAGTACATCATTAATAAACCTTAGTGCAACATAATTGATATGTGGATGTTTAATGACAGTTCCAAATGATGTAGCACATGGCACCTGCCTGTTCTTCAGTCATCATGCAGTTTGCCCCTGCACCACATGACAGGCACAATTGGAAAAGCAAGTCCGATCTTCATTAGTGGCTATCCGTAAAAGGTTTTCATTACAAGACAAATGATTATGGCTTGCCTTTATTAATTAAGCATGCATTTCTGCATACCAAAGTAATTGAATAAAATGGTCAGTAGCTTTTAAACTGTACAAAATCGTAATGTCTCAGGAATAGATTTCACATCATTCTCTGCTACTCCTATTATTTGTAGAATGTACTGCAACTGAATTTAAAGTGTTGTTAAGTACTGGCTGGGTTTCACATAAAAGACATTTTCCTCTGACAGATTGCTTTTGTAACTGTCATGAGAGATTGGTTTATCTTTCCTCATTCAATCACCTGAAGTTCAGCTTGAACCTACTGCCAACACTGAGGCACACAACCCCAGATATGGGCATGACTGCCAAGGCAGCAGAGGTCCTCAGAGAAAGAAGAGGACTTGTAGCTGCTTGGAGAAAAATTAGTGGCTCCAGACTAAGTCTGCCTAAATCTTTATTTTTCCTTTGTCACTAAATGACACATAGGAAGTGAAAGAATGATCCACGAAAGGGCGGTCCAAATGCATATTTATTCTGTGGTGATGAGGTGGTTTGGCACAGGACAGGTCTAATTACAAGCTCACCTGCTAGTTCTGACTGCTTCACAGAATAAAAAAATTTCCCTTCATCACCTTTAGGCTTAAAAGGTAAAAGAAGAAGGTCCTTGATTTTTTCCAGGGTTTTCCTCACATCTAGAGTATTTAAGGGAAATATAACTTTAAAATACACCCAGTGCATTTTGTAAAATAAATGGTCTTCCAAGATAATTTTGAAATATTGAAGTCCATGAAATCGAAGGTTAAAACCCACTTCCAGTGGCTGGAAATGCATAGTATTTAGTGGTCACAGAGTACCTTGAGTCTGACTTTGGCAAATAACACAAAATGTTTTTGAATGGTCTGTTTCATCATGGTGTGTCTAAGATTCATTTCATAAGACCAGAAAATATCCCAGCCATAAGTCCATTTTTTCCTCCTCAAATCTGCAATGAACTACTTTTACTTCATCATTACTGGCAGAAATAATTACATTGTAAAATTAATTCCATTTCTATTGACTCTGGTCACCACACAGTTCATCAATTTACTATATTAACATAAAACAGGACCTGACCTCACCTTGTCTAGAATACTTTTCTTTATAATGTTTTTGCTTGCATTTTTTGGTAGTTACTTTATCTTTTTATGAGTATGCTATTGAATCTTCTCTATGATTTTTGATGAAAACATTAACAAATATTTAGCTTGTAAGGTGACATTTAAATTTCATTTCCTACAATTTTAGAGACCTTGACACTAATTTTTACCATAACATTCACAGTCTTCATAAAGAACCAAAGAATTTCTTTAGTGTGTTGTGTACATTTATGACATTCTTGAAACATGGTCATGATTAGTCAGAACATCAAAATGTGCAATTCTTGTATGAACTAGTAATACTGCTAGACCATTTAAATCCTTCATTTTGCACTGAAGAAGCTACCTCCCAAGTACACTGTATCCAGTATCTTCATGATGTACCACAAATTAGCAAAATATAGTTTACTATATATAACACTTTATATATAGACTATTATATATAATACATATTAACACAAGCTAATAACCCTTAAGTAAATTAAGTACAGTTATAATATTTGTTCTCCTTCTGGCTTTTTAAACCTTGATTAGTAGCAAGTTTAAATTAACACTATTTAATTTGTTTAGGTCAGTTTTGTTTGAAAAATGAGAACCTGAATTTCTATAGCTCAATGTGCTCTCGGGCCCCATATTTCAACTATCTGCCTTTGCTAAGAGACCTGTGTTCACATCATCCATTTTGTTCCATGAACCTACAATGGCAGCACAGTATACTCTTACTTTATCTACTCAAGTCTACAATTGCAAGCATCTCCTACCTTTTTTATTGTCTGTGTCTAATCCTTGTTTGTTACTACCCAGTTCAATGATATCACACAATTTCATCTCTATGAGAAATGTTTTCTGCATGTAGAGCATGAGAAAGTTTGACAAGGACCCAGTGATTTTAAATGTCTCAGACCTGGCCCGTGACCTTTAATTCCCTGTGGTGCAGCTAGACTCAGGCATAAATCAGTACCTTTTATGCAGCAGTTAAGTATGCCTGGGTGGGAAGTCCAGTTTCTCCACTTAGCAGCTCTGTGATCCTAAGCAATACCTTTAACCTCCAGGTCCCTGGGTATGCTCAACTGTAAAATAAGGTCAGGAGTTCCTACCCCACAGGGACTTTGGTTAAGACTACAATTATCAGGTATATTGGAGATACTCAGGAAAGTACATAGCATATGCTAAGTGCTCAATAACATTAATTAATTAAAATAAAAACAGAAAATCCCTGACTCACAAAAATCATGGCATGCTCTGTGCTTATACCATTTCTCTTTAAAGGAAAAAGCAAATAGATACTCACTCTAAATTAAAGAACCCACCTATGATGGCCTTTGGGTAGTTTTAATTGAAATAAAAATAATAAAAAATATAACTTACTTATTTGCCCAGAATTTCCTCAGATTTTAAGCCAAAACTTCCTGAACACATTCTACAACATATTAGTGTGCAATAACTGGATGACAGGCAATTGGTGCCTCAGCGTAGTATGCTGGTTGTATAAATATTCACATATGAGGCAACACGAAGCATTTTTCTGGCACACTAGCAGTGTGTTCCCTCTGCTCTAGATACTGTGTAGATGTGAGAGCACCTTCATCCCTTTGGCTGAGCAGAGCACAAGATTATAGGTGTAGGAAGCTGTGAAGATCTGGTGTCAGACACACCCCTCTTTCCGAGATCAAATCAAATTCTAGGACAATACTAGATTCTAAGAAGATAAAACTTCTTTTGAATGATTTTAGAAGTGGAAAGATTATGAGTGGAATAAAAAAAGAGATAATCTATCACATCACAAGTGATATTTCATTAGCACTCCAAAGTCACAAATGAAGTGCATATAGAGTAGTGTTTCAGTTGCGCAATGTTATTTGAATACATTTATACTAAAAACAACCATTCTAAGTAGTTAAATCTTATACCAAATCTAAAAACTTTCATCTGTCTGGAGATTTGTTGTTATACTAAAAACAACCTTTCTAAGTAGTTAAATCTTATACCAAATCTAAAAACTTTCATCTGTCTGGAGATTTGTGTGGTGCTTTTATTTTTAAGTTATTGCAAAACTCTCTTCCCTATACCTTCTGATTGCTGGTTTATCAGAACCACGGTAGATAAGCAAATCCATTTTTTCCTGTATCTGGTTATGGGATAGAAAGTAGCTATTGGTTCATATTGGCAGGAAAGTAGGATAACCAGCCAAGCATTAAAAGATGAACATGTCACCTTCTCTCTCTGGAAAAAAAAAACAACACAAGAATGAGTAAGAAACAGGAGTTCACGTTGAAAAATGAGACTAGGAAGTAAAACACCAAAAGGTAGAGGAAGCTAATGAAAGCAGGTACCACATAAGCAAAATTGCATCTTCTACAAAATAGAGTACCAGTCCTACAGACACACTTGATTCCTAACTTCACTTGCTTTTTTTAATTTTCAAGCCTTGTTATACACACAGATGCACACAGGTGCATACACCGGCACATGTATATCATGGACACATATTCCTCTTAGGACCTGTTGTCCCTACCTTATCCAACCATAAGAGCCAAACAAAAGAGCAATATCTGAAATGTATCCTGAACTATGTCCTCTTCTTGAACAGAGCAGAGAAAACCTATTCTAACCTGAGGCCACCATTACTGACAACAAATGTATGCTGGTATAACACAGTGAGGATTTCTGGTCATCCAAGGCTCTTTATCTCTATCCAAATGGTCTCAGAAATGATGGTTTTCAAATCCCCAGCCTCCTTTTTGTGTGTTTTTCAGCCTCTCCCATTACCATAAATCTGTTTGACTCTAATAGCTTTCTTTCCAACTTTCTGCTTCTAATCTTCTAGAGTCTGGGAAACAAGATAACCAAGCTTGATGGATTTCTGTATGAAATGGGAATACAGCTCATATTCCCCAGGTCACATCCTCAAAACGTGATCTCTGTATATAGTACAGTCCTGACAAATTGAAATAAAGAATAGAGAATAGCCATATTTTGGATCTAGTGATGTCCTTTATAAAATGCCAACCACCAATTCCCTCAATCATGGGTATGTACTCCCATCTCACAACCCTCCCATGGGGATATTCTAATGATTTCTATGATTATCTCAACAATGCATATCCTTCAAAGCTTTTCTAATCATGATATTTGTTTTAACACATTTATAGTTTAACGACTTTCAAATATATTCAAATCAGACTTTTAAAATAAACTCAGATAAGAAAATAATTACCTTGAACTAGTGAAAAAAACTGTTGTGTATTCAAAGTAAATTCACTCTGCCAAGCATACTCCGTACTTAAACTTTTGAAAACTCCATTGGCACTGTTTCCATAATGGGTGAGAATGCTTTAGATGGTTTGCTCACTCATAACACACAATCCTTAAATATCTACTATGTTACAATGTTTCAGGTCCATAGGGTATATTATGAGCCAGAGAAACAAGGTTGTTTTCTCATGAGGTTTACATTATATTCAAAATATCACAGGAATTTATACTATAATCTTGACAACCTTTCTAGGCACATTTCACCAGACCACATAGGGTTTATTTCTGTGGTGGCATTTCTCCTAAGTTCTAAATCTAGAATGACCGTACAATACAGGACGACGAGGAGTATGCAGGTATTTATGAAGTTAACTTCACAGGGTCAATATCTAAAGGCTAGAATGTCCTAGAGCAAGACAGATAGATATGCACCTCATCTTTACACTGATTCTGACATGTAATAATCATTAAGAATTTATAAGTTAGAAATGCACATGAAAACAACTACCCAATTAAGTTATTAGTGAAAACAGTCATTGTTTCCAGACATTTTTTTTCTAATCTGTCTTCTTTCCCTATAAGCAAGTGTGAACAATCCTTGGTTACATCCCACTACAGAATGATGAAATTTTGGGAGCATTTGGTCAACACTCCTTCAAGATCACTTAGGAAAGTCCATGAATTGAAAAATCTCTATCATATTTAAACCTCTGTCTGAGATAAATGTGTTTCTGAAAATGTTCTGCCTTCTAAAATACTTTATTTAACCAGTTGTTCACACTTCTGGCAAGTCCTTACTTGTTATTTATTTCTGCATGTAAGGCTTATTAGAGTACAATCCCAAAGAAGGGTCTAGTTGGAATATAAATAGCCCAATCCCAACAGCTCTTCCTTGAAACCTATACTAGTTCATATATCATCATTTCCATGCTGTTTCCCTTCCCTCTGAATGCCCTAGCACTGTCACTTAGAGTTACTATAACGAAGACTGTACCAATCACACCAGCAAGGACTAAACTTTGCTGCAGTGACTCCTCTAATGTTGGCATCCAGAAATACCTTTGAAAAAGTACACAAATTCCTGAAACTTTATGAATATTCTTCCACATAGGTTCATTTGCTGTCTAATTTTCTCAGAGCTCTAGGTTTAAGATTATTATTTAAAGAAAATAAAGACCCATTGCTCCTTTTCCTGATTTACTCCTCACATATTAGTATCTCCAGTTACCTACCTATTCTTGGCAAAGCTGTGGTGATATGTGATAGGAATGTGGAGCACAGGGAGGTGCTCTAGTCCTTCATCCTAGCCTGTATCCACAGTTTCTCCTGCTCCCTTCAGAACTGAACAGTCAAGATAGTTACAAGCCTTGTATTAAAACATACTTACAAAATGTGTCCTTCCAGGAAACCTAATACCTTCATAGGAGAAATAACATTTCATTGGGGTCCATAATTCTCTCCACCATCTGTCTCCCTATTCTAGGGAACAAAATATTGGGAAGCAAAACTTCTTTCCTCAAAAGTATTCGAATGTTTTCAATGGACTCCATTTTCCTTTAATGCTCAAAAGTATAACTAGCCACTAAGAATTCTATGGATTTATCTTTCAATATTTTTTCATAAATATGCTACAGCATACTAAGTAGTACACCTTCTCTCTACCAAGCTAGGCATCAATTCACCTCCAAGGTTACACTGTATTGTTCTATTCTATGGGTCCCTGGAATTTTCCTCTGTTTTTACTGGCACAGTCACAAGCATAGTGCCTTCTCTGTGAAGCCTCTGATAACAAGTTACACTGATGTCCTGTGATTTTGTGATTTTCAGTTTCTACTATAAACTTTGCCTGACTGTACCCTACTGACAGTTCACAAGGCTATCTTGTACTTATTTAAATCTTTGAAATGTTATGTCCAGTGTTCCCACTTTTGAAGGTTTCCTGGAGGCGAAAGCCAAATAATAGCACTGAGATTATCTCACTCCCTTTAACACTATTTGCTGGATACAGCTTGATAACAATATCAAAGGACTAGCTGAGTGAAGTATTATGTACTAAGATGGTGGCTTAGTTCTCCTATAAAAGTGCCACATTTTCTTCTTCTGGAGCCCTTAGGCACACTCAAGTGCCCTCATGTCTTCCATCTGTGAGAAATATTTTGTTTGCACAGGAAGACTCAAGTCTTAGAGGTACTTTAAAGAATGTAGGGAAGAAAATTATGTCAAAATTGTTTTGAGATTATTACTGTGGAGTATCAGAACATTCTTGAAACTACTCATTCAGAACTTAGGACAGGAGCTGGCAAACAGTGCTCCTGAGAATATAACACAGAACCCATCAATAGCATGCCAATCTACCTCTGGGCATAATGCTGAATGTAGTATAAACCCAAGATTTAAGATTCAAGACAATGTTTCCTTCAGCTTGCCTTAAAACTAACTGATAAGAATATAAGGAGTCTCAGGATGTGTCTTAGGGTTTCCATTACCGCCATTAAACCCCATGACCATCAAGCAAATTGGGAAGGAAAGGGTTTATTTGGCTTATATTTCTACATTGCTATTCACCACTGAGGGAATTCAGGACAGGAACTCAAATAGCAGGGACCTGGAGACAGAAGATTATGCAGAGGCCATGGAAGGGTGCTGCTTACTGAGTTGCTTCTCCTGGCTTGCTCAGCATGCTATATTATAGAATCCAGGACCGCTAGCTCAGGGATGGCACCACCCATCATGGGCTGGGCCCTCTCCTCTTGATCACTCATTGAGAAAATGCCTTACAGCTGGATTTCAGGGAGGCAGTTCCTCAGCTGAGGTTCCTTTCTCTCTGATGATTCTAGTTAGCATCGAGTTGACTCATAAAACTAGCCATTTCAACTGACCCCTTGACAAATTGACACACAAATATCACTATTAAGCCACAATCCTTCCATTCTTATTCATCCACAAGTTCTCACATTAAAACCACAGATAATGTTTAAAAGTCTCACAGTTCTTGCAAATACAAATGTATTAAATTTTCGGTCTCTGTAAAATATCCAATCGCTTTTAAAAGTTCAACTTCTGTGGGCTCCTTTAAAAGTAAATATTAAATAATTTCTTTAAGAGGGAGATCCAGGGCACAGTCACAATCTGAACTAAGGAAGACTAAACACCCACGGTATAAATAACTATTTCCAAGTATCTGGGATTCACTCACAATCTTCTGAAGGGCTTTGTTCAATTCTCCAGCTCTGCCCTCTGTAACACACAACTTGCCCTCTAGGCTCAAGCTGACTCTCCTGCTACTACTGTCCTTGGTGATCTTCTCAGGGAACTGGTCTTTCCAAAATTCTGGGGTTTTCTGCTGCAACTGGACTGCACTTTCACCAATCGCCTCTCATAGTCTCTCTTCATGGTACCAAGCTTCAAGTTCTTTGCATGAACATTCAGTCCTGGGCCTTCAAATGCTACAGAGGCTGCAGTTTCACCAGCGGGCTCTTCTTACATAGCATAGGGCCAATCCTCAAATGCTTGTCATGACTTCTTCATGCCTTCAAAACTAGTACCACGTGGGTAAAGCTTACACATTACCAAGTACTGCTGCCAGTAAAAGATATAACCAAGACTACCTCTGGAACACAGCTCCACTATGTTCTCAGGGAACACTTGCTAGAAGATTTCATCTCAGTAGTTCTTTTCTGTTCTTAATCACTGCTAAATTTTGCCTGGCATTGGTGGCGCACGCCTTTTATCCCAGCACTAGGAAGGCAGAGGCAGGTCGATCTCTGTGAGTTTGAGGACAGCCTGGTCTACAGAGCAATTCCAGGACAGCCTCCAAAACAATACAGAAAAACCCTGTCTCAAAAAACCAAAAAAAAAAAATCACTGCTAATTTCTTAGCTCCAGCTGAGCAAATTATCCCAACAAAGTTTTGATTTAGTAGTTCTTGTATCTTATTAATCACAGCTGCTCCTTCATCCCCATCTAACCAGAACCACAGAATCCTAATTCAAAATAGCAAACATCCTTCATGTCTCTAAATCCTTCATGGTCTCTAAATTTCCCTTTGAAACTTCATGAACCAGACCTCCCTCTTCGGCACTGCTCTCAACATTCTTTCCTCCCAAGCTCCTAAAGTACATACCACTTAAACTCTTCTAGCCCAAAGTTCCAAAGTCCTTCCACAATTCTCCCCAAAAACATGGCCAGGTTTGTGACACCAATACCCTACTATGCTGGTAACAATTTGTCTTAGATAGGGTTTCTATTGCTGTTATGTAACAACATGAGGATGAAACAAGTAGGGGAGGAAAATGTTTATTCAGCTTACACTTACACATTGCTGTTCAGCATTGAATGAAATCGGACAGGAACTATTTACAGGGCAGAATCCTGGAGGTAGGAGCTGATGCAGAAGCCACAGAAGGGTGCTGCTTGCTGGCTTGCTTCCCCTGGTTTTCTTATCTTGCTTTCTTATAGAACCAGAACCACCAGCCCAGAGATGGCACCACTCACCAAGGGCTGGGTCTTCCCACAATGAACACTTATTGAGAAAATGCCTTATAGCTGAATCTCAACAAAGGCTCCTTTTTCTCTGATGACTCTAGCATGTGTCAAGTTGACACACAAAACCTGACAGTACAGGGTGTCAGGGTGTCTGGGGGTTTACACCAGCATCTCATGCTTTTCAACCTTATGATAGCAATGTGAAAAAGGAGGATGAATCTGTAATACCAATATACAAACTGTCACTACATCAGTACCAACAAGGTACGGTCATGAGAGAAATTGCCAGATGAGATCACCAATCAATGACAAATCAGCCAGACGCACAATATGGTGAGATGACAGTGTTTCACCTCAAGATGAATTTGAACTAAGACTTATATTTAATATTGTCTGTAAAATAAGAAGTCACCTTTATAATTCAGTTATATAGAGGACCAATAAAACACAAAGCATGTTTAATTAAGAAACCACTTTGACCTGCTGATAATTGTCATAGAGTTACTCAAAAAGAGGATGATATTTTAGGTGATAGCTTTCAGGATCACTAAGCATTTAGAGTGAAGGCATCACACATATTATAAATAATTGCTGTGCAGAGCTCCAAATAGCCCATAATACTTATCATCTTTTTGTTTTAACCTTGGTAAAACTTAACCCCCAGAAAACTGTATAAATTGAGAGATATTGAGACAACAAGTAGCTGGGGAGGCTGCCTATCAAAGTTTCTGTCAACTGTCGTGCCATGTTTTGCTCTTTTGGCTTTTTGAGGGGCCCACCACCCAACCCCAAAATAAATCACACACAGAGGTTTACTGTTAGTTATGAGTGGCCGGCTTTAGCTTGATATGTTTCTACCTAGCTTTTCTTATCTAAAATTAACCCAACTACCTTTTTCCTTTGCACTTCTATCTTTCTTACTTCTGTGTATCTTACTTTCCTTCTTACTCCATGGCTGGTTAGGTGGCTGGCTCTTGAAGTCCTCCTCTCCTTGTTCTCTAGTTGCTGCTTCCTCCTCTTCCTTGTTTTCATCTTCTATGTATACTCTCTACCTGTCAGCCCCACCTATCCTTGCTCCTGCCTCACTATTGGCCTTTCAGTTCTTTATGAGACCATCAGGTGTTTTAGACAGACAAAGAATCACAGCTTCACAGAGTTAAACAAATGCAGCATAAACAAACGTCACACACCTTAAAATAATATTCTACCACAGTAACCTTCTTCTATAAGATTTAAGAGTTAACTCCCTTACTTATTATCTTAGCCAAACAGTCATATAAAGACAGATTGTTAAACCAGTTGCCAGTTAAAAGAAAAATTGAGGATTCTGCCCAGGCACCTGTGGGATTCTTGGACCCACCGGTAAGCAAAGAGTCTGCTTGCATTTCTTTTTCTTTCACTTCTATAAATACTCAAAGTCTGCCCCTTGGTTAGAGAAAATGGACATCTTACTATATAATTCCCTTGAAGTGAGAAATAAGATAAGAAGTAATATATAAACCAATGTTTAGTGTTTACATTCAAAGACTGCAATATATGTGAGAATATAAAGTGGGTATATTTATAGAGTTCCCAGGTCTCTTACATTTTGTGACAGAGGCTTTTCTCAGTCGTATCTGCATAATGCTGGAATGAAGAGAGTTAAGTAAAGAGCAGCTGCAGGGTTCTTTCTGGTGAATCCTCCCGAAAATCAAGAATCATCTATAATATTCCTGCCCTTCCAAAAATCCACCTTTAAATCAGTGGATGCAGAAACCACTGAATTCATTGAAAATTGATACTATTACTGAGTGTTATTATTCTTGTCTTGTGTCAAATGCACTGCACAGCCATTTGCTAGTTATTAAGAGTCATAAATTCTCCTGAAAGGAATTACTCTTTAAGAATTGTACTAAAATTATATTGTTTTTATCATTTTTTCTTTATTCACCTTCATTGTTATTATGGATACTCAATAGATGTAGATTTATTTTGGCCTGCATGCAAATAACTGTTAACTGTATTTGTAAATTAAAGCATTAGTAGTAAACTGACTATACCTTAGGCATTGATCTCAAGGAGGGACTGTGTGCCTGCTTTTGCAAATTCGTTGAATAAAATAAACTGTATTTGTTTTTCACAATTGTTAACCTTCAGATACTTTGGACTTGGAACACATGGTGTCATTTGCTCTGTTATTTTACTATGTCACTGAATCTAGCAGTTGAGCTGAAGGGATTGGATGAGATTTTAAGATGACTAATCAGAGAAAAAAATACTTTCAAAAAATGAATAAATTAGAATTCCAAAAAATAGACAAAAAATACAGCTTGTTTTATGTTCAGTATGGAAGTGAAAGGACTTTTAGCCTTTCTCTCTTGTTATAAATTGATATCGGCTACTACATATTTGAATCCAAAATAAAATTCCAAACATGTTATATCTGTATTGTTGGGCATAGGAAAGGGAGACTCTTATTTACTTTTTTCTCTGTCCACTGCTCATCACTTAAATAGACAAATATCATTGGTCATATTTAGTAGGCATTACTTGCTTGGCTGTTGATTTTTACCAACAAAAATGTGAGAAACTTGAAAAAAAAGCATTCGGTTGATTTGAGATTCTTGGCATAGAAGTTGTCCAGTGACCAGAGTGTGTCTAATACTGTTTCATTCACATGAACTCTTTGGATGTTTAAAGTCCTACTTTAAATTATATTAAGAATATATCACCAACAATAATAGGTGATTTCCCAAGACTGAGGATGAACACTAACAGAGGACTCTCAAAACCCCAATAGTCTCTCCTGGCTAATCCCAGGACTCTCATTCATATAAAGATAGTCCAGGCTCCCAAGGCAAAACATAACTCTCTGCTTACCCCCCTCCACTGGTTAAAGTCATCAGCCGCATCCTGTGTATTCTATGTCATCAAATTGCTTTATAAATCTCAACTTAGAATAATTCAGTAATTGAGCCTTCATTCTTATGCATCTCTATAGTTTCTATGTTATCACTGAATCATCATTATAGAAAATGACATATAAGTCCCTCACTCTACTTGTAGCTTGTAAATATTGTCTTAGAAACCACCCAGTATGTTCCCAATTCCTGAGAGCAATTTTATTTTGCATTTTTATTGTTTAATGTATTAATATAATAATTTTGGATTAAATCCATCCCCATTCTTCCCCAACACACAACTATTCCTTCCTAACTTTATGACTTTCGTTGCTGTTTATTAAGACAACGATTCCACCTGGTATGTGT
Source organism: Mesocricetus auratus (assembly GCF_017639785.1). Taxonomy (NCBI): domain Eukaryota; kingdom Metazoa; phylum Chordata; class Mammalia; order Rodentia; family Cricetidae; genus Mesocricetus; species Mesocricetus auratus. The sequence goes on along the minus strand of NW_024429184.1, from coordinate 83,173,432 downwards.
TGGTGTAGCTAATCTGTTAGAGCATGGTTTTCTCATAGACCCCAGCTCTAAAGAAAATTAACTCTCCTTGCCCTGGTAGTTATCAGTTGTACATAGCTCCTCAGCTAGGGGTGGGACTTCATGTTCATGTTCATGTTGGGTATCTAACTGGGTTCATTCTCTGTAAGTCTTGTTTGTACATGCAGTCACAGCGGCTGTGAATTCATGTGTTCAATAGCTTCAGTGTCTTCCTCACTGCACATTGAGAAGTTTTGGGGATATTTCAAGGAGAAGATTCTGTGATGGAAGGTTGAGGGGTGCACCAATTAATGGGTAGAACATAAAGAACTCAGGGGGCAGTATATCGCTATGCCCATTTACCAGAGTATTAATTAGTGTTTCATTCTCTCCTAGGACCTATGATCTAGGCAAGTAACAGTCATAGGCATGAATCTCATCTTGTGGAGTGGTATTTAAATCCAATAAGAAAGTGGTTAGCTATTCCTGTAATATTGCTACCATTATTGTTTCCATGAGCATATCTCTCCAGGCAGTCATTTTCAGTCACAGCTGGGTAAGACTGCTGATTATTTTTCTCTAACACAAGTGCATCTTCTAGGACTGTGTAATTAGCAAGTAGGGATGACACTTCCAAGTTGGTACTAGCTTAATTTCTCCATGTTCTGTGACCTTACTGTAGAGTGTCTTGAGCAACAGTGTTTTACCATTAAGCTATGAAGGATAACCTATATTGCTTTGAGAGTCTATGGGAATTCATTGACCAACAACTCCAAAGAGATGACCTATACTTGACACTGGGCTTTGTATTTGAAAGGCAATGGTGCCTGCCAAGGCAGGGTCCCTTCTCATGAATTTATTCCATTTAAATTGACTTCATACATGTATCTGTATGTATTAATTTTAGGAGGATTCTATAATAGTAGGTTTTGATATGACCTTTTAAAAGAACTTTACAGTTAATATTTCTCCCCATATGCACCACTTTACCCTGTTTTCTCATCTTGTTCATTGTTGACCCTTTGCTACACCATTATTCCCAGTTTCCCCTTTACAGAACCTGGTCATAGTTTTTACAGTGTTCATAGAACACTTTTGTCTATACACTCAGCCTAATATTGTTGTCTCTTCCACACTTCATGCCCCTTAGCAATGCCAAAATATTTACTGTTTCTTAATCAACTTTTTATTTTTCCAGAACTTCTTTCTTACATAAGTGCTGTTTTCTCTTGGCTAGGAATGTTGGAATGCCATTGTTATTTCTCCCTTTGACTTTCACAGACTCGGAGCACCATAAGCATTTCTCCATTTTGGATCATATATACTTTCTACACTAGAAAATTAGTCCTCAAAAATCGGAGAGTATGTATTTTCATACAGAGGACCTTACTTCTTAGTGGATTTTGAATAAGTGCTTACTGAATGAATTCATGAGATTGTGCAAAGAATGTTGATAAATATCATTTTTGAGACATTTCATTAATATAACCAAAATAATATTTTAAATTTTAGTTCTCCTTAGAACAGAACAACACAATGACTCAATATCAGTATTTATTGTAACTAGTATTATTGGTGGATTGTAGTTATAAATATATCTTAATTAGTGTGTATATATTAATTTAATATTTTTAAATTAAAATACAGTTATTAGATTTAATCAATTTTTATTTTCCAACTTATAATAAAACCATAAACACAAAAAACTTTGGCTCAATTTTCTTTGTAACAACTTTCTCACCCTCCCTGTCTACATGGGGTATGAGCTGTTTAGTTCAGCACCTGCTATGCTCTTGATAACTGCCTGGCATAATCAGCTATTCTGTAAATCCTAATGTAGTGTGTGGTCATAGACATTATGGGGAGGCAATGAATGGTGCAGAGATACATGTGCTTCAGGCAAGAACTTTTGTGTGTTTGCACTTGATTTACAATCAGCAAGTTCTCCAACCTTATTTGCATCTACTTATTTTTCTATTATTTCTTAATAGGAGAATATTATTTTAAAATGGACTAGCTTAGTTTATTTCAGTCTCAGAGATATCTGATGATGTGTCCCACCAAATAAAACCCCTGACAGGATCAATGAAAATCCTTGTACTTGGAGCCAGGTAGTTGTGGTGCACGAATTTTCTCCCAACACTCCGGAGGCAGAGGCAGGAAGATCTCTGCGAGTTTGAGTTTAAGGCAAGCCTGCTCTAAAATGTAAGTTACAGTTCCAGGAAATTCAGGGCTGTTCCACTGAGAAATCCTGTCTTGCAATACAAAAAAAAGAGGGAGAAAATTCTTACATTGGATTATTTAATACAACCTGGTGCCAAAAAATAATTATTTGAAGAATGAGCCACGGTAGTAAAACAAACAAAAAAAATCAAATGTTGGCTAAATGACCTATCAAGTAAATATTGTGATGTTATAACTAGGATTTTAAACATGGCCAAAAGATGCTAAGTTATATGCTGTATGCTGTGCTTGGTCTTAATTTGATTCACACAGCAGCTCAGCAGGCCTTTTATTAATAATAACAAACAACTTATAAGTTGCAGCCTCAGCTAGAGGGCTGATTCTTTGTAACATTAGCCATATCACAGAAACTCTACATAGTTCTAACCGCTCCTGACAGATGAGAAATAGGATAAGGTCTCTTTTTATCACAAAGATTATGAATGTCAATCTGAGGTGCTTGTGTTAGAATAGAGTTTAAAGTCTCAAAAGGGACAGAGGAATAAGAAAATCTCATTTCTGTAACTGCATTACATTCCTCCCTCATCACCTAAAGGACAGTGTAATACCAAGCTCCAATAATGCTCATTTGATTGACTCTGTCCAAACAGCCTTTTATTGGGCATGGGCAGCTTCTCTATGATGGATGACTATGCTTTATTGTGCAGATCTCAGTTGCAAGCAGAGTTGGGAAACGTCCCTTCACTGGCAGAATTGTGATGAAGCTTTCTCCCTTCATTATTGCACAGTAAACTCATTAGAATAAAAAGAATGAAAGAGTGGATAGGGATTATAGAGTCTTTGCTAACCTTATTGTGCAAGAATAATGCATTTAATTTTCCTTTGCAGGGACTGGACCTATCATGAACTATTGTTTGCTCTTTCTTGCCTGAGTCCCTTGGGTGCTTAGAGCATTTCTTTCTGTACATTTAAAGCAAAGAAGGAGAGTAATCTAATCAGGACCACCAGAAAATATCTCAGCATGCACTAAGTTCCCCAAATGATTTGGTCAGGCTAAAGTAGATGAAAATGCTAACATGTAAAAATTCAACAGGAATCTCTTTCAATAGGAAAGGGAAGACACAAGGAATATTCAAAAGAAAATAATTGTATTGTGATAGTGGAACTTCACATAAGAATGTTCTCCAAAATAAAATTACAGTACAAATAAAATTAATGAAGGATAAGTCCATGATAGTATTTCATGGACCTTAAAGACACAAAATCTAGAAAAGATGATGAAAACACAGAAAATACCCCTCATGGGTGATTCCACAGCCATTTCTCTACAGTTAGATCTCAGCCAATCATAACCTTTCAGGGACTTACTGCCTGTTCTATTTTCTAAATCCAGAATCAGTAACTTGCTGCAAAAATGGTTGTTTCTTAAAATAAATGAACTCAAACAAATTAAATTATCTGATAACTTCTAGCTAGTCTATAAAATAGTGATAAAGACCAGTAATTCTATGTCCTCAGTGATCTTCATAGAAAATTAATCATAGGGATATATTATTGGCTATTTTCTTATGTCAAAAACCTCAAGGCAAAATTGAGAAAGATAAACGTGTCCACATATTTGCCATTAAGCCTATATCAAGTGATCCCCAGGTGGCTGTGTATGCAAGGTTTATCACAATAGTAATGTGTTTCAAGTAGGTGTCAATATGTTCTGAACTCATTTGTACTTACACAGAGAACTTGCAGAAGAGGAGCATTTTATTTTTTATATTTGCAAACCCTCAATGAACATTATTGAAATTTTATTTTGCCATAATTATGATCACAATTATGAGTGACACAAACCTGCCCAAGAATCATCAGAAATAACTTATTTCTTCATACAGAAATAGTGCTTAAAATTAAGAAAGTTTAAAATGAAAAATGTGATGTTCTACTAAGGGTGCTATTTAGAATAGTGTCATTAGAGCACACACTACTGTTTTTACAACCAAAAACAACAAAACACATGCAGTCAAATAAAGATGATGAGTTCTCTTTGTGCTAGATATTCACTGAGAACAATTGCCCCTTCCCAATGCATCTCTCAATCATCTAGGACATTGAACAAAAGTGGCTGCACCACTAAATGTCAGGCATAAAATTCACACCAAATGGGCAAGTTAATAGCCTGTTACACAAATGTGCTATGAATGGTTGTAGAAGCACTGTATATCTGGTATTCACTTATGAGAAATCTAAATAAGAAATTGGCGACACATCAGAATGTTGTCAAGCACCTGTGCCTATCCTGGGAACTCACAATGAAGGCGTGAGTATGAATGCTATCTTAAGAGACAAAGTTTAAAGCAATTAGTCTCATCAGCACAGGAGTTTTTACCTGTTTTATTTCCAGTTTTGGTATGGAAACCTGATTGGACACACTAATTTCCAGAACTCCTGGATTGAAGTGATCCTCCTGCCTCAGACTGGCCAAGTAGTTGGAAATAGTTGACAATCACGTTGCAATCAAATAAGCACAGAGATTAGGTAAAAAAAATAAGGGACTGAGTATAGGGGCTATATCTCCCAGAGGAGGGGAAATAGATGGAAGAGGCAGCTGCAATAGGATAATCAAACATGTAGGGAGAGAGAAGAGGAAAACAAAGGAGTGAATATAGGGACAGACATCTAAAACTAAAGTATAAAGTAGAAGCTTACTACAAAGTGTGCATATATGAAAGCAAGCTAAACAAATTTGCCAAATAATGGGGGAGATAGCACCCCAACTGTATATCTCATCACTAACTGAAGCTTTGTGGAATTGAAATGGGTATATCTAATTGAGATTTTGACCAAAGGGGTATACAGGAACACCAATCAATCCAAGCTATTGCCAAGGCTAATGGCGACTGCAGAAAACACCCACACAATTCACTGAATATAAAGAAATGGAGCTGGTGCCTATCTATAACACTGTAGCCTATTGTTCCGACTACATGTTACTCTGCATTCTACCAAAAGATGAATGTAAATATCAACTCGTTAAAAAACCCTTCAATCTACAATAATGACTTCCTGCAAGATAGTGGATAAATTAGTGGCACAAACTTGTGAGAGCAACCAACCCATATTTGATTTGAGTTAAGATCTACTCCATAACATAATGGAACACACACCCCATGTTGCTTATGTGGCAATGGATCTAGGGGAAAACAAAATACCACTGTTCTACTAAAGATACACAGCAAAAATGATTCCTAATGAAAGTCTATTATATCCATAGATCTGAGGTCCACTCAGCCATCTTCAGAGAAGTTTCCTCCTGCAGCAGATTGGAACAAAGACAGAGACCCACAGCTAGACAATATGCAGAAAATGAGAGTACTTGAAACACTTAGCTTAAAACCGATGTCTCTATCAAATCCCTCCCCTCAGGCATCAGGGAACCCTGTGGAAGAGGAGGCAGAATGTGTGTAAGAGCCAGACGGGATGGAGGAGACCCAGGAACCAAGGCTAGAACAGCATTTCAGGTAAACATAAACATTCATAGACTGTGGCAGCATCCACAGGGCCTCCCTAAGCCTGCACAAGATGGGATCTGAGAGTTGAAAGTAGAAGTAGATACATATCCTCATCCCTGACCCATAAGCTATCTCCAGTTGATAACCATTTACAAATGAAGTTAGTTTTCTCCAAGTGAGAACCACTAGGGGAACAAACCACTCTTCAGATTAGGAGACATGCCCAGCAATAGATGGCCAGCAGAAAGTGAACTCAATAGCAGCTTTGGAGGTTCTTGTTCATAATGTTAACCCAGGGCAGTTTCTTTGTTCTTGTTTTTTTTTTTTTGTTTTGTTTTACTTTCTTTTACTTGTACTTTACATATCCTTTTCCTACATATTATGGTTTGGGATTCCTGATTGAATACACGTGTATCTCTGTATCAAGAAGTGTTTCTTCTTTTTTCTTTGCCTCTTTATCTTGTTTGGTTGTTTTGTCTTGTTTTTATTGATTTTATTGCATTCTATTATTATTCCTTAGATACCTGTTGGTTTTCTATCAAGAGACAGAAAGCTTGTGGATCCAGGTGGGAATGGAGATAAAGAAGAACTGGCAGGGTTGGAGGGAGGGGAAACATAATCAATATATTGTATAAAAACCCTGTTAATAAAAGAAATATAAATTAAGTGTTCAGCCTGGCGGGTTTCCTTTCATCCTTTGTAACTAGTCCTGATGAAAATCTCAGAGAGGGAAGGGGTTTGTGCTTCACATTGTATCTGCCGGAGACTTCTGAACACAGTATGAAAGAGCCCAATCTGATATTTTCTGTCTTTTATCTTTCACCCTTTTATCACATTCTCATTTCTTAAATCCAAGATTGCTTCCCCATCTCTACTAGTGCACTAACCTCAAACTTCTTCCATCTAAACTGTATTTTGTTCCTTCCTTTCAGGAAAAATGGTGACATCTAATTTTTCCCATATTTTCTTTATTTATTCAACTGGCAATGAAATTATTAATTGAACAAATATGCACTGGTTAAATATTTATTGAGAGAATGCCAATGTAGAAATCATAGAAGTTCCTCTTTGGTCCTGCTCGGTGTCACATACCACAAAGGTCTACTATCTAATGGAATTCAGTCTGGATCAGTGCTTCATTAGACCAAAATGTCTTCAAATGCCATCAAGACCTTTCCCCACCTCCATCCAATGTGCACTTTCAACAGGAAGGAAACCACAGCATCCTATCCTCTCATCACTGACATGGTAGTACTGAGCAGAGAGGCAAAGATGACAGTGCCTGTGTTTTATGTGAAATAAATCCACTGCTCATCTTAACAAGTGTTTGAATTAGAAGTAGGAAAATATGGTAGATTAAGAAATCAAGCATAATGCTGCAGACTGAGCAATTTCTTACATGTTCCTAAACTCTGGATAGTAAATCTCTGTTTAAGTTCAATTTCTTTCCTTTTATCAATTGTCAGTGTGTAATCTCTGATCACTGTAGGAGCTTGTTTGTATTTTGTTCGACAATAAGAGAAATCACAAGTGAGAGTTAATATACACTTCGAGAATATCAAGATAATGTGTTTGCTTGGGTTTTCCTTGTATTTCTGGAAGAAATATTGAAGAAAAGGTGTACTAATTATCAGTGTTACATTCCTCTCTGATCTCATTCTCATACTTTGTAGAAACAACAGGAAGCCAATACAAATAAAGAAAATGCATTATTACTTTTTCTGCAAAGTAAAGGGAACGTGTTTAGCCAGTATTCAAGCTTCTTCAATCAATCTCTGCAGACTTCTCAGGTTCTGAAAAGTGGGGATTATGATTCCCTCAGATTTACTGATGTTTACTCAAGACCATAAGTAATTTACCTAAATGTGCCCTGTATCTCACTTACAGAATAACACATTTTATAGCACTTTAGCAGTGGACTTGTCTGCTGAGCTGAGAGATGGAATGCACAAGACAATAGAATAGGGAAACCACTTTTAACCCTGAATTGTTAAATGACTAGAGAGCACTGTTGTGTTATTAGAACCTCATTCTAGCTGATACGAAGAACACACATTTTATTTACCTTTCACTCTACATAGAGAATTGATTTCTAATGAGACATTCATTCAAATGACCACACAAATGTTACTTTCTGTGTGACTCTTCTACCTGAAATACTGAATTTTCCATTGGCTTTTTACAAAAACTGGGGATAAACAGTGGGTAGGGGAGTCCAGCTTACAATTTGGTGCCTAGATGCACATTCAAAGTTGATGATTTCCTAAACCAAGGGACTTCTGGAACAATTATAATACGTTTTACCACATATTGCTGACTTTTAACATTCTTCAATATAGGTAGGCAGCCATCACTGTAAAAAACATCCCAAGTTCTTCTTGAAAGGATGGAATGGGATAAGTATTTTTAAAAAATCATAAGGAAACCACATGACACACTGACAAATATGTGTTACTATGGTAATTCTCAATGGCCAGTTTTACACTTTAGAAGGTCATCGGTCAGTTTTATGCTTTAAAAGACCCTAGTTAGAGCAAGGAAGTGCTAAAATACCTCAGCAGTCCTAAATCCATGATAAGTATCCATACTTCTCTCCCTCCAGGGGCTTTTCTTATTTAAACTGTTGCAAGGATGCTGACTGTCCTGTGAGGCTGCCCCACAACCTTCTCACTATTTCTAGCTCCATCTGTTCCTGCCTATTTCCAGCTGCTGTTTAGAGGAAAGGTCATGGTAATTATCTGCTTAACAGATAATTTATCTTGTTGTGACCGTCTTTGGACTGCCATTTTGTAGAGCACCCCAGTGTGTCTTCATTCTACTGCATGGCTGTGAACTACCCTGAACCTTCCAACTCAGTTACATGCATGAAACCCATATTTTCATTTCCCTGCTCAGCCAATGTTTTAGGAGTCCAACTCCCACTTAAGTTTATTCTGCATTTGGAACTTTACCATTCTAAAGAAACCAGAATGTTTTGCTTCTTAACACTGAACATTGTACTAAAAACATGAGTAACACTGATTTCAGTCCGAATAGCTATGTATCCATCTGTAAAATAGGAAAATTAGTGTGATGAAATTTTGTTTATGATCTAATAAAGCCATTGGAGATCAGAATGCAAGCCAACTACACTAGTTATCTATACAAAATGGGCAATGGTGGCACACATATTTAATCACAGGCCTCAGGAGACAGGCCGATGGATCTCTGTGAGTTTAAGTCCACCCAGGGCTACATTAGTATGAGTCAATCTAAAATAGTAACAGAGCTCATACCTTTAATCCTAGCACTAGAGAGGTATATAAGGAAGAAGCAAAAGGTCTCATATGGCAATTAGTCTCTGGCCACACTGAGGAGAACATAGCAGTCTGAGTGAATCTGAGAAGTAGTGAAGTTGGGAGCAGTCTAGGATTCTGAGGCTTGATGGAGAACACAGCAGTCTGGAGATGTAATCTGACGTTCAGTGGATCGCCACAATGGTCTGAGACTTGGTAGAGGTGAGAACTCTCTAGTGTCTGGCTGCTTTGCTTTTATGGTCTACAGCTTGAACCCCTTTTTTGTCTCTGGATTTATATCATCCGTTCTACAATTTAGTAACCCCCTCAAGCTTTTTCTGAGGGAAGATGGAGTAGCAGAAAGAACAGACCATCCTACATGCACATGTGCACAGGAAGCATCCAGGAATCTTATTACAATGCAGACTGTGACTCATGGGTTTGAGGTGGATCTGCAGATTTCCAATTTAACAAACTCCCAGACAAAGGCAATCATATGATGCATGGACAGCACACTGAGTAGCAAGAATAGAAAACATGATGTAGAACCTGTTCCTCAAAGGTCTTCTTATCTCCTAGAGCCAAAAAGATTCTTACAGTTCAGTGTCCATTACTAATGGCACTCTCAAATGTCAAATTGTCAAGCACATCTTTGAGTTGAACAATGAGTGTGTGAACCAGCTTTCCAGACATGCTTCAAAAGTTTTCATACTGGAGCTGATTAGATGACTCTGGAGGTAGTGATTCTTGACACCAAACCTGAACATTTAAATTCAAAACCAGGAACCAACATTATGGAGGAGAGCAGTGACTCCCACAGATTATCCTCTGACCTATACTTCTATTGGTGTACTGTGGCACTTGTGTGTTTGCATCATACTTGTGTACACACAAATAAATAAGTAAATGTAAGAGAAAATATTCACATGTATTACTTGGATATTTCCGCTAATCTTCTCTTCTCCTCTTGGTATAGATAGGCTCTGTGCCCTTCATGCCAGCATTGAAAGAACAGTCTACATTTTCATGTTCCTTGGACAAGAAATATAAAGGAAGGGAAATCATTGTGTTCTTGAGTGAGGAGCAGACTTCCTTGGGTTGTGCTAACTTTGCTGGGGCACCCTTGTTCCTACTGGCAAAATACAATACACTCTATTGGAGTGGTATTCCCTCCTCAGCAGATGTTCCCTGCCTTTAAATATTGAAGCTGGTTCAGACAGAAAGCAAAAGAGTGATCAACCCAGAGCCTGTAATGGAGCTTTCTGCCCCAGTACAGGGCAGCAAGAGTGATGCTCCTTTTAACGAACATGCACAGGGAGGCCAGAATCAACCTGGCGGTAGAAATAGCAAGTATCAATCTCAAAGGCTAGCAGCCATGCAGGTGGCCCAGGGGAAGAGCAGGAAGGTGGATTGCTATCTCCGTGGTGATAAATGAAACAGGCAGCTGGGCTCTGTAAGAAGGCAATGAAAGAGTGTCAGACCTAGGAAAGCAGCTGAGCAATCGTGAGTAGTGACAAAGCTGCAGGATTAGAGAGCCAGTGTGTATGTGAGGTGTGTGTGTGTGTGTATGTGAGAGAGAGAGAGAGAGAGAGAGAGAGAGAGAGAGAGAGAGAGAGAGAGAGAGAGAGAGAGAGAGAGAGAGAGAGAGAGAGAGAGAGAGAGAGAGAGAGAGAGAGAGAGAACCAGACTGGCTGATCTTAAGCAAACCAGTAAGGTATCAGGGGAAATTATTAAAGGAGAAATATTATAAATGGCAGATGATTGACAGGGTACCTAGTCAAAAAGGTAGGTAGGTCAAAAAGAAGGGTTGGACAGAGCAGAAACAATAACACTAACCCTTTACAGCCAGAGTATGAGTTCACCAGAGTGAACCATGAAGAAACCATGACAGAAACACAAATTTGCCTGATTCCATATTTTGTAGTACTTGTGGGATGATAAAAATCTCCTAGTCCTTACAAGCCACTGCGATTTTATACAAAGAAGATAGGAAGCAGAAACAAGTTGAATGAAATTTAGGCACACACACACACACACACACACACACACACACACACACACCAAGTATAAAGTAACATATGCAAAAGCCTTGAGTACAGCCAATGCCAATAATACTTGGGAATCAGAGAAGCATCTAGGAGAAAAAGGCCTTGGAAGATCTGAGGTAGTTGACTTGGTGTCCAGTGCATACTTGGTTAATAATATCAGTGGAAAGTAAGCTACCATTACTTGCAAAAACATTTAGTGGTATACTGAGGAAGTGGCAAATGGAGTTTTAAAAATATTGTTTCCTAAATTCCTTTGCATATTCAGAGTCTCTGGCAAGAAAAAATTCTGCCTTATTAGTTCTCATGTGCATGCATAACACAAAAAGAAGTCATTAAATGATATAAAATGATTGACATGATATATTATCAGTTTTTTTTCATGAAGTTGGACATTTTTGCGAAAACAGTTTTTCAGGGAAATGAATTATATGTGTAATTTTAGCAGGTTATTGTTTTGTTTAAATCAGGTATTATTTCTCAAAGCAGGTATTATTGATGTTTTGTCCACACTTGACCCTTTGGACAAGTTCTCCATGGCACAGAAATCTGGCCTGAGTGTTTAGAAGCAGCCATTCCCACCTTCTCTCCCAGCCAGTAGCACCCTCCAGTGCTAAACACTGAGTATTTCTGAACAATATCAAATGTTGTCATGGCAGAGAACTAATTTCCACTTGAGAATCAACAATAGCCCATAGCACACTTAAGTAATCGTAGCTGACTTCACAGACAAATGCAGAGGTGATCGTTGTGAAAAATGAAAACTTTTTATATTGCTCAGAACATGGATAGCAGATGCATCCTGTCAGATCAGTAACTTCTAAGAATATTTGAAGATGCTCTGTTTTTGGACAAAACTCTCCTCATCACCATCAGAGTGGCTTTAATATCACAAGGTTGATTAGGGCTTTTGACTTTCTACTTGAACCCCTGGAATCTCTAAATGAGTAGTCTTCTCTATTGACTGGTTTTGTGTGACTGCCATACTTAGGCTATGCTTCTGTTACTTCCATCACAGGGTAACAGGACATTATTTGAATCTCAGCATATGGTCACAACCAAAGGCAAAACCTAAAATTAGCTAGAATAATACTTGATTGGCAGTTAAGAGGAATAAAAACAGGACTTATCTCGAGTCTAAGAATGTTTAAGCAATTGTTATTCATGGTAAAATGAAATTATCATATTTGTAAAAAAATCCTAAATCAAATGTAAGATGAAAAATAATCACATCATATTCTATAACAAAAACTCTCAGTTGTTGGCAGATCCAATGGACAATGTTCATGTATTCTATTAATTTAATTTGTGCTTTGACAAACTTATACATGTATATATACTGCATTGTGATACTCTAACTCTCATTTCTGCCCTCCTCCCATCCTTGTCAACTCTTCCTTCTCTCTACAAATTCCTTTCCCGTGCTTGTCTCTTCCCATTTTGTTTTGTGAGCCACTGAAGTTAAACAGGGACATCTGAACATGGGTACAGATATACTCAATGGAGCTTGGTGGACTCTCCAGTGGCGACACAAGCAAAAGCAATGATTCTCTTTCCTCCAGGGGTCACCAGCATAAACCAGTTCAGCAGGAGTGCTCAGTGACCTCATTAGGCCTGCCTCAGTCCACTATTGACTTAGAAAATCCAAGTCATGTACAAGCCCAGTGCAAGTCAAAGGTATATGCTGTAAAGTTCTGCCATGCTCAGTAGATAACATTTCACAGCCTTGTTACCTATGTTTAAAGTCTTATGTTCTTCATGTCTTTTGTTATAAGATCAATTCTTCCTTTTCAATTTTGTTTTAGAGATTACAATATAATTGAAAAATTCCATTTCACCTTTTATCCTTCCAAAACCATCCCATATGTCCCATCCTGATCTCTTTCAAATTCATGGGCACTTTTTTCACTATGTGTGTTATTGCACGCATATATGTATGTGTGTATGTATATGCATATATATTCTAAATATAACCTGTTAAGTTTGTGCAAGTAAAAATTCTTTTTAACTGAAGGGTTCTCTACTAAAAGAAGTTCAAAAGTGGAACAGATAATCTATGAGGAGCAGTGAATATGGCAGATGTTGCATTTGCAATATCCTTAAGCTATTAATTATCTATATTACATGATTAGTGGTAAATATCCTGACTTTATTACCCAAATGGGATCCAAATAAATCAAATGTACATCAAAATAATGTCATATTGTAAACATATAAAATTAGTATATTTGAATGTAATTATGAATTTAAAACTCCTTCTATCAAGGAATTCAAAGCTAACAAGAGACCATACAAATATAACTGAGGGCAAGAAACACTATATACATTTTCTACGCAGTTTCTTAGCTACCTATCATCCAAATACCTGGGTAAATTAAAGATACTAAAATTGGCAAGACACTTCTACCATCTATAAAGTGTACCAAGAAGAATAAGCTTATCTGATTACCTCGACAGTAAATGTCAGTAAAAAAATAGTGAACACACACTGCCTCTATCTAATAAAAGATCTAAACTGCTGTTGATGGACAGATGTTAGAGAAGAAAAGGTGGCTGAAAATATAACAACAGGGAAGAATTTTTTTTATCCAGCCCTGCCTATCCTTGATCCTGCCTCACTATTGGTCATCATATTACACCATCAGGTATTTTATACAGGCACAGTAATACAGAGTTAAACAAATGTAGCATAAACAAAAGTCACTCGGCTGAAAAGAATATTTTATCACAGGTTATTTCAGACACCACCATTCCTGTGGGCTTTAAGAAAAATCCACTCAGTACTTAGTTTTGGATATGCAGCTTAACAACATGATTAATAGTACTTTCAATCATAATGCCCATAAGCAATTATCAAATTATACCTCTTTCAGTGTTTGGCTTGTTTTTATCCTCACCCAATTCTCCTTGTCTTAAAGAGCAGTTTAATGCAACAAAATGCAACAAATGCAACAAAAAGGAAGGGAGGAGAGATAAAAAGTTCCCTATGATTCTATGGATGACTACATTCATCCCGTCTGATATTATTTGTTTTTTCTTTAATGAAATTATACTGTGCATTGTTAAAAGAACTCCACTTTATATAAACGGCCCCATGGGGTGCATTGGCAACAATTAGATGTGAGAAGCAGGGGGGCACTTTTTTATGTGGTTCCTCTTGAACATAAAAGGAACATAGTATACGTCAAATCAAAATAAGAAGAGCACATCAAAGCAGCTAAAAAAGCTGCTGCTGAGCTGCAAATGTCCTCAGACATCAAAGGAAGCCCAAGTCAGTAGGATACAGCTCCAGCTTGGGTACACAGACCTGAGCCCCTCCTCTGAGCACAAGAGTGCTGTAGTACTCTAAAGGAAATGACAAGACATGTGCAAAACATTACAGATAAGTGGATGTCAATGACACTCACAGAAACAATGCTGATGAGGGGATGGCAAAAGGGAGCAGCAATTCTTCAGTTGCAGGGACAGGACCCATAACAAAAAGAAAATGTCATGGAGAAAGGATAAAAGTGGCAAGCAGTGCAGTGAAGAGTGTGCTAGAGATAAAATATGAGTGAGGAGAATCAGAAGAGTCAGTTCTGTTGCTCTACTGAGATGCACTTCGCCTTCAGGGATGTCAGACTCTGACGGATGATTGCCCTAGATGAGCTCCAAGGGACCATCACGTGAGGAGAATGAAAGGGCTGAAAGCCATCTAAAATGGTCAAAGCAAGAAAATCAAATGGGGCTTAATGATTCTGTTACATGAGACTTATTTGTAAGACACTTGATGGCTGGTGATTCTGTGCAGTGCAAAAGGGCCAGGGTGTCAAAAACACATTTGTGGTCCAGGAGTTCAGGCGGACTGTCACCCCCTTCTCTTGCTGTTGGGACCCTATGAAGAATGATCTTGGGGCACTTGGCCACCCTTTTGTCAAGGCCATCCAGGTTTTCAAAAACCCAATGTACCTTCAAACTTAATGTTGAAAAATACCTTTTTTCTTAGTTAAAAAAAAATTTATTTGTTTTCTTCACTAAGTCAGTTTGTGCTTAGAGTTAGATCTTGGATCCACTGCCAATGGCTTCATATATTGTTCCAACTGCACCATTGTCACCTATGTTACAGGAGTCTAGTTTGGTCTTATGCAGGTTCTCCAGACCTGTTTCACTGATCTTTTCCTAACTCGGGTTAGCTGATTCTGTGGGTTTCCCTATCATGGTCTTGACTCCTTTGTTGAAATTATCACTCCTCCCTCACTTCAATTATAGTCCATGATCTTGGCCCAATGGCATCTGCTGCCATCTGTTTCTGGAAGAGAGTTCTAGTTTCTCTGTGGTTGTAGATTATAGGCTGAGTATCTTTTCCTTCATGTCTGATATCCACTCTATATGGAGAGATACCTTGCTCACCCTAGACACAGGGGTGTTGAGGGTGGGGAGGTACCTTG
Organism: Mesocricetus auratus; assembly: GCF_017639785.1. NCBI lineage: Eukaryota > Metazoa > Chordata > Mammalia > Rodentia > Cricetidae > Mesocricetus > Mesocricetus auratus. The sequence goes on along the minus strand of NW_024429184.1, from coordinate 83,158,001 downwards.
GTTCTGCATCAATGAGATGATGGGACAGACTTAGTAGACTTCTTAGGGGAGGCCTTACCTTCTCCGAGGAGCAGATGGGAGGTTGCGGGGGGAGGGGATGGGGGGAACTGGGATTGGAGGAGAGGAGGGAAGGGGGAATGGGATTGGAATGTAAAATTAATAAAATATGCCAAAATGTTTGTGTACTGGCGTGGTTGTGTGTGCATGTGTGTGGTACATCTGTACACATATGTTTGAATATGTGTATGAGCACATGCATTTGGAGGTTAGAGGTCAATTTCAGATGCCTTTCTACATAGCTTTTCCACCTTACTTTTTGAGATGGGGTATCTCTTTGCACTTGTAACATACTGATTTGGTAAGACTAGCTGACTAGCAAACCTCAGGGATTCTCCTATACTTGCCTCCCCAGTTCAGGGAAGTGCACCTTTTACTCTGGGTCCTAGGGATCCAGACTCAGTTATTCATATCATCTCTCATACCTTTAGAACTAAAAAATGGCAGTCTTCCCTGAATGAATATTCCATATCCAAGTGAATGCCTAAAATGCCCTGCCTTATCTGAGTTTTGAACAAGTAACTGTCAGAGAATATTGACAGGAATAGGAATGTACCTGATATACTCCAAGAATGTTCACTGATATATTCACATGGAAAGTAATTGATTTTCTTTAGTCCTCTTATTATCTCTTTCTGTCTCTCTCTTTCTTCAATTATTAGCATACTTCAATACTAGAGCAAGCATCAACATAACCTAGAAGACTTGTAAAAGTTGAATTTAGGGAATGAGTGTAGTCTCAAGCCAGTGAAGTATGGAGGGAACATGTCTTTTATGACATGAGATTGTCATTCTAGAACATATTGCCTTAAACCAGTGGTTCTCAACCTGTAAGCTCCAACACACCTTTCAGGGATCGAATGCCCCATTCACAGGGTTGCCCCAAGACCATCCAACACTACACACACACACACACACACACACACACGCACACACACACACACACACACATAAACATTGAGGTTCATACCAGTAGCAAAATTGCAATTGTGAAGAAGAAATTGTGGTTAGGTCATCACGGCATGAGGAACTGTATCAAAGGCTCCCAGCATTAAGATGTTTGAGGACCACTGCCTTAAAATCATAATAATGGCAAAGCCCCTCCCACCTGGTCCAAGTTGATGCTGAGATGATTGGCAAAACCTTCTCTGGAGCTGAATGTTGACAGTGTGTAGAAGTACTAGTGATTAAGATTATTGACTAGCATGCATAAAAACTAGCAACTGCAGCTTCTTCCCTATGTGTGTTTACATCCCAAGACTATGTACTCACAGAATTACCCTACTAAGACTAGCTAACTCTTATCCCTTTGCTGTACATAATAAATGTGCAAGGTTACAGATTGGTGAGTTGTGGATGCCACTCCATCAGAAAGTGCATGGCCCCTGTCAGTTCAGGTTTTAGCCACGGGTACAAAGCAAGAGAGCATCAGAATTTCTAACACTTTTGATCCATTGTTTTTCGTGGGAGCCCTCAGCCTAATTTCTTACAAGTTTGTTTTGCTGCTTCTCTCCTCCTGGCTGAGGGGTCATTCTCTGGCACTCTTTTCTGGTATGAAATGACAAGGAGCATCTTTATAAGAAAGAATAGCACTTAACCCTTCTCTCATCAGCTAACCTCAAGCTTATAGGAGATGGATAAAACCACACATCCTGTCTCCAACTCATCAATAAGAATAAGATGTAGTTTTCCAAAAGTAGTTGGATACAAATTGATGATAAAGTTTATATATCAGGTGTAGAATTTATTACTTGTGATTGTTTCTTTCAGTGATGAATTCACTGTAAATTCATTTATGTTTTTATTTCCTTGTGAATAACCATATTCCATTCCAATTGGAATTTTCTACTGAAAAATCACCTTAATGTGAAGCTATGAGTAGAAACTAGTTAATTTTACAGAGATTTTACATGGTTACTCTTCTCCGTTTGTATTAAACACAAGGGATGATAATTAATGAGGAATTTTACTATCATCCTCTACAGATGCCTATTGCAAACCAAAAGCATCCAACCTCATTCATCATCTAGAGGCACACTCACGGTCCCCATCTTTGTCATCCTCTGCCAGAAGAATCACCACTTGCCTGGCTGATGCAAGCAATTACTCTGAGTCACATTTGATTTGCACCCCCCCAGCCACCACCCATACTTTACAATCAGTTGTCCAATTCAGGGTGCACTCTTGAAGTACACTGCCATCCTGTCTTTTTCTCTCTGTATATTGTTGTTTTATTCCAGAAACATGCTTTATTTTCTAAAACTTTGAAGCACCCTCCTGATTCAGTACCCATTTTCACTTCATTAGGATGTCAGTGTTGTTTCTCCAAGAAGTGTACTCATATAACTCCATGCCTAGTATCTTCCCTGTATTTTATGCTACATGGTCTCAAATATTGGGCTTTCTTTAAGGCTTGGTCAATTCCTCGGGCCCTAACAAATCTAGGCTCATCTTTCCAAGTTCATTTTCCATTCCACATTTACTTGGCATACATGTTATCCTCTACTGTGATGTGTTCTGTTCAACACTGCTTGCAGATTTACTGCTATTAAATATTATTGCATTCCCCATTCACCTTGCAAACCTGTTGATCTTTGTGTGCTTAGTTCAAAAGCCTCCATTTCTCTGTAGCCCCAAAGACTTATTCACTTCCAGACTGATTCAAGCAAAACATGCCTCTTATTGTTTTGTAGATTTAAGCCCATTGGCCAGGTTTTAAAGGCTTCTAGTTTCCAATGAGCCTAAAACTCTAGCTTGCCATAAGGAAATGTTGTACTGAATTGAATAGGACTTAAACCAGAGTTGGATACAAGAACACATTATGTAGGGGAGTTGCTCTTCTGTAATGACAGTATTCTGTAAGTAGAGATTTAAAATTGCAACCACCATGTTACTAAGATTAGGCTTTGCCAATCAAATAATGTCAGAGGAGCCATTCATGAATATGTATTTTTCTGGCATATATACACTACATTCAAAAGGGCCCAAGTAAGTTCACTTGATTGCAACAAAATTAATTAATTTTAAGAAATTGTTAGGTGGGTAAACTCATTAAAATATTCTTATGTACAATCAGGAGGAGAGGGAGAGGGCCTTAGCATACTGGAAAGCAGAGAATTCAAGGGTAACAAGTACTAACAAAAAGACATCCTCAAATACCTCAGAGTGAATCACAGTGTCATGAATTACTATTTCTATGCTTTTCAGCTACTTAACTAATCTAAATGAACCTCAGTTTCCCAATAGAAAATAAGAACACTAAAGACTGGCACACTACCAGTTGACAGGAAACCTAAAAGAGAGAATACACAGGAGGCAGCAGAGCCTCTTAGACACACTCAATGAATGGCCTTCATGCACAATTGTAAAGACAGATAAAAATTCACCATTTCATGTAGTCTAAATGTGCATCACTTTTAGAGAGGCATGGGGATGTTTAGATAGCAGAAATGACGAATCCTAAAGAGGCTGAGAGTCAGTGGCAATGACAGGAAGGGGTTGAATATACGTGTAGATATTTCCTCTTCTGCAATGTGAACACTTCAAAGTCTGTATACTGATTCAACTGGGTCTATGGGTAGCTTTACCAGCCATGTTCTAACTCGCTATTGTTTAAATTTTTATTTGTTTTGATCTTCACATACATTTTCAGGAGCTAAAAAGAAAACTGTAGAGCGAGCATATCTGCTGACTGAAGAGCTAGAGTTTCTACTGCTTTGTTTGTTTGGTACCTTAAACAGTTGAAATAAAGATTTTTAAAATTGTGATTAATTATCAAGGTTTCCATTGTCTTCTACAAAATGCCAAGTGCCAAGTTTATACTCTGCAATAGTTTTGTAACAATAAGGGTAATGATGGCAATAATAATTTGCATCAGCAAATGGTTCAATAAAAAGCACATTTGATTAAATCACCCATTAAAATCTAAAAGCAGGTGTATAATTTATTGTCATTGGGTTCTAATACTTTATTAAAACACACATCTTTTAGCTCAATGCATCTCCCTTCAGCTTTGCCTATGACCTATGTTGTAAAATTTGGATTGCTCTCTTAATTAGGGTAAACACTGTTATGTCTCCAGTTAATCCTTTTATGACACAAGGGCAGAAATACCTCTTCATTTTTGCATAACAGAGCAGGCACGGTCTCTTAAATCTTCACATATAAAGTCAAAACTGTGAATTGTGGCATATGCCTCACATATAAGTACTCAGAGTCTAGGTAATTGAGTGTCTGAGGCCAACTCATGCTAAATAGTGATTATCAGGGCAGCTTTGTCTGCACAAACTTTGTATTAAACACAACAAAAGATAAAATAGAAACAAAAAACCTGAACAGTCTTAGGGCAATAGATCTGAATTAAACACAGTTCTGATAACCATCCTACCACTGAGCCTTAAAATGATATGTAGTCCCAAGCAAAGGAATTATCTGCTGAACAGACAATTTTTATGGGAATAGAACTGAAAGAGGGAGAAACGGATACAGAAAGAGAGGACAAGTTAAAACATTTTATAGACTGAATATGAATTCATGAATCCCACACAAGTTCATATACTTCCCCTTGTTTCCTAGTGGGTGTACTATTAAGCAGAAGTTTTAAGAACAAGCAGAAGGAAATGTGTCTGTGGCGGTAGGATGGGGACATCCTGTCAAAAGTCTCTTCCAAATTTTTTTGGTCTCTTTCTGCTTTATTGTTAGAGGAACAAATTTCCCCATCACATGCTCTTGCCATCATGATGCATGATGTTGAGGCCAAGCAGCTAAGGATTCTTCTCTCCCCTTCTGTTTCAAAAGCTTTATCACAGGGGCACAAGGGTCACAAATTAAGAGTGCAAGCAGATTTCAAATTGGGAATGGGAAAAAACAAACACATTAAAATGCCAGGCCAGGAGATATGAAGATGTTAGCTAAGAAACCAAGATAATTGGTTCCTAGACATTAAACTGCTAATGTTGTGTTTGTGGCATTGTACATATCTGGCACTCAAATCAACTCTGAGAGACAACACTCCCAGTATCATCCATGTTAAGTTTCTAGGATAAGACAAAGTACTGAACATTAGGAAGTTGGATAGAACTTGACATGTGGAATCTTCAAACTTCAATCTGAACAGACTGACTTTATTATGATGAGAACATGCACATTACCTACCAGTCGCCTTTAGGCACCACCCTCTAAACACAAACACTGCCTCTTCATTTCAAATACCAGGTGTTCTCTTCAGTATCTGCACTATGACCCCTCTGATTCATCATGGGTGATGTCAGGGCTCTGCCTCAGACCTTCCATCTTATAAGACTGATTTCGTGTTTAGTGAAAATGACCTGAATCTGAAAATCAACTTTCTGAATTTCAGCTTCCTATTCCTCTCTCTCTCTCTGCCCAGTGTCATGTATATTGTATGCACATCCTTTGCTTCTCTACCTAGGACACCCCTATATACCACTTACTCTTAAAAAATATAAAACCGATTTCCTCAAAAAGTCAGCAACAAGCTGTTATCAAGGAGAAATAGCCCTAGCTGTGGCATAGGATAACGATATTTATTGACCCTCATGGTTACCACTGTATTTTTGGCTTGCATTTGTCACTAGATAGCTGGTTAACTTTTGAGAAATCACTTAAGATATCAGAATTTCACTTTTTTCTTTATCTCAATAAGGAAGGTACATTAAATTGCCTCTAATTTCCCCCACTTGTATTTAGTGAAATAATTTAAAACTTATAGATTTGGACTTCATTATTAACTTGCTGTGTAATCTTGAACATGTTATATTATTTCTGAATCTCAATTCCCTCTCTAAAAATAGCAGCAAAACAGAATTATTATCAGGTTTAAATAAGATAAACATTACAGGAATACAAAAGAGTTTCTGACACAGACAAACCATTGTTATGTTTAAAGATTGATGGACAATTTTGTTATGGTCACACATAGTTCTAATTTTCAAGTGTGACTTCTCTGTAAGAAGAGAAATAATATTATATTTCAAAAGTCATTTGAAAGAGCAATACAAGATAGGACAAATGTCAAGCTACTTGTAGATCTCTATTCACTTTAGCAATACACAATCCACTAGAAAGACTAAATAAAAGAGATTATAAAAATTAACTGCCCCATGGAAACCATCACTAGGTTGTTGGTATTACTATGCTTGTCAGGTAGAATAATTAGAATTTTATCAGCAAATTACTCATGAAGTTATTGGTTTCTTTGGGCAAATGTTCTCTTTCTTTTGGAAATTTATTTCTTGGGAAGCACACATTCCTTATTGGTCTGAAGGAAACTATGCATGTTTGATGTCCACCAAACTATATTTCTTTTAAGATATGTCTCATTGGCCCCTTTATGCCATGACCCTTTTTGTTCAAGTTTATAATGGAAAAAGGAGGATTCTCAAAGATGTCGGCTGGGGTTCCACTTTACCTCAAACTGTCAAGTAAGACTAAGAAGTTTAAAAAATATTGCCAGCACTCAGGCAGCCTTTAGTTGGGAGTGACGCAATTCACACTTGGCTATTGGTATTCTGTTCTCCTGACGGGGCAATACATGTAGTTTACACTCTGGGCTTGGGGACACAGGTGTTGTCTGGACCAGTAGAATAGGATGCTTGTTGAAAGCTATTTCAAAACCGCAGCATAATATCCATAGACACAAGTCTAGACCAAGATAACTCATGAGACTTTTCTGGGAAATAGGGATTTTAAACTGTGTCTTCGAAGAGGAGACTATTTAGACAAGTGTTCCAGGTCTGTTGTTTCCTCAAGAGCTATATGGCATCTCTTACATCATTCACTCTCTCTGTCCCTCTCCCCATAATTCTCCTAGTCTGCTAACTCCACTTATATACTTCTTTCCTGGCTACATCCTACCTGTCCATTGGCTGAAACAGTTTTATTAGTCAACCAATAATACAAACATATATTCACAGTATATAGAAGTACATTTTGTCAGAATGGCTGAGTGGTTTAAGGTGCTGAGTTCAGAAGAACATTCCCCATCAATAATATGCTAAAGTATGCTACTAAATTTTCATAACCAAACCATTAGTATTAGTGTACAGAAAAATATCTACCTGTGGCCAGAAGCTAGAAGCACTGCAAACTATCTAGGTCATAACAATTATCTCTCATCTATTTCTAAACTTCATTTCCTCAAATACTGACCATAGTGCTTCACTTTACAAATAACAACACATATTTCCTCTCCCCTAAGGGGCAGTACACACACACACACACACACACACACACACACACACACACACACACACACACACACACACGGTGCTTCTGAAGATGCAGATAGTTTCCTTTAACCCAGATACAGAAGCGCCTCTGGTCAGTTTCATCTTAACTAGTTATTTAGCACTCAAATTGAGGAAGATTATCTGTGCAGATGCCTTAAGAAACTGCCATGCTCTTTCTAAGTTGTGTAGTTCCCTGCCCATTCCTTAACTGGGGGATAGATGGGGTACTGTAAGTCCTGACACAGACCATCCAATTGGGACTTGAGCTCACCTAGTCAGGAAAACATCGTCTGTACATTAAATCTAAGACATTGCCAAAGCAGCATGATCCTTATATCTATTTCTTGTGCCATCCTTCTTATTTTTCTTCCTGCTTTCATGGCCTCTCCCTTTTACTTCATGCTACTTTCCAGATAGTGTTGATAAGCCTACTTGTTTTTATTTTATCCTGCCTGAATGGATGTTTTGCTTGCATGCATGTCTATGCACCTTGAACACATATCTAGTTACTTCTTATACACAAATCTCTGTAGCCTGCAGTAGCTTAAATGTAGTTTGTGCAATGTGTTTAAGATTCCTTCCCAAGTAAGAATTGATGGGACATTCATCCAGCTCTGGATAGATTAGTGTTTTACTTTCTTACCTGTCATCCTCAGGTGTGTCTCTTGATTGGATTGTGAATCTCGAGGTCATTTTTGTCTAAGTACTATAGCCCTATTCTCTTCCTAAATCTGAAAATAGTGTTCATCAGCATCTGGGATGATTGCAAGTGGTGATATAATACAAAGGAATTTGGCCTCAGCTACACAGCAGGCCCTCACTGTATGTTACTACATATATATTTATATGAGTGAAGTGATACAGATAACTACCATTCTCCAGTCACAGCTTGGCCTCATTCATTCTTATTGTTTATACATTTTGTGATATAATCATAATACATTGGATTTTGAAGGCTTTTTGAGCAATTGAATAATTAAATCTGCTATTTGGGAACCTGCAAGTTTCATCTCAGCATTCATATATTACAACCCAATGTGGTTAGAGGAAATAATAGCCTGAGATATTAGCCAAACACTTTATAATTAAAACAAGCCTCTGTATATTTATTTGGGACTAAAGGACTGTAGGACAAGACAGGACAGAAACTTCTGTCTACGCATTACTTGATATATATATGATAAGTATGTGTAATAGTATGAATAAAAACACCCCCATAGGCTCATATATTTGCATTCTAAGTCCCTAAGTAATGACCTTGTTGGAGGGGATGTGTCACTGAGAGAGCACATTCAGGTTTCAAAAGTCCAAACCAGCACCAGCACACACATTCACACACACACACACACACACACACACACACACACACACACACACACACTGTGGATTAGGATATAAAACTCTCAGCTATAATCGAGTTCCGTACTTGGATACTCTCTGCCATGATGATAATGGACTAACCCTCTGAAACTATAAGCAAGCCCCCAATTAATTGGTTTCTAAGAATTGTCTTAATTATAGTGTATCTTCACAGCAATACTAAGACAACATGTGTGCTTAATAATTGACTGTCTTTTATATAATATTATTGAAGTCTGTCTGTATTGGAATCTAATACAACCTAAATCCAGTTACAATATTAATAAAATATAAAAACAAACTTCACACATAATGGTCATTAATATACACAAAAGATCTCAGGACAATAATCACTGAATTCTGACTACCACTGAGCCCCATTCTGGATCTTATAGAATCAAGGAACCCAAAATGAATCTACTTCCTGGAAAACTTATTGAACTGAATTACAAAGGATGGGATTTGTAGGATAAGATAATTTCTAGTGCAGCATTATCAGGATCCCCGCCATAAAAGTTACCTTATCTTTAATAATTATTTGAGTTCTGAATTTAAGCATGCTCCAGAAATGAAATGTGTTTCTGTCTCAAAATACATTATACTTTACTTCCCTGCTAGGCATTGTTTTCTCCTTTAAAGAAACCTCTTATTACTCATTACTGCGACCATGAAAGCTGAAGACAGAACAAAGCATCTGACAAACAACGCCAGAACACATGTAAAAGCAGAAACCAATTGTTATTTTCAACCAGTATTTTTTTCTCTGCAAATTGATAAAATGGATAGATTTTGTAGATAGGAATATACCATATTAAGGACTCATAAGGAACCATGAATTAAGTCTCTGACAATCTTCATCTAGACCCATCTGTATTTATTGCTGGCGACTTCACATTATATGATCTGCAGGAATACAACTGCTGCAACTAATATCTTCACCCATGAGTAAGGAAAGCAGGTGTTCAAAACACTTCATGTCTCTCATCAAGTATGTTCAGAATTCATCACAGAAAATTTACCAATCCTTGACAACTTGCTATATAGCTCAAGCAGAAAATACCTGTCTACTAATTGAACTATCCAATACTGAGATTTTGTTCAGCTTTTGAACACATCCCCTTTGTATATGGTATTTGGGTGTTTATTTCACTCTGAGAAAGGGCTGTTAGCTACTTTAAAGGCAATGCTGTCAAATTTACCTTCACTTTTCTAGTATGATCTAAAGCAGTCTGACATAGAGTAACATTTGTATACATGAGTAAAAGTTGTATACATTTTAGTCCTTAATATTTTTTACTTGAAATAATCTTAAAGTTATTTATTAGGGCATGAATTTTTTTAGGTATTTGTAAAGGATAACATTCTAAATAATGTCTTACATAGTGTTTTAAATACAAATTAAGGAAATGTGGATTATTTTAATTCTTCTGGATAAAGGAGTATATCTCAAACTTTAATTTTCTAATTTTATTGTATTTATGGATTTTTAAAATAATTTCACACATGTATGCAATGAATTTTGATAATTTCCATGTCCCTCCATACTTTCAACTTCTCCCAGACCCCAACAATGTCTTCCTCCAAACTTTATATCTTCTCCTTTTGCTTTTCTGAAGTGGAAATATACATAGTTCCAAAGGAAGGAGGAATTCATGTGAGTTAGGAAGGGAATTTGAATATTATGATGAGTTCTTCAATTTCTGGCATAGCCTCTGAAATAAACAGATGTCACCAGAAGATTTAAGTCTTTGATACCACCATGCCCTATCTTCCATAGCTGTGTAAATGTAATGTTCAACTATCACATAAGTCAACATCCCAAAACGGCGTTAGAAAATCCTCAAAAAAAAACTAGCTCAGAACTGGGGACTGACTACCTTTCCTACACCTCCTATCTTGATTGGCTTTTGTGGATGCAAGCATCTGTGGCTTTTTCACAGGATATGAAGGTAACTGTCATTTTTAACCCTCTCCACTGGTTCCTTTTCTCTTATGTTTGGTATCCAGGTATTTTCCCCCTTCAAACAAAACTTTTCTGTTGATTGTGTATTTGATAAGGAGTCATTATCTGTCTTGGAGTGATTGTGAGCAATTGTGTTAGGCATGCCAACCAGAAGTCCCACGTTCGCTTCCACTATTGCCATCTCAACTATGGTCTTATATATAGATCGGATATTAAAGAGGAAGAAGGGGGAAAAGCTTCTGGCCACTGTCTTAAGTGACAGAACCTGTTAAATAGAGAGTTGTGATGCCATTTTAGTATCAGCCTTAACAATATACAAAATATCTCTAAACATGACATCATAGCCAGGTTCAGAATTATTTTTACATAATTTAAGGAAAACACATGAGGGTCTTATTTCAGCTGTACAGATTTTGATGTGATTTATTTTCTCAAATTAACTAATCAGCTACCTGGAATGGTGTTAAAGAGTAGAAATCAGGAATCTATTTGCAATTTGTATTTGCTCAATCATTTACTCTTTTCTTTGTTCGTTCATTCCATTGAGAGTTACAAAGAAAAACCAGGATTGGAACAAGAAATGTATATATCAATGTACACAGATGCATAATACATAAGCAAAAAAATCATTTAAATTTTCTGTTTTTTAATTTTTACTAATGGATAAATTTGTGTATTAAAATTATTTTGAAATAATGTAGAGAAATTATCAGGATGTCAGAATTTTCACATGGCTTTATCAGAGCTGGTAGAGTTTCATGTAAATACCTTAAGAATTAAGGGTAACTGGGAGTGAGCAAAAAAGTGAACAGAGGTCTAATAGCCACCAGGCTGGTAAGAGCTAAAGAAATAGTTTTTCGGTAGTTATGTGCAAAGCAGCCAGGCACTTCATCTCTTAAGTGCCTGCTGCCCTCTCTCTTGTCCTTGGAAACCCCACAGTTGCTCTAGTATAAGGGATTAATGACATGGACTAGAAATACTTTGAAACTGCTGGGAACAAAATATATAAACCCCAGAGTGCCAGGGCCTGCTTTTACCTAACCTTTGACCGGGAGATCTCAGAGAAAATCCTACAGATTCAAAGTCTTTTCAAAGACCAGTCCTTAGGAAAGTGGAAGCAGTACAGTTCTGTAAGAGTGTCTTTTAGCACCTGGACACAGACAGCCTCCTCTATTCTCACATTGAGGGAGTTATAGAGGACAAGTAAGACCCACTCCTCAGAGTTGTGACAGTTGATGGTAGGAATGTCACCTGCCTTACAGTTCCCTATTGCTGATAGTTTTAATGATAGTTACTTGCATATCCACCACAATAAACCATTTCTCATCCAAACTATGCATTAGACATTTGACTGCATAAATAATTCCCAAGACAGCGGTGTGCTCTTAACCCTTTTCACTCTAGAGGCTTCTGTTTTAGCATTAATGTTCAAAACTATGGAATTCACAAAACAGAACCAGCTCAACACTAACTGGGGACTGAAATAGATTTTGGCAACAGGCACTGACTCTTCACTTACACCAAGTAGGCCACTAAAAGCAGGATAAAAGCCTGACATTGCTACCTGTGTAGGAAGTAGGTAATGCTCATGCTTAACTCTTAACTTTGTGTGTCAATCGATCAGGGAAACTCTCTCTAAAAGCAGTGGTATCCAATGTCTTCCACTGTCGTTCAAGAATAAAGACACCAAGATAACAATAACTGAAGTATCCTTTTGTCATAGCTTAAAATGTCCTGAGGCAGACACATCCAGAAGTACCTGAAAGTGTTTAGTCATTTAGTCAGGGCCTTAAACCTGCAGCTACCATAGGCTTCAGGATGCAGGGAGAATGATCACTCTGTAGTGAGAGAGCCCTAGCCAGGAGTCATCATTTCTTGGGAATCAAGGTGTTTCCTCAAATAATTAAGACTTCTGTGGCAATTTTTGTTTTCATTCTTTTTGTTTTTGAGACAAAATCCAACTTTGTATCCAGGCTTCCCTTGCCAGTCCTCTTGCACCAGCTTCCCAAATATTAGCCAGCATGCCTAGCTTTAGAACCATTTACCAAAACCAGAATTCAGATAGACACAAGCCACAGCACAGTTTAGCCATGAAGTACGTCTTGGTCCTATCTCAATTATTCCTTCATAAAATTTGTACTAAAATTCAAGTTGGTATCCTTAAGACGGGAGGGAATGTAACTTGCCTTGCTAAAAAGAACCATGTTAATTCAAATCATCTTTTGTCTTTTCAGGGCTAATATTCTTTTTTGCTTCCTTTGTGAAAGTGGCCAGAATTGGGATACTCAAACACACAGAGACTGGTATCTAGCCCAGAAACTTGGTTGTGCAGTTTCAAAAATGCATGTGACATTCCTTAATTTTACATCACAGCACACATATAGAAGACTTGTAATGGCATTAGAGTAACCAGTTATCAAGATGAAAACAAGACAAAATAAATGATGACACAAATCCAGCATAATTGGAGTTGGCATATTTGAAGCACTGTGAATGGGCCAGTGACTCAGTTTTTACACTCTGACTTACTTCAAAACAAAAGTATACAAATGTATTGTGCACAATACCGGATTCCTGCATTCTCTTTCATAAAAACTTATTATGCAAGGTTTTAGTTAAGATTCTTAACTGACTTGCCCTTTAGGTTCCCATTTTAAGCTCAATCTGCCTGAATAATGCCCTTATCTCTTTGAAGGATGAAATTCTTCACATCTTCTGAGACCTGCTCGCACCCCTTCTGCTCAAATCATACCCCTGAATTTCTGCTGTTGAACATTTCTCTTATAGTGTTTCTGAGCCTAACAGTGTCATTGATATTCATGTATCCATTTCATCTTATTATCTAAATGACAGGTCCAAAATTCCTTTCCTAGGTGTACAGTCAGGCTGCACGAATGGGTGTGCTATTTATTTGTTAGCAGGGAAAGAGCACATAAAATGTCCTATATTATAGACATGGGGTTTCAGACTCAAGCACAGCTAGCAGATTTCCTTACCATTCCCTAGAGCTTAAATACATACTGCCCGTGCTTCTGGGCAAAGAAAGATGATCTGACGACATCTGAAAATAAGTGTTTAGCAAGCACTGTTTATCTTGAATATATGTATTTCCCATGTAACCACCACCATGCTCAACTCTGACTCAGGTGTCCCATCCCTCCATTGTCTTTACCCATCACTCCTTCCTGTGGGATAATCACACCTTGCATGGAAGGGGGTGAGGTACACATTTCTAACAAGCATCTTGCTGTTCTGATGGAGAAGAATTGCCAACACACTTAATGATGTGCTCATCCATTTATTTATGAGATTCAAGTCTATATACTATGTGAAGTTGGGGAACTACTATCCCAGAAATAATTAATAAGTTTCTTCTATGTATGAAGAAACTTACTACAGTTGAATTTAGTATATTTTTCTTCTGCCTTCAACTTGGAGAGGTTAGGTTGCTAAGTATAGTTTTTAATGAGTAAAACAGTCTTTTACCGTGTTTGCTTTTAAATGATTTTCAGGTTCTGGGGCATGTGAACTAAAGCCATATATCAAGCATTTTGTTTTGATTTAGATATTTGTTAGTCAATATTCTGAGGTTTTGGAAAACCTGGTAGAGTTTGATGATAGGAGATACACGCAGGCCCATTTTAATATGTTACTGCCTCTTCTCAAGTCATCTCAATATTTCAAACGACCCACACACAATTCGAGCTCAGCTTCATTTCACAATGTGATAAGAATACAATGTACAACTCAACTTTCTGACTGGTATCCTCACTGTTTCCACCTGCTAGGTTCTCAGAAAGATGTATATTTCCCAATCATACTTGTGTTTGGTCACCAATTAAAGGAAATTTCACCTCTGATGACAAACCACCTGAGGGTAAGGTGCCTACCCTTTCTCTTGCCTTCATCAGCAAGGTTGCATGGATGAGAAGTATTGCTCAAAAACCTATTCAAATTAAAATTAGCAGTGGCTCTTTATAGTGTCTTGATTTATCACTTTTTCTCTTGATGCAAAGAGGAAATGGTTACCTTCCAGAATGTCTTACACCTCAAGTGATAAAAAGTTCTGTGCTGTACTGAAATCTCACTTCCTAAACCTACACTACAGTATTATGAACAATAATCAGGCACTTTATACTATTTTGGCCAGATGAGATGTTTAAAAAATATATGGAGTAGTCAAAAGGGTCCAGATGGCTTTCAATAGGGATGAAACATCCAACATATTCACAAAGTATTAAAATATGTTATTTTATAAACTGTACAATGATAATTTTAAAATCTCATCAATTCTGAAAAATCATAGGAAACATTTTGAGGAACTTTTGTTAGTCTTTTGGAACATGTAGAATATAGACCTGCAGATTTTGTTTCTCTCCCCATATTTCTGAAATTGCATTTGAAATTTACTGCTACAACTAACAAAAAGACTAATTTTTTAATGCACAATCCTCTGCAATTGCAGAAACATGCCAACTAGTTTTTCCTGTCTCTTGAAATAGAAGTTTATATTATAGTGATGCGTAAACCAATTAAATGCCAGGAGCAATTAACTTCTTCATTTTTAATGCAACATGAACTGAGAAAATTTTATAGAGCTCCAATAATTAAAGTTAATAAAAATGAATGCATAATTCCCCAGTGAGTCATCAATCATTCAGATTCCTGTGTCCATAACACTCAAGTAGAGTCCCAACTTGCATGAGGCTCATGGAGACTATGCCTGTTATTTTCCACAGCTCTCTTTGCAGCCAATCCACTATTTTCTTCACTGATGAAAGATAACAGGAGGAGAGAACTCTAAGATTCCTAAAAATAGGAGGCTGATCCATCTCCTTCATTTGTCTGGGGGTTTGACATGTGCAGTTAAACATAACTCCACTAAGACAAATTCATGAATGAGATGGGACATGGCCAGGGCTAAATGTAGGAGAAAGCCTACAATCAAGGAAAAAGAAAATCATGGTAAAGTCTAATTTCAAAATCTCAAGGCACAATAAAAGAGTTAAAATTAAGGACATTGTGAGTCCTGACCCATCTACAAGATCAAAAATATGTGATAAATTGAATAACACCTTAAGCACAGAAGTTTATGCTTCAATACAGATGACAAATCATTCTATTTGAAATTTATCTTCCCATCATACACATGTATGTACAGAAATTATAATGTAAAGTATAAAGAGCATTAAGATTGGAGAGAAATTAAAATAATTGTTAATATCTAATTTTTACTTATTTTCATTTGCTAAAAATATTATCAGACAGTCCTCTGTACATACTGATACTCATAAGGAGATGATGTAGGTGGATGATTAGTGCATGAGCAGAAATATAGATGGATAAACAAATCTTACTATAGTTTACTGAATGCTATAAGAATATTATATATGTGTGTGTGTGTATGTGTGTGTATAATATGTATACTATAGTACATATGTATTACACATATATATGTATATGTATTTTGTATATACTTTATATATATACTGACTATTTTACAGATACTCTTCATCTTCATGACTTTTCAAGACAAAATGTTATTTGAGAGCCAAGTCTTTGACTGATAGGTTGTCTTAGTGATGATGCTATGGCCCTTCTGGGAAATCCTTCTGGCCATGTAACACTAACTGTGACATAAGAAAGTACACTTCAAAGAGCAACAGTGTCCAGATATTGTGGAACTAGTGTGTTACTTCAGCCATCTTTTGTGATTGCTCTTAGTTTTTAGTTTCTATGGTTGTAAAATAAGGAAATGATGTCTCCCCCTTTTATCTAGTAACGTCTGATTGTAAACTAGCAACTTTATTGTTATGTATCCACATTTGAAATTTGCATGTTAAAATACGTTTTGGCACTATACTTTCAGCTCACCACTGTGGAGAGGCTGTCTATTTAATAACTATTAGTAAGAAAATCTCAGAAGTTCCCCATTAATTAGATTATCTTTGTTCCTACATGTCACTGTCTCTTCACTAATGGATTTGTAAAGGTCGCCCATTAGGCAATGGCATCAATGGATCATTGACCAGACCACTAGCTCTAAATCCAGTGTGTACTCAACCATGGCAAGTGTTCTTGCTGGAGTTCAGGAAAAGCAGTTGAATACCAGCCATCTTATGTTACTTTATAAATGTGCAAAAATTCATGCATACCTATGTTAATTTGACAAATTATGGCTGATTACCTTTGTGTATAACCACTTTTATTCACAACAGATTCAGTTAACTTTGAACAAATCTCTAACTATTATAACTAAATTTTTACTTGCTAGTGTGCTCACTCTTTGGGAAATAGATCTTATGTTGGAGGCAGACATAAAGCAAATGGAATATACAACATATTCCAGCAGTCCAGAAAATGTGCAAACTGCTCTTGTAAGTGAACTGTATTTTTTCCTACCATCCCTTCCTGAAATAATGAACCAAACATTTCTTTCTGTAACAAGAATTGCTTTGTGCTGAGAAAAATTCAGAATTGTCTCAAGAGACATTTCTCAAGTATTCATTTTATCATAATGGACATTGGTGAGATACTGTTCAGGTTAGTGTTAGCTGTAAATTTTACACAAAATAGAATCAACTGGAAAGGCAGTCTTAATGAGGAATTATGTAGATAGGTTCACCAATGGGTATGTCTGTGGGGGATTGTTTCTATTGTCACCTAGAAATTAAGCCGCACAACATCGTGGGCTGGGACCTGAACTGTTAAACAGTAAAACATACTAGCTGAGCCTATGCAGCAAGCAACAAGCTGGTGGCATTGTTGATTTCTCTCTATACTTCACTTTGTACGCGATCTGACTTTCTGCTTCAGTTCCTGTCTTGACTTTCCGCCATGATGGTATGTCAACTTGAATTATAACCTGAATAAACACTTAAACCTGATCCCTTTCTAGGTTGCGTTTGTTCCAGATGTTTTACCCCAGCAACAGAATGAAACTGGAGCAGATGCTTTCAACACAATCATTCAAGAGAGAAAAACAAACAAACAAACAGCAGTTTTCAGTAAACAACAGTGAGTAACAGTGAGTTCTGAGACATTTAAAATGAACTTGCAAGTTTCAAATGAAAATATTACTTAGAAGAAAATTAGAAATATATTACAAAATGAACACTTACAGAAGAAATAGAGGAGTCTAATACCTGATATAATGACCAGTATGCTAAAAATGCTTAAGGAATTAAAGTTTGTGCTAGAATTGTATGACATACTAAACAGAATTCTCTGGAGCTGGAGCTGTGTGATGCTTCAAAAGAGTTTTTAAATAACAAATTAGCCATCCAAGTCATTTCAATGTGCAGTCAAGATTTGCATCTGAATTCAGTATCTGAAGACCAGGAGTTAATTATATATAAATAAACCTGCAAGCTCCAGTTGTTTTATAGTCTATGCCATGAATTCTCATTGCTGAAATTTACTCATAAAATATATTTCATATTTCTAAAGAAAATTCAAAATGTATAATTTGAGTCCATAAGTCTTCATGATCCTGGATTTTGTCTTTGTTGTTTTTGATACCAGGAAATTTCAACCACAAAAATCTATTTGAAAGATTTTCATGCATGGGATTTTTAAAAACAAATTTAAATATCTTTAGTCTGTTTTACTGCTATAACTGAATCTAATCTCATTTTAGACTTAATTTTTTCTGAAGTTTTGGAATATATGACCTTGTTATCTCAGCAATAGGTCTTACATGGCATATGAATATATGACTTACAGGAAATGCTGTGTTATGTATGTACTTTTCATAGATTTCCTATATAGACAACACATTTTCTAAGATAGAAAAATTACTTTAATATAACAACAAAAAATTATAAATAAGTAAAATATCTAAATAAGTCAACTAGATTTGTCCTATCAACAATAAATCATGAGTGTAAAAAAAAGTTGTTGGGGATAACTGCAACTAAATGAGAAGAGAAACAATCAAGTAAAATTATTTTACTTTTATTTGGACTTTTCTCTTTCTAAATATGGTCTCTGGAAATGCAGGTCACAGACAGTTGGAACAAAACATGTGAAGGAAGCTATAAACAGAATAAGGTACTGGATTAGAAGTAGAGAAGGCTCTGTTTTATATTTTTGATACTTTAAAGGAGTCTTTGAAACATCTACTTTCAAAACTAGGTATTCATTCATCTACTTATTCATAAACTGCATGCTGAACAAGTCTTGTACAAACTAAGAAAAGGAGATTTGTGAGAAGGTAAAGGGAATTTCTTTTTCAAAGAGTGATTTTTTAAAATTATAGAGTATTATTTTAAGATATGGCATGGATATTTATAGATACTGAGAAAATAACATCAAAGATGTAATTGAAATATCTCCAGATTCTTTATTTTAGGTTGGATCTTAAGGACAGACTTCAGTTTTGATTCAGACAGTAGGCTGTATACTAGAAGTGACTTTGTCTTCTACAATTAATTTTACTCCATATACCACTGTAATGAGGCTTAGACATCCACTGAGGGAATGGATGTGACCAAAACCACACAGCCATTTCTCAAGGTCTGAGGTAAGTTATGATGAAGGCATTGACTTGAAATGTCAAGAAGGCTGGACATTGAATTTTCTATTTAAATGTAATACAACCATCCAAAGACACAAAAAGGTTCACTAATCGACAATTATAATGCTGTTAATCATTTCGAATTCACCTAGGTGAAATACTGTACCTCATAATTATTATTAACAATTTTAGCAACTGTGAAGTATCAACCTCCATTGTGACATTGCAAAATGTTGAATTTTGTGTGATGTTATTTATAGTTTACAAACTTATGAGACATAGCAAATGGTGACAGTATTACATATCACTTTTATCATGTTTAAATGATTATAGAGGAAATAATAGATGAACAGAAGTTTGTGTTGGACTGTGGAAGTCTATCAACCAAATTCAAAGTAAGCAGTAACTCTTGCACAGGTCTTGTGGGCAAACTCTGACAAAACTATTCATAACTCTGGTGTAGACATGAGGCATCTATTTACTCCTTTCAAGGATAATATAAAGTATACTTGCTTCTTTCTTATTTTTCTGCATTGGTGTTAAAGTAATCAAATAACAAAGGTTTGATCTGTATATTCTTAGCATGATTTTTTCCTACAACAAGTAAAATATGAGTTTATCATGTTTAACAATACAGAAATATTTTATAAGCCCGTGGCAAGAGAGAGAGAGAGAGAGAGAGAGAGAGAGAGAGAGAGAGAGAGAGAGAGAGAGAGAGTCAAGGCACATTAATTTCCTCATGTTATTTTACATTTCAGGGGTTTAATAACTTAAGACAATAGCTGCTCTCCTTGGTGCTGAACACATTTTCCATAATCGTGTAGTTAATCTGACACGGGGAAGCGTAGATTGCTCAAGTTTGCCTAAACACATTTATTTCATGAAAACCAATATATTTCTATGTTTTAACATAATAATTTATTTCTTAATGTATTAATGAATGTCTCTGGATTTTGGAATATATATTCCTACCATATTTGGGCCAGCTAAATTCATGTGTCACTGGTCCTTTCTCTTCAAGGACTCTACCTTGTACCCATCAAAGGCAAGAAGGACTCTGTCTAGCCAAAGCATTAGACCTGGTGGCATATATTTCTCTAATCCAGAAAACTAGCATTCAAAGCCTGTAGAATTCAGAATTAATCACAATGAAGGTCAACACTTACTAATTGCCAGTGATTAAGACCCACATAATGTGTAGTGACTCAGAGAGTTCTAAGTGATACCTCATATCTCAGTGCACAGTGTTGTAATCAAATATACATTAAAGGAGTCTGACTTTTAAGAGCACAAGGTTTGGCATCAAATGCTGCTGACAAAGCTCTTCTCATGTGGGAAATATGTTATTGAATTAGGACCAAATTCATTATTTAGAGAAGAATTATACTTGAACATTGAAGGAACATTGCTTACTCTCCATCATTATCATTAATCTTTCTTAGATAATTTTTTCTATTTAGTCTCTTCTGTATCAGTCCTATATAGAATTTAATGAACCAAGGACAACAAAAATAATATAAGTAAACAAGACAGCTCATGGAAAACAAGTAGCATTTTCTCAAATATTGTTTCTTTTCCAGAATATATCTTGATATGTTCATTAAGAGGCATGAACAGAATTAAAATGATGAGCATCTTCTTTTAAATATAATTTGAAATCCTCAAAAAACCCAGGCCAGGCTACACTCTCTAAGACAGGGAGAATAAGGGGTCTAGAATCATTATAAAAGAAGCAAAGTGCATCAAGAGCCCATACCTTTCCTTGGAACCTACAGTTGTTATTGGAAGCAAAAGAAGCTAATCGTGGGATAGAATACACCAAAATGGCCTGGCTAGAAGACTGCTCATATGTATCCTTTTTTAGGGGAGACTGATTATACAGCTATAACACAATCATTCAAAAAACCTTATTTTAAATTTCATGATATATCAAGTTTTTCCAAAATTCTTCAACAAAAATAGTCATGTGGGTTTTTTCCTGTGTCATTATTTTTCCAAGTGTCTAATCTAACTCTCCAGAAAAGTTTCCATTTTTGCTTCTTTGTTTGTTTACAAATAACCCACTAACCTCTGCCCATTTTTTTTTACTTATGTCACAAAATTTTAACAGCTTTCAAATGATTGGCTGTATGGTGGCAATTGTGCCACTTCCACATTCAAATTATTCCACTAAATAATATGATCCTATGCCATTGCCTCTATCTAGAAAATGCTTACAGCTGCGCAGTGGTGGTGCATGTCTTTGATCACAGCACTCGGGAGGCAAAGGCAGGCATATCCCTGTGAGTCCGACGTGGTCCACAAAGCTACACAGAAAATCACTGTCTTGATAAATAAAAACAAAACAAACAAAAACAACAAAAAATACACATACACAAAAAGAAATTTCATACAGCCTTTCCCTGGCTTATAACTCATCAACTGAACTTCTGACTATAACTGTTTGAATCACCATGCTATAGGAAGATGATTAATTAGTGCTCCTAACAACAACTTTGAAGACAAAAGGCACCATGTGAACATTCGTGATTAACATTCATTAGTATTCCTTTTCCTCCCAGCAGCCCAACTTTCCCCTCTTCTCCTTTTAATCACTACATTCATTCTTAAAAAGTTTGCAAGCATTAATTAAAGATTATTCTAGCTCATATGTACAATATACAAGGGAATCTCAAAGTAAGGAGGGAAATTAATCTCACTCACTACACATTTCAAAATATAAACTGAAACAAATTGTTTTATTTTATATTTTTAAGATAGAGAAACAAGGAACAAAGAAGGAATCTTTGTTCAAATTATAATAATTCTTTGAATTGTTTAAGTCATAGTTCAGCATGTACTTCGCTGTAGTGCTTAAGGGATGCAGATAAAGCTAAAAATCCAAAGAGAACTCAGAAAATATAAAAGGAATTGTTACATGGACAACTAGGAGTTTAAAGCTCACACATGAACATTATGTATTCAAATGCTTTCTTCCTATAGAATGGTGTATTCTATTATTTTTTAACAGACACCTACAGAATATTGTTTTCAATTGTCATTTTAATTTTATTTTGGATGTTTCCTTCATGTATACAAGCATGACCGCATATACACCCCCAATTGACGACCCTGTAACGCACAGCTAGATATAATCTACTTGTCAACTTTTTTTTTTTTGAGACAGGTTTTATCTGTATTTTTTGGAGCTTGTCCTGGAACTCGCTCTGTAGACAAGGCTTACTTGAAACTCACAGAGATCTGCCTGCCTCTGCCTCCCAAGTGCTGGGATTAAAAGTGTGCACCATCAGCGTCGACTCCTCTACCTGTCAACTTAATGCACATTTTTGGATAACCCAAAATGTCCAATTAGTGTTGCCCATATTTGAGTATGTATGAGGCCTCTTCACAGTAGCCAATGCAACTTGCTGAACAATTAATCCAAAATTACTGCAGAAAATGAATTGCATCAAAAATAGGAAAGTTGATTCAACATCATGTAATCTATTTGCGACAGTGGTGAAGCACTAGATACCAACAGTAATAAAGACTACAGAAAGTCCATAAGCCTATAGAGACAGAATAGGACATCATATACCATCATATGAAAGATAACACATTAATAATTATATTATTAATATACTAGAAAAGATGAGTGAGAAACAAATTTAAAATCTTCTCATGGAGATATTAAAGTGTATACAATATTTCTTATCTATTCTTATAATAAATTAAGTGATCCAAAATAGCAACAAAATTCAATGTCTTCATCAAATATCTAAGATCACCAAGGGAAAGAGACTCTGAGGAGAAGCACATGTAAAAATGGCATACTGTCCTGATATTAAAAAGTAATAAGGCCTTAATATTCATGTTCTGGAGGGTAACCAATAGCATTGGAAATAGCCTGATATGTTTTGGGGGAAGGGTATATGAGAACACTTTGGTCAATAACTCAACAAGATGTAGCTCATTTTTGTAAAGGGAGTTTTACTTGGTAGCATATGAAATGTAGTCAGGACACCATCTTCCTTATTAAATGGAAAATCGATTTAAATCATTTACTTGTGTGCATATATTTTAGGAGTAGTAGGTTTCTATATGACCTGCCAGAAGTTCTTTAATATTTGGTATTCTTCCCTAGAGACAATCCTTTATCTGTCGTCACATCTTCATTCCTTTTAATCTCCCTACTCTAGTTTCACCTTTTATTTTCTCAATATATTTTTATTTAAATTAGAAACATTATTGCTTCACATGTCCATCCCAGCTCCCTCTCCCAGCCCTCCTTCTTTACCCCTCTATCACTTCCCCAAACCCTCACCCAATCCCCACACCATTCTCCAGGGAGGGTGAGGTCCTACATGGGTGATCTCAAGAGTCTGTCACTTCATCTGGCGAAGCCCTTAGGCCCTCCCCCATGTGTCCAGGATCAGAGAGGCCCCATCCATATGGAATGGACTCCCAAATTTCATTTATATACCACAGTAAACAATGATCTACTAACCTAGGCTCCAGAGATTCCTGAGGCCTTCTCACTGACATCACATTCAGGGGGGTCTATATCAGTCGCATGCTGGCCTCTCAGCCATCAGTCTGGGGTCCAAGAGTTCCCCCTTGTCAGATCTGTTGTCTCTGTGGGTTTCACCAGCATGGTCTTGACCCCTTGGCTCATCACTCATCCCTCTCTGTCACTGGGTTCTAGGAGTTCAGTTCATTGTTTAGCTGTGGGTATTTGCCTCTGCTTCCATCAGCCACTGGATGAAGGTTTTAGGATGCATATAAGGTAGTCATCAGTCTCATTATCAGGGAGGGCTAATTAAGGTAGAGTTTCTACTATTTCTTAGTTTGCCAGTTGGTGCCATTCTTGTAGATCTCTGGAAATCACACTAGCGTGAGCTCTCT
Organism: Mesocricetus auratus; assembly: GCF_017639785.1. Lineage (NCBI taxonomy): Eukaryota > Metazoa > Chordata > Mammalia > Rodentia > Cricetidae > Mesocricetus > Mesocricetus auratus. The sequence goes on along the minus strand of NW_024429184.1, from coordinate 83,133,970 downwards.
CCAAAAGCCGATAATGACTCCCTCTATTACAATCTCTCTCATCCTGGTCTCCTCCATTCTTCCCCTGACTCAAACTTACTGCTCCCCCATATCTCATTTGCCTCTCCTTTTCTCCCCTCTCTTCCCCCACCCCATTCCCTCTTCCTCCCCCCATGCTCCCAATCTGCTCATGAGGTCTTGGTTCATTCCCCTTCTCTGGGATATTTTGCATATCTCTCTTGGGAACCTTCTTATTTCCGAGACTCATTGGCAATGGGATTGCAGGATAGTACTCCCCTGATCCATGTCTAGAATCAATTCATGAGTGAGCATATATCATGTTTGTCTTTATGTGACTGGGTTACCTTACTCAGGATGGTTTCTTCTAGTGACATCCATTTGACTGCAAATTTCAAGATTTCATTTTTTTTCTGCTGCGCAGTACCCCATTGTGTAAATATACCACATTTGCTTTATCTACTCTTCAGTTGTGGAGCATCAAGATTGTTTAAGGATCTGGCTATTACAAATAGTGCTGCTATGAACATAATGGAACAGGCATCTGTGTTGTATGCTTGGGCATCTTTTGGGTACATGATTAGGAGTGGAATTGCTGGGTCTTGTGGTAGACTGAGTTCCATTTTCCTGAGGAATCTCCATACTGATTTCCAAAGTGGCTGTACAAGTTTGCACTCCCTCCAGAAATAAACGAGTGTTCCCCTTTCACCACATCCTCTCCAGCATAAGATGTCATTGGTGTTTTTTATTTTAGCCATTCTGACATGAGTAAGATGATATCTCAGAGTTGTTTTGATTTGCATTTCCCTAATGGCTAAGGATGTTGAGCACTTATTAATGTGTCTCTCAGCCATTTTAGACTCCTCTATTGAGAATCTGTATTTAGTTCTGTACCCCAATTTTTAATTGGGTCCTTTGGTGTTTTGGACACTTGCTTCTTGAGTTCTTTGTAAAGATCAGCCCTTTGTCAGATGTGGGGTTAGTGAATATATTTTCCCATTCTGTGGGCTGCCTTTTTGTCTTGCTGACTGTGTCATTTTCCTTACAGAAGCTTTTCAGTTTCAGGAGGTCCCATTTATTAATTATCAATCTCAGTGTCTGTGCTACTGGTGTTATGTTCAGGAAGCAGTGTCCTGTACCAATTCATTCAAGGTTACCTCCCACTTTCTTTTCTAAGAGGTTCAGTGTGGCTGTATTTATGTTGTGGTCTTTGATCCAATCAGACTTAAGTTTTTTGCATGGTGATAAACATGGATCTATCTGCAGTCTGCTGCATGCCAATATCCAGTTATTCCAGCACCATTTGCTGAAGATGCTTACTTTTTTACATTGTGTGATTTTAGCTTCTTTGTTAAAAATCAGTTGTTCATAGGTTTGTGGGTTAATATCATGGTGTTCAATTCGATTCCATTGTTTTACTTGTCTATTCTTGTGCCAATACCAAGCATTTTCTGGACCATACCTCTATAATAGAGCTTAAAGTCACGGATGGTGATGCCTCCGGATGCTGCTTTGTTGTACAGGGTTGTTTTGGCTATCCTGGGTCTTGAGAGATGCCTCAGCACTTAAAAGCTAGACTCACAACCAAAAATAGTTTCCCCTCTTTCCTATAAAACACTGTATTCTATTTCTCCTTCCTTTGAAAATCCTCTTTTCCCTATTGTCTCTTGGGAGCTACCTAAACTCTGTGGACATTCTAATTGAAACATACATATCAAAATATTCAAATCTAATGTAAACATATAGGAGAAAGCATGCAATGTTTGTCTTATTGAGTCTGGGTTACCTCACTCAGGATGACTGTATCTAATTCCACCCATTTACATGCAAAGGTCGTGATTTAGTTATTCTTAATACATGCACCATATTTACGATATTCTTAGTTATTCTTAATACATGCACCATATTTATGGTATCCACCCACAGGTTTATGGATCTTTACAAGTCCTGGCTATTAGAAATAGAATAGCACTGAGTATAGATAAGCAAGTATCTCTGTAGTAAATGTTAGAGTTCTTTTGTTATATACACAAGAGCAAGAGCGATATGGTTGAATATTGTAGTAGATCTGCTTCCGGGTTTTAAGGAACTTCCACACCAATTTCTATAGCAACTGTATCAGTTTGTACTCCAACTGGCGAAGAATAAATGCTCCATTCCCTGCATTGTCACCCACATTTGCAATCATTTCTATTATTAATGTTGTCATTTTGAATGTGGTAAGATGAATCTCAAAGTAGTATTAATTTTCATTTCCCTGATGGCTAAGGATATTGAACATTTTAAAAATATTCTTCAGCATTTGTGTTTCATCTTTTGAAAATTCTATGCTTACTTCTATTACATAGTTTTTATTGGGTTGTTTATTATAAATATTCAGGTGTATGTGTGTGTGTGTGTGCGTGTGTGTTCTCTTTGTATATTCTAAATAGTAACCCTTGGTCAGATGTATAATTATTAAAGATGTTTTTTTTCCATTCAATGGCCTTCTCCTTTATTTAAATAATAATGATAATGTCCCTTTCTGTACAAAGGACTTTTTAGTTAATTTTTTAAAAATTTTATATTATGCCTATGGGTGTTTTGGCTTCAAGTATATATGTGTGCCATATGTATTCTGGGTACCCACAGAGGTCAGACAAGGGTTATAGATTTCCTAGACCTTAAATTACAAATGACTATGAGCCACCATGTGGGTGCTGGAAACCAAATCTGAAACCTATGGAGTAGCAGCTGCTGTTAATCACTGAGTCATCTTTCCAGGCCCCTGAATATAATCTTTGTAGTTTCACAATAGTAGCACAAAAACACACAGGTTAATCAATGAATTAAAAATAGCGATAAAGACACAGCTCCACACACCTAGAAAAAATTTGAGTTATGATAAAGTAGTCGAAAATACACAATGAAAAACAGCAACTTCAATAAATGGTGATATTAACCTGGGTAACTGCATGTAGAAAAATGAAAGTAGATCATATGTATAACTGTGCACTAATTCAACTCCAAATGTGTCATGGACCTCCACATAAGACCATATACCCTGAACACAATGGAAGAAAATGAGGGGAATACATGTTTATGAAGTTTACCTCATCACTTGGAGTGAACTTGCTGGGATACCTGGTTGGCCTATCTCACTGCCACCTTACTTGCAAAAAAGTTGTCTCATTTAGAGTTATTAAATATTAATAACATGAATTTAACCAAGGCAGTAAAAGCAAGGAATTCAAAGTCAAGAGGCTAGCAGATGGTGAGTAGAAAGGAAGAAATGAGGGGATGTTTTCTGCCACCTTCTATATTATGCAAATTCTGACACAGAGCATAACTTATGGATTTCAGTACATTATATACTAATATACTCCTGACAATTTACCTGAGCCCCAGCTAATAACACTTTGTACTCAGTTTGAAGGGTCATTAGAATTTATACAATTCTTAATTGCATACATAATTCATCCTGATCAAATGTTTGATGCATTAAGACTTTTAACTAATATTTTTGTTTTGTCTTTTTGTATTTGGTTTTACAAGACATGATTTCTGTATGTAGCAAAGGCTGTTCTGGATCTCACTCTGTAGTCCAACCTGACCTTGAACTCAGAGATCACCTGGTCCTTGCTTCCTGAGTTCTGGGCTTAAAGTATTGCACCACCACCACTCAGCTTAACTGATTTTTTTATTCTTTTTTTTTTTAATTTAGATAAGAAACAAGGTTGCTTCACAAGTCAGTTCCAGGTCCCTCTCCCTTTCCCTCCCCTCCTCCCGTGCCCTCCCCCGATCCCCCCCCATTATCCCCTCGTTCCCCCAGGGAGGGTGAGGCCCTCCATGGGGGTGTCCATAGTCTGTCATTTCATATAGGGCAGGGCCTAGACCCTTCCCCAAGAGTTCAGGGTGAGAGTGCACCTCACATTGTTCTATGGGAGTCCAAAGTCCGTGTGTATACTTGGGATGGGTACTGATCTGCTGCCCAAGGCTCAATAGATTACCTAGGCCTCCTCACTGACACCCAGATTCAGGGGGTCTTGATCAGTCCCATGCTGGATTCCCAGGCTGATGCCTGGGATTCAAGAGTTAACCTTTGTCTGGTCAGCTGTTTCTGGGGGTTAAACCAGCCCCGTCTTAATCCCTTTGATAATCAGTCCTCCCTCTCTGATACTGGCTTTCTTGAGTTCAGCTCAGTACTTAACCAGCCACTAAATGTAGTTTCTGTTTCCCAGACTGTCTGGCCATAGGATTGTAGGCTGGCACTCCCCAGATCTATGTCTAAAATCCATATATGAGAGAGTACATGCCATGTTTCTCTTTTTGTGACTGGGTTACCTCACTCAGGATGGTTTCTTCTAGTGTCATCCATTTGCCTGCGAATCTCATGATTCCATTATTTTTTTCTGCTGAATAGTACTCCATTGTGTAGATGTACCACGTTTTCTCTATCCACTCTTCGGGTGAGGAACATCTAGGTTGCTTCCAAGTTCTGGCTATTACAAATAAAGCTGCTATGAACATAGTGGAACAGACATCTTTGTTGTATGAATGGGCATCTTTTGGGTATATGCCTAAGAGTGGAGTTGCTGGGTCTTGTGGTAGGTTTATTCCCATTTTTCTGAGGAATCTCCATACTGCTTTCCAAAGTGGCTGAACCAGTTGGCACTCCCACCAGCAATGGAGGAGTGTCCCCCTTTCACCACATCCTCTCCAGCATAAATTGTCATTGGTGTTTTTGATTTTAGCCATTCTGACAGGAGTGAGATGGTATCTCAGAGTTGTTTTGATTTGCATTTCCCGGATGGCTAAGGATGTTGAGCACTTTCTCAAGTGCCTCTCAGCCATTTTAGACTCCTCTATTGAAAACTCTCTATTTAGTTCTGCAGCCCACTTTTTAATTGGGTCCTTTGCTGTTTTGGAGACTTGCTTCTTGAGTTCTTTGTAAATTTTGGAGATCAACCCTCTGTCAGATGTGGGAATAGTGAATATTTTTTCCCATTCTGTGGGCTGCCATTTTGTCTTGCTGACTGTGTCCTCTGCCTTACAGAAGCTTCTCAGTTTCAGTAGGTCCCATTTATTAATTGTTGATCTCACTGTCTGTGCTACTGGTGTTATGTTCAGGAAGCTGTCTCCTGTACCAATTTGTTCAAGGGTACCACCCACTTTCTCTTCTATGAGGTTCAGTGTGGCTGGATTTATGTTGAGGTCTTTGATCCATTTGGACTTAAGTTTTGTGCATGGCGATAAACATGGATCGATCCGCATTCTTCTTTATTTCATCAACTTAAAACTTCATAGAATGTTTCTTTGGTGTCTGATAACAATGCTGATTTTAATATGACCGTTTTAGGAAAATATGATTGATATTTTATATTTCTTGCTACCATACAATTTTAAACAAAATTAACAGATTTTTCTCTATGTTCAGATTGAAAGTTTCTTCAAAAATAGGTACAGTTGGCTTTGAAATTAATTTCAAATGCTCAGACTGAGTTAAAAGCTGCTCTTGGCAAATATGCAATTTTCAAATACATTTCAATTATAACATGAAAATATAATCACAGGAAAGGCTACAGCATGGTGTGTGGTACAATTGTGTTTACTATTTATTAATGTATCCAATATATATTCCTGATTAATTGTTTTTAGCTTAGTGTTTATCCACTCATTTTTAAAATATATTTAGTCATGCATTCATTTTCTAAATGTATACTTACGTACTCAATTATAAGCCAGGCACATTATGTTAGAAAATGTTAAAGACATTAATAAGAACATAACAGGCTGCTTACCCTCAGGGAACTCAAAGTCCAATAAGCATTGTAGACAGGTGAATAATTGCTTCATAGTGGAAAACACATTAATAACTAATAAAATTACATAAGGTGATCATGATAATACATAAATGCATTTATTCTGTATCAGCACACTTACTAGGGTTTATCAAATACCTTGTCCTTTGAGATGGGCTTTGAAGACAATATCAAGATTCAGTTGTCAAGAAGTGATACACCTAACCTAAAACTTGTAGTTAATAACTTACAAGTTGATCAGCAACAGTGACTCACGGTGAGTTCCTTACTTAATGAATCAGGTGGAGTAAGATTAGATAGGGAAAAGAAAGGCATTGAAACTGGCCTGCTGCCCTCTCTGGTGAAGGGTTTCTGTGAACCTCATCCACTGAGACATCATACTCTGTTGGAGTAGTAATGGGTTAATTGGCATGTGCCCAAGCTGGTATCATCCATGTAGTTAACAAATATTCTTTAAGTACTTTCTATAGATGGGGACATGTTTCAGGAAAGGAATCACTTATAGCAAAACAATGGAAACCATTGAGTACATCAAAGAGTTAGAGGTATGTTATATGTAGTGATTCATAGAAAAAGCCTACTGAATCCAGCTCTATTGCCCTGAGAATTAACAAATATAAACTCTGAAGATCTTACTCTATAATACTGAAACAGAAACTCTGGGAAAGGTGTCCAGATGACTGTGTTTTGTGAACTCTCATAATGATTCTGATACAGGCTCAACTTAGCAAAGGAGTATAAAAGCTTTTACAAATGAAAAATAATATGCATACACATTATCTTGTGAAAGTCATCATTCATCAAGAAATGGCCACAAATGGCAAAATGTAATAGATTTCCCCTCTAAAATAGTGTACATTTCATATATGGCAACCAGTTGATGAATTCAACCTGTACAGAATTTGCTGAATAGCCATTATTATGGTCCTGGACATTGATAAAGAGATTTATCAAAACACTGCCCTCTCTTTGTGGAATATTCAGACTAGTGGGATAATAATTAGTCTCTTGCTATGCCTTCTTTCTTCATCTCATCTCAGGCATTTGTTTAATATGTTTTTAGTTACTGTTCATTAAATTGAGATGACCCATATGTTATGAAATGACTGCTGGTTCAACTTATTGATTTTAAATGAAAATTTGCCAGTGTTTTCCATTCATTGCAATATAATGTCCTATTCTATTTTATTGAAAATTTTCAATAATAAAATAAAAAGGAAACCACTCTGTTGATTAAATATTAATCCCAAAGGGAATTGTAAGAGATACAGGAATTAATACTGAACCACTGAGCCATTTCCTAATGAGGATAGGGATATTCCAGCCGCCTTAGGACTAAATCACAGGGCAATGTTAAAGAACTAACAATCTTTTATTAATTAACCTTCAGGTTTCCCTTGTAAAGGGGTCATGAATGAGGTATGGAGGAACAAATTAGCAAAACGTAGATCTGGGAATCAACATCCTCTGAGAAACCCCATTATCATGAAAATGGTAAGTACACCCATTCTTTACAATGTATTCCTTAGCTTATTCAAACCCGTGGAGTTTGAGACTTTTCAGTCCTATCAGTGTGTTTCTCAAGATTCTTTTGTTATTATTGAATTTCATAAGTATGCAGTAGTAATTTATTGCGCTACAGATGAACATTAAAATTAAATAATATGTAAGAATGATAGCATTTGCTTTTCTTGCTGTTACAAAAATGAACACATGAGCCAGGCAGTGTTGGTGCACACCTTTAATCCCAGCACTTGGAGGCAGAGGCAGGTGAGTCTGTGTTAGTTTGAGACCAGTCTACTCTAAAAGAGCTAGTGAAAAAAGTCTTGAATCTGAACTCCCAGAATAATAATGGATCCCTATGACCCAAATGAGCTGAACCTGAGTAGGAAGAAAAGCTCAGCTGGATTCTCATCTGGCTGTGGCATCTGCTTGGAGCTGCTGCAGAGTGTGTACCCAGCCAACTAGTCTACCCATCTGGTAACTCTTCTCCAGATGTTGTCACTGATCTGAGTATCTGTACCTTTCCTCAAGCCATAAGAGAAAATGTTCTTCTATCCCTTTGATGATGACTGCAACAGCATACAACCCAATAAGCCATCTGAAACTAAAGCCCACATGCTAGCAATGCTGCAGGCAAAGCCATGGGCTTTTCTCACAGACTAAAATAGTCCACTGCTGTTCTCAGCAGCTTGGTGGCCATAATTGCTTGGTGAATAACAGTATCATTGTCTTCAGAATCAATAAATGTCTCTTTCCTAGCTAATAGAAGACTTCAATCCAAAAGTAAGGATACAATGTTTTGGTCTTCATTTTATAATTTCTCCCCAGAATATGTCTGCCATAATTGTGGTGTTAGTCTCTCCAAGTTTAGGTGGATAACCTTGATGAACAGAAAATAAACATAAGTGATTGTTGTCTACTTAACTGCCAGAATAACCTTGGCTTGCACTGTTGATGGATGTCCTAGGGTGCTGTTTTTCCCTCTCCAGTTTCCTTGTGTATTTTATTTCTGATGACTTACCCGTGGGCTGAGTATATGGGAATTGAAAGGATAGTATCTTTCTCAAAGTGAGTTGCCAATCTGTCAGATATCACCACAGCTCTCAACGTTTTAAATTGACTATTTTTTGAGACAAACCTTCACTTGCAACATCTCTTTCTGGATTTCCTCTGCTTGATGTTGTTGGCTCCAACCCAAACCTTATGTTAGAAGCCCATATTATTAGGACTCCTGGAGTTTTTCTGCAAGCCAGAGTTTATTGGAAAATAGTGTCAATTTGACTGAGCTTAGCACAGGTATACATCATTACAAAAAAAGACTTTGGGATGCTGCAAGAATGAATCCATAGGGTCTGTCCTCAAAAATCTACTTTCTCTTTGATTATAGCTCTAAAGTTTGAAAAAATAATAAAAATACAAGAAAATATCTAATGAAGTAAAACATAGAAGTTGGAGCCACCTGGGCTTTTTGATATTGGAACCAGGCTCTCCTTAGTTCTTTCCCCCAAATCTCATTCAGCCCATCTTCATTCCCTTGTGTCTCTACCAACCACAAGAATTACACTCTGTCAGGGACCATAGCTACCTCACAAGGTTGGTACTCAAACTAGACCAGCATTAAACACTCATCAGAGTAGCAGGTCCTTGTTGTAGATGGCAATTAACACAGACACTCACAACTGAACAACTGAAGTGCTCAATCCTAAATGGAATATTTTCATCAGCCTCCCTCCCTCAAGGCTCAGAGATCTATACTGAAAAGGAGGCGGAAAGACTGTAATATCCAGCAGTGGTGGATGACTTTCAAGAAATAATTTTCTCCAAAACACAACAAGACTGTTAGAAATATGAAGTCGCAGACACTGTGACAGCACACTGACCTACATAGGATCAAACCAGACAAAAATCAAAGCACAGAAAATGGGGAAATGTACATATAATCCCACTTCTACCCGAGAATCTATTTATAATTAATACCAACTGGTCAAGGGAAAATCTGTTTTCTCTAATGGCATGTCACAGATTATATCAACCATACTGCACTCCAAGGCAAGTCCCATGTACAGAAGCAATGCAAAATCAGCTCTTTAGTTTTGCTAAATTTTGTGTTATTGGATTTTAATAGCTCATTTAATTGCTGTGCTTCTTTTTTGTCATTTTTGAGTTGTGGGGAAAAGATGAAGTTGGATAAATAGGAAGGTGGATCTTGGAGGAGTTGAGAGAGGGTAAATATGATCTAGAATATTGTAGGAAACATTTAAATGAAAAAATGAATTAAAAATGCTGGTGTCGTTCAAAACCACAACAGAAAGGCAGGAATAGATTGTGAAAGGGGTGATCCATTTAAATCCATCTTATTGGTGCCGGGGTTTAGAAATTAACTTCTTACAGTCCATATTTTGATTTTTAACTCAGGGTCACATAAAATGTGCAGGATCTAGTCAGTGAGGCTTTCTTCGTAGGCCACCAGCAGCAGAATGGTGGGATGAGTGCTGGGTGGTACAAAACAAACACTGTCCATTAAGAAAACAGTCACGGATTGAGAACTAAAATACACACTGGAGAAAAACACCAATGTGAAAATCATGAACCTGAATCTGGCAAGGCTTTTAAAGATGATTTGGTCTAGTATTTCTCCATGTTGGCTGCACATTAAAAACTAGAAAGCTGGGCTGTGTTTGGAGATGAGCCATTCGTATTGTTTAAAACTCCCTGGAGTGATTTTAACATGTAGTTCATTTTGAGACTCTCTTTTCTAGAAAAGTAGTTTTCTCAAACTTTTAGATTTTCTTGGAGAGTTTCCCAAAACACACAGAATTAACCCTAGAAATTTGGATTGAGCAGGTCTTGGTTGAGAGCCATAAATCAGCAGTTATAACAGGTTCCTGGCTTGAGCGATCTGGAGACCTTACTCTCATATCTTCACCTGAGCCCCTGGGCTTCAAACTTCATCGTGTTAAAACTAAATGCTATGCCTTGTCCTCTAGAGTTTCTAATTTGATAATTTGCATATTAATAAGTTCATTGTTGCAATTTTAGATACACCAGCCTACATCACCCAAGGATGAGACAGCACATTTGTGAGCTACCTACAATGTTTATCTCTACTTGTGCAACGTCACACTGGATTTCCATGCAATTATTTTTTTGTCTGAAAAAAGAACTATGGGTTCATTGACTGCTATTGATGAGCATCCCATGCCCTCATTTCATATTAAGGATATTGAAGTTAGAAACTGTTATAAATTAATAATAACTGCAAAATTGCTTTGCTTTGAAAACAGACCTGTGGTCAGTGACTGCTATACTGCCTATCAAGCAAGAACCTTGATAGTAATTCTGAGAACAAAAAGAATTGGAAAGTCACTGAGTAGATGACTAGTTTAATTACATTTTAGGTATGTCTACAATTGACCCTAATTTTGCCATCTATGATTGAATAAAGGCAAATAGCTTCTCTAAATTACAAAGAAAAATAATACCTGAATAAGACTAAAGAATGTTCTAAAGAATAATGAAATATATAACCCTGGATTTTCATGCCAGAGTTAGGATGCCATCTGTAGTGCATAGTTTTATTTCAGTCCTGCCAAAGATTGGAGGCTATAAGTCAAGCTTATGATTTTCCCATTTAAAATTTTATTTTCTTGGTCTTTCTATATTTTCTCACACAAAATTGAGTGTCAGCATGTCATTGAGATAATAGAACACACCAAAGTATATAATGTACTACCACTGAGAGTAACATGGCATCTATCAACCATCTATAACAGGCAGTATTATAATAAGCTACTTTCAAACATAAATGCAAACTCTTAAAAACCCATAAAATTACTTTTAAAAGGTTATTCAGTAAGCAGATTTCATTATTCATTTTCACTGTTTTACTTCTTGTACCACCAAATAGAACTGTTTGTCATGTAAAAATAAATAATTGAGATTTTTCATCTCCAGCCCTTTCTCACAATGTCTAAATAACATTACCAGAAGACTTGACTATAATGTTTCAGCCAGATCTTATAGGTAGCCATCCTTTCAAAGCATCAACATGTATCAATGTAGCATTCAAGTTTCCTAATTGATTGAATTGCTTTTTATTAATGTGATGGTGACTTGTGCAACAGTCACCATTATAGCACAGATGGAAAAGTTGTTGTTTTTATATTCGGCTGAATATTGGAATAGTTAAGCTTACTCAATTGTAGATAAGGAAATCCAAGGCAATTATTCTACTTCATTCTACCAGGCATCTATTCTAACAGCCACTTACCAAGAGCCTGTCATTGACTCTAAAGTATCCATAGTTGACAGAGCAGATTTTAATTCACACAAAATTGAATGTGCATACATGTTCTAACTATCAGGCAATCTGTATGCTTCAAAAAGCATATTTGATTTTGACTTACTGGGGTTTATGCCAAGAATTTGGGGAGTTGAACTGTTGACACATAGCACTATGTTGGCAGCCATAAAGATAATACACAGATTTGAGTCTGGCATTAGCTGTCCCTGTGGAGCCATCACTAACACATCCCCCTGTCATGCACCTGTAATACATTTTCCAAAGGCTGTGTGAAGAAAAACCAGCCATATCTTACGTTAGAACAACAATCTTATCAAGTGTATTTCCAGACGGCCATCCCTTAATAAAATAAGAGATACGTCCAAATATAAGAGTGCTACCTCTGCTTCCATCAGTCCCTGGATGAAGGTTCTGTTTCTCAGACTCTCTGGCAATGGATTGTAGACCGGCACTACCTTGACCCATGTCTAAAATCCATATATGAGTGAGTACATACCATATTTGTCTTTTTGTGATTTTGTTAGACACCCACAGATAAACACTGAACTGTACTCCTGGAATACAGTGACAAAGAGGGAGGACTAATCAGCAAAGGGGTCAAGACTGAACTAGTTTAACCCACAGAAAAGGCTGATCTGAACAAGGGGGAGCTCATGGACCCTAGACTGATGGCTGGGAGGTGAGCATGGGACTGATCCAGACATCCTGAATGTGAGTGTCAGTGAGGAGACCTAGGCAATCTGTGTGCCTTGGGTAGTAGATCTGTATTTATCCCTGGGATACAAATGGACTTTGGGTGCCCATCCCACAATGAGGAATGCTCTCACAGACTGGAATCTTGGGGGAGAGCCGAGGCCCTGCTCTGAATGAAATGACAGACTCTGGAGATCCTCCATGGAGGGCCTCACCCTCTCTGGGGATCAGAGTAAGGACTCTCTAGGAGGCTGGGGAGTCTGGAGGGGGCAGGAGAGGAGGGGAGGGAGAGGGAGGTGGTATTGATATGTGAAGCAAGTTTGTTTCTAATTTAAATAAAAAATAAAAAGAGTGCTACCTAATTGTGATTCTGTATTCAAATGTAACATGGAATCCATTTGGTTTTAACCATTGTCTTTAATTATTCAATCTAAATATTTAATCCCATCTAATTGTTTCACACAAGAGCTAGAAAGATGCTTTCAAGCTAGGAAGATAGTGTGAGTACAGCAAGTTTATGGCATTCATTTACAACCAGTTGTCAAACCAAACTCAGGAGCAATGATTAAGAGAGCACAGAATGCTGAGGCCTAAGGGGTACCACACACCCTTCTCTGAATCCTGAAAGACCATTGCACATGGAGGAGGAGTAGAAAGAGTATAAGAGACAGAAGTAATTGAAGACTGAAAGTTAACTGTCTTCTGAACCCAGCAGGGTAACTGTACAATGAATCCCCGGAAGTGGTGGCAGCAAGCCCAAGATCTGTGGAAGTCCATGTCAGACAAAATCCCAACACAGCGATGAGACTTTGCCACATAATCCCACACCAAAACTTGGTGTTAGCTTTCTGACAAGCATCAGGTGCTGGGAGAGCAAAAGACAGTTTTTCCTAGGAGTACAGCCACTGGGAGGCTCCTGTGGAAGACCATATATCTGACGATATTTGGACAGCACAAATTTGTCTTCATTGAGACTGCAACTAAATCAGAATGCTTATGGGCAGGGTGGTTTAATTTATGTCCCTGGCACAGTTCCCCAGGATCCCAGGAATGACTGGTACACACAGCTGTCCCTCCTTTACCCACCTTGCTGTGCTCCCCTAGGATGGCTGCTTGGAAAGGCAGTGGCTATCTCCCAGCAAGTGTAGCCTCGGAAATGCCTACCTACAAAATATGCTTAATCACTACCATACTACTGAGAAACTGTCAAACTAGAAATAAATGCATGGAGCTGAAGTCTATTGGGGAGTCAATAACTTGAAGATCTGACCTAAGAGCTTCACAGACAGAAGTGTCTCCAGCTAGTCTTTGCTCTTGGTTTTCCTGTGTCTGCCAGCGGGAAAAAAAAACAGAAACTCAGAAAACCATCCTATACCCAAATTCCACATCCATTATGTAGCAGTGCTATGTGTCACGTGGGCCATGCTACAATGTCTCCATCTCTTTACCCAGAAAAACTAGGCTAATTATACTGATGTTTAGATTGGAAGCAACCTATGTGAAATGTTAACATAGAGTTCAGCACTTAATAATTTCTCAGTACAATAAACTTTTGTCTGTATCCATTGAATCAGCCAGAAATAATTAATTGAGCAACAACATACACTAGACTTTGATTATTTAGCTGAGCTCCAGGTCTCTTTCAATCCATTTGAAATAGATCAAATGGATTGAGGCAATGAACAAATAAAAATATTTCCAAATATTCAATGTCCAAACACAAATATTATTTAGGTTCTGATAAGTTTAACTGTTATTGGGTGGTACACAAAATTCTACTCCAGAAATATTTTACTAGAAAAGTGTGATTAATTTTCTTTTGAAATCCACATTTTCATGGATATTAACAGTATTATCAGATAAGGACTGTAGTCATTCAGTATTTCTCCAATCATTGATATGCATACCTAGCTATGTCTTTGTTGTCATGTGCTCCTAATATGTTTAGCTATATTCCTGTGTGCTATTATAATGAGTTGTTATATTTAATAAATAAAAACAATATTTAAGAGATTAGTTAAATTTCTATTTCTGATAAATAATGAATAAATATTTGGTATAAGTATGTCCCATGTGACATTTGAGATATATTTAAATTTTTATTTTAATAAGCAACTGGTGACTTTTTATAGGGGGAATGTGTCCTGTAACCATATAAGCTTTCATAAAAATGAAATTATATATAATTAACACCAAAGAAATAACAATATTTTTTGTTTGTTTGTATTTGTTTTTTTATTTTTAGAAACACTTTTATTCACATATCCATAGCCCCATTCTCTCACCCTACCATCCTCCCATGCTTCCCTCTGACTTCCCTACCCACCTACCACCTACTCCCGAGATAATGAGACCCTCCACGTGGGATCATCAAAGTCCATCACATCATTTGGGGAGGGCCTAGGCACTCCTGTCTGTTTCTGGACTTCAATAGTATCCCTCCATAGGGAATGGGTTCCAGTGTAGCCAGAGTTTATTCCTAGGTCACAAAAGGACTTTGGGAGTAACAATAGTTTTGATGGATGGCTGCTTCTGTTCTAAATATCTCACACCAATTAATAGTTAACATCATCAAACTGATACTTAGAGACAGTTTTGCCCCCAAATTTCTAAAGTGCACTTCAGTGTATATTTCACACTGTTGTTTATACTCACCTACAAATCACTCACAATGAACACAAGCACTAAAAATATTAGGAAAACACACTTCCATTAAACACCCAAAGTCTTGCTGACCCAAGTGTAGGAAAAATAATTAAATGAGACTGCCAGACCTTAGAACACATAGCACAGAGGATATGCCTCATCTTCACTACACAGTTCGCTTACGGGAAGCTGATAGAAAATTGGCAATAAGAACAAATGTCTTTGCTTAAATTCTCTTACCAGTATAGCTGTTTTGATTCACTATAACTGTATAAGGTATAGCTTTGGAAAACGCTGTGTGTATTTTGGTAACATATGTCATTTACAAAGGGGCAAGCTTTAGTAGTGATGATGTTGTTTGTGGCTATGGAACAGTAAGGTGGTAGACCTTAATAAATCAAAAATCAAGTCTCTTGTCAGACACAAAATTGTGAAAATTAGGTATGTGTGCTATGGTTACAAAGTGCCCAGTCCAGAGAAATATTAACAATGTATTAATTACATTTAGATCTGGAATCCTCTATTTAAACTTCCTCTCCTCACACACATGGAAAGTTGACTTCTCTAGAAGCATCAGTGTACAAAAGAAAGTAGAGGGATATTTTACTAAAGCTCAGGAAACAAGTTGGTGACAGGAATAAGAGGGCTCTTTGAAGCTTGCTCTTTAGTAGATGGACATAATTCTACAGCTCCCTGCCAGCAATGCCAGGAGAAAGACTGATTCCTGCTCCATGTACAGAGAACTCTTTGCATGGATGACCAGATGAATGGTGTTCCCACCAGAATGTGCATCACTGTGTAACTGATAAAAATGACCCCTGAAGAACATCCTCCAGAACTGACAAGGTTCTAGCTTATGTGGAAAAATATGAACAGATTTAAGGTGGAGGATGAAAATATTTGAATTTTTACAAAGTGTATAATATTTTTCATATATCCATAGAAGAGGAGTACTTTGGGGGTATAATATGCTATGATCTTGTTTCCTTCTATAAAATGCTGGAGAGTGAATACTGTGGTGAACTTTCACAAAGGAGGTCAAACAAATGCAGATCAAAGCATCAAATTGTGCATTTTAAGTATATCTTAAGTACCGAGTTGGTGTTCGTCAGATACACTTCAATAAAAGTGACAAAAAAAGTAGAAAAGAAAGTCTTCCCCTAAAGAAAATGAGGATCTATTTCACTCCGCATTGGAAAGATTTGAAAGGAAGATTGTCTTCTTTCTGCCTGTGGTTGAGATAACAAAACACATGGCATGAGCATGCAAAAGAAAGTTCCTCTAGCACTAATATGTAGAAACAGAAGCACACCTCTTCTGCTCATAATGAACTGGGACATATATTTATTCAGGTTCCTTTTGTGTCTCCTGTAATATCCAAAAATTCCTAACCACCATCCCTACAACATTCATTTATTCTTTTCCCTAATACACATCATGTAGTTATCTCTTGGACACCTTCAAAACTCTTCATGAAGAGTGAAGGCTGCTGAAGTGCAGGGATTGTCATAAACACAAAGCCAGTGCTAAGCAAATTAGAAGAGAAGCCAAGATATCAAAGATATCATGCACTTAAGATAGTTTCTCTACTCTGTTCTGTTACCAATGACAAACAGCAGTATATGCCTCATCATAATCATTTCACTTCCTTCTTTATTCTGTTTATGAAAATGGGATTCAATTACTGAGTTTTACTTGACTAAAATTTAAGGCATGGAAAAATTGCTGCTCCAGAAATGGTGTCTTGAACAACTGCTATGCAGGAACTTTGCTTTCATTAAGCACGTTATGTACTGGAGAAATGTGGCTTTAACCTCAAGTCCATGCTGTGTAATTTGCATGAACTATGTGTGCATTTGTAAAACTGTGCATTAAAAACATGCAAGGCTCTGAGATTTAATTCCCTATAATCTTTTTCCCTGATTTCTAAAAGAAAGACCTTATTCTCTCAATAAGAGTGGCTTAGATGCCTTTTCCTCTGTCCAACCATCTCAAACAAGACTTCACAATATGTATTTTCAGAAATAATATATACACCCTGGGATTTGAAACTCAAGGCTCTTCAAGCTAATTAGCTTGGTTAATTAATATATCACATCATTTCTTTCAAAACTCATTATGTTCACTAAAAGCCTATTGGACCAACAGAAAAGGAGTGAAAATAAATGACAAGGGAACTATCATTCTGAAAAAAACCATAATTTACTGATTGAAAAACTAATATGGGGATTATTAAATATCCCCTACTGACTCTCAGACATGGAATCTAAATTTAAAATAATTTTGAAAACAAAACTGTAAGTTATATCTCTGTTAACATCTTAGAACTAAAATGGAACACAAATCTTGCAATGTGGGAAATAGCCTGAAGTCACTGCTAAGTAGCTGGATAATCTATACAATAGGAGTTAGTCTATAACATGAGCTCAGACAGTCTTGTGTTTGTATGTAAAAGCTACTTTCCACTTTCACAGCCTTAGTTTTCTCATTTATGAAATGGCAAAGAATATAAAATTGTGAAATATTACCTTTATGGGTTTTCAGGCACCTAAGCAGTAATGTAAATGTTTTGGGTAAAAAAATATTTTAAGGGCATACAGATTTAAAGTTTTAACTCAGTGGTAGAGTTTTTGTAAGTATAAGGTCAGTTCTCTGCACAAAGCAGGAAGTGGTAGGTTAGAGAAGAACGGGGAAGAGAGAAAGGAGGGGCAGAAAGGAGAGGATCCATGTATACATGTAAATATATATACATTAACATATGTGCTTAGATAATAATAGCATGATCACTGGTATGTACAGCTAATAAATGTTCTTCTATACTTATAAGATAGCTTTTTCCATAGTCACCTCAATAGGCAACTTGAAGACAATTTTGAAGTAAACCAAATACCACAGAATACTATGTAAAAATTTAAACATTCCTTATTTTGGATTACTGGTATGACCCAGGAGGAAAAGAAAGTGTCACCTTCATGAAGAGCTAGGTTAGACTTTAGACTCAACTTCTTGAGTTCCAGGAATGTACATCTCCAAAAGGCTTGCATGTCACTACTCATATGAAAGTCTTGTCTACAAACACACTTTCTCCGGGTATGTGTAAACCAGAGCTCTGATCCCGCAAGGTGAACTTCTTTTGAGACCCTACATGAACTCACTGTTCCAAGAGTTTGTCATTTCAAATGAAGACTTGAGGCTAAACCATGAAACATATCCACTCTCTGGGGACAAGAAAAGAGAGCACACAGCCAAGTGCATTCTCCGTTGGCCTCTGCATTTGCTTCTTCAGGGAAATTTAAGCAATGGTTCTGAATCATTTACATTTAATTTCCCTTTGCTCCACACATCATTTATCATCCTAGAAGGCATCTGGGCTTTGAGAAAAACCTTTCCTTTAAGAATTCCGAGTCTCTGTTTTGTGTTTCATTGTTATGTGGAAAGCTATTCCATAATGTATTTGAAAAAATTATCTAATTAAATGAGTTAGTGTGCTAGTGTAAACACTGGTATATGTCTCTCATTAATCCCACTGTTTGTCTATATTCAGAGGAAAGTGGGTGCTTTGCTGAGTGGGAGGTCAAAGGTCTCAATCAAAAAGAGTGCAGCAGGAAAATGCTGTAATCAGAATAAACTGTCAAGATGCATATTTTGTTCTGTTTTAGAATTGCCTTTCATTTTTTGTTATTTTTCCCCCAACAAAGGAGTTAATTTCTGAACTAATCCCATCAAAGTGGGTACAGATAATAGCTAGTTTGACTGAAATAGACCATTCTAGTATTTCCTGAGCTGTTTGAGCTATTACTTCTACCCCACATGCAGTTCCCCCATATTGCAAGCACTCCTCCCAGTGACATTAAATGAACATTCCCAATCTTTCTTCCTGACCTTCATCTCTTTCTATCTTGAGTGTCATTTTAAGTACCCTAAAAGAACTTTTGCAATCTTTCTCACACAGCAGATAAGTGTCTCCATGGGCTTGCAGAGGTACACGGGACTATACCATCTCATTTGATATCCAGTCACCACCAAGAGTGTTTGCAGGAGTTCCTGTAGTTGTGAATTATCATTGAGGTAAAGAAAAGATGCATCACACACAAAGTTTCACCGAAGAGCACAGATGTTTCTGGTGACCACTGGGGTCAGATGATATCAGTCACTCACACAAGCTTAGGACATCTTGTATTCCCCATAAGCCCATTCTAGATACACCAGGTAGGATTTTACAAAAGAACCATACTTCCAATGATAAGAAACATGCATCTTATTAGGAAAACAATCTAAATAATTTAAGCAATTTATCATGTTGATTTAAATAACAGTTGAAACAAATATTTAAGTAGAGTAAGATGTGACTGGAAGTGGGGAAATTTTAACTTCTCAGAAAAGCAGCTCTTGTGGCAAGAGATAACTAATATATAGAATTTGCCTAAATACACATGAGGGAATGAGCCAATTACATCCCCATTGGGGGAAAAAAGAAAATGACTACCAAGAATAAAACACCTGTAGAACATCGACAAGAGCCAAAAGAATGAGTAAAGGACAGTGAGTCAGTGGTTAAGCAGACTAGAGTATCTAGTCTGCAATGCTTTTAAATATTAGCCAAAATTCAGTAATGAAAATGCAAACACAGATTCATAATACCTATATGAAACAGAGACAAATGGCAAAAACAACCCTCTGAATTAATGAAATTTTAAGTGTAAAATGAATGAAAATAATTGTAATGATATAGATTTGGGTATTATAAAAATTTAAAATTCAAAAAGGCATAAGTAAAAAATCTTAATATTTAATGTAATCAAAGGAATGTAAAACATACCTGATATTAACATGACAAAATAATATACCTAGTATATAGCCCCAGTATATAAATATAAAAGCAATGTAAGATGGAATAAGCACACAAAAAATTCAATGAGACATAAGAGTCAGATGAAAAATGCTTACAATACATACAATGGATAATTAATAGAATTTCAGTTATGTGATAAGAATAAGAATGGTGTAATTAATATAAAATCATCCTTATAATATTAAAATTGCCATTTAAAATGTGGTAATATTCTCACCATATTTTCCAGGTAGTACCTGCAAACGGATAGGATTCAATGAAATGGGAAATGCTGCAAACTTAGTAAGTGTGTTGTATATTTGTGCAATATTTCTGGAGAACAAGACATTGCTAAACTTCTGTGTGTCTATAATAAGCTGGCAATATTTCTGTTCTTGTAACTCAAGGACACTTGATGGTTAAGAGTCTTTCCAAATGAATGAGCTGAGTATATGCAAAAAGACTGTTCCCGATGAACATTGGGTTTACCACAGCATCCTGCGTGACAGTGGAGACCTTAGAATCAATGGGCAAATATACCAGAATTATTGCATAATTTATTATATACCCATATGTTAGACTACCATGGAACAATTTAAATTTTACTTATCAACATTTTATAAGTGTAGATAAGGTTAAAAAAAAGGTTTCATTGTGACAGTTTGATACATTCCCATAATGCACTTTGATCACACCAAATTTCCCCCTTTCCTAGAACTCTTATCACCACTCCCCTGGCCCCCCTCCTTAGTAGTCCCTTCTATTTTTGTACCTTTAAAGTTTTTACATTAATAATCTTTAATACATGGAAATACTATTTTGATAAAGGAGCAATTTATTTATTTATTTATTTTTATATTTTCTGTATGAGTGCTCTGCATGTGTGTATACCTGCAGAAGAGGGCATCAGATCTGTTAATAATGGCTGTGAGACACCATGTGGTTGCTGGGAATTGAACTCAGGGTCTGTGGAAGTGCAACAAGTGCTCTTAACACCTGAACCATCTTTCCAGCCCAAAACATTATGAGCAAAAAGGTTTAGAAGTCAAAATGTCTGATTATCTCACTGGATTTGTCTCCCACAAAGGTGTATAAAAATTGAACATTATATAAAACTTGAATCTCTTGTATTTCCCACTCAGTTATATCTGTCTGTCTCTTCTTTTAAAGTCACAATCAATCTATCCACAGGGCCAGAGCACAACCCTGTAAATCATCCTCAATTTTTAAATTTTCTCCCACCTCTGAAGACATTCTGATCATTGTTGGCTGTCTCCAAAATATTTCTCCTGCTTTTTACCATTGCCATCCCAATACCAGAATATTGAATCACTTGCAAAATGATTAGTTCTTAAAATAGTCCTTAAAATCTCTCTCTAGCCTCATATTTATCACAGTGGAATTACTTGTATACATTTTCCATTATGTTCCTGGTAATATCACTTTATTGCATATGTCATTTTAAGGCATACCTGCCTAAGATAAAATTCAGAATGTGTGTCTTAAAAATACATCAGCTATATATGTGTATCATTCCCCTCTCTCTTAGAACCAATATTCTTTTGATAATATTCTGTTATGCAAATGAATATTTACATCATTAGATTTGTACCTTGGGAGGAAAGAGGAGGTGGACTTCTTTTATTAAATCTTCCCTTGTCATTTCCCAATTTGAGGTCAACAATACACCTTCTTTTGTACCCAGGCCATTCTAACTTACATATGATCCATTATGAGGTTACTGAATCGTGACACTAGTGTTCAAGTTTAAAAATATGTCTATACAAAATGCCTGTCTGTGCATGAAGGAAGGATAAACACTGTTTTTATGAAACTTTTTCAATTCTATGTAGATCAGAGTCAAAGGAAGTTTGAAAGTCACTACTCCGTTTCTTAAGCCATAATCATTTTTAAAATAACTGTACAACAGCACATAAATCCATGTTTCTATTCATCTCCATCATCTACTGAGTGTGTAGTGTATGAAAGCAAGAAAAGTTGGATATTCATTATTATATTCTAAATGCAAGTGCATCAGAAAACACAGAGCACAGAGTAGCAGTCATGATACTCAATGAAAGTATACATTCATGTAACCTGTAGTTTTACTGGGTAGCTCATCCAGGCCTATAACCTACCCCTCATATAAATGCATATGGCTTCTGAAAAGATGAAAGGCAGTCTGTGTTATGCCAATAGTTGATCCAAGGTAATCACAATGGATAAGGCAGACAATTTTTTTATTAATTTTTTTTATTTTTATGTTTAAATTTAGATTAGAAACATGGTTGTTTCACAAGTCAGTTCCAGGTCCCTCTCCCTTTCCCTCTCCTCCTCCTGTGCCCTCCCCCCAACTCTCCCATTATCCCCTCATTTCCCCAGGGAGGGTGAGGCCCTCCATGGGGGTGTCCATAGTCTGTCATTTCATCCAGCACAGGGCCTAGACCCTCCCCACAATAGTTCAGGGTGAGAGTTCATCTCACATTGTTGGATGGGAGTCCAAAGTCCATGTGTATACTCGGCATGTATACTGATCTACTGCCCAAGGCTCAATAGATTATGTAGGCCTCCTCACTGACACCCCCATTCAGGGGGTCTTAATCAGTCCCATGTTGGATTCCCAGGCATCAGCCTGGAATTCAAGAGTTAACCCTTGTCAGGTCAGCTGTTTCTGGGGTTAAATCAGCCCAGTCTTAACTCCTTTGGTCATCAGTCCTCCCTCTCTGTTACTGGCTTTCTTACTTAGCCGTGGGAGTCTGCCTTTTCTTCCATCAGCCACTGAATGAAGTTTCTGTTTCCCAGACTCTCTGGCCATGGGATTGTAGGCTGGCACTCCCCAGATCTATGTCTAAAATCCATATATGGGAGAGTACATGCCATGTTTCTCTTTTTGAGACTGCGTTACCTCACTCAGGATGGTTTCTTCTAGTGTCATCCATTTGCCTGCAAATCTCAGGATTCCATTTTTTTCTGCTGAATAATACTCCATTGTGTAAATGTCCCACATTTTGTCTATCCTCTATTTGGCTGAGGGGCATCTATGTTGCTTCCAAGTTCTGGCTATTACAAATAATGCTGCTATGAACATAGTGGAACAGACATCCTTGTTGTATGTTGGGCATCTTTTGGATATATGCCTAAGAGTGGAGTTGCTGGGTTTTGTGGTAGGTTTATTCCCATTTTTCTGAGGAATCTCCATACTGATTTCCAAAGTGGCTGAACCAGTTGGCACTCCCACCAGCAATGGAGGAGTGTCCCCCTTTCACCACATCCTCTCCAGCATAAATTGACCTTGGTGATTTTGATTTTAGCCAATCTGATAGGAGTGAGATGGTATCTCAGAGTTGTTTTGATTTGCATTTCCCGGATGGCTAAGGATGTTGAGCACTTTCTCAAGTGCCTCTCAGCCATTTTAGACTCCTCTATTGAAAATTCTCTATTTAGTTCTGTAGTCCACTTTTTAATTGGATTCTTTGGTGTTTTGGAGACTTGCTTCTTGAGTTCTTTGTAAATTTTGGAGATTAACCCTCTGTCAGATGTGGGGTTAGTGAATATTTTTCCCATTCTGTGGGCTGCCTTTTTGTCTTGCTGACTGTGTCCTTTAAGGCAGACAATTTATTACGTCATTTTATCCAAAATTCTTATACTAAATGTTCAAGATATATTTCTGGCAAACTTTAACATTCTTCATGGAAATATCCTAGGAAAACATCCTGTTATAACATGAACAGAATACTACTAATTAAAAAATAGGTCCAATACATACCTAGTTTGGAGAGATGGGAACAAAAAATGCTTTCCCTGGTAAAGATAGACCTTGAAATCACAAGAAAGAAGTTCAGAATCTTCAAATGTGAACCCAACTTTAGTTTGAAGCCTCTGGGCCTATAATATCTTTCACCAGATCTGAAATGACCTCTTTGATGACACAGTGAACAAAGTGTAAAGAGCAGGACTGTAGGATCATTCTTTTGAATACACCAAGGCACAGCTCTATTCAATCAGGTTCTCCAATGTTCTTCAAGCCCTCTCTTCAAACTGAGCTACTAGTATTTCACCCTCTGTTCGGGGAACTATGGAGAAGTCTATTCAACAAAGCCTCCCTTAGAATATTGCACTAAATTGATAAAGTTCTCTTTCATCAAATAAGATTCTATCTTTAGATCTTGGGGGGAAATGGGTCCTTTCTTCTCTCCAATGTTCCAATCACCTATGCCTTAAGTAAATCCAAATGTTGCGAATAGAAAATTATCCTTTGTTTAAGGGTCAAGCTCAGTCTTCAAGAGGCAGTTTACAGTCACACAGTAATAGCATGCTACAGTCCAAACATGATTTGATTATGTTCTTAATGAAGCCCTTTAACTCACATATTCAGCAACACTAATTGTTCTACTTAATAAATAATTAGTGCCTCCTTTTTCCTGTCTAATTAATGACTTGTATTCCAGCTGCTAAGGAAGGTGCTAAGGTCAAGCTGTACTGGGTGATTCCTTTTGTTTTTAAATTTGATCTGAGAGTGTTCCCTAAAGGCAGGACTGAAGCTTGAGACTAGCTCTGCTAACATCTGGTGAGTGCTTTAGCTGTTTTCTTCAAACGGATAGAAGCCTGGGAAAAAAATCTTCCTTTTCTGCTGTAAAGTAACCATGACATCCATTGAGATAGAATTGTTTCAGTCATTTCATGCTGCCGTTAAAAGAAGACATAGTCATTACCAACTCACAGTTTTATATTTCAATGGATCTTTCAAGTTGTTTCTGGACTACAGAAGTTCATTTTGTATGAGAGGAAACTAAGACTCAAATAAACCCAAATAGTTTCTAAACTCAATATATTCAAAGAAAGGGAAGTCAAATCTGTGTCATACTCTCAAATCTAGTGTTTTGCCTCTAAAGAAATATAACCATATGGAATAATTATCAATGAGTGAAATAGTAATATACATAATTAGAGTAACTTTCTTTTCTTAAAAGCACTTAGCTCAGGAAAATCAGAGGTTCGGGTCTAGGGGCACTGTGAGATGAATCACCAAAGTCAAAGCTGCTTCAAACTTCTAGGTCTTTTGTCATCACTGCTCTTCAATGCTAATCAGGTTATAAAAGACTAGGATTCTCAAGCAGACACATGTCAATGTCTACAATTATGGTTTCATTATTCTTGCCAATTCTAAGCAGAATTTATTTATTCTTGGATTGGAAACATTGAGAGTCTTATTCCTATCAATGGCTGCAACTTGCCAAACACTATGTAAATAATTTCAGGAATTAACAAACAAAACAACCCAATTTAGAAGGTGGATTTTTTTCTGTTTTTACTTCAAAGAAAGGAAAACTAAACAGTAGTTAGCCCAGGTCAGTGTTTTCCTAAACCTTTCATAATTATGTTTGATTTGTCTCCCCACATCTAGCTATTCAGTGAGTCATCATTTTCGCCTCCCTATATTCTCAGCAGCCCCTAACACTACTCTTCATTTCCCACACTTAGACACTTCTGCTTCCCACAGGCAAAACCACTGTCAAAAGAAATTTTAAGTATCTGGGTCTCTGAAGGCTAAACTGCCACTAAACTTAACACTGCCACTTTACATTTCAATAAATAAAATAGACACAAAAAGACAAATACCTCTCAATTATTCCAGAGCATAGTAGCTCAGATGGAGCAGATGGAGTGGAAATAAGCTTTAAAGATTTGGATAAGTGCTTATTCCCTATACTACAAGAAGTGGGGTAAAACTACACACACACACACACACACACACACACACACACACACCAATTGGAAGATCATGCAGTACACTACAGGCACAATCATTCTCTATTTTCTTCATGGAAATTTGTTGCCTAACAAACAAGGCAAGATTACAACTTCACAAATGTAAAATACACCATATATGTCGAAAAAGACAGATTGAGTTATAATGTAAATATATATTTAAGTCATGATATTATGTAACGTTCATAAAATTCCCTATTTAAAACTACATTTTTTTCTAGAGAGACTCCATAGGTTAGAGGATTATGTTGTATTAGTCAATTTATAAACGATTAAGTTAATTATTTTCATGAGTCAATTATGAAATAGAAGCATTCTATTTACTAAATAAACACAATTAGCTAATATTTACCCAGTTAAATACATGTGAAATTGTAAATTAACCAATGTTATCATGACACCTTAGGACCTGAATTTACAAAAAATACATGCAAAAATTCAAAATTCAGAATCATTTGTAGAATTCTACCTAGCCATGGAAAAAGAACAAAGAAAAAATAATTTTATAAATGGCTATGGGGTACATGGTTTTATTTTGTTCTGTTTAAAGTTTTGCCTTTTCTGTGAGAAAAGGTCCAAGTTCTACAGTGAGTACAGAAAACCCTACTTTCACTGCTATCTTGACTCAGATTTCCATGGAATAGAGTGAAAACTAACAAAACCACCAGAAAAACAGAAGCAAAATTCCTCCATAATGTCTACTGTCAGTCAGTTGTTAGTGTTGCTCTAGTTTTGTCTATAAGCTTATCATTACCAAAACAGAATGTCCCCAGCAGTGTGACCATTCCTGTATATTCCAAGATATTCACACATACAAAAAAAAAGATTTTAGAGGATGTTAACAAGCACAAACTCTATAAATGAACCCTCCAATCCCCAAATCATAAGCATTTTACTAGTCACCAGTTAGGAAAGAAACTTGTATGTTTCTAAATGATCGATTGAAGATTAGAATAAAAACTAACAAGGACCAAGCATGCAGCCTTCATGGGTCTGCACCAGGTCCTTTGTATACACATAGTGACTGTTAGCTTCACGTTTCTGTGGGACTCCTAACAGTAGGAATGGGTGTATCTCTGCCTCCTTTGCTTGATCTTTGGACTCTTTTCCTCCTGTTAGGTTTCCTAGCCCAGCCTTAATTAGAGGGCTTTTGCCTTGTCTTACTGCATGTTGTTTTGTCCTGTTCCACTGTTGTCTTTTGGAAGCCCTTTCTTTAATGAAGAGGAAACTGGAGGGAGAGTGGATCTGGGAGAGAGGAGAAGCAGGAGAGGAAAGGAGGAGGGAAACTGCAGTTGGGGTGTATTATATCGTAGGAGAATGCACTTTCCATAAAGAA
Source organism: Mesocricetus auratus (assembly GCF_017639785.1). NCBI lineage: Eukaryota > Metazoa > Chordata > Mammalia > Rodentia > Cricetidae > Mesocricetus > Mesocricetus auratus. The sequence continues at coordinate 83,107,091 of NW_024429184.1, read as the reverse complement.
AACTGCCAAGGACAGTGATATATTTCTGTTTTCTTGAAATCCCAGTCTCAGCAACAGTTCATCAGTAGTTAATTTGATTTCACATTTAGACCAATTAGAGAAGGGAGTGGAGCTGAAACTAAGCACCTTTTTCATACAATGTCCCTAAACAAAGTTGTTCACTCAAAAGAGTACTGCAATGATAGCGAACTTCTTTCTGCAAAAGCTTTTATATCTAAGGACACAGATGATTCTCTATATGAGCAATTCTCACGGAGGAAATCATGAGAGATGGGCAAGGATCTCATTGAACCAGTCGAATAACTCAGCCACAGTGTTAATGCTATGCCCTGACTGCGCTGACTAAACCACTCATTCATCTTCCCCTCCTCCACCTCTTATCATTTGCACGTGGTGCAAATATAAAGAAACATTTATTTTCCATAGGGGTGGGGGTTGGGGAGCACCAACAGGCCTGAAAGGATCCTCTGCAGATCCCATTGGGTTGTTACTTGAAGGAGCATGGATGAGTCAAAGGCAGGTAGAACTACAGGAAATACTGTGGGCAATCACGGGCAGCCACAGCACCAGAAGCACACACTTGGCCCGAAGGATTCACACAATTTTGAATAACTGGAAAGTCCCACTGGGTAGGACATCAGCAGTGACGCTATGCCTGACACAATCATGGGATAGCCTTTTATATGCGGTCAGGGAAAAAGAGGGCAGGGCCTTTTGAGGACTTATGGAATCTTAGTTGCACCTGTACTCTCATCTCCTTCCACAGGGGCGTCTTAACAGACCTGGTCTCATGAGGATTTCCTGGGAATGGGCAGAGATTTTCCCTTTCCAGGCAGCAATAGTCACCCCCAACCCACAGGAAATGCTAAGGAGGAAAACTCATTTGCTTCACTGTTTCATTTACTCTAATTACTAAGAACTGATAATGCATTTGTTTATAACAACTGCTCTCTGCGGAAGAGGGCAGGGAAATATATAATTATCTAAACTCTCTGTCTCTGTCTCTCTCTGTCTCTCTGTCTCTGTCCCTCCCTGCCTCCCTGCCTCCCTCCCTCCCTCCTCCCCCCTTTCTCTCTCACACACACACACTAAAAATTATTAAAAGATTTTAAATATGGTAAAAGAAGGAGTGGGAACTTTCCTATGAAGAATAGGCACAAAGATAGCAGTACAGAAGCTCCACCCCCAAGACACACACCACACACACACACACACACACACACACACACACACACACACACACACACAGATAAACCAAGGAAATAAAAAGTACTTTAGTCTCTTTTGAACAGAGTTTTCTCTATGGTAAGATGGTTGTCAGAGTGAACTCCTGTGTATACAGGTGACAAGTACATGCCATCTTTTGTTTTGTGGAAACTCACCTTTCTCCTATTTATTTTTTGCTTGCATGATACACATCCTTAGAGGCAAATTAACCATTCCCTCTATGTTTCTTCAGCACAGTTTAAAGAATAGACCTGTGTAACTGGGCAGTCTGACATTCTGAGAATGATGGTTTCCCATCTATTTATCATGAAAGTGCTTTTCTGAAACTTCCTATGGGAGTTAGATGATGAGATATTACACAGTGTGGTCTATGGGAGTTAGATGATGAGACAATATATGATATACACATTCTGATAAGAAACAAATCTGGCACAGTAATATTAGATTATGAATTACAATTGTGAAATATTTTTAATAGTTCTTGGTGAGGTTTAAAAGATTAGTCCACACCATTAACCTACAGATGAAGAAAAGCAAGCCTAAGAAAGAGACTTGTCCAAATCCATTCCTAAAAGCTATTCCCCAAATGCTTCTGCATCAAGAATACCTCAACTTTGATAGCGCTGACTTAATATTTTCAACTCCTGACAGACTGGGAAGCCATGCCTTCTCTAACATTTTGCAGAGCCCCTAAGATGTTCCACCTGTCTCACTGACTTGGTGCCACAGCATACTTGATGACGTCTTTTCCAGTTTGGGGGCCAGGATCTGAGCTACATTACCAGGGACATAACACTCCTGATGCCTCCATCATCTCAGGAGGGCACCACTTTAGTTACTGTTCCCTTACCACAGCATTGTCTTCCTGGAAATACTAGGTCTGTAGATTTCTGACCATTATTATTCCAGTTAAAATCATAAGACTTTGTGCACGAACCTCCCAAAGTCACATTCCTAGAATGTCAAATGAATTCCAGACTCCTACGGTTGGTCCATTGAGAAATAAGTGTGCTAAGCACTTAGCAGCATGCCAAAATTTTTTCTTATACTCTTGTTTCTGAATAGTTATTTGAAATTTGAAAGCGAATGGTAATTAATAATATGATATTGTTAGCAAATGTCTCAAAGGAGCTAAATCAGGACTAGAGTTTTATTATTTGACTATATAACTAATAAAAAAATTATAGCATAGATTTAGTTTTCTAATGCCTTTAACTTTAAATACATCTTTAATTTGTGTATTGCAGGTTCACTATATTTAAATTTTGAGTCCACTCATATTTTGCTGTCTTCTGATTGTTTGGTATTTTTTCATATATTCTGGATTAGAACTTTGAACAACATAAAGGGAAATATATATAATATATTTATGAATATAAATATATAAAATCAATATATATGTATATGTATATATTGATGTTTAATCAGGATCACAACAAATATTGCTAGAAAAGCAGGCCATATACCACATACAGGATTAAAATCCGTGCTGGGAATATATCTCAGTAGAGCTATTATCTAGCATGTGCAAGTCTCTGAATTATGGAAAACCATTTTAATAAGTAAATATTAAAATCATTCAAGGTACTTCTTCAGAGCTTTCAGCTTTACATCTGAATGTTTATTTCTGTGATGATCATGTTATTGAAGGTCAATGTACCAGGCAGGCGTTAGGAAGAAAAGGAAGAAGTTTGAGGAGGGCAACCAACCACAGGAGAAGGCGGCACTTACTTTTTCCAAAGACTAGAGAAAGAAGGAGGAAGAGGATGGAGAACAGTGATGGAGGAGTAGAGCGCATTTGTTTTTATTTCAAACCTCTCTATACGCTCAGTGGGTTACATGGAATTCTTTATTGTAAGCTTTCTAATCCATAGAAAAGGATTGGATTTGACTTAAGAGTCTTAGACACTAAGTCTTAGACATTTATTAAACTATCAAAAACTTTTACATTTTTTCTTTTTTCCTTTGTTTGGTGATCATCTAAATTTATAGACAATTCATTAATTTCCATTGATTCAAAATATTGTCTGCAGTTTTTTTTTACTTTACTCACACACATTTGAAACTAATGAATTCATGTTAACATATAACAGGTATCTAGTTCCTTTCTCAATGTTCCTAGACACTGAGGAGGCAGGAAACTGAAAATTATACATGACCTTTGCAGTTTTGATATTTGAATCTAAAGGGATGTGTCGAAATCATAGTGCCCAACAACTTTGCTTTCAATATGAAGAATGAAGTAAATCCCAGTAAACTATCTCTTTCTGCAAACCAAAATCCCAAGCTTTAAAGGTTTATTTCACTAAATAATATAAGTATCTAAAAGTACTCTAAAGATTAACATCTAAGGAAATGCAATAGAGCTAAGTGTGCCTTGTTGGTCTCAGATTCTTGATTCCTTGTTGGTAAGTCCTATTGTCTATCTGGGGTGGTAAAGAAGATTTGAGAAAAAGAGTGGGGTTTTGCCACAGTCTCTTATCCCCACAAACCAAGATTAAGCAGGGATTCTTCACTGAGGCTATCATTCAGAAGATAAAATAACACTTGGGTTGTTTTCCCTAAAACATGCAAGGAACAGTGCTTTGAAATAGGAGTGAAGAGTCATGACCTAATCATTGATATGTGTATCACAGAAGAAATAGATGACTTCAAGATTCTCTATTCTTCCATAGAAGATGTCAATGCATGGCTGCACACAGTCACTCCAGTATTTCCAACCATATCATTAAGAATACATAGTGAACAAAGATGATTTAGGTTCCTTTATTTTTAAGAAGTTTAGTTTTTATTCCTCTGGGTGGCTGGTGTTTTGCATAGGAGGTTTCAGCTCTGACAAGGACCTTTTAGTGACATGATGATGAACTGCCAACTGCCTCACGTGTAAACATTGCAGGTGGATTCTTATCCACTCTCTTAATCATTCATGTAAGACTTTGGGAAATAAGTTCCTCTATGAATTTAGAAGAACAAACCTGATCCAGACCATAACAATTTATGAATCTTCACCCATTAAATCATTCCTCTGGCTCTTCTTATATTTGTACAGTTCCTTTTCTGACAAGGGAACCACTACTGCTGGAGAGCCTGGTCATTGATCATGAACCACAGGTGTGGGACTCACCTCAATCAAAGCTGGTGTGGGAATAAAGACAATGATGCTAACTATTAGTTTTTAGCAAAACTTGCGGTATTTCTCATAAACAACAAATTGCTTCCATTCACAGCCACTTCCTTTATCTTCTCAGCTTTTTGTCATCCCTTCCTCCAAGTGATCCTAAAGCTGCCCTGAGCTGCACAAATTAAATTCAGAACATGTGCAGTACACATATTATTTCCTTGGGTTCTATGATCTCAAAACGCTATTGGTGGAATAGGGATGCATTAGATGAAGTAAGCACAGTCAAACCTATGCATGTATTTGCTTATAACTACATCACATCAATCACGAATACGTTTCACACTTGTGTTCTTAAAAGTCAAAGGAGTTGTTGCATGCATGTCTGTTTACCGATAAGTGTATATTCAAACTTACCACGTATATTAGAGAAATTATACTGTCATATAAAATACAGCTACAAATATACCTAGTCTCTACCTGTATTAGCTACTCTCACCTCCAGAGATAAGAGGAATCTCCATACACCCATCTCAGATGTATAATGACAGCCTTGTAGATTAAGTTAGACTAGAGTCCTGCTTTAGTCACCAGTCAATGAGCAAACACTTAAATGGCACACTGCATTGTGAAGGAGGGAGTGAGCCTCCACCCCTAACTGGTACTATCCACCAAGCCTACAGATGTCTTCAGCATTGTGGCCACTTGTCTGAGCTATAAAAAAGCAATCACATTGAAAATAAGGACTACTGGATAAATCAGTTATGAGAACAACATAACAGTCCCTTTTGGTAGTTGGAAGCAAAAGAAGAGGCATTAAGTACTGCTTACCCAGTACTCACTAAACTACTTCACACTTCAGTACTCATCAAAGTACCAATTAGTCCTACATTCACTGCTTCACTGCCTGGGAGCTGAGGAAAAACATTTGTCATGTTTTATAACTTTTGTGAAGAATGCAGTAAAATAAAATCAAAATCACAAATGAACTGCTTTTCAGGAGAAATATGTCCACCTAGGAAAGCAAAAAAAAAAAAAAAGAAAAAGAAAAAAAAGAAAGAAAGAAAAGAAACAAACAAACAAACAAAAAACTGAGTGCCTTCCTATTTGGCAGCTAGTCACACCAAGGTTTGTATGGGGGTAATGAGGAACATGCTGCTGAGTCATGGAAGGTAAATGCATGGCAAGTAGGGTGCAGAATTTCAGAGGGATCCCTTCCTAAGTCCTGAAATTCCATCGGGTTCAAAATAGAACTCTGCCAGGAAAGTCGTACAAAGCACAAAGAGCCCTGTTAGGTTCATTCAAAGAATCCTTTCAGATCAATCTGGCTTGCACCTGATTCCAGACTAAATGAGTCCAATGCTTTGCTGTGCACACCCAGACAGCAAGAGGAGCAGGGAGAGGAGGCGTCTTTAGAAATTGCTGCTTCTGATGCTGCTAAGCAACTTCCAGAATTGAAGAAGGTATAAAAGGGTAAAAAGAATAGAAATAGCAATTAAAGAGCACTTCTCTCCTTGGAGCTCTTAGCAACCATTAACTAATTAAACTTCTCATTTTAAAAATGGGGAGTGTTATATTTTAGGATATATCAAGGACTTTTCCTCACTAAAATATGTAAGTTACAAATTATTGCCAAATATTTAATAAAAGTCACATGAAATCAGTCGCACTTTAATTGCTTTTTTATCCACAAACAGAAAAATCATTGTCATTTTGTCATCACCTAGTTTCTACTATTTCATTCATTCATTGCACATGTGAAATTCATATGAAGCATACAGAAATTACCAAGTAGGGACACATTCATTACTCTAGTTTCTGAGGCCATGAAAAGAAGAAAGGTTAAATGCTGTGTCAATGACTGATCTAGGAAGATGAAAAATAAATCATCACAGAGATGGTTCTTTTAGCTCCCACAGCATTTTCTTTATTATCTTAGGGAAATGGCAGCTACTGAGAAGATAGTCTGTCCCTGGTCAGTTTCCTTTGTAACAAGAGTTCATATTTCTGCTGGACTATTCTACTCACTTGTGAATACTCATCAACCTCCAGATTCTAGGATGCTCTTTGTATTTACCAGCTCATGTTCATTATTGCCTTCTTATATTAGATATCCCAAATAATGTTCTGACTTCTTTGTAGACAACTCTGAAAATATAAGCGGTGTTTTCTGTGAAGTTCCCTGCTATGAATCAGTTTCTTACCCCTTGGAGAAATTTTCAACATTGCCAAGCAAATCCCCCTATCCTTTAAACTTTTCTTTGAGTCCTACTCCTCTTATTGCTTTCTAGGATAAGTCATGGTTTTAATATTACCAATTACAATTTGATTTTTCATGTTTGTGTATTATTTTCTTTTCCCCAATTAGTTCAACATCTGATTTAAACAAATATATTGAAGAAAGTCTGTTTTAGCAACAAGAAATTACTAGTCCTTGATCTCAAACCTAGTCAGACTGACTCTATTATAGTTACTTCCTGAATGTGTATCACAGAAAATATTTGAATACATACTGGGGGATGCAGTCAGACGTTTCAGGGCTATGTAATAATATGGGGAGATTCTTTGCATTTTCATGGGAATTTGAGGAAAACTGTTCATTTTCAATCTATAAGTGCTGTGCTGATGTTTAGAGACAGATATTTTCAACACACCGTTTTTTAGCCTTGGCATTTTAAGAAAACTTGAATGTGACAAGACAACAAAAGGTATCTGGCCTGTACTCTAATGATTCCCTACATTTGCAAACCCTGTGAGGTTATTGTTATGACCTCATATGAATGATATACAGGGCTGTCCTTTATAAATACACACCCTCTTTTCTGTCTACCCCCTCACATACACACACCCAGCTTAAACAGTAAGATGGTTTGCCTCCATCCCTTCAGCCATTTTCAAAGTTCAGATGTAGGATTTCTGAGAAAAAAATCTAAGCATACTTAGGAGGACCTGAACTGGGGATAATATTGTCTGTTCCACAAACAGATATGATAGGATAATTTAAACAGACTTTAAAAGAACCTGACATGCATTCTTATGGTGCAATCACTTTTAAGTGCTTTTGTTTTCCTCAACTAGAGAAAGGATCATGAATGGGTATGTTGTTCAATATGATAGTTATTTACAGTTAATTAATGTAAGATTTTTTCTACTTTGATTTATCTTATTTTGTTATCTTTTCTATAAACTTTTAGTTGTTGATTTTGTTTCTAATGCAACTTTTAAATTGACACATAAAATGTATGCATTTATGGAGCATAGTGTGAAATTTCAATGTATGTAAAGATTGCATAAAGATGAGGCCATGTTATTGCCATGTCCAATTAAAGTTATTTTTAGTGTCCTGTCATATTTAGTTAGCTATTGGCAACTGTATACATGCATATGTGTATACATATAGATATTTAGTGTGACATTCATAAATAGAAGTCATTCTTCCTACCCAGATATACCCTACACAAATTCTTTACGATCCTCTATCCATATCTTCCTTAATCATTTTATGCCCCAGTTCTTTTACCTCATATTCCATTCTTTGCTTAGAAGTTAACATTGCCATAGTTTTTGAGAAACCACGTTACTCTCAAAATTCATCTTAGAAGAGACAAGAAATATCCATCTTATTTTTCAATTGAAGAAAAATCAAGAATAATCTTTGCAACCTTGCCAGAAAGACTTATTATCTGCAAGGATGCTCCAGAATACACATGTGTTTGGGAAAGGTGCTCTCTGATAGCGTTTTTGTCAATTTGACATGAGTTAGAGTCATTTGTGAAGACAGAGCTTTGACTAAGGAAATGACCCCCAACAGAATGGTTTGTGGGTAAACCTATAGAGCATTTTCTTGATTAATAATAGGTGTAGGAGGGCCCAGGCCATTGTGGGTGGTTTGAAACCTGGGACAGTGGTCCTGAGTTGTATAGGAAAGCATGCTGAGAAAGCTATGAGAAGCAAGCCAGTAAGCAGCATTTGTCTACCCATGTCCTGTATTCCTGACCCAGGTTCCTGCCCTACTTTCCCTTAGTACTGCAGTATGACCTGAGGGTTATAAGCTGCAATAAACTCTCCTCCACAACTCTGGTCATGGTGCTTTATTACAGTTAATGGAAACTCTAATTAAGACAATGAAGATGTTCTTTCACCAAAGCTTGTAACTGTTCACTCTTTGGAAGACAGGTGCTCTGGTCTTGGTTCATATCCAAGCATCTCCTCAGAAAATATAGTGGTTGGTCTTGTCTGTGCTGAAGGATAGACACTACCACTTAGCACAGAACCCAACATTTTAAACATCTCAAGTAATCATTACCAAATCTGGGGGGAGGAATCACTCTTCCATGCTGGTCAGGCGTGCTATACAAGTCTCAACATCTCTGATGTGATAGTACAATTTTTTCTCAGTGGTCATTTGGTGGAACATGCAAGTATGGCACAACTATTATCCTATAGGACAACACATGGGGCTAAGGAAACAGACTCAGCAGAGGAAGCATGCTTTGAATGAAAAATTAATATGTGTCTTCACTGCCCATTCATGTGGCAAATGACCACCACCTCCCAAAATGACTACTCTCCAATTCTAAATGAAAACAAAAAGAAATATAAACCCTATGGAATTAACGACATGTCAACAAAGAACAAAGAAATAGGGATAAATGGTTCAAGATGCTTGGAATAATTTCAGAAATTAAACATAAGTGCTTATTCGAAGTCTTCAAAGTATGTTTGTGCCTGTGTGCATGTCAGTGTGTGTGTGTGGGTGTGTGTGTGTGTGTGTGTGTGTGAGTTACCTAGATAGAGTGTGTACAGTTGTTTTGTAGCTACAAGAAATTCCATTCCTCTGTCTCCAGTCAAGGTTAGTAGACTTAAGCTCATCACAAATAGCAGAGTCTTTCTGAATGGAAAAGGTCTAAAACCTGCAAACTTCAGGTAACTGCTTATTAGTACATGAGCAGCTGCCACCATCTGGACTCAAACAATCCTTCCACAGAAAAGGGAGTCAGAGACAAAGCCTTGGTGATCGATACTCCTGTGACTCTGAGCAGCATGGAAAGACCTCTCCTGCTGGAGGAAGACCTGTAATTCACATAGCACACCATCACACTCTCGGGCTTCTCTTTGTATAGCTAATTTCAAATCCTTCTCAGTTGGAACATCCTGCTGGTTTGGATTCAAAGGACTTCTGTAGATATGCTGTACCAATCGATCTTCCTAGGGGTGGCTTGTGTTAAATGGAAGAAGCAGCCACACTCTGGCACTGTGTTTGCCTGAGACAGCCTGAGACAGAACACAACCACGATTATCAATACTGAGCCAAGAAATAAAAAGGATTAGTTCTCAGAAAAGCCAATAATGAAAAGCAGGACCCTGGAACTAGTGTGTGGGAACCAAAGAGGATGAGCATGTGTAGCATCTCCCAGCAGTCCTGCAAAAGGGAGACACTAGTACTGGATAATACTAATATTTTTTAAAAAGAAGTAAATAAACATTGAAACCTTCCTCTTTCCACATACCTAAAAGTGATCAACAGTACCAAGGATGAAGCAGAAGTTTGGAAGAATTGTGTTCTGAGCAGAGAGATTAAACAAAGTGATGCCTTACATTCCAAACATAGTCAGAGACCCATTAGTCAGAATCTAAACTGAAAGCTGGTAAACTATGAGGCACAACTATATTCTATTTTTATAAATGCTGCTGTGTTAAAACAAAGCCACGTTTATTAGTTTCTATGTTGCATGTGTTTAGTTTTTCAGCTCCCATGTCAAAATTAAATAGTTGACACACAAACCATGTGACTGTTTATTCAGTTAAAATATTAATGGTCAGGTATTTATGGAATTAATTTGCTGAGCCCTGATAGTCAACAGATTTCCAAGTATTGGAAATCAGCCCTTTCTCATGGGATGGTGTTTGAGCACAGCGGAGAAGCAGCATTTGATTGCAACCCAAGTGAGATTCACACTGCCGCATTGCTACATCATAAGCTCCATGGCCATGTTCTTCACCAGTATATCTAGCCAGAAGTCTTCCCTAAGGTATATTTATTAGGATTCTTCAAACACTCAACTCAGGATGCTTTAGGATAGAGAACAGTATCTATTCCTTTCAGAGGTATTGACGCTGTTTTAATTAAATCTTTATTCATTTAATAAGCAGTCTGTTGCTGCCTCTTCATCTTTTCACTAAACAGTATTCAGGAAAAGCATCTGTTGCCTGCTGTTATAAATCTCCTAGTCTCCACACCTAATGAACGAGTGAGACAGTTAACAAAATACAACAGTGAGAAACACTTCACAGCAAACTGCTGCAGTGAACTGGAGTGGGGTGAGGGAGGTCTGACAATACTACAGTACTCCTCTTCTAGGCATCTGAGCCCTGAACACTATCAACTCATCAATCTTCTTAAGACCAGAAACCAAGTGAAGTGATAAGGACACAACTTAAAAACATATCACATGGTGGGAAGTTAACCTCCAGATAGCTTCCAACTCAATCTATTTTCAAACACAACCACCTATAATTTTTCCAGAATATACTGTTCTCAGCATAAAATCATAAGATTAATAAGCATAATTTATCTCCTCTAAAGTGTCTATGTCTCTAGTATTTCAGTTTGAAAGAAAATGTAATCACCCAATCTAAGTCTCTGAATCTCTGAAGAAAAGCATAGTTGGGAATAAGTTCAAAATATCATTCAAGATATCCACTCAATCTCATGACTGTGTACGTCTGCTCTTCATAGAAAATGGTAACTGCCTGAATTCATCCAGCCCCTTACTGCTATCTGAGCAGCCCTTCCTGTCCCACTTCTACTCTTTATGTAATCTAATGAGTACATGACAGGGCTAATAAGTATGTGATAGAAGAAGAAGACAGAAATGTCCAGGACAAATAATAATTCGAAAGTAGAGAGGGCGTCACATAAGTCCATTGGGATCCCGTCCTGGTGGAGTCAAGTATGAGGTTTCCATATCTTGAGGAAAATATTATAAATTACATTCACACTAGACTGGGTTTACCTAAATTTTTGGTTATACAAGAATGTATAATAATTTATTATTATATGCCCAGATATTCTACACCATATATGTAAGGTGGTATTTCACCCTATATCATGTAATAGTGGTGTGTGTGTGTGTGGTGTAGTATATAAATATGATTGTGAGACATATATGTATGTATATAATATTTCTGAGTACCTTTTTAACCTCTTCATCGTAGATTATTATTTTGATAAATAAGACAAAAATAAGCCAGGCGTTGATGGCATATGCCTTTAATCCCAGCACTTGGGAGGCAGAGGCAGGCGGATCTCTGTGAGTTTGAGAGCAGCCTGGTCTACAGGAGGCAGTTCCAGGACAGACTCCAAAGCTGCAGATAAACCCTGTCTCGAAAAACCAAAAAAAAAAAAAAAGACAAAAATAACAATAGAGTCACATGTAGATTTAAGACACTACATGTCATGTCGCTAATCATATGAGTACTTCTCATGTTCAAAGGCAGTTAGTGTTGTTTTCATAGAACAGAGGCGGCATACATAAATATTTTGAAATTAACAATCAAAAGGATTTGTATTGAAGCTCTATTGGCTTTAATTGTCTTTAGAACACTCATTCCTACTGATACCTGAAAACAAGTATCTCCTCAATTGTTACAGTCTCAAACAAGTAGACAAACACACAAGAACCTTTGGTCACTGGGTGCAAATTTACAAATATCCAGGAGAGTCAGGACTGCAGATGGTGTTGGAGAAAAGAATATGCCATGCCAGTATGTGTCTCTTAAGGGAGTAAAGCATATCTGGCTGTCTAAAATCCCTAGGTAGGTGGAGGTTAACTATGATACTGTAGAAACAGCATTTTTATCTGGAAACTTATTGGCAGACACTGTTCAAAAGAAAAGCCCCGTAAAAGCAAATATTTACCAACCAATGAGCTTAATATTTTAGCACTGAATATCCATCACTTATAGGCTGACTAAAAATAGGTTTGAAAGATTTGTTTAATCTAACTCTTGAGCCTAGTTCTCTTGCATCTGCCTGCTATCCTCCACACCTATCCTGCCCCTGGCTATAAAACTTCCTAAGAGCTGTAGCTTTGCCTGAAAAGTTTCCCAAATGATACAGTCTCCTCGTCACTAAGGACAAATGGAAACGTGATGGAGGTATGTATCCAAGTTCTAACTGAGGTATGATTTTCAAGAATGGGAATTGAACTCTGTTCTTCCTGAGATGAGTGAAATGAGGAAATAAAGAAATGAGAGATTTTGCAGGATAACCTCATTAGCTTCATGGCCACCTCCAGGTTTTCATTTTATAGATATAGAAAAAGAAGCAATCAATGATCTGATGTTATTGATTGATATGAGCAGAACAGGGTCTGAATACAGTCTCTGTGATGAGACGTGAATCTCCTACTGGATTGCAAGCATCACAATACAGCCCTGAAGACCATGATAATGAATGCTTTCTTGACTCATGATTCTGGGATAAATCCACAAAAGACAATTAAAAAAATCTACTCCAACTCTCTACCTGCCCACAAGGGGACAAAAAGAACAGATACAAGCTTTCTCTTTTAAGTTTTGATGACATTACTAAGTATAACTTGGTTTTAAAGTCTCTCTAACGTGCTTGAATTGAAGAGTAAATGAATACTCCAGATTAGTAACACAAGCATAGGTTTTAGAAGAAAACGCTAAAACTCTTTTAGAGGACAGACACCTTTGCAGGAGTCAAACACCTTTTGCAATCCTCGTGAGCCTCTACTTGGGATCTGACGAAGGTTTAATTGCTTAGCATTGGAAGTTTTCTATATCACTCTTGATCTTGTTTCCAAGTTAAAACAAACAAATAAACAAACAAACGTATCTTAGAATCAGAGCAGGTAGAGAAGAGGAAGCCTGGTTGTTAGCAATGAGGATGATTGGGTAATGTTGGCAACTCATCAACTTGGACTGTGAGAAGCAAAAACACAACTGTTCAAAAGGACGAAACAGGAGGAATAGCCATGATTCATGCCTTCATGGGAACTGTCAGTCACCTCTGTTAGGATTGACATCTATGTAGAAAGTCTCCCAGATGCTGGTCTAACAGACTTAACACAAGAGATGTCAGTTGACCTTTCCATCCTGAAACAGTAGAGCTTCTGCTAGCAGAAGGTTCCCAATATAAAATGTCACACACAGCCAAAAACTTGCTTTTTCATTCAATCAGAAGATTAATTATATTGTTTGTGGATGGAAAGCATTGCCATTAGTAGAGACAAACTATGCAGCTCAAGATTAGAGTACTTCAGAAAGTGGACAAGCTTATAAAAAATTCTTTCAGATCCATTATTTATAGGAAGTTAGGCATTGATTCACTGAAAGGAAAACTCAGCACCTTCTCATTATACGATGTTTGCTTGTTTGTTTTGAGACAGGGTCATTCTATGTGGAGCTGGCTGTCCTGGAACTCACTCTATAGAACAGAGTGGCCTCAAACTCACTGAGAACCACCTGTCTCTGCCTTGCGAGTGTTGGAATCAAAGTCCTGCACCTCCACATCCAGCTTTGTTTTACTCTTAAAATTCATCACTTTTACAAGTCAAACTGCAGTTATCAGAGAAGGGAATATGAGTCCTCTGTGCCCCCAAAGACTTCTGAAATAAAATAGAAAAATCTTTGCCAGCCTGATGTTTAACACAAACCTCAATAAAATAAAAAGATTCAGGACTGCTTCAAAAAGTTAGAGATCCAAATTACAATGGTAAACACCACTTTTCTGCCAGTAATTCAAAGTTAGTTCATTTATGCTATTGTACATACCATTTGTACTCATCTTATATATTTCAATACTAGATAGAAATGGAAATATAATGAATCAAGAATGGATGGAGGTGTGGATTAGGAGAACATATTGGCATGTCAAATTTCCTTAGAGTAGCTCTCAACTTATTTTCCATCACTATCTCATTCCCTAATAATTAGGTAGCTGGTTCATCTCACTTCTGATTAGTCCTATAGGGACTGACTTCCAGTAAAGGAAAGCTAAAGGACCATAGGAAGTACAGTTAACTCCATGTACTGATTGGAGAACTGTTTTAAGCTTTAAAATGTGTTTTATACAAATTACAGACAAATGAAGCATTAATGGCACCAATGCCCATGAGATAAATAAGAAGGAAACAAGAAATGCCTTTGTTTCTCTCCCTGCAGAGAGTTAATAGAATCTTAAGCTTAAAATACACTTTCCTTCAGTGACATTATCATAGCAGAAAAAAAAAACAACCTCATATTTGCTTTTGCCTATATCCCATTGGATGAAAAGCTTTAATTTCTTTGGTGTTTTCAGCACTGATACATCACTGTTACAGTTCAGCCCTCAGAGGGTGGAGTCAAGAAAGTATACCTGGTGTCATTATCTTCATACAGGCCATGTTTTAGCTGACTAGAGTCTTTATGTCATTGTAAAATATTATCAAATGACCCATAATCATTGGCTGGTGATTGGAATTTAAATCATAATTCTTCACGTCAATGTGGACATTAGTGTTTTAGGATTTCAAAGATGAAAATACAGGAATGAATGGAAGAAAACTAAGTCTTGTGCTTATTGTCAATCTGGTCCTCTTCTATGAGCACAGACCTCAGCCCTTTGAAGCTGATTTAGAAAATTTATCACTATATGTCTTCTTCTCTACCCAACATCACAAGTTCATTTGCAACTCACAGGCCTTAGAGTCAGGTCATGAGTGGGCACCAACTTAGGACCAGGACTTCATCAACCACTGTTGTATATGTGCCAACTTAAGTCTGCTTAAATGCTGAGTCTGGGGTGATGCAGATAGGTCCTGAGTTCTTTCTTTCCTTTCTTTCCTTCTTTCTTTCTTTCTTTCTTTCTTTCTTTCTTTCTTTCTTTCTTTCTTTCTTTCTTCCTTCCTTCCTTCCTTCCTTTCTTTACTGATTTTTTGAGATTGGCTTTCTCTGTAACTTTGGAGCCAGGCTGGCCTCAAACTCAAAGAGTTCCGCCTCCCTCTGCCTCCCAACACTGGGATTAAAGGCATGCACCACCACTGCCCAACCCTAGTACTATATTTCTAACACACTCTCATAGGATGATGGTTCTGACCCACAGGCTGCACTTGGAAAAACAAGATCTTGAGGCCAGTGGGAATCTCTCAGTTCTTAGAATAAGTTTTTTCTCTTCACATAGAAATAAGGAAAATCCATTCCTAGCACTTTATATCTATTGGGGGTCATCTTGGTGGAGAATAGCAGTTTCATGTTGATCATGTCTTATGTTACCTACTCGACGAAGAAATGTATTTAATAATGTTTTCTTCTAGATGTGCCCCTGTTCGTTTGTTATGAAGAGAACATTATTAATATGTTTTCACATTTAATTATTCATTTATCTGTGTGTATGAATTTATTTGTGTGGTATATGGGCATGAGCAGAGCATGCTGTGGTGCAGCTGTAGAGGTCAGAAGGTAAGTCTCAGTTCTCTCCTTCTGTATGTGGTTCCTGGGGAATCAAACTCAGGTCATCAAGCCTTTACCTGCAGAGCCATATCAAAGATCCACAGCTATAGGTTTTAATGTGACACAACAGTAAATATTTACCAAGTTTCACACTAATTGTGTAGCAGATAAACAATAAGAAAAGAAAAGAATACCAATGAACAGGCAACTCCCCCTACCAAAATACAATGGTAAAATATGTAAATTAACACAGTGCAAATGCAATAACAGATATAATAAAGATACAGAAATAAATGTATTAACGTGTTGAAAGGTTCAGGCTTTGAGCCTCAAATGGTGGTCGTCAGTTCTGTCATATTACTAGCATAACTGCACTGCTGGATTATCATGTGAGACAAATTAGGCAACTGAGTACAGGATTCCCACATTTGTAAGAAACAGAGCAGAATCAATTAGTTTTAAGCTGTAAGTTTTAGGATTAGTTTATTTTTTGCTTTGCACTTCATAGATGAATCCACTTACACACCCTTAATCCTGCATATAAACAATACATTAGTACTAGCAATCCCAAATTGGTGCTTTCCTTCTAGCAGTTGCAAAATAATAAAATGCTTCAGGAACTGAGCATTTGTATCCAATTTCACTTTTGGCTTAGTTAAGCAAAATCATCATCCCTGAAAAAAGCTTTCAATGTTTTTCAAGCCAGTTTCTTTGCTGAAGCAGCTCTTTTCATAAGATCATACAATCTTCTCTGTCATTTCTTTTTTTCTTTTTTTTTTCTTCCTAAATGATGCACCATCTCTTTAAGGGAAGATTGGGTTATTGATTAATTGATTATATGCTGCTCACAAATGCCAACTTAAGCACAAGTAAAGAGACACTATTGAATGTTCATAACTCAAAGCTTGCAAGACCACACTACATGGTTGCATAATTATCATCTCCTACTTTAATGAAGACATAGCACAATGCTTTGTTGGTGTAATTTACACAATATATCAAAACTATGTGAAATTTTCTTTATACTACAATGAGAAACTGCAACACAACACACATGTAAATTACAGAGCTTAGCCTGGTGGTTAAATCAGGGCATTAGTATTCTGAAGCTGTAGTGGGAATGTTAGTCTTTCTAAGGTGACAATGGAAGTCTTCAGAGGAAATTAAAGTCCATGGTGCTGACTTGGAACTTGCTAGTGGAAACCATGACATTTGAAAATGATTAGCAGAAAATGGAATTTTTATTTGGATACTCAACAACCTACATGTGTCTACAAATAATAAATGGCTCATAGTAAAAATCACCCATTTGGAGAGGCGAAGTGAATGATACAAACAACAACAATAGCACAATAACAGCATCTACTGTTTGTCTAGGATGTAGCACAGACTGAAGGACATGTGCTTTTGTGCAGGGATTTAAATCATAGCTCTATAATTAAGTACCATGAATTCATCGGGGAATTTAACTCTCTTTTTGGTGTCTAATTTGCTCCATCTGTAGAAGGGCATAGAAGTAGTTCCCTCTTCAGTATGAGGAATATCTAACAATATGGGGCTATGTGGTAATTAGGAATGAATGTGGAAAACCAGAATACAGAAATTTAAAAACCAACTGGATGTGATTACTTACCTAACCAATAAGTCTAGAAGTAGTTGATCTTAAGGTGGTAGAAAGGGACAAAAGTTCATTATGGGCTCAAGACTCTCTTTTCTTCTATTCCTGAAAAGGATAGCTAAACACAGGCCCTGTGAAGTTCAATAGTCCTCTGCACTGCCCTGGCTGAAAGAATGTAGCCAGTGGTGGAACGCAGAGGCACTTTTCTTGGGATACTAACCTGTTGTTTTCTGAAATATAAAGGAGTCTTATTATTCTATGTGTTTATCAGAATTCAGCACATGGCCTGTCTCAACTTCAAGTGAGTTTAGCAAATGATATTTTAACTGACATGTTGCTGTTTAGAATAAAGTTGAGTCGTGTACTTAGGAAGATGGTAAGGAGAAAATAAATATTTCATGAGTGGTACCTGTTAGTTCACTGTGAAAGTATACTGTTCCATATTAGCTAATATTGTTATTTTAATACTTTAGTATATTCCTTAAGAACACTGAGAACATGGTGTATTAGTCATAAACCAGACACATATTTAATTAGATTAAACTATCTCCTGTATAAGTGACCAGTAGTAAGGACAGAGAATAGTAGGAAGGACAAGAACAGAGAGGGAATCAACCTGTTTCATGTTCTATCATTTGACATAGTAAACTCAGGCAGAACCATGCAGCTGATTGTCAATGCACATAGGATTGCCTGCATTTCCTGGAAAGAGGTAGCGGCTACCTGAGGCCCTGGAGATGGTCCATCAGGCTCAGCTGACAGTCAGAGTCAGACATGTGACAGTTCCCATCAGAGATCCATCACATACTTCCTGGAACTATTAAGAGACATGTAAAGGAGCCATTGCAGGGGACCAAATGTAATGATGGCAATGAAGAAGAATTTAGGTTTCATATGCTAGTGCGGTCAAGCACACTTTTACTGTGTATGTGAGGTGATGTGGAAAATAATCTACAGGAATATTTTTCAAATATATTTCAAGAAATCTTTTTTTGAACTGAAAGTTGCTTAACTCATACAAGGAAATGAAAGGTCAAACAGATAGATTGCCTTGCCTTGCTTATCTTACTTAGAAGGTTCCAGCACTGGGATTTAATGTCAACTCTGCAATCATAACCTGAATTCAAAGCCTGGCTGAAAAATCAGAGTGGTATTATGCCTCATGTTCAGAAGAATGCCCATAAAAGTATAGTGATTTTCAAGATTATGTACATATCATATAAAATAATCTAGAAAGTGTGTTAAAGTTTTCTTTTCTCCTCCTGGCCTGCCCTGGAGACCAGATTAAGTATGTATGAGGTGGTGTCAACACATGCAATAATGTAGATGTGACCAACTTTGAGAATCTAGCATGCCAAGGGTAACAGAAGAAACATTGTATTTCTCAGAATAAGGATCCAAGAATGAATTATCATTAAATAGGAAGAAACTCCTTTGTGCAGTTGTAATACCCTCCATGAACTTTACTATTAGGAGATAAATTGATATTCTTGGAAAGAAAATATTTATTTTAGAACTACTTTTAATATGTGAGAAATTGTGAAGACAAAGTAGAAAATTCAATATATCACACATGAACTTTTCATTAATATTAACAATGAACATTAATATATTACACTTATAAAAATATTCACTGCCAACTAATATCCACACTTGCTTCAGACTTCATTTTGTTTTGACCTAAAGCTGTCACAGCAAGTTAACCTATAATATTTTGGCATCTTCACTTCTTAATTCCTATTGGCTATGAAAGTTCACTAATTTCTCAGATTTTATTTAGGAATGCTTTGAAGAACATGGGTCAGATATTTGTGGAATTTCACTTGGGGTAGTTATTTAGTTGTAATTTTGTTCATTTGTTTGTTTTGTAAACTGGATACATGACTATTTGAGAAGAAGAAACCTGAACAGAGAAAATGCTTACACTAGGATTGCCCACAGGCAAGTCTGTGAAACATTTTCTTGATTAATGACTTCCAAGTGAGGGTTCAATCCTCTATAGGCAGTGTTCATTCACTCTTGGGTAAGTGATCCTGGGTAGTATTCTTACAGCAGATAGTCTAAAGCAAGCCGAGCAATCCATGATGATAAAGTCAGTAAACAGCACTCCCTCATAGTCCATCAGTTCTTGTTTCCAGGTTTCTGCCTTGAGTTCCTGCTCTGATTGCCAACTGCACAATGAAACATAAACTATGCTCTGAAATAAACCCCTTCCTCCTCAAGTTGTTTTTGCTCATGGTGTTTATCACAGCAACAGAAAACAAACTCATACAAACTATAATTTTTCTCATAAAATGGGATTACATATTAGAAGAAGGAAGGCCACAAGGGTACCATTCTCTTCCTATCACATGAAAGCTACCTGAGGTCAAGAGAATCAATCACTGATGGCTGTGACCTTCATCATCTGGATGAGAATGAACTGGGGCACCTAACTCTCAGGTTTTCCACTGAAAGTCCATTCTGCTTACCTCCAGATAACAGGTTTTTCTCTTTGAAAGGAGGTCACCAAGTACAGCCAATACCTACTAGGCTGGGCTTAGACTCTATCCAAATGCCATAAAAGTGGAATGTTTATAGATATACTTTAGATATGCTCTACACATTTGACTATAATCTTCTATTTAATTACTTATTCATTCATTTATTTATATCACCACAGATTCTGATAATTATTTGAATTTTTATTTAATTTCTTTCTCAAATGCTACATATCTGACTACCCAGAGCCCTTCTCACTAACTCTTGAGTCACTTTGCCATCTTCCATTATTATAGATGTTTTTCTTCCTTTCCATAAACAAGAACTTCCTTATTCTTTATTGTCTTGTACTCTTAAGATGCCCCAGGCTTATCTTGTACCCTTTCTACCGCAGTCCTAGATTCAGCTATTTCTCTGAGAAACCCTCATTGTTTCTATTGCAAAGTGTTGAAGGAAATAAAAATATGGATGCTAAGTAAAGACAATATATCAGAATACCCTTGCTTTGAAAGTAATAAATTATACACTGGCATCCATTAAGAGCCAACACCAGAACAGGAGTTCTCTTTCACAGCAGATAACTTCCTTAAAGAACAAATGACATAATTGAGTAATTCTCTCAGCAAAGATAAATAGCAATCCTCATGAACTTGTTGATGTAACAAATGATTTGACTAGTCATTCTGCCCCCTTGAGAGAGATTCTTGACAGCCAAGATAGAAAATACATTTCAAAGGCATGGAAGACAGGAAAGTATCAACACAACCAAGGAGCAACATTATTTTCATCATCATCATTTAATATTCCTTACTGTAACCTTATATGAATCAGGAGCTTTAGAGAAAACACAAAGGAAGTGCTATATAAGGGGCTATAAATTGCAAATTGTGGGCTGAGCTACTTGCATTTTTGGGTATAAAAATGCACAGAAATTCTTTGACAGACTAATTCCTTTGGTATATTAGTAGTTAGAGATGATACTTCTTACCAATGGCTATCTATACATTTTCAAGTTGTGATAAAAGAAATAAGATGGGCACACTAGTATCCAGCAGAGACTTACTGCTGCAGTACACAATATGAATTTGCTTTCTTGGTTAGCATATCTCTGTGTTAGAAATCAGTGCCTGGTGGCATCTGATCTTCTCTGAGCAATCTGTTCTTTCAAGATCTCTGTAAAATTATTGGGAGAAGGCTTGCAGGCAGAATTTCTTCATTCTAAAATTATATTATTTATGCTGTCAATCACTTCTTAGATGACCTTGTCACTTCTTTACACCTCTTTCTCTCAAGCTTTTCATACATTTATTTGAGAAGATGCTGGTGAACAGAGCACCATTGCTGGTGATCAGAACTAGGGCCAAGACAGAGCAGGAAATTAGCTCTCAGCAGTGAAACACTGCCATTGCTCTTGTCAAAGGTAGAGTAGCAGACATCTCACACATCTTACCTCATCCTTTCTTACTTAGGAAGTATTTCTGATGCTGTTGCTTGCTTTCTCATATCTCCCACTTCATTCATTCATACCTGATGTGGGAAGTCCTGTGTCAATAAAGCACTGCTGGCCAATAGGAATCCAGATAGGTGGGACTAGGAGTCCAGGAGGACTCTGGGAAGGAGAAATACAGAGAGTCAAGATGTAACGCCATGGGGTAGGAATCCCGGAACTATTCTCTGGTAAGAGAAATACTTAGATTAACAATTATGGGGTAATTACTTAAGTCAGAGCTAGCCAGTAAGAAACAAGCAAGGCCAACAGCTTCATAATTAATATAGCCTCCTGTGTGTTTATTTGGGACTGATGCAGCTCTAGAACCAGGCTGGCGGGAAGGCTTCTCTCAAAGGAAAAGGCTTCCCTTTACACATATCTTAATAAGATAATAATATCTAGCCTTTGAGCCTATTGTCTTCCAAAGTATGTAAGTCCTATTCACCAATCATTTTGTTAACTGTGAAGACAGTGGTACTTTTGTCTGTTTGCCTTTTGGTGTGTGTGTTTGTGTGTGTGTGTGTGTGTGTGTGTGTGTGTGTGTCTGTGCTTAAAGCAGAGTTTTTCTTTCCAGCCCTGGCTGTCCTGGAACTCACTCTATAGACCAAACATGTCTCAAAGTCCAGAGATTAGCCTTCTTATGCTTCTAAAGTGCAGGGATTAAAGGTATGTGCCATCACACCTGACTAGTGGTATTTTCTTTATAATCTTTTTGAATCTCCTATAGGGTGTGACCACATATGATATGTCAAATGTCACCTTAATAAACATCTATGTCATGAATGGATAAAATCAAATATAACTTAATGTGTTCTATATGCTAATGACAGACAGTATATGTTTGTGAAATATATATTTAATCTAACAATCAAATGTTTTGCAAACTTAGGGAATGAGGACCCTGAATCTCCATGACATCTTTGACAGTGCTGGGATTTATACTCAGGTGTGTAAAAGTGTTTTATGGTAATCATTATTAGATTTGTGATGGAGGATTCTCACTGAATGAATCTGGTGTCCTCTTTCTCATCAGTCCAATGACACAGCAATTTGTAACAACCCCAACAGTGTTTCAGTATTTGATCAATTTTTTACATAAAAAATTCATCCTCATTTGCCAAGTCTTTCTTACTTCTGTGGTATTGATATCCACATTGGTTTCTACAAAATTGACATTTTAATATTTTGCCTCATCCAAGTGTTCAGGAATGATTGTCATAGAGTAAACCCAGAGACTATCCTTGGGATTGCTATTTAGGGAATAATTATTCACTTCTTTTTCCCTTTCCATATTCAGGTGGGGCAAGGCCTTGGATGTCTTAGGACCAGGGATTATGGAGATAGCAAATTCTGTTGAGTCCACACATTTGCATTTAACATTTGAGGGATTTCCTTGACTTAATTTCTCAAGGCACTCTGGAATGTTGCCAGTAAAGTTATTAGTAGAGCATATACAAAAGGGGAGAAAAGGGGGAGAAATAAATGGGAGGTGGAGAGTAAAGATCAGAGAATAGCCTTGTTTGTATTAAATAGCTCAGGAAGTTAGAAGTTTGCCTTGTGGTTGGCAGAACATTCTAAAGTAGTATACACAGGAGAACATTCTGAGTCTGTGCAAGCTCATGAATAATCATCATGGGGAACTCAGTTGTGAAAAATCTGCTACACACAATGGAACTCAAAAGTGGTCTCTCCTTTCCTGGCTGTATGAGCAGAGTGGTGGTCTAAAACGAACCATCACTATAGAGTGTTCACTCTGACTTCATGGTAGGATGAGAGGGTAAAGTCTCAATGACCTAATGATAAATAGCTAAGAGGTAACTTTAGACTGTGAAAGAAAAACTTCTTAATAGAACTTGCTATTGTCTCTACCAATTGTCTCTCCATGTGGTGAGCGGACTGCTAGCCACATAGTGGTTTTCTGGGGGATGCTAAAATTAACATTAACTTAAGATATTACTGCCCAGCAGAAAACAAAAACACTGAGATTCTTCCCATATATATCCACATGAGAGCAGCCTAATTCAGGGTGACCAACAATTACAGGTTACAGGAAGCTGTTTCATGATTGATGCTGTAAATCCTACTTCCTAGGAAGCCCCCAGCAAACAGGAAGAAATCACCACCCTACAATTCTTCTAGCAACTCAGGCAGTACAATAATGCTCTCTTTTGCCTTTCTTTTTTCTTTCTTTCTTTCTTTCTTTCTTTCTTTCTTTCTTTCTTTCTTTCCTGTACTTCTCAGTATCTTTGCCTTGGGTTTTATTCTCTCTTTTGTTCCTTAATTCTTTTCTGAAAATTGATTGAATTCTTTTGCTAAGTTATAGCAATGGAAATGTAGTTTCCCTGGGAGGCAGTTCACTCCTCTATAAATAGGTCTTAACTCTGACGGGAAAAGTAAAATAGCAGCCTTACATAACCTTTCACAAAAGCCCTACTCATTTTCTAGCAGGACCAGAGAAGGGCCCACAGTTCATGAGCTAAGCAGAAACTTGTCTCACCAGTGGGAACACTAGCGATTTTCATTCAGACTGATCTAGTCTGCACAGCTGAGCCCTCATGTCCTCTCCTACTCCACTGTGATTTGGAGCTCTGGTTAAATCTTGTCTCTCAACCAGGCAGGGCTGAGCAAAGCTTCAAAGTCTAGCTGAGAGAACTCTCTGTCTGAAAGCTGTACTCCTCTTTAAACACCTCAGTGAGGCCTTTTCTTTCCCCTCACAGAAACTCAAACAAATGAACAGTTGGTTTGTTTCATGCCCCAAAGACCATTTCCAATCAAAAGGTAAGGTTCAGTTTGGGGTCACTTCCACCAGGGTCTCACTGTTAGCATGTGTATACTTTCAGAACAGACCTGAAGGACACAGAGTGTAAATGACTTGGGGCTCAGGCATCCCTTTATGTGCCTCCCTTTTCTCCTGAATCACAGCATTTTCAAGAAGGAAGAGAGTGGCTGGAGGGAGAAATGGAAAATGAAAACTATCAGACCCTATTTGAAGTGTGTCATCTCCTTGAGAAAAGGAGAAGAAAGACAGATTGACTACTCAAACAGTTTCCAAGGGGTTTCTATCTCGAGGAAAATGAAGCATGTCATGAAATCTGAGAGATACTGTAGTGGCTTACTTGTTGACCATTTCTGGCTGTAAAGACTGAGAAAGTCTCTCTCTCTCTTAGGTAAATGTTTCTAAATCACCTTTCACTTCAAAAGATCAATCCCAGGCAATGACCAAGTTTTCTTATTTTCTAGTGAGTCTCAGGCTGATATGGATATTTTTGTTCTGTGGAGAACAGCTTGAATAACTATTGCAATACCTTAAGACAATGAGAATCAATTCAGTGGCTGTGTATCACAGTTGCCTAAAGCTAAAAAATAGTTTGAGGAGTGTCTATCAGATATTCTAAATTAGCTTGTATGAAGAGAGCCTTGAAATAGGTGAAGAATCAAGAAGATAGGTGTGTCTCTACAACAAAGGCCTCAGGGACATATTCTACCTTGTACCATTTGCTAACAAAATAATAATTAGCTTCTGGACATTCATGCTAGGTAGCTAGATCAATAAGTCTGAAGAAAATGCATGTAGCTAAAATAGGAAGAGGTAGTAATTAATGACTGTTTGAATCTAGAATCTACATGAGGTGTTATAGGCTATCAAATTTGACCAATATTATACTGAGTCATGACCTACAAGCTGTGTCTTGAACTCCTAAATACAGCAAAAGCATAGGCAAAGACTCACTAACCCATATTGATGTCAAAATTATTAGTAAAATATGACTAGTTTTATTCTTACACACACACACTCACCAATAAATTTGAGGAGGATTTTATAATGGGCACCTATGCTTGTGAATGTAACATTTGTAAAGTCTATCTTAATATAGCCCGAAATAAGATTAAATTAACAATAGAATCTACTTATAGTAACTATAAGTAAATTGAAATATAAACTATCTGTATAATTACTGGTGTGATTTTTATCACTAATTTAGAGGTGGCACATATAGGCTGACTTTCTGTCCTTTTAATAAAGAGGGTGGGTGTTGAAACACACTGACAACAAGTGTTTCAAACACATAACTTGGTTCATGTTTTGTCTTTTTTTTTTGTATTCTAGATTAGGTCAGCTCTGTCTTCATGACCAAAGACCCCAGAGCCAGAACCGATAGGTATGAACGGACTCCATGGCACAACTACTATCAGGCACAGTAATAGCTGCAAGCCACTGACTTCTTGATAATCTGCAGATTAAAGCAAAAAGAACATTTAACACTATTTGAAGAAATAGCAATGTAGAGAAAATATGGCGGAATGCAACATACTGGAATAAATATGATCCACAATTTTAAACAACACTTAGGTTTACTGTTATATCTCATTGAGAGAAATTAGAAAAATAGTTTTCAGGAGGTAACCCAATGAAGAAATTTCCTCATGCTAATCCTAGTACTACAGACAAGTGAAATCCTTTTCTTTCTTTATACCCAGTAGCACTGGCCTCCTGAACATGAGTATGTACCTTTCCCTAGCTTTCCATATTTTCTAAAACTGTTTCTCCTTAACTATATTATTTCTATCAGTAAAGTCCAATGGTCCACAAGTAGGGGAGACTAGCTTATAAATTCATAGCTGACTGATGAATTGGGGAAAGGGTTTTCTAAATTTTATGATGTTGGAAATGTTGTTTCGGCTAGATATCTGGTATCTTTTTTTTTGGGTAAGTGCTCTGTTCTTCGGTTGCTGTTGCCTTACTTTGGGTCCCAGTCAAAGGTGGTGGCTTTTGGATTCCTGACAGAGAGTATGACTATGTCACACACAAAGGAATGATCATGAGCTAAAGGGAAAGACTAAACAGAGCTGAAGAAAAGAGCTAGGGGCAACCCTAGGTCAGCTGCTATTTACCTCAATTTTAAATAATGCGAAAATGTTAAAGAATGCTCCGTGGTTTGAACTCATTTCAATGGGTTTTACCAGTGTTCCCTGAGTATGAAAATCATATGTTGGTGAGAGGATGGAAAAGGTTTTGCAGCCTCATCTAGATCACTACCATACAGGAATATCCTGAAGCAAGATACATTGATCTTTTACAGTTTACTGACTTTTGTAGTTCTCTTACCTCTTGACTTAGACAATTGCCTTTTCTTAGCTTGTTTTTCTTTGTCTGCTCCTTATCAAATACCTTCTCCTTAACTTACTAATTTATTCTTCCATTGCCAGTTCAACCATGATTTTCTCAGAGCCCCCCCCCCCCTTTTTTAACTGCTCTGTGGACACCTTCTCTGTCTTCTATGCTTTGTCACTGTAAAGTAATGTTTTACCTCCTATGCTTGTCGACTAGTATACTCATCTGAATGGCCTCCTAACTCCATCACCACCTTAAACAATGTGCCTGAACCATTCAAAAAATGTGGAGAAGTCATAGAGGTGTGCTGATGTGTTTATAGAACATTTGCCAAGATCTGCAAGAAAAACGACACTAAACTTCATTCTTCCCACATCTATGTCTTAGCTTATTCATATTTTATTTCATTTAATTTTACTTTATTTTGTTTTGTTTCTATTGTTTCTTCTGTCTCTGTCTCGCTCTCCTCTCTCTGTCTCTCCCCCCCCCCCCCCTCTCCCACAACAGGATTTTGTTTTGTAGCCCAACCTAGTAGTAAACTCACTTAGTAGTTCAAGGCACTCTCACACTCATAATCTTCCAAACATCACCCCCTAAATTCTTGGATTATAGATGCCTTTATGTCATTGCATCCAGCTTAATTTAAATATGATTGACAATTTTTATACCCCAAAGCTTCAAAACAAAGCAACACACACACACACACACACACACACACACACACACACACACACACAGAAACCCTCAATCTAAGAATTCTAAAACTACAGGGAGGAGAGAATTGGTTCTGTGGGCCCACCCTTCCGGTATTAACATATCAATGGTAGAATGCATAAACATCGTAGTTGACATTTTTTTCAATTTCTCCACTTTGTTTATATTTTTTCTTAATGAATATTTTGTTCTCCCTTACTTCTCACTCATCTAAGTGTATGCCTGTTTCATTGACTTAGGGATGAACTAGTGAAAGACAGAAATACATTAAACATTCCATTTAGCTTGTCATAACCCCTGTTAAATACCCATAATTATGACCTTGATTTAAACATTTTATTTCATTTGATCTTATCATAGCTCAACAATTATCTTGAACATTGAAAGAGCTACATGAAAAGTGAAAGAGCAAGTTATGGAAAACAAAACACATATCCCTGGGTATAACATGGGGGAAAAGTATGATGAATCTATATTTTACAGTGCATTACTTGGGAAATATTATCTAGAAAAATCACACTAAATTTAGGACTTTTGGTTACCAGAAATAGCTAAATAAACTAGAGGAAGTTCAGGTTTTTTTTTAATGTAAGCATGATTAAGCTTCCATTTGCATAAGAGGAAAAAATTAAGTGAACTAAATCGCTATAGTTAGATAAAATAAAGATGACTCCAGGAAACAAAAACAATTTAGAGCTAAAATTATTCAGCCTTTGTCTGAACCATAGAAAAGGCAGTCTTATTACCAAAGGAAAACAAGAGCCCTGGCTCCATGGCACAGGTGTGAAGAATATTTGGAACAGCGTTATCTAAGATGGATTACAAAGTAAATTTTCAACACAAAAACTGTTGTGTTGCTGAAATGCTTCCCAAGGGAAGTAGTCAACAAACCATCCCTTGAGATGTTTCAAACCAGAGAGAAAATAACTAGAAATTGTCCTGCAGGGAACAGCTCTGCCCAGACATTAGACATGAAAGGAAAAGCTTTGCAGATTTTCTCTCTAATTTATATTCTTCGGAGATCCCATGAGGCTGAGCAAAGATATGGGAACAATGGATGGAGGACTCTCAATGCAGAGGCTTGAATGTCTCAGTCTTGTCTCATAGCTCTGAGTCAGCACAGAAGGCAACCTGCTAGAGAGACCACTCTCAGCATACCCAACTGAAGTATTTAATCCAGAGACCTTTGCTAGGCTGTCTGATGAGACAAAGTGGTATAAATTAGGAACCTATATAAAAGATGGAGGCATATATTTCTTCAAGCACAGGTCATCTGAAACCCACAATCATATACACTGTAAATCTGATAATGATTTTTGGCCTGTTCATTTTATTTGCTTTGGAAACATATTCAAGGTCACATGACCAGATTAGGATGTATTTTCATTAAGATTTGGTATTTACCATTAGGACTATAATTCAAACTTCCTTTGGTTTAATTAGATTCAGGAGAGTCCTAAGGTACCTGAAACTAAGCCTGGTGCTCCAGGTCCCTGTTTCCCTATAAGCTGTTGTCTATATAGGCATCATAAGCAAGGTAGATAAAGATACAAAGACAATAAACAATCTTAAAGTGAATAAGATCATCTTTTCTAGATAAATTTAATGTGCATTTTGGGAAAGTGCTTAGGAAGTGTCTGGGGTAAGATAAACTTGGTGTAACATAAGGTAACAACATCCTAAATGTTAGACTACTGATGACACTATGTTTAAAATCAAAAGGTTGATTAATTAGAAAAACAGAATAACCACCAATAAAATGAGTAAGATAAAATGGATGTTCAGTTGGAGAAACAGAATTATCGAAGTATCTTGCTGCAACCACAAATGGCCAACAAATTTATGAGAAAAAATGTGCAGTTTTATTAGCAATCAGGGAAATGCAAATTAAACCCATAATGAGATGTTAATTCACATGCACCAGATGAAGGCAAATTAAGCAAATGAAAATACCAAGTGTTGGTAGAGACATGAAACAAAGAAAATTTTCATATGTTCCTCATGTGGTGCTATAATAAATGTGGTATGCCATTGGCACTTAATACAAAGATGTCCTTTACATGACTCAGAATTTCTATACCTACATGAACACCTGGAAATAGTGGTTAATTTTCACAATGTCTAGAAAAATGCTTAAATCATAAAGATGGACAACACAAATTTGGAGTTCAGAAAACTCTGTCAATAATAATTTAGGTAAGTTATAATCAATTAATGTCATTGAATACTACAAAGTAGAGTGGCTGAATATAGCCATATGCACATAAATAGGTAGTCTCAGATACTTAATGTTTAGCCATAAGGCAAATCAGAAAAAAAGTGTATTTCTTTAGTTACAACCACATATAAGGAAACAAAATAATGTGTTAAAGAAGGATACATTTGTGGCAATGTTACAAAATGCAAACAAAATAATGTGTTAAAGAAGGATACATTTGTGGCAATGTTACAAAATGCAAGGATTAACACAAAATGTACAAATGGTTAGGAAAGCACTAGCATTGTTCTAATCCACAACTTCATTATCAAGGAAAATTATGTTTGCAAGGAACAAATGACATCCAAATTAATATATCAGGTTTCAGAAATGCCATAAAGCCATTAATTAAATACATTAGGGCTCTGTCCTTTACCAAGGGACTCAGGTCCCAATATAGAGTCACTCGTGTTGCATAAAAGACAGTATCTGTAACACTGAGCAAAATAAAATGAAAAAAGAGGACAGGAAAGAGTTTCAAGTAGATATAACATGTAAAGAAAATACATTTTCTGAATCTAGAATCATTTTTTTTAATATGTCACAACCAGAAACTTGGGTCCTAAAGTTTAAAAAAGTGATGCTATATCTTCAGGTTTCCCAAATATAATTCACATAATGCAAAAGCTGTATCATAGTGATGTCTTGAATGTATGACAAACAGGTTAAATTCTGTTCTACATATTAAAAGGCAATTAAGTGGGTATTTTTTCTAAAATCCCACTGGTGAAATCTAAAATATTGAGACTTAACAAGAAGACTACCTTATTAAGGCAAATTGCCTCAGTTAGTACCATTTATATCATATCTAATTATTTTATACTACTATGAAAACATAAATATAGATTTAAGAACATTTTAGACACCCTAGAATAAAATTATATTATAATCTTCCTTATTAGGTCACAACTCAAAAAAGTGATATTTTTTATTAAACACAATATAAAGAACCAACTAGTTCAACAGAACATGTTTGTCCTAGATAGTGTGGAGAATTGCCTTCTCTTAAGACCCACATATATAAGGAAACTGTTGTGGAATATTTGTTTAACTATATAAAGATGTATTGCATTTGTTTATGGAATATTTGTTTAACTACATAAAGATGTGTTGCAATTGTTTAATTATGTAAAGACATGTTGCTGTTTTAACTTGCCTACCTAAGGTGCCTGATCGGTATTAAAATAACTGAACAGCCAATGGCTAGGGAGAAGTTACAGATGTAACTTCAGGGCAGGGAGACTAGGTAGGAGGAGGAATTTAGGCTCAGAGAAGAAGGAAATGGAGATTACAGGGAGATGTTGGGTGCCAGCCAGACAAACACAGAAGAAAGTAGGGTATACAGAATGAAAGAAAGGTAGAAAGCCCCAAGGCAAAATGTAGATGAATACTAAAGGGTTAAATAAAGATAAAAGAGCTAGTTGGACAAATCTAAGCCATGGCTGAATATTTATAATTAATAATAAGTCTCTGTGTCTTTATTTGGGAGCTTGTTGTTGGTTGGCAGCCTAGGGAAAATGCAACTACAGAAAACAAGAAAGAAACTTCTAAACTGCAAGGAATGCCCAGGAAATTCTGTATAAAAGGCAGCCAGCAGAAACTACATGTCCAACTATTGCGGCAGACACTGGTAGGATTTGCTGAATGAGGCAGAGGCCAGAGGATCACAAATTTGAGGCCAGCTTGAGCTACACATTTGGCCACATCCCTAATAGGATACTTGCCCCATGCATATGCTTGAAAAAGATAGCAGCAGCTCCACCAATCACCATAAACCTGGGAAAGCTGGCTCAACCCCTCACCTGAGAGGAGTTGTCCCAAAAGCCTGGACCTATCATTCAACTGCCATTCAGGCAACATCCACAGACTGAAGTTGGGACACCCCAATCTCTATCTCATCTATGATCTTCTGGATTGTTTAAAGGAACTGATGATGCAGTAACCATAGCTGCAGGATCTCCATGGCTAGGTACAACAGTAGGCTATTGGAGAAAAATGTTTATGGGGGTCCAGTTTTGATGGTATACCAAAGCCAGAGGCCTCTAACCTGACCAACAACTCATTGTACAATGAACATTTGTAAGTATGCTGTTTGGTCAAAAGGGTCTACTTCATGATACACAAAAGCTCCCAATGCCATTAAGATGAATGAAAAATTGACGGGGAGGCATGAAAGACAGAGAAGTAAAATATTTCCACTATTTTTAACTGTTGTTCATTTTTATTATTTTTTAACTTTCCTTTGAGGGGGCACTATAAGAGTGGTGGGTGGATATGGAGGGAGTGGGAGGTGAGTAAGATCGGGATGCATGATCTGAAATTCCCAAAGAATTAGTTTTTAAAGGCTATAGAATTTGGTTTTGTGGAATTAAGCATATATATATGTATATATATATATATATAATTGTAGAATCATAAATGAGTTATAGGTATGGGTGTTTGGCTCCAGAAATTTAGCAGAAATATCTCCCAGTGAAGTCATGCCATAACAGTGTAGTTGAGAAATATGATCAATAAATATGAAATGATTTGTGTGTTTCTCTGCTGGACTTTACCCCAAAGTAATGAAAGCTGTGCACATTATGGTTGTTTAGAACTGTTCATAGAAAGCAATATATACTCATATGACCATTGGCAAATTACTATCAATAATGAAAATAGAAGTATGTTCAATCATACACATTATTACATATTTCTAAATCACGCCATAGGATGAAGTTGGAACATTTCTGAACTATCAAGGAAAATATTTTTACTTAAGAGTTGTGTTAAAGGAGGTTTTTAAACCTCAGGCTAAATTTTTCAAAGAACTTTAGAGCTCTGTAGTAATTTTGATCATCAATCAGCCAACCTGTATTTTTTCATGTTAGTAGAGTGCTGAAGCTAAGAAATACATAGTGAGGAAGATGACACTCATGTGGGAGAAGTAAATGTGTGGTATGAAATTGTGCTGCAATTTACATGAGTGCTGTGATTATAAAGGTGCATAATAATTTGCATTTTTTCTGTTGCTCACTTGGCATGTGTAACCTGTAATTTTGTCTTGTGAATTTTTTATTGGTCTACAGGGAAAACAATCTCAATTGCTTATCCTTCCTCATCAGCAAGTTGAAGATTCACTTTATGAGATCTTAGTTTGAAGGGAAGTGTCTTAAATATATTGGAACAGGGCAATGTCATGGACATTATAATGACAGTGAGAAACACGCTGAACTCTGAAAAGAGAAAAATATTGATAAAAATTAAAGTTGCGTACTTCAATCTAGTACTAATTCACAAGCCTACCTTAGGGTTACCCATTATCCTGTAGGACTCACTCCTTTCCAAATACTGAGTTTAGTGTTTTCCAATTCTGAATAAATGGTATCCCAAGCCAGTATTCAGTAAGGTCATGAAACTCTGAAGACTGTCTCTATATTGTCATACTGGCACAGAGAAAGCAGAAAAGGAAACCTCATACTTTTTTTTTTTGGTTTTACGAGACAGGGTTTCTCTGTATTGTTTTGGAGGCTGTCGGTCCAGCCCAGCCTCGAAATCCCAGAGATCCACCTGCCTCTGCCTCCTGAGTGCTGGGATTAAAGGCATGCACCACCACCGCCCGGCGGAAACCTCATATTTTTATTTTATTAATTTTAAATGTGCACCATACTCCCCATTCTATTTCAGAAATTGTGGTATTTTTCTAAAATCTGATGAGTTTTTTAATCAATAATTAGTCACAAAATCCTCAGTTGGTTTGTGTCATTATTCTTTTAACTCAAGCAATACTAAGGTTTTCTGAAATTTATGTAAACAGTTCATCCAAAAAATCATCAATGGAGATAGAAGAAACTATATCACTTGAAAAGATGTTTTTGCAACAAATACCCAGACATAGCAACCTGTTTCTACTGGCATGAGTTTTGGATGGTAATCAAGGCCAGGTCTGTGGAAACAGGGCAGAGCTCAACCCAGATCAGCACTATCTGACTAGTGAAGTTATAAGTGCCGTTATTTATACACTTGAAGGAGAAGGCAGGGGGCTTTGGAAAGCCATTCTCTGTGCAGGTACCATTGTGCTTTAACTTAAAGGCAATGATCCACAGCTACCATAACCTTTGTTAATTATCCTGACAGCAAAACGCCACAAGGAAGAAATCTCTTTATAAAACTTATGATGGTAAAATTCTCCGAAGAAATAGTAAGGCTAATTGCTTTTTAAAATATCATCTTAAGGCAGTCTCTCATGGAAAGAGTCCATTCAGGAACTTTAGTACTTCTTTAAACATTCAGATCCAGTGAAAACAAGCATGGCCAGTATGACAGGATTTAAATGAGTCTATATGCCAAGGATGGAGATCATACTACATTACATGGCATTACTGTGTGTTACCAGAAACTTCTCAGGAACAATTCGCATACATAAGAGGAATACTAGAATACTGAGTACATACAGTGAGAAATATAATCAAAGAAGAGAGAAACATTCTCATAAAAGATGTTTTTGAGGTAACTGTGCTGAGATTCCTTTAGATGGTATATCATTCCTTTATTCTAGAGACAAGCAATAACAACAGCAACAAACTATCCCAGCTCTTAAATGAATCACCTCCTCCAACTCTAGATTACTATTGGTTTAGACTAGACTCCACAGGGACATCTGGCAGTGTTCCATTCAAGAACTAGACAGGATGAAAGCTCATCCTCCTCCACCTCCTCCTCCTCAATGAACTAGGAAAGTCTGCAGAAAGGTTAACTTACCAGGGAATAAATGGAACACACACACAGACACACACACATACACACACACATACACACACACACACAAAGTTATAAATCTTTTCCCAGGAAAATAAAGTGTCTATCAGCCCCTCACAGCAGCCTTGCTGTTAAGAGCATTAAAGCAAATGCACTGAGCCTAATATATTCACATATAACACATGTGCTGGCCATTTCACATGCTTCATAACTCAGAGGGCAGCTGCTATGGGGTTGGAAATGGATACTGTGACAGGTCACTGGTGATTTATACCGCAGCAGGGTTGCAGTACAGTGGAGGGCCTGCTTACCCAGGCAACCCCATGTGCTGACAGCCTCCTTCCACAGTATAGCAAGCCCAGAAGGAGCACCTGACATACTGAGGCTCGTGGTGTGGAAAAAGGAGCAGGACAGAGCCAACAGCAAACCTCAATTCATTATGTCTAGAGTACATAAACTCTCATGGAATGTAACACAAACACACACGAATAATTAAATAACAAAGCGATAAAACTCCTGTTTGACTCATTAAATTCCCATCTTACCTGAAACCCTGGGACTCTACCTGGTGCCTCTGCACATGACTCAGGGCATCCTACAGTAGCAAACTAAAAAGACACTGCCTTGCTCTCTCAGCTTCAAGTCCTCACTCTACACAGACACTGCTCAGGGATGTCCTTTTTGTTGCAGCATAATGATCTCATTCAAATCGACAAGTTCCACATTTTGCCTAGAAAGAGCAGAAGGACCAATGCTATTGTACTGGGCTCCATAATCCTTTGTTACCAATCAACAAAGTCTTTAAAAACCTTCTGCTGAGTGGGAATTTCAATGCCTGTGAACTAGACATTTGGCCTTATTAAGGGCACCTCCTACTGGCCCTTTCTTATAGTGAGATATGCTTCTTCTGTGTCACTTTCCCAAAAATTGCTACTGAGGAAAAGTGTGATATTCAGATAAATGAGCAAAGAAGACTGGAGTGAACTAAATTAGCAAGATCTCCAAACCCACTTTCCTGGATCCTGCATGAATCACATCCCCTTCCTTTTCAAGTAGCAAAGATGTATTAGAAATGTAGTGAAGTTTAACACAAAGATCAGCAAGTATTACCCACTAAAATTTTCTTTACACATGTATACTTTGTTTAGGCTTTTTTGGGGGTGGGACTTTGATTTGTCTATGAAGAGAAAATTTTGAGAAGGGAATTAAAATAAAACAGTAGTAAATAAATGATCACAAGCACAAAAAGCTAAATGAATAGGAAGGAGAAATTTAATGTGGGTATTAATAAAACTTATCTGATCTATCTCCATTTATCTACCACCAGTCTGTATCAGGTAATAGTCATTTGGGAATGGTTTTAAGATATTGTATAACTGACAATAATATCAATTTTTGACACTTTCTTAATTCAATATTGTCAGACATGGCCTTCATGCCCCCTCTATCCTATGGGCTTTCTGCTTACCAGGGAACATCTCTGAACTTCCCTGTTTCAGTCCAGATGCTCCCAAAGTGCCAGAGAGAGGAGGAGTCAGTCTGGACACAAGGAAGGTCCAGCTGGCCTTGCTGGTTAGCATTTGCGGTTTAAGGAGGGGATTTCTAAAGACACTTTCTATGACTGCAAGGATAAGCTACCCACTACCTCTCCAAACCTAGCTAGCACCTTCAAAGGGAGTAATTACAGAGGACAAAGCCCTGGGAGAGAGGAACCAGGGAGGAGGGGACCGCCCAGTGGGAGGGGGGGCAGCAACTATGATGAGGGTGTATGATGAGGGTGCGGATAAGCGTGGCATCATAGGAGTGCATACAGCAAGCAGGCGCCCACGCGCGCGCGCGCGCGCACACACACACACACACACACACACACACACGATTGTCTACAGAAGGATGGAAGCCCAAAGTGTGTGCTCACGTTAATCCTTCTGGCTAGTAGCAAAGCTACCTGGGCACTTGCTTCATGGCCTGAATCCCTTGAAACCATGAAGCGTTTGCAACCCTTGGTTTTGCATCCTGGACCAGAAAGCCGGAGTTTAGTACTCCAGGGAGGTTGGGGACTTGACTGCTGTGATTTAATTTTATTCCCTGTTAATTTTCAAGGCGCAGTTTGGGTCGCTCCTACTCAACTCCTGGCCCCAGCTGGGGCGGTCTTTGGATCTGAAAAAAGGTCTATTCCAGAGGGATTTGCATGCTCACACAGCAGCTGTTCTGTCTTTCCCAGCAGACCTGCTCCCTATACCCAGTGCCCACCTACTTGTGGTGGAGTCCCGCAAAACCAGTAAATCTTACTACTTTTCTCCTTTTTATTCCTTTGGCCATAGAAGCCACAGCTCCGCATTCGGAGACTGCAGCACCTAGGGACCAGCCATCAGATCCTTCTTTCTCCTGCTTTAGCCCCATCTAGCCCCCAAACAGTTTTGCCATTTTTAATTAGAGACTATGCTTGCCAAGTGCCAGGGCCAGGAGGCCTATTTCCCAGAATATCAATCATTTGGAGTTGGAAGGTGTCTTGGAGACATTCGGGGACTTGCCTAAGAAACAAAATTCATCCACCGTCAAAATTTCAAATACACCTCCCTCTTGGCAGCTCTGCACCTCTTTAGGCACTGTTATGCACTCCTCCAAAGTACTCCTAATGCATATCTGTTCTATCCTTTCCTTGATTAGCAATCAGCAAGTACAAAAATTGCGAACCTAGGGTCGCACATATTCGCACAAACATCCCCCAACAGCTACATCCTGCACAGACATGCTCTAGGCTTCTTGGATGTCATCCTCCTTTTGCTCCTGTTCCCCTGTTCACCTCCCTCTTCCTAGGATTTTGAGGCTCTGAGGATACAACCCAGTTCTTTTCAACAGCATCCCCATCACTTTCACCAGCCCGTCCTCCAAAGGAACACAAGTATTTGCAAAAGCAAAGATGCAAGAGACAAGCACCAGACTGAAAATTAAAAAAACATCTTCCACCCCAGAGAGGAAAAGTCTTCTTCCTTTTATCATCTGCGAGGAAACGGTGAGCAGAGCGAGCAACGAATATCTTATTTCTCTTCCACTCTAATTCTACTCTCCAAATGAAACTGGAAGAGGAAGGGGGTAAGGGGTGGGGGAGCATAGAGAAGAAAGGAACAGAGCTCTTACCAGTGACTTGAAGATGCGCGCTGAGCAAGGAAGCTCCGAAGAGTACAAAAGCCAGCTTGGGTACCCAAACACATCCAAGACTATTCTCCATATTTCAGCCAACACCTTCGGGGCCGGGGGTCCTGGGCAGCGGTGGCACTCACACACATGCACTCACACACGCATGCATACATGCACACACCCGGGCCCACACCGAGCCCCTTTGGCTTCCTCCTCCTCGTCGTCCTCTTCCTCCACCTCTTTCTCCACCTCCCCTGCGCCTCTTCTGCCTGTGAAGCCTTTTTCCTTGTCCAGGGACACAATCAGCAGCAAGAAGAGGCAGCAAAAAGTTCCATTCGGTCCAAGAGCTCCCGAATCCCGACAACACCTTGGATAACTAACTCAAGGAAACAGAGGGACCAAAAGAAGGGGGGCACAGCTCTCCGTGGGGCTTGTGAGGCATCAATGAACTGAATATCCAGGAGGGCTAGAGAGGAGACGCAAAGCAATCCCGTGGCTGGCCAAGCGTTGAAGCTGCTTCCTAGTAGTCGGTTGGATAAAGTTGGAGAGAAAAATCCACGCTGGTGATGCTGTTCCTTTGCCTTCTCAGAGCTGGGGAACCGGGTAGGGGACAGAGGCGGGGAGTGCCGGGCAGAGTGCTCTCACTTGTTACTGGGGTGTCCGCCAGTGGTGTGTGAGCTGAGAGTTGGAACCTTACTATCCATTGATCCAGAGAAGTGGAGGGATGGAAGGGAAAATGTGGAGACCGGAGGGAAACGAACTGGATCAGGCAAAGAATCCACGCGATGGGGGCGGGGGCCTAGAGAAGCTTAGGGAAAAGGAGCGGACTGAGGCGGCTTCCAGCAGCTGTGTTCGTTCGGTCTACATATCAATGCGCAGGGATGCCCTCTGTGGGCAAAGCGTGGGAAGTCACTTTTGTCAATGGAGCCAGCGAACCTCATGAGCATCTGGAGGCTTTACAGCAGCAATCATATTTGATCTTCTGCATTCAGGAAATTATTTTATGTGACTGTAAAACCTGGGCGGGTGTTTCTGATAGGGCAAGTGGCCAGGCTTTTACTTTCTTTCTTGTCTTCTGCATTATTAAAAAGAGAAATTTTCATTAGGAAAAAAAATCTAATGCCACCCACTTCTAGAAGTGGGAAGCAGACACCCAGAAACACCCCACACTCACGAACGCTGGATGACTGCCTCCTGAGAGTAACCGATTTTTTTTTTCATTGCGCATTTTATTTCATCCCTGGTCACACTTCTCCAGAGGTGAATCAGTTGTATAGATAATTAAAGCACTCTCTATATTCTAGGTGCCTCCGCGTCTCCCAGGAAACATGAGCCTAGGAGTTAGCTTTATTCAGGCTCCATTCTCAAAGGTCAAGGAGGTTTTCATCAGTTGGGAGAAAAGAGTAAGTGGACAATACTGAATTATCATGACGACTGTGCTGATCCATGTGATGAGACTGTGTTCTCATCAGGGAGAACTACATGCCCTTCTCTACTCCCCTGACAGGACATGAAGGAAGAGTATCTGTGTGGACACACACACACACACACACACACAGTGGGTTACAGGAAATATACACAGAGAAGTCCAGAAACTGCTCCAGCCTAGTGATTCTGCACATCTCACCTTCTCTGCCAGACATCAGGCAGTCTCCATAGGAGACACAGTGTGCCTTTCATCTTCGTCCCCCTCACAGATGCTGGTAGGACTTGTAAAACAGTTCTGCAATTTTGTTAAACAATGAGATAGCAAACAAATGGAATTGCAAGGAAAACGACAAGTAGAAGTCATTCTGAAAAAAATGTTCAGCCCCACTTGTCTCTCATTCTTTGTCATACAATTTTATTTATTCCTTTTATCGCCCCCCCATTCTTTCTTGTCGCTCACATTCACAAGGTCGTGAAAGGATAAAGTGAATTATCTGTAAGAGTGAAAAGTAAGAGAGATGAGCAAAATATGGAATAAGGTTGCCAGCAGGAAAACATGAAAACTGGTCAAGGATCCTTCAGGTGCTTAGCCATGCTCATCCTTTTTTACCCTGAAAAGGTTAACAGAAGAAGCATATGTGATGACTAGATCAAAACTTCTGAAGAGTCTTAGATGTTTTGTTGATATCCAAATTTTCAAAACACCAAAACATCCAGTAGCTAAATTATAGACTTCTAGAAATTTAGGGCTGAGTTATAAAGCATGGTTTTAATTTAGCCATGTGTCTTTCTGGAGGATTAATGCTAGCAAACTTTGAGAATTGTATAACATTCAGAATTTGTTGGGAAGGAAAATCAGGCACCAGGAACATATGCTGTTGCACTGGGACAGGAACCTCTGCTTTTCATGCAGATGCACAAAGTGGTTATTGAAGCAGAGGACAGGACCTTTGTGTCAGTGAGAAAACATCAAGGAAGAACTGTGGTCTCTTCTTGGGAGACATAAAGTCAGCTTCCCTAAACCAACAAAAACAACTGTTACCACCTAGTGTCAGATAGGAACCCAAAGTGACCTGTATTATTAGGGACTCTGTAAATCATTGGTTCTCAACCTTTCCAGTTCTGAGACCCTTTCTCATGCTGTAGAGACCCCTAACCATAAAATTGTTTTGTTGTAACTTCTTAACTGTCCTTGTGCTACTGCTATGAATCATAATATGAATATCTGATATGCAGCATATTGGATATCTGATTCTGTGGGGGTCATGCCTCACCAGGTGAGAACCACGCATATAAAAGCATCCTGTTTAGCCCAATACATTAAATCTAATAAACAACAAGTTACCTACCAGGTGATCTCTGACTACCATACCCAAGTGAGTCCAGAACTTCAGGCCCATTGACTAAGGTTCTGTAACAGCACATCATTTACCTTCCTTCCTCCTTTACACTGCTGTGTTCCACAGCTGATGATAACCAACACAGTCTTGAACACTTTTCCCCAACAGTTCCCTCTTCAGCTTAGCTTTGGAATGCTCTGTTGAAAACAGACTTAATATTTTCAACTTGAAAGAACAGTGGCTTATTCTTGGGAGACACTACAGTTCCTTTCCCCTCCCTTCTAAGGCGTCAGATACACTTCCCCTTCAGCCTTCTTATTAGCAGAAAGAAAATCAAAATATTAAACGAGAAGTGGAAAGAAATGGGAAGCACAGGAGATAGTTTGGTATAATCAATGCTCTTTGCAAAGCAATTAAGACATTTTGTATTAAAACCTTGGAGTTTTAAAAACATAGTGATAAAGACACGTTAGCTGGTACTTCATTTCTTCCATTCATATATACCATGTTAACTGTTTGTGGAGAAGCCATGTAAAATCCTGATGTTTCTGAGATTAGACCAAAAAGAAAAGCCCAGTTAAAATCATGAAATTAGCTGAGAAACTGAATTTCTTATCCTACCACATTTCAGAAAGCTAACTACCACATCTTTTTTCTATTCATCCAATACCACAGTTTGAAATGATAGTTTAGAAATTTACTTGCAAATAAAAATACTATCTAGTGATATGGTAACTATTAAATATGCATTTGAATATGCTGCAGATCAAATCATGTGAACATGAAAATGTGATAAAACACAATTTATTCATTTGTTTAAGAAAGCCAAGCATATTACACACTCAGTCTACATGTTATCTACATTATTCAAATACAAATATAACAAAGTTATTGCTATAGTCTAATTTTCAATTATGGGGTTTTTTTATTCTTGATGCAGTACATGGGTGGAGGTCAGAAGATAGCCTGTGAAAGTTGATTTTCTCTTTCCAGCATGTGGGTCCTGGGAATCAAACTCAGGACATCAGCCTAGAGCATGTTTATACACTTAGTCATGTTGCTGGCCTAAGGAGTATATTTTAATTGACAATTGATTGATTATCTTTTCTACTTGCACAATTGCTTTGTTAGCTTGGAACACCTTCTTCTGTGCTTGGTGACACTTTGAAGACTGAGAATCCCACCCTTGCAGATTTCTCACCATGAAATCAGGAAGTGGATCTTGAGTCACATCAGACACACAAAGTGTTCTGGTCTTCTAATCACCATGATAAAATAAGAGATCAGCCCAAGCCTGAGTCTAAATGAAGAAGCCATCACCATCTCCCCCATATGAAAAAAAACATTTGAATTCTCTAGGAGGCACTTTCAGAGAGTCCTCTTAAGCCTTCTATTGTGGAGGAGTATGATATTCAGAGTAAGGGCAAATTTAGGAGTCTTGGAGCTCTTACAAGGTTTCTCTAGACCAAATCCACTGACCACAGTCCCCTACTCCAAATTCCTATCCTCTTCTTCCAGTCCTTGAACTTGTTGACTTATTTGTTGATAAAGGTACTTACAGATATGATAAAACCAAGATCATGGCATGAAGACATTACCCTTGATTATCCAGGGAAGCCTCTTGTAAAATCGTATGACTTGTGAGAAAAAGAAGCAAATGGGGATATTCAGAAAAAGATGCATGGTCACACAAGTAGGAATTAGAGCAGAGTGGTACTGTAACTAGGAGGAATCAAGACACAAGGAATGTGTCAGACTCCAAGAGCTGAAAAAACAAGACAAAACAAAACAAAAAAGCTTACTTTGCCCCTTCACAGAATACATAGTCCTGAAGATCCTGGGATCTTAACAATGTAATGCCATTTTTGGATATTTGACCTTCCAAATTATAGGATAGAAAATTTTTGTTACTTTAAACTGGAATATAGTGGCAGCATTTTACAGGATTGGCAGAAAGCTAGCACGTATTTTCATATTATGAAGTGGAGAGCTACTGCAAAAAAATGCTTGAAAATATCGAAATGGCTTTGGAATTGGGTAATTGGCACATAATAGAGGAATTTTAAAGATCAAAATAAGAAAAACTTGCATTGACATGAGCCAACTATAGGCAGAAAAACCTGAACCCTGAAAGTGCTGCCAGAAAGGTTAACATGAAAATGAGGAAAAGAGATTCTGTTTTCAGTGGTATAAGAGTCACATTATGCTTTCCAGGTATGTGAGGAACAGACCTTGCGATGAACTTGGATATTGACTGAGGAGATTACCTATATCTTGAAGATGTGGCCAGATTTCTTCTTATAGTAAAATATGAGGGGACTGAAATACACGGAGGGAATGGCCATCATGCATTAAAACCACAGCACTCTTGACAATTCAGACAACATCAGCCTATCCCATTATGCACACTGCAATTGAGATATGGTGGTCAGGGAAGTTTCCATTGTAGAAGAAACCATGAATGTGACTGTGTGATCATGTTTATTCATGCCTTATAAAGGTCAAAGGATCAGAATATTCAGTCAAGCACAGGCATTTGTAAGATTAGGCATGTGACTTGTAGAACCATTATTCTAGCTGAGCTGAAGCTAAGAGAGAAGTAGAAATTGTCCAAGAGGGCTCCACCAAGATGACTCTGGCTTAAAGATATGTACACGAGGAGCCAACATGGGTCTTGAGACTGCCATGCAGAAAGTCGCTGCCAACCAGAACTAAAAGGAACACAGATATGAAGAAATGGCAGGATAAAAGGGGGTATTATACTGTTAGGAAAGAGCTGCAAAAACATATTAACCTTACAAGTTAGTGGATTTAAGAAAAGAAGGATGCTCCTAAGGACAGAGGTGTGAACCTACACAGAAAAGCATGAGTCAAAAGTAAGGAAACCATAAACCAAGTAAAATTGTACCCAGGCTTAAAAACTGTTATTTGCTTGGCTGGCTTTCAGAATTGCTTGGGACCAAACACTCACTTTTATTCCTTCTACTTGCTTGCTGTTGAACAATGTATCTATAGCTGACTTACTGTACCTATTGTACCACTTTACTTTGAAATCATATAGTTCTTATTCTAATTTTTCATAACCCCAACAAAGACGAATTTTCCACCTATATGGATTACACATACCTCTGTACCATACCATTGGAGATAAAGAGATTTTTGAACACTTATGCTGATAATGTGTGAAGTTTTGTTATTTACTTGATACTGCTAT
The DNA here is from genome assembly GCF_017639785.1 of Mesocricetus auratus. NCBI lineage: Eukaryota > Metazoa > Chordata > Mammalia > Rodentia > Cricetidae > Mesocricetus > Mesocricetus auratus. The sequence continues at coordinate 83,063,757 of NW_024429184.1, read as the reverse complement.
GGAATAAAACGTCGAGGCTACTGGAAAGAGGCAAATTATCTCATAGGTGAGAATAGTGTGAGCCTTTGTCCCTCCAAAGTTCTCTGCATCCTAGTTTTGGAAACGATTGGTGTATCATCTATCTGTGACAAAGGGGGATTATGTAAAATTATTAAAGGAAACTTAAAATGGAGAAATTGCCTGAGATTGTTGGGTAGATTCACAATAACAACAAAGGTCCTTTAAAACTGAAAGAGGTAGGCAGTTACAGTTCCAGACAGCCCTGTGATGATGAACAGAGAAGTCAGAGTGTTACATTGCTGGAAGAGGACCATCAGCCTTGAGACACAGGCAGCATCTGGAGACTACAGAATGCAAGATCAAATTGTGCTGGGGAGTCTCCATAAGAAAAACATCCCTGTGTACACTTTGGGTTTAGAGCTGTAAGACAGATCTATTGACTTTGATCTATAGAACTCTAAGATACTAAATTTATATTTATTTTAGAAATAAAAATTTGCATTCATCTGCTATAACATTAATTTTAATAAAAATTGTGAGAAAAAGTTAAAACTATAAGGTAAGAATAAGAATGAAATCAATTAAGTTCTAGACCTTGTTGAGATCAATTCAATAGACCACCTTCCTTAATACCACCTGGTCCTCTGGAGTTCTCAGTTACAAGGGTCAAATAATTCTTCTACTATAAAGTTCAAGAAGTTATAGGTTTCAAGCTTTCATAATATGGCAATTAATTAAAACCAAAATAATTTTTATCAAGTGAGTTTTCTCACAATGAAAGTTATGGAATTTATTCAGTTCCAGTTTTATCACTAACCTGGGGATGGGAGAAGTCAAGAGAAGTTAAGCTCTTAATGAGGTGATATAGCAGAAGGAAAATGCTGCTGTTGCTAGGCCATATTTAAATATGGTAGCTCAGTTATTATAAGGAAAACTGTCTTTGATGTTGAGGTGTGTTTCTTGAATACAGCAGAAGCATAGATACTGTTTACGCATCCACTCTGTTAGCCTGTGTCTTTTTATTGGAAAATTGAATCCATTGATAATGAAAGATATTAATAAGTCGTGACTGTTAATTTCTGTTATTTTGTTGTTGTTGTTGGTGGTGGTGGTGGTGGTGATGTGTGTGTGTGTGTGTGTTTGTGTGTGTGTGTGTGTTTCCCTTCTTTTGGATTTCCTGGTGTGGGATTATCTATTGCATGTGGGTATTGCCTATTTTCCTAGGTGTTGCTAACTTTCTTGGGTTGGAATTTTCTTTCTAGTACCTTCTGTGAAGCGGGTTTTTGGATATATTTTCATCTAGATGTTAAAACCATATGTTCAATTTGTTTTTAAAATACAAAAGTAACTTCCAGAAATGCAAAAAATGAGCTAGTCAAAGGTTATCTCTGGGGGGAACCTGGCTCCCCATGGGAGTGTTGGTCTTGCAAAGTAGTGATAGAAGTTTCTCTTCTAAGATTCCTGTCTTCACTAACTACAGGTGCTGGTGTAGAGAGCAGAATAACAGGTTTCAGGTGATAGGAATGGGGAAACTGGAAAACTTGGGGGCATCACTAATAACTGAGGGAAAGGGAGATCAATACAGGACAGGGAGGAAGGAGTGATACAAATAACATTATGCACACTGGAATTAGGATATTGTGATAAGGCAGGCTTGCATTGGAGAAGGATTCATGGATGTGACTGTGTGGTCATGTTTATTCATGCCTTACAGAGGTTGAAGGATCAGAATATTCTGTCAATCACAGTCATCTGTAAGATTAAGCATGAGACTTGTGGAACCATTAACCTGTCTGAGCTGATGCTAAGAGTGAAGAAGTAAGGTTTACCTTTATATGTTACTTGTTATTTTCCTTAGTTGCTCTTAATAGTCTTTCTTTATTCTGTATGTTTGAGGTCTTGATTATTATGTATGGAGGTACTTTTTATGGTCCACTCTATTTGGTGTTCTGTAAGCTTCCTGCACCTTCATTGGCATGTCTTTCTTTAAGTTGGGAAAGTTTTCTTCTATGACTTTGTTGAGAATGTTTTCTGCCCCTTTGAAGGGAGTTTCTTTACCTTCTTCTATACCTTCTATTCTTAAGTTTTGTCTTTTCATGGTGTTCCATATTTCCTGGATATTTTGTGTTAGGGATTTGTTGGACTTAAGATTTTCTTTGGTAGATGAATCTATTTCTCCTAGCATATCTTCAACACCTGTGATTCTCTCTTCCATCTCTTGTATTCTGTTGGTTATGTTTCCAACTGTAGTACCTGACCATTTGCCCAGCTTTTCCATTTCCAGCATTCCTTCAGACTGTGGTTTTTTATTGTTTATATTTCAGATTTCAGCCCTTGCACTGTTTGGATTGTTTCTTACAATTTTTCTTTGTCTTTCCCTCCATTTCTTGCACATTTTGGACTGTTTTTTTCTTTCATCTGTTTAAGAGATTTTCTCATATCCTCTTTAAGGGCCTCTATCATTTTCATGAAGTTGTTTTTAAGGTCACTTTCTTCTGCTTCATTTGTGTTGGAATGTTCGAGTCTTGCTGGTGTGTAGTTTCTAGACTCTGGAAGTGTCATATTTGCTGAGTGTGTTTTTTATATTGTCTCCTTCCCATCCCTTCTTCCAGTGGGTACAGAAAGAGCCTCTTCCTCTCCTGGTAGGTATAGGACTAGGGTTTCCTTCCGATGGGTGCAGGCAAGTCCAAAGCTCTGGTAGCTCATCTTCCTGGTCACATGGGTGGAGAAATACACTAGGATGCTGGGGTACTTTGGGTCCCACTGGGATGAAGCCCGCAGTGGCAGACCCCAAGCACAGGAAGGCATCCTGGAAATGGTCCCTGGTTTACCTAGTCCCATGGGTGGAGCAGGAAACTAGGATGTATAGAAAACTATGTATTATAGACCATTAATTTGTTCTAATGCTACATCAATAAATACTATAATAAATCATATTTGATGATATGGATATAATTATTTGGTTACTATCCCATCCTGTGAGGAAATAGACCTCAATAATGAAATTAAAAAGTGACTTCCTATGGCTATGTCAATGAAAAGAGGAAGGGGAGGATGCATTCAGCTTTGCCACTCTGAAAAGACATGGTAATGTGTGCAGTGGAAGAGGAGCATGCTGCCACCACTCACATGTTTACTGTATATCAGGCTGTATTCCTGCACCTTAAATTTGTGGTCTTATCCAATCTTCTCCAAAACTCTGAAGGGCATATTTTCTACACAGATGAGAAATCTAAAAGTAAGATTACCAGGCGAGTGGACTGGCTGAATTTGTGTGTTAACTTAACACAAGCTAGAGACTTCAAAGAGTAAGGAGCCTCAGTTAAGGAAATGCCTCCATGAGATCTAGTTTGTAAGGCATTCTCTCAATTAGTGATTAGTGGGGGAAGTCCTAGTCCATGGTGGGTGGTGACATGTGTGAACAGGTGGTTCTGAGTTCTATTAGAAAGCAGACTGAACAAGTCAGGGGAAAGAAGTCAGAACCAGCACCCCTCCATGACCTCTGTATCAGCTTCTGCCTCCAGGATCCTGCCCTGTTTGAATTCCTGCCCTGCCTTTCTTCAATAATGAACAGCAATATGAAAGTGTAAAACAAATAAACCCTTTTATCCCCAACTTGCTTTTGGTCATGGTGTTTCCTGCAGCAGTAGAAACCCCAACTAAGGTACCAAACAAAAGAATATGTTAAACAAGAGGAAGTCTTCAAGTAGATCTCAAGGCGGCCTTTCCTACTACATGAATTCTGATATTGCTTTTAGAGACTGCTGTTTGCTATATTCTCAAGTCACTTACATCAAAGCAAAGCCACCCTTAGAACCAACTGCTCACAGAGCATGATTTCCTTGTGTGTTTAGCCATCCCTTCCTTGGATTTAGGTGTGTCCTTTGTTGACTCATGAGATACTATTAAAATCCTATCCCATAACTCAAACTGCTGTCCAGGATGTAACCTGATGATTACCTGTTTTGAGAAATCTCCAGGGAACTTAACCTTGGCTTTGTAACAAACTATATTAAAATGCTACATTGTAATCTCCTTATAATAGCTGTTATGCCTGTACCTAGTACCAATGAGTGCATGCTCTTCACAACTTCTAATCAAGGATCCACAGCCTGAAGATGGCTGCCCTCTCAGAGAGCAGAGCTAGCTCCATCTCAATAATTGTCTTCTACAAGTTATCTTCAGGAATACAGGCAGCTTTTTCTATAATAACTCATGGAACACAAGAATAAGCTTTATTGATTTCAAAAATGAGAAAGGAGCTTTCCTTCTAGCTCAGCAAACAACGAAAGTAGGTTCTTTAGCACATAGAGAAGTATCATTTCTGCAGTTGAATACTCTTGAAAATTGGTACTTTGGCACAACTCTGTTCACTGGTACTGAGGGAATACTCCTTCAGAGGTTGGAGAACTGCTTCCAAAATAGTCTCTTTTGTTGCTACAGCAGTGAACTAGAGAGATGCAATTGAATAATTTCTTGTTTCTGGTTTCACCTTGCAAAGCATTGCAGAAGGCACAAAGGCTGGCCTTGGTCCATGAGAAACTTGGGATTTTTTTTCCTATAGACTATGGCTTCTTGCACCCCCATTGCACAGCGACCACTCGAGAGAAAAAGAAATGGAGGTAAGCTAATTTTGTACAATGGCAAAGGAAGCAAGGGAATCTTGAAAGCTTTGAAAAGAATGCCTGAGGTCTTTATTAGAATTGCAAAGTAATAGATAAGGGAACAAGGGAGAAATTTTTGTCCCAAGCCATTATGAAAGAGAGCTGGTGCTTTTATGATCATCATCTTCAGACAAGTAAGACCATTAAGATCTAGTACCCAACTGTGAAGCAAGATACTGATACTGTGGTTTTTAAAAAATACTATTACGTGAAAATATATATATACTATAACACTGTAACTTCTGCACACAATATTGCTTCTGGCTATGAACATACTGATTGAATCTGCAAATATGATGAGTGTATACTGGTGTAGTATCTGCGTGCTTATTTCACAAAAAAAGACAAAATGTGATTTATTTGTTGTGGTTGTTTTTATTATTTGATTTGATTTTGAGACACAGTCTCTCTATGAAGCTGTGACTGGACTGAAACTCACTATGTAGACTAGGCTGGCCTCAAACTCACAAGGAATATATCTACCCCCATTTCCAGAATACCGGTGCTAAAAGGCATAAGCCACCAACCCAGAAAAAAATGTGATTTTTTAAAAGTTACTTTAAATAACTTAAAATTAAAGAGACCAATATAATAACCTAGCTTAAAGGGTTTTTTTTCACATTTTCTCAAAAATGTGTCAGCAGAGAATTATGTAAATACTAGACTTGCTGGTCAAAATATTTTCTTATATATTCATTTAAAATATTAACAATGGAGCCAATACTATGTAAATAGTGTGTCTGAGAATGGACTAAGGGATTAGACCTGTAAAACAATACCACAGAGTTAAGGATGTGGCTACGTTGATGGACTGCTTGTCTAGTATGAATAAAGCCCTGGGCTAGGTTTTCAGCATCATATAAAATGAGTACAGTTGGATAGTTTTATTATCCGAGCACTATGAAGGTGGAGGCAAGAGGATCAGAAACTCAAGGTTATCTTCTTTAGCCTTCTACTGAATTAGATATCAACCTTCATCATGTAAGATCTTTTCCCAAAAACAAGTTTTAAAAGATAACTTAGACAATATTGTCATGACTTTTTATGATAGCCTGAATGAAAAATTCTAATATTATATATATATAAAGAAGATGTGCCCAGGACCACCTAAAATTACCCTTAAATCATAGTTGCATTCTACATTACTTTCTTCCAATGAAAATCTCTGGCATCCATTTCCTTCTTTATAAAATACAAACAAAAAGATAGTTCAAGAATAACCTCGCTTCTAGGTATTAAAATTTCCCCTTTCCTTATATCATAGCTTTTTGCTTCTTTTGAAATATAGGTCAGATCAATACCTTGTCCCCCAAAGTATCCAGTGGCTATGTATCTTGTTCATCTTACTAAATTTTGCTGTGACTGAAAGCTCTCATTCTTTACAGTGCCCTATATGGAGCACAATGACCCACAAGACCTACCCTTCCTGTCTATTTTCTAAGTATTCACTAAATGATTCCATTGCTTCAACTACTGACCTCCTGATTCACCCACCTCATGGCCTTTGCATGCATTTCCTTACGCTTCAAAAATTCTAGCCAGATCCACAAATGGTTTTCTCTCTAATTTCCTTCAGTTTTAAGTCAAAGCTCCCCTAATATAGGAATGCTTTCCCTGATAAAATTTCTTACCGAAGATATCAAAGAAGGAACAGTTATAAGTGACAGACTTGGGTAATCAGGATATTTTTTATCTTGAATATCCTTCCTTCACTCCATCAATTTTGCTGTTCATACAGATTCTCTGGTTGTTGGTTCAGTCTCTGTGAGCTTCTATGAGCCAGCTTAGTTGATTTTATGTGTTTCCTTGTGATGTCCTTGTCCCCTGTGGCTCCTACAATCCCTCCTACCTCCAGCTTCAGCAGGTTTTTTGGAGCTTGTAAAATCACCTGCATCTTCATGGAGTCACTTCTCCCTCTTGTTAAAATACTTTTTGAGAGGACTTCACCCTGTCTTTCTGTAAAGTTGTGAAGAGGACATTTGAATATATATTTGACTATGTCAAACCACAAGTGTCTGTTCCATAGAGTTCTTGTAAATTCATTTCCCCCGAATTTCCATAGCTGCACTACTGGGGTGGAAAGATCTGGGAGGAATAGATGAAGGAGAAAAACATTATCAAAATATATTGCATGAAAAACATTTTAATTAAAAAATTAAACTCAACTGCCTTCATAAGCTCACTGTTTTTAAAGAAATTGTCATTAAGGGCTTGTTTCCAGTGCTCTCACCTATTTGCATTGTTAAGGTCATCTCCTAAAGAAAGTAACTAAATCTATGATTTTTTTTTTACTCTTAAAAGTAAAAAATTTATGTCACTGACTTATATCATTGAATACCAACTCAGGTCTGTTTCTTGGAAACACGCTTTGCTATTTGTAATAAGAATACTCATCTAGTACTTTATATATCAAGAATGGGATAATAGGCCAGGCACTTGGGAGGCAGAGCCAGGTTATCTCTGTGAGTTCAAGGCCAGCCTGGTCTACAGAGCGAGTGCCAGGACAGGCTCCAAAGCTACACAGAGAAACCCTGCTCAGAAAAAAAAAAGAATGGGATAACAGTCTTAAGAAAAAACTACCTTAGCTTGAAGTACATATAATATTTGGGGTATTGTTGTGAACAGCCAAATGTAAAGACTGTCTATATATGCATAACACATATTTTGAGTTCTCCAAATTAAGCAAATGTCCAATCTGTTGTGAACATCACCTGGGTGTTCTGATTTAGTCCAATTCTGAAATTCAATACTTAGAGTTAGGAAAACCCCAGGGGATCCCTGCTCAAACACAGGTTACTTGCCATACCCTTCCTTTTGTTTCATAGGATCACAAACTGCAGTTCATCCCAAGACTCTCTCATGTTTGACAATTTGTCATTATGCCTTGGTGATTCTGAGAAACATTTTACTATACTTTATAGTCTTTTCTCATGGCTGTCACAACAAACGCAAATAAGCCAGTATACACAGATGTCCATGGGACAAGTTCTGTCTGTCCTGACAATAGGAGCTTCTGTTGTTTTGAGAAGAACATGAACCACAAATTTGATGATCCAGGAACCAAGCAGGTGCATTTGTTTAAGGTTTTACAGAAGTTCAGTTATATAATGATGAGAATATAAACCATTGGCCATTGAAGGTTGGATTCTGTCTATAGCACTTATCTTCCCAGTGGGCATGTGTGTGTGTGTGTGTGTGTGTGTGTGTGTGTGTGTGTGTGTGTGTGTGTGTGAGTGAGTGAGTGAGTGAGTGAGTGAGTGAGTGGGGTGAGTACAAAAGTTATAATTTTCTAATTGCATGTCTAGTTCCTCTGACAACCAACTCCCTTATTGAAGCTATATAGGTTCTGAGCCACTGCTCATTTCATTAGCATGTGCAAGACAGTCTTACTACTCTGGAGAATTCAAGGCTCACAGAAACTATTTGTGACAGCACAAAATATTATAACATAATTAACAAAACTCACCCACATCAGTCCCATCACTTAAAAATTTGAAAGCATTTTTTAGGTGTTCTTGTGCCAAACATCAAAGGCAGAGACCAATTGCACAGTTTTTACTTGGCCACAAGAACTGAAACATGACCCACCCCTTGAAGAGCTGACTGTCCAGAGGGTGAAGCCTGTGTACCAAGAGACAAATGCAATTCCGAGTAGTCAGCACTGTGCTATGTGAAGTATATAGCATAGCAGGGGCAAATACATCCACTCCTAAGGGCCTGAGAACACTGTCCTGAAAGAAGTACAAAGGCAGACCCTAAGTAATATGGTACAGGTGAAAGGTATGCTTTCTGATTGAGCAAAGGGGAGGAAAGTTTGAGCAGATGACAAACAAACAACACAGGTGAAAGGAGCACTTGCATAGGCCATGAAAAACATCTCATCCTTTTTCTACAAGAGCATGTGGTTCGGGGTTTCTGTTTGCTTGTTGTTTTAATTCTTCCCTCTGTTGTAAGCTTCTGAGAACACTGATGAAAGAACAGAATTCACACAGAATTCATGTTGTTGAAAGCTCTAGTGTTAGTCAGGAAATATGGCCTCTCGCTGACAGATGGAGAAATACTAGAAAGTAGCATCCTTCATATTAAAGATCATATTCACAATCAAAGTGCAGGAATATCTTCATTGCAAATTCATTCTAAAGAGCCATATTAGTGAAGTGTTGTTTGCACTTTTTCAGGAAGAGATCTTCAAGGGCTCTGTGCTGCCTATTTCAGTTTGTTAGCAGGTCTGTAAGATACAGGACAAACCTGCTAGGTGGAATTTAGTTGTGCCACCAAGAGCCCCATCCTCTTTCAAAAATCCAGCCTGACGTTGTACTGGATCATAGAGAAGATGTCACGTGGAAAGTAGGACTGAGGACTGAACAAGTCACCAGGTTCCTTCTAGCCACTATGAAGCATACAATTAGGAAACACAAGAAACTAATACGTGATGAAAATCTTTAGAACCAAACAAATATCTGGCACATCGTCCTGTGCTTTCCTGAACAATTTTCTAATTGTATCTTATAACCATGAGCTTTGAACATTTAATCAATATGCATAAAATTAAAACTCTAGCAATACGAGGGGAGAGAGAGGAAAATCCTCAATTAGGATGTGATAACCATGAAATTGTATTTAGGCTCTAGCAAATTAAATGGATTGAAACTTTAAAACACAAAGAGGGTCAACAGTTCAGCAAACTTCATGCAGAGCTCCTGAACTGGGACTCCTCCAAATTTTTCTGCTGTAATATAGCACAGGCTCTCACGCATGGGGTAAACCATATCATCAAGGTTTTATTAATTGGCTTCAATTGTTAAGTCTGAAGGACAGCAATCACACAAAGACAACAAGATATTTATTACAAAGCACCCTGAAATGGAAAACAATTTCCTTGAAGGGAAAGTGACCTAAGATGGAGGAAAGGGAGCAAAAATTCAGAGATCTCTGATTTGGGCTAGTTTTTCTGTTCAGTGAGATCATTTCTAAAATAGGAGGACCAAACCAAATTCGTGGTTCCATAATCTAAATATACAACAGGTAAGTAGGAGATGTTTGTTTAAAATACAGATAACCTGGGGATGTAGAGTGCAGTACAACATTCATAAAAACCTGGACTAGGCTCTAACTCCCCATAAACCCAGTGTACTGGTGCACTTCTCTAATCTTAACACTTGAGGTAGAAGTAGCAGACTCCAACGTTCATGGTCATCACAGAGACAAGCTAAAGGCCTGTCTGGGCTACAAAACCTATCTCAATCAAACAGACTGATGAACAACATGAAAATGCAAACTCATTGGCTTTTTCCTGTAGCTGCTCTCAGGAGCATTCTTCAAAAATCCATGAATTTCTCAAGTTTCCCAACAAATTTTATGACCATAATCTAGGACAGGACCTTTTGCCACAGTAATATATAACTCACTTCAGTTCAAAACTTTTTGGATGCTATAATCAAATATGACCTTTAAAAATATATGCCGAAGAACAAGCTTAGCATGGGATAGTTTCCAGGGAGATAAAAAGTGATTAGTTAATAAATTTACTCAACATGTCTAGGGCTCTCCCTGAAACAGACTCTTGCAGCTGGATGCTTAGGGAGCAGAACTAGTTTGTGCTCTTTTTAAAATTTTTTATTGTTTATTTTTAAGTTTAAATTTAGATTAGAAACAAGGTTGCTTCACAAGTCAGTTCCAGGTCCCTCTCCCTTTCCCTCCCCTCCTCCCGTGCCCTCCCCACAACCCCCCCCGTTATCCCCTCATTTCCCCAGGGAAGGTGATGCCCTCCATGGGGGTCACCATAGTCTGTCATTTCATCCAGAGCAGGACCTAGACCCTCCCCCAAGAGTTCAGGGTGAGAGTGCATCTCACATTGTTGGATGGGAGTCCAAAGTCCATGTATATACTCGGGATGAATAGTGATCTACTGCCAAAGGCTCAATAGATTACCTAGGCCTCCTCACTGACACCCCCATTCAAGGGGTATTGATCAGTCCCATGTAGGATTCCCAGGCTGATGCCTGGGATTCAAGAGTTAACCCTTGTCAGGTCAGCTGTTTCTGGGGTTAAACCAGCCCAGTCTTAATCCCTTTGGTCATCAGTCCTCCCTCTCTGTTACTGGCTTTCTTGAGTTCAGCTCAGTGCTTAGCTGTGAGAGTCTGCCTCTTCTTCCATCATCCATTGAATGAAGTTTCTGTTTCCCAGACTCTCTGGCCATGGTATTGTAGGCTGGGACTCCCCAGATCTATGTCTAAAATCCATATATGAGAGAGTGCATGCCATGTTTCTCTTTTTGTGTCTGTGTTACCTCACTCAGGATGGTTTCTTCTAGTGTCATCCATTTGCCTGCAAATCTCAGGATTCCATTGTTTTTTTCTGCTGAATAGTATTACATTGTGTAAATGTACCACATTTTCTCTATCCACTCTTCTGTTGAGGGGCATCTGGGTTGCTTCCAAGTTCTGGCTATTACAAATGATGCTGCTATGAACATAGTGGAACAGACATCCTTGTTGTATGAATGGGGATCTTTTGGATTTGTGCTCTTTTGATTGATGGTCCAGATTGGCATCTCGGGGGGAAAAAAGTCTTTGCCTATAGTTTCCTCAATGTGCCAATTACCCAACATAGACTTTATCTACATTTGACTAATTAATGTGCCACTTACCTGTTGACTAAGAAATGACTTTATGTATCTTAATTCTTAATCAGTACTTCATGGAGTTTTTTCAAGTCACAGACCTGAGTTTCTCTGATTTAAAAAAAATGGCCAAAGTGGGCAGGATGGGATTATGAAATTATAAGATTTATTGTCAAAATGACCAAACTCTGAACTTGAATAATACCTCCTGACTTATCGACATTTAACATATAGAAACAAAAACAAATGTGAGAAATCTCTGAAACATAGACTGGAAAAAGAAACAAATTGTTTAATTAAAATATTGAACAAAACACTCAGTAAAATAAATTAGTTTCCACATGTTAATACGCATATATAAATATACGTAGCTTAGTGTTAGCATGCCTTGTGCTTCTTCTTGTAGAGTTGAGGATGACAGTTCTTTTGATGTCTATATACTTGAATTTCTAAATATATTGTCAGTTATGAAGACATGCAATTAAATTTCCCCTATTCAATTTGTTTCTCTTGCACAATCTAAAAAATGTACATAATGTTAGATAATACTTCAGTAAGATGCAAAAACATGTAGGTATCACAAGGTAGCAAGCAGTATATTGTAGCAAAGGAAGTGGACATTTATCCTATAGGTCAGACTGCTTGGAAGCCTTTGGCAATACTAGCCTCTTTTATTTCAGAGCTTTCCAATATCAGGAGCACCTTTAGGAAATAGAGAAAAGATCTTGATTTGAGATTATTCGCCCAAACCAAAGACTCATTGTTTTCATATTGGATATTCATTAAAGGCTCTCTCTCTCTCTTTCTCTCTCTCTCTCTCTCTCTCTCTCTCTCTCTCATTCTGTGTGTGTGTGTGTGTGTGTGTGTATGTGTGTGTGTATAGCGGGTCATACAACTAGGAAAATATTTTTCAAAACTATTTCTCTAATGTAGTTAATTATTATTTGACAGTGTTTTAAAAACAAATTATTAATTATGAAAAAATTAGTTTCAGTACATAAATATATTAAAGGCAAAATATCTGGCTCACACTGGAATCAAATTCCTATATACTGACAGATGATCTTGAACTTCTGGTCTTCTTGCCTCTTCTGGAGTACTTGGGGTTACAGGAATACATTACTGTGCCCTGTTTATAGGGTGCTGAGATCAAAGCCAGGGATTCATGCATGCTAGGCAAGCACTCTGTCAATTGAGCTTCATCTCTAGCCCCATAAATCCTGACTTTATGAAAGGAGGCATATATGGTCTACATTGAAGAATGATGAAAAAAGGCCAATGAAAACAGTAGTAACAAGATCTACAGGCAGTCTCCAGAAATAGTAACAAAATAGTTTGGGCAAAAGCAGCAGAGTGGAAATAATACCCACATGGTGATTATTGTAGAAGAAAATGTAATATTTTAAAAGTTTTATTTGTGTGTATGTGTGCACATGTGGGGTGTGTGTGTGTGTGTGTGTGTATGTGTGTGTGTGTGTGTGTGTGTGTGTGTGTGTGTGTGTTCATACATATGAAGGCAACAGAAAAGGATTTAGAATCCCCTGGATCTAGATGTACAGATGGTTTTAATCCACTGGCCATTAGTACTTAGATCTGAACCTGGGTTATCATCAAGATCACTAAGTATTCTTAACTGCTGAGCTATGTCTCTAGCCCCAAGAGAATTTAATAATGTGGAAAGCATATCTTGTTCCATATCTAAACTGAGTTAGTAGCCAATATGTACTAGTTGGATTGTTTTTAAATAATATTACTTCGTCTCCCTAAAACTGGCATTTTTTTAGGTATCATTAAAGAATTGAATTGATAAACATAGATACAGAAACATCAAAAAGTACTACATAAAATTACTACATAAAATACTTAGAAATCCATAAACAAGAGACTATTTTATGAAATATAATATTCCCATTTTTGTTGTTACATTAAATGCATTAAGCTTGTGACCACCCGCAACTTTCTGTTAAGAATATAAAATGCATTTTCACTAGGAGTTTCCTTTGCATGATAGCTGTCCTCGTCAGTGGTTAGCCTTAACTGTCAATTTAACAGGAAAGTTATGACTGAGGAATTGCCTAGATCAGATTGGCTTGTGAGAATGTTTATGGTCGTTCGCCTTGATTGGTAATTAATGTGGAAGAGCCAAGTTCACTATGGGTGACACCATTCCTAAGCAGGTGCTCATGAACTTTATAAGAAACACAGCTAAGTATAAGCCTGCTTGCAAGCCTGGTAGTGAGCAGCATTCTCCATTGCATCCCTACTGTGCTTCTTTGGCTGAAAAGTGAGTTCTTTGATCAGATTTAATGATGGATGGGATAGCAAACTGGCACACCTTCAAATTCCTGTCTTAATTTTCCCCAGTGATGGAATATGAGCTGGAATTATGGGGTAAACAAAGTCTTTCCTCTCATACATTGCTTTTGGTCAGAGTATTTTGTCACAGCAATAGATAGGAAACTAGAAAAATGGAGTGGAAAGGAGAGAAAAAGATATAGATGTAGCACGAGTTAGCCTCTGATTGCCTCGAGGACCTCTCAAAGAGTAGTATCCCAGTACATACAGTTTGAGCAAAATAAAAATAGCATTTTATTGAGTTACATAGGAAAAGCAAACAGGATACATATTCTGGTAACTGTTAGATATATTATTTCTGAGTTTCTGTGGTTTTGAGGATTTATTATATGAATTTTTCAATATGGCTAATTTGAAATTATTGAAAAAATAGATAATAAAAGCAATGACAATACTAAGGAAATCAACAATGATAACTAGATGACTGAATTCACATTAATAAAAATCCTCTTGGATTTGTATGGATGTGTCCCTGAAAATAGGCAAATCATATAAACAATTTAAGAAAAACTGAACATGGAAGAAAATAAATATGAGTTTAGAAATTCTTATTAGAGACTAAAGAGTCCTTTTCAAAAGACAACCTTGCAATGCAAATTTGCTACCACATTCTTTTAAATATCAAGTTCTCTCAATACATTTAAAATTGATTCAATTTTGCTGCCTTAGTTTTGTTCCTCTTGTTATGATTAAACACTCTGACAAATTTTAAAAAAATAAAATAAAATTGATTCAATTTACAAAAACTCAATGCACACTTGACTCTTTGGGAGCTCCTCTTTGGCATACAATGAAATACACCTGCAAGAACTCATTTATCCTCACAATATCCCAATTTCTCAAAAAAAAACAACATTATTTCCCACATGTTTGAAATAAACAAAGAATGATAATACAGAATCTTTTGTGAACAAGGAAGTAAGTGAATGCTATTTGATGAGAATGATTCACAGTAATGATGATGATCTTGCTGATGACAATGGTAACTGTGAATTGTCCATGGTCCTAGAATTAGAGGCAATAACTTCTCATTTGCAAAATAGAGCTCTTTTCTTTTATTATAACCAGCTACCATCATGATAGGTGCATATTATAAATGTTGTATCCCTTTCTAATTTCCAATATAATATAAAGGCCTCACTACTGATGACAAATGAGTACATTAATGAACTCAAAATTAAAATTAAGTATGGTAACCATCATGATTTACTATGGCAGATTCTCATAGTTATTTGCCCAGAACCTTTATTCCTTGCCACAACCCTTGCTGGCAGGATCTTCCTTCACTACAAGGACTGACAAAAGAAGTTATTTGCTTCCCCAAATTTTCTTTCATCCAGACCATAGGCAAATGGCACAATATGTCAAGAACAACCAGCTAGAAATCTAGGAAGGTAATTCATCCCTGTTTTATTTGATGTAGTCAAGCAAAGAAGAAAGCCCAGGGCAATAGCATCTAGCAAACAAAATAGGACCAGTGAGAACTAGGCTTCTGGTATCATGTGTATTTAAGTTATAGAAACGGGAAAGTAAGTAAGTCTTGGGAAAAAGAAAGAAAAATGTAAAAGACTGAATTCCAGAGCTATCACCAACAATGTACCTGATAATAGGCACCAGGAGGTTCCATGTTAAATATAAATCTCACCAGTTGACATCCTTGTCTGAGAAGGATCAGAGACGTCTTTCCACTTTTGATAACCAACATCTCTTTATATGAGAAGTTTGGTGGATAAAGAGATTCTCATGCACTTAATAGCTTCTGTGCAATGGGAGAAGTGTCCGGAATCTGATGGACATTCATTCTTTCCTGGAAACAATGGACACTACCGCCACTGCTGCACAAGAAGGACACAAAATAAAATGAATCGCAGCCACTAGAAATTTTTATAGAGGATAAACAAACTCTGAACATAGGGAATTGAATGGGATAAAGCAGGTTTGTACTAATGAAGGATGCATTCCACTGTTTAACTCACTTCCCAGAGTCAAACAATAGCTTTAAAGATGTACAACTCTATGTCAGTGTGAAGAGGACTTTGAAAAGAGGAATCAGCCTAACAATTTCTCTGCTTTCTGAAACCTACTGCATGTAAATTGGCATATTAATCAGAAGTCAGTGCCTCTTTGCTCATTTTTATTTTGAACATATATCTCTAACTCTGTTTCTATTTCTAATTCCCCACTGAAAGACCTCACTAGTAACAAGAACTCATTGCTATCTGCAATTGACCTCTTTGCTTCTAAAATGTTTTTTCCTATTAAACTAACTTTACAGTTAACACAAGATTACTATTTTGAGTGTCTGTCTATGGTCATGAAACTTTTCTCCAAAAACTCTTAATAGAATATTGCAATCCAAATGAAGTTGTCTCGACTTAGGATCTTATGTACACATTCTGTTGTCTTATTACACTCCTTAGTCTTTCTCTTGGTTTTCTAAAATTACCCTATGAATGAGCACCTTTGTTTTCCTGCTTCCTGGAAGTCTCTTGTCACCCATCACTGTCTACTGAAAGCCTATCTTTCTTTCTGGATTCACTGACCCGCAAAATAACTAGAGGAATGGTCTGGGGTCAAACTGTACTTCTGAGACACATCAACTGTGACCCACTTCCTCTAAGTATATCATACCTCCTAGTTGTCTGTTCAGCAATCAACTCAGAGTTGGTTCATCCACTGATTAACACCCTAATCACTTAATAACATCACTGAAAGTGGGGTATCAGGGCTTGACCACATGAGCCATTTGAAAAACATACAATGTCCAAACCACACAAGTGGCCTCTGATTGTGGACAAAGGGATTGATATAACAACAGGGGACATTTTAAAGAAGAAAAGATTGTAATAAGATGACAGAATGTGGTCACTGATTGGGCATAATCTCTTTCTGGATCCATCCAAACACTGAGCTATTCACTGACCAAAAAACTTACATCATTCCTTCTACAAACAGCTGCCTCTGATGATCAGTCTTAATAAAAAGTGTTACAGAGTAATTTCTGTGTACATTGTGAAAGTGTGTCTTTCCGAAGCTGCTTTCTGATTGGTTGAATGAAAAGTTGACTGGACAGAAACTGGGCAGGAAGTGATTAAGCAGGAGAGGCAAACTAAGAGGGCACTGGCGGGTAGGCAAAGTCAGTAGGAAATGCAGAGAGAAGCAAGATGAACATGAGATGCTGAAAAAAGGTACCATCATGTTACAAAGCTAAGATAAGAAATACAGGCTAAGTTGTAGGAGCTAGTTAAAAATAAGCTATTGGATGATCATTTATAATTAATATTGTCTCTGTGTAGTTATTTGGGAGTTGGCCAGCAGTCCTGACCTCCCCCCAAAAAACTGTGCCTACAAGACAGAACATAAATATTTTCCTTAATTTTCTGTTGTAACTGGCTTGTCACAGACTCTTTAGGAACAAGCATCTGTTCTCTATAAAGCTTTGTGGGTTAATATATGTTCAATTATTTTAGAAATTAGATGTTTATGTTGACTGTTCTCAACTGTATTTTTTCTTCTTTTTCTTCTTCTTCTTCTTCTTCTTCTTCTTCTCCTCCTCCTCCTCCTCCTCCTTCTCTTCCTCCTCCTCCTCCTCCTTCTCTTCCTCCTCCTCCTTCTTCTTCTCTATCTTCTTCTTCCTCCTCCTCTTCCTCCTCCTCCTTCTCCATATCTCTCTTTTGGTTAACACTTCCTTACTAAATTGATTATTTCCCTTGTCTGTTTGTTATTTCCCACCTGGCTGTTTGACTAATTAAGAGACTCCTATGTTTTTCAGAGTTTAGAGACTCTCTCTCTCTCTCTCTCTCTATCTATCTATCTATATATATATATGTATATGTATATATATTCTCCAGCTCTCCAGCTGTGATAGTTGAAGGAAAAGAACAAATCAGTAGTTAAAAAAGAGAGAGGATAAAATTGTCAAGCCCAGGGCAGAGATAGAAATACATTTAACTTGTTCCTTCTCTCTTACCCCAATACTGTCATCTTTCTGTGTAGAGAGGATTTGTCCATAAATGCCATTGAGCTGACAAGAACATATTTCAGGATGCCACTTCCCCTTTGAGAAAATTCTAAAGAACAGAAATTCTTTATTATCTGTATAGTTTCAAATAATCATATGTATGGTTATATGTGGATAGTTTGCCTTGTAGTTTTCATTTTAATTGCCCATTTCACGGAACAATCAATACTACTGAAAGGCTAACTTGACAACAACGTGTAAACATGGTATTAGCTCACATTTCCCACTATATCTTTGTTACAATGATGACGGTGGTTAGATTTTATGGTTTTCATTAAGTCTCCAAATGTCTGAATTAATTCATCTAGATATATTGTAAAGGAAATGCTAAATTATTTTAAATTATGAACATGTATACACATATTGAGAGATGTCTTGTAGCATTTGTTTTATAACTAATTGATCTTTCTTTAAATATTAAAGAAATACTATGAGCCCCAAAGGTACTATTTTGTAATGTAGATGTTCTAAGTTTATGATATTAATATATTATGCAAAGTAGAATAAGAAAAACTCTCCCAATCAAATGGATTAATTTTCAAAAATAATTTGGGAAGAAATGTGTTATAAGTCTTTGCTCATAAAGTTATTTCCAAAGTTTTAATAGAATAGGTCTATATATTCCCAATCATTTTAATAATTATTATTTCACCACCTTGTCCCTTATGGGAGTCAGTTGTATATAAATACACAATGTAAGAAAAGGAGAAGATACAAGAATTTAAGATGGAATGTTATGAGAACAAGATTGTGAAGAGATTTAGGGTTAAAGTTATAGCACAAAACATGGTATTGCTTAAAGTTCTGTAAACCAGGCAGTACATGGTACCTGTCTTTAAGAGTACCTGAGTATTAGACATCCCAAACTATAGTTTACCTCAGTGAATACAAGAATTTGGTGGAAACATCTTTCTTTTGTTTTTGAAATTTATTTTTAAGTAGCACATGACATCTTCATGAATATATGTCATTATACTTTGTTCTTAGACACGTCCCTTCCCCACTAGTCTTCTTCCTTCCCTTTGGTCCCTTCCACTCTTCCACTGGTCTTCTTTCTATCCTAAAATTTCTCCCTTTAATGCATTCTGATCTCTTTTTAAACAATTCCCTTTCCCTTTCTTAAGACCTCTCACTCCCCTGTCATTATCCCTATTGTACTTTCAATACCCACACATTTACACACACACACACACACACACACACACACAGAGAGAGAAAGAGAGAGAGAGAGAGAGAGAGAGAGAGAGAGAGAGAGGAGATTTTTAATGCAGTCTGTATATGAAAGAAACATGCATAATTAGTCTCTCATACTGGTTTCATCCACTTAATCTAGTGCTCTCCAGATCCATCCATTTTTTTCCTGGAAATGCTATGATTTCATAAGCTACTATTGTAAGTAAATGTATTTTTACCTATTATTCTGTTGATAGAAATCAAGAGTGGTTTCATTTCTTAGCTTTTGTGAGTAGTGGTAGAAAACAACAAACACAGATATGAAACATCTCTGAGGTGTTTTGACTTAGAGTCCTTCAGGGTGACAGGAAGAAGTGGTGTTCATGGATAATGCTTTACTTCTTCCATTCTGTTTTTGGAGGATTATATTCACTGGCACAGTGGCTGCACCAGTTGATATTTGTATTAGAAGTTTATGAAGAGCAGGGTGGGACTCCTGGTTCCCACATTTTCAATAGTGTTAGTTGTTAATTTTTCTCTTGATAACAGGTATAATGACTACAATAAGAGGCAATATCAAACTGTTTTTAATTTGTTTCTTTGAAGGCTAAGATATTGAGTACTTTTCATTTTATTTTGAGTTCGTAGCTCAATTAAAACATACCCTTTCTTCTCTACAAGTTGTCTCATATACACCTCCTCATTTCCCTTTTTTCGTTAATAATTATTGCATGAATATATGTCTATATATAAGTAAATATTCCTAATATAACCTGTTCAGCCCATATAATGTTGAGTCATGTGTTTTTAGGACTGACCATTTTTCACCAGACGATCAATTGGTATGTTCTTTCTGGGCACAGCCCATGCCTATAGTTCTTTGTGTAGGGTTGAGGAATCATGAAGTTTTACCATCCAGTTGTTCACATTCCCTGGTGGCATTATTGTTCAGTACACATTTAGGCAGTCATGCTAGGTGATATATTATGGGTGTTCCTCCGATGTTACTGGAAGACCAATCTCACAGCAAAGTCCCTGATCTTTCTGTTCTTTTTGTCTTCCAGCCCTCTCCTCCATTGTTACAGAGGTACTTTCTTGTATTTTTTAGCCATTTGTATTTCTCTCTGTGAGAAACAACTATTCAGTTCCTTAATCCATGTGTAGATGGACAGTTTGCTTTCTTAGTATTTCCTTTTTTATTAGACTTTATATAATCAAGTTACTATTCCCTGTCTAAGGTATAGTTAGCAACTATTCTTTGCTCTGTTGTATAGGCTTTCTTGTGATGATCATTTCCTTTACTATGAAAATGGATTTTAGTGTTATAAAATCCCATTTATCAATTTTTAGCCTTATTTCCTTTGCAATTGGAAAGTTTTACAGAAAGTCCCTATTTATATATCTGTCTTGAACTGTTTTCCATATGTTGTCTTCTAGAGGTTATGTTTCAGATTTTTGAACATTGATGCAAAAATACTCAATAAAATACTGGCAAATCGGATCCAACAACACGTCAAAACAATCATTCACCACAACCAAGTAGGTTTCATCCCAGGGATGCAGGGATGGTTCAACATATGAAAATCCATCAATGTAATCCACCATATAAACAAACTGCGAAAGAAAAAACACATGATCATCTCACTAGATGCAGAAAAAGCCTTTGACAAAATGCAACACCCCTTCATGATAAAGGTCTTGGAGATTTCTGAGATAACAGGGACATACCTAAACATAATAAAAGCTATATACAGCAAACCAACAGCCAGCATCAAACTAAATGGACAGAAACTCAACATGATTGTGTTAAAATCAGGAACAAGAAAAGGCTGTCCACTCTCTCCATACTTTTTCAATATTGTACTTGAAGTTCTAGCTAGAGCCATATGACAACAAAGGAGATAAAGGGGATACAAATTGGAAAGTAAGAGGTCAAACTTTCACTATTTGCAGATGATATGATAGTTTACATAAATGACCCAAAGAACTCTACCATGTTTCAGATTTTATATCAAGGTGTTGCATCCTAATTTTTATTCTGGTTAAGGATGAGCACATACTTAGGTTATTTCTTGGAGATGTTGAAATCTAGTTTTCCAAGGACAAATTATGTGAAGGCTGGAGTTTTTCCTATTTTCCTATGTACATTTGTGTTACCTCTGTTAAAAATTTCATTGCTATGGTTTTACAGTTTTGTTTTTGGGTTTTCTGTTAATTCCATTGTTCTGGGTGCCAGGTTTTGAGTCAATGTCATACTGTTTTCATTACTATGACTCTGCAGCATAGTTTGAGATAGTTATATTGTGCTGTCTTGTCTAACTCTTCCTGCCAGCCTGGCGCCAATGTCACATCAACCCCAAATAACACATGAGATTCTATATTAATTATAAAGCTGTTGGCCTTTGACTATGGTTTCTTAATGACTAATTCGGACTTAATTATTAACCCATAACTACTAATCTATATATTTTTACAGGGACTTATCTTGAGGATGCAAGTCTCATGCATCCTCTCTTCCTGGGATTATATGATGACTCTCTTTACTCTTTAGACATTTCCCAGAATCCTCCTCAACTCCTAGTCCCACTTATCTTACTTCCCTGTTGGCCAACAGTGCTTTATTTATCAACCAATAATACAAGCATATATACAGAAGTAATTCCCCATCAGTCTCCAGCATTGCCCTTGAAAGTAAGCATTACTCTGCCTAGTCAGTTTATTCTATATTTGTATATGAATGTTAGCATTATGTTTCCTGATCTGTAAATAATATAATTCTGAGTATGGTGGAGACTTCATTAAATATACAGATAACTTTCAATAATATAGAAATTTTACAATATTATTGCTGTTAATCTATGATCTGGTAGTATCTTTCAATATACTAGGCTGTTGTTTTTGGGTGACTAGCCTCAATTCCTGAGTGACCAGTCTTAGTCTGAAAGTCCCTACCTATGAATATATTTTGAAATATATTCTTTATTGTTGTTTACCTCTAGCAATTTCAGATTTTCTGGTTTACATTGAAGTCCTCAATTTAACTGTCATTGATTCTTCTTCAGGGTGAGAGATAAAGGCTATGTTTTACTCTTCTACATGTAGACACCCACTCCTTTGAGCAAAATATGTTGAAAATGCTGTGTTTTCACCAGTGGCTTTTTTTCCACATCTTTTTTTTTAATCAGTTGGGTGTTGAGGGGATATTTTATCACAGTGTGTAAAGATTTGCCACTGTTTTACCTCAACTGCCTAAGGCATGTGGTTGGTTACATAAAGAGATGAATGGCCAATAAGTATGCAGGAAGAGGATAGGTGGGGCTTCTGGACAGAGAGAAAAACTCAGGGGATCAATCTAGGTACTGGAAGATGCCTATGAGAAACTGAGGACATTGGATGTACAGAATACAGGTTGAGGTAAAAAGCCATGTGGCAGAATGTAGATTGATAGAAATGGGTTTATTTAAGTTATAAAATCTAGTGTGACAAGCTTAAGCTAAGTTCAAGCTTACATAATTAATAATAAATCTCCATGTCTTTGTATGGGAGCTGGCTGTACAAAGAAAGTCTGACAAGAAAAATCTGCTATAGGTGGATATGGTTAAGTTGCTTCATATGTTTTCCTCAATTCTGTTTCATTGATCTTTGTTTTCTAGCACTGTCGTGCATTTTTTATTACTATGGCTCTTAGTATAACTTTTTATCTTAGGATTGCTTCATTAACCTGTTGTCTTTTACTCTTCCATGTGAATTTTAAGATTACCATTTCTATTTCTGTGAGCACTTGAGTTTTTTCAAGGGCTATGTCAAATCTGTAGATTGCTTTGGGTAGGATGATCATCTCATACTATAAATCCTTTAGGTCAATCAGCCTGGGAGGTCAGTTTCCAGTGTCTTCATTGGTTTTGTTTTTATTTTCTTTGCTGTTTAAGCTTTTGTTGTAGAGATCCTTCACTGACATAACTTTTTTTAAAAGCCTAACTTTAATTCTATGGCATGAATATTTGTCTGTGTTCTGGCCTGTGAAGATTAGCAGAGAGCTCTGGATCCCCTGGCATTCAAGTTAAAGATGGTGGCAAGAAGCCATGTGGGTGTTGGAAACCGAATCCAGATTTTTTTCTCTACAAGAAAAGCATGTATTCTTAACTGCTGAGCCATTTCTTCAGCCCCTGTTGAATTTTCATTTCTGGAAAAACAATGAAGTAACTAACTCATTATCCATTTCTACTGTCTTTTTCAACTGGGCTAACTTTTTGCCCCTGTAGCAAATATTGCCCATCCGGAGCCAGGCTTTAGCCTATTGATTAATGCCCATATTTGCTCTAAATGAAACTTCAATTTATCACCTATTGCTCTAGGTTCTGCAGAGACTGACAGTAACAAAACTGGTAAGGAAGGAAATCTTAAGCTGCCCCTCAAGGAAATAAGAAGTGTCCTTCCTCTCCTTACGGTGTTGGTGCAGTGGATCTGACACCAATACTGACTCAACCGTCGTGATAATAGAAATACAGAAAGAAACACAAGCTAGTCAAAAAATGTGGCTGGAGGAAGAAAAGAACAGAGAATAGGATGAAGCAGGAGCAGAAGAGGAGAGGAGAGAGGAGAAGGGAGGAAAGGAGGGGAAGTTAGAGGCAGAAGCCAAGAGCATCTGAGTTCATAATGACATTTGCCATTCAAATTCCAGAGTCGCCCTTATAGGGAAACTCTGAGGGTGGTGCACTTTTTCTTCCTCCAAAAATATTTCTAAATCCTCATTAGAGTTATCTGTGGGTATTTGAAGTCAAGAATCTTGAGATCTTAGACTCAGAGTAGGCACCAACCCCAATCAATTTGTATCTTTATAGGAGAAGCAAGGAGGAGGTGAAATGCTCAGAGGGGAAAACTGTGAGAAGACGTAATTAAGGCCTGGCAAAAATAGAATTTGAGTTTTGAATTTTCTGTCTACAAGAAGCAACCACAGTTGGCTACAGTAGTAAGAGTACAGGAGACAAGAAAAAGCCAATTCTCCTTCAGAGGGTCTCCTGGAATCCACTCCTACACTGTCCAAATTTTGGACTTCTGATCTTTCAGATTGGGAGTGAATATATTTGTCA
This sequence comes from Mesocricetus auratus, assembly GCF_017639785.1. Classification (NCBI taxonomy): domain Eukaryota; kingdom Metazoa; phylum Chordata; class Mammalia; order Rodentia; family Cricetidae; genus Mesocricetus; species Mesocricetus auratus. The sequence goes on along the minus strand of NW_024429184.1, from coordinate 83,039,832 downwards.
TTTTCAGCCAAGTGGAAATTTGTTATGGATGCTGTAGAGAACAAATGCAACAAGAGAATTAATATTCCTGGGTGGTAATTAACAGTTTATCACTACTTAAGCCTCTTTGCCACCTCAAGGTATGGTAAGTGTGTGTGTGTACACATATGTGTGTATATTTGGAGGCCAGAAGTTGATGTAAGATGCCTTTCTTAATCTCTCTTTGCCTTATATTTTAGAAATAAGGCTTCTCTATCCAGTCGTCAGTTGAGGGGTATCTAGGTTGCTTCCAGGTTCTTGCTATTACAAATAATTTTGCTATGAACATACTGGAACAGACATCTTCGTTTTATGAATGTGCATCTTTTGGGTATTTGCCTAAGAGTGGAATTGCTGTGTCTTTTGGTAGACTAATTCCCATTTTCCTTACACAATGGAGTACTATTCAGTGGGAAAAATGGAATCTTGAAACTTGCAGGCAAATTGATGGCACTAGAAGAAACCATACTTAGTGAGGTAACCCAGTCATAAAAAGAGAAACATGGTATGAACTCACTCATTCATAGATTTTAGAAATGAATCTGTGGAATGCCAGCATACAATCCCACTGCCAAAGAGTCTAGGAAACAGTACCTTCATCCAGTGACTGATGAAAGCAGAGGCAGATACCCACAGACAAACACTGAACTTAACTAGAATCCAGTATCAGAAAGAGAACTGATGGCCAAAGGAGTTAAGAGTGGGTTGGTTTAACCCACAGAAACAGTTGACCTTAACAAGGGGAGCTCTTGGACTCTGGATTGATGGCTGTGTGGAAAGCATGGGACTGACCCAGACCCCCTGAATGTGGGTGTCAGTTAGGAGGCCTAGGTAATCTATGGGGCCTTGGGTAGTATTTACTCCTGGCATACAAATAGACTTTGAGTGCCCATGCCACAATATGGGAGGCTCTATCAGCCGGGACTCTTGGGGTAAAGCCTAGGCTCTGCCCTGGATTAAATGACAGTTACTAGAGATCCCCCTGGAGGGCCTCACCCTTCTTGGTGATCTGAGTGGAGATTGGGTGGGGGACTGGGGGACCTGGTGGGGAAGGGAGGGAGAGGGAGCTGGGACTGACATGTGAAACAAGATTGTTTCTATCCTAAAGAAAAAAAAGAAATAAGTCTTCTCATTGAACCATTGAAATTGAAGCGCAATGAGAGGCTAGACTGGCTGGCTATCAGGCTCCAGCAAACCTCCTGTCTCTAACTTTGAGCACTGGAATAACAGGTCTGTGCCATCTTGCCTGCTTTTTACATGGGTGCTGGAGATCAAACATGGGTCCTCATGCTTGCATAGCTGCTGGTATTTGATCGACTAATTGATCACCCCAGTCCCACCTTATGAAATTATTAACATATGGAAGCCCGATTAAATTGTTTTAAGTCCACAAACAGGCCTTTTCATCAGTCACATTAAACATCCAAACATCTCAGACTGGCTCAAAAGTCACCCCTGATCTGGCCCCTAGGAATTTCCTAGGTTATCTCCCCCACATTTCTCTTTGCAGCAGCCAGACCAAGTTTCCCAGTGGCTCACCTTAGCTTTGTCTCTATCTTAGGAAGATTTGTGCCCCTGTGAAAACATACTTCTGAAATATCCCGTATATGTGTGCAATTTTATGAGTTATTATCTTGAAATCTTACTCCAGCTCATCCTTACCAGTAGCACCCATGGACCATAAGACTGGTGTCTGTTTGGGTTACTCTATGGAAAACAGCCAGGAAACCTACCACACATGCATTTCTCATCACATCCTAAACATGCTTAGGATCTTCCAGGATATGCATAATTTGGTTTTTGATCTTGTGATTTAGATATTATCTACCCTCCACCTGCTACAATATAAAGTCTGTAATGGCAAGAAATTTTAAGTGGCAGCCGGGTGTTGGTGGCACAAGCCTTTAATCCCAGCACTTGGGAGGCAGAGGCAGGTGGACCTCTGTGAGTTCGAGGCCAGCCTGATCTACACAATGAGTTCCAGGACAGCCTCCAAAACAATACAGAGAAACCCTGTCTCTAAAAACAAAAAGAAAAAAATGAAAGAATTTTTAATTGGCAACTCTATTTTATCCCAGTCACTTTGAACAGAGCAATCCCTTGAGGAAGTTCAGCACATAAATGTATGTCCCAGTGACTGTATTTGGTCCAAGGATCACATAAGTGACCTCAGCTGATTTCCAACAGTCTGAGGTTAATTACATACAAGGATTTCTTGTTTCAGAAACTTGTTTGCTTTCTGGATTCCTATCACTTGTTCTTATATATTCTCAAATATTTTATGAAGTTATACCTCTATGAAAAATTGAAACAGCTCATTTCTCTGTAATCTGGAAACTACTACATTAATTTTAGCAGTTCTAATACAACTTTCTGTCATTTTAAATTCGACTTCATGCATTTATTTTCTTTCTCTCCCTCCCCCCTCTGTCTCTGTCTCTGTCTCTGTCTCTGTCTCTGTCTCTGTCTCTCTCTCTCTCTCTGTGTGTGTGTGTGTGTGTGTGTGTGTGTGTGTGTAGCATGGGTCATGGGTTTGGCAGTCAGAGGACATATAGGTTCAATCATTCTTTCTACTCTTTACATCTAGATTCAGGGACAAGATTCAGGTCATTAGGCTTGGGAACAAAGCAAATAAAAAGGAATGCTGTGTGACAATACATATTTCCCACACTTAGCCATATTGTAGACCCTCATATTTTTCTTTTGCTCCATGACCATGACCATGACTGAAGCATCACCTTGTGAAACTCCATCAAACTGGACTTATATCCACAAAACTTGAAATTTTAAAGTGATTCATCTAAATAAATTTTATTTTTCTAACTTTCTATCTTAAAAATTTGAAGATATGGACATGGCAACAACAACAGTTCACTAAATTTTGTTATATTATTCTTTTGTTTGCCAGAATAAATCAATGTTGCTCTTGACTGGGGGATGGGGCAGTGTTCCAAATCAGTCCATGTGTCTAAAATCCATTTATTATTGGAATTTGGAGATGGAGCCCTACCAGTAACCCTCACTAAAAGCTTAGATTCTCAATAATTCCATCATGTCTGACAGTGTTCTCTGATGCCTTGATATGAATGTGCACATTAATCCTGAAGCCTGGTTAGCACTGTCTGTCCAGATGGATCAGAATAGGAAATACATTTTACCACATAGCATTCCTTTTTATGTGTGGCACTGCGCGTACGTTAGGTCATGTCCACTCAAAATAGATGAGTTCAAAAGGGTCCTGAGAAGAGTAATGAGATTTATTAGATATGAGAAACAGAAGGAAACCTCAGAATATGAGGATCTTGGTCAAATCAGGAAAATCAGGACATACAATAGAGGAAACTGTTATTAGGAAAAGAATTGCCTCTGATAGAAAAGTCTGCTCATAAAATTTTGTTGACAGAAGCTTCCTAATGCACACACATGCTCAAGGCCACTTCACTGTGCTGCCTTGGCCTAGGTTGCATTATCACATGCCCCAGCTTCAGCTTTACTGAGTGAGGAAAATATCCTTCTTACAGAATCATTTTATTTAGAGTGTAAAGCATAACTTACACAAAGACTACCACTTGTTCTAGTCTCTCCCTTCTACATTTTTCTTATCCTGTTTTAGTACTGTTTATTATTATTGTATGTATTTAAATGTAATGATTTTGTTGTTTTATATGTGTGCAGGATGTGAAAGGACTTACACATGAAGATCAGTGATGTAATGCAACCATACTGATTTTTGTTTGAAGTGGTGGGGATAAAATTTAAAACCTACTCACTTATAGGACTTATAGTGTGTAAGTCTGTGTTATTAATTACAGCCACCAATAAGCATATTAGATCCTTGGGACTAATGGCTAAATGTCTATACTCCTTAACCAAAATCTTATTTTCTCAATTCTCTAGCCTTTTCTCCACTATCATTCTGTTTTCTGTTTCTATTAGTTTGGCTCTTTTATTTTCTAGTCCTTGTGTATAAATGATATAATGCAGGGTTTGGTGTCCTTGGAGGTTAGAAGAGGACATCAGATGCCCTGGACTGGAGTCATAGATGACTGATGCCATGTGGGTGCTGGGAATTGAATTCAAATCCTCTACAACAGCAAGAATATTAACTGCTGAACCATCTCTCTAGTTCCTATGAATTTCTCTTGAATGTTTAAGTAATATTCTCCTGTATGTTATTGCTATGGGAAGTTCCTAGTCATCACTAGAGCCGCTCTGGTCATAAGAGTTAATGGCAACCAGAATCTTATATACAGAAAGCAACTGGTACAGCTGAGAAATATACTGACATAGATATCCCAGGCCTTCCTTCTCCTTCCCTCTCTTTGACTGTCATCATGGATTTCAGACATGATGTGTCTTCACTGTATTGTATAGCTGTAGGTCTGTCTTAGTTTGTGTTGTATTTTTTATTTACAGATGATTAATTGAAGTGCATGCGTGTGTGTGTGTGTGTGTGTGTGTGTGTGTGTGTGTATGTGTGTGTGTATACACGAGCACACACTTCATCATGTACATATTCCCTGATTTGGAGCACAGGGCCAAATCTCCTGACTTGTGCTCCACTTTCTTCTGATTCACATAACATAGCCATCATAGAGAGCAATATAACATCTTTAAATATACACACAGCATTTACATAAATCTTTATCTTTAATTATCAGTGTAGTTCCCACTTCAATAGAAATAGTAAGGAAATTAAAATTGTATATAATAGTTGCAATTCTATGCGTTTGTTTATATATTTGTAGTTCCAGAATTTATCTTCTTGGAGTGATTTTTCTTTTTTAAAATAAATGTGGAAAAAATGATAAACATCCAATTTACAACTGAGGTTGCTTTTCATTTGATGTTTGCTTCTAAAGGAAATAATACAAAAGTATTTCCCATTGAGATGTTCCAAAATATGTTTAGTTGTACATTCTTGATGTCTAATGTTTCATCTTGTTGAATAACATTCTGAAAGATATTTTGTGTTGTGTTCTTTTTAAAGAATTAGAAGGAGTTATGGAAATGTAATCTGCAATTTACCATTAGGTCAACTTCAATATAATAACAGTAAAATTTATATAATCCTGTCACACAGTACATCTTGATTTTAAAATCATCTATGTTCTTTTCATTCTCATTGGGTATAATTTACCTTCTATAACTACCTGGAAACAACAAATACTTTAATTTAAGTAATGACCTCCCAAGAAGAGATGAGATTGTATTCACAGGCTTTTCTTATGATAGCACCGAGGCATCTAAATTCTAGGAATTTAATGATTCAGTGTCTGTTTTCCTTGTTGTCACTGTTGTCTTCTAAGAAGATGCTTAGAAAATTGAATAACCCTTCAAAGTTTCTTTTTATCATTTCCTAATCATTTATTACCCTCATTGAGACCCAGGTTACTTCTAGAAAACAGAACATTTCTGTTGATATTGTTGGGGAAAATGATAAATACCTATTCAACACTTCCTGGAACCTAACACAATGTTTATGAGATGCCAGGAACTCAGGAGATACGGTGATCCGTTTCCCTTTTAGACAGAACTTTCTTTCCCTCTCTTTCTCTTTCAGGCAGAACTTTCTTATTCTACTTTTTCCCCAGCTCTCATTCACCTCACAGCAGACTTCCTTTCTCCCACTTCAATGTTTTTTTGTTTGCTTTAGCATCATTCTCTCATTCTTCCCCTTGTCTTTTGCATTGAATCAATGCTTAGCTAACTGCCTCCTTTGGAAAAAGATGTGCTATGGGGACAGAGTCATGGTTATTTTTTTAAGTATTGCCCATGGGTGCTTACATTCTGCATAGTTCAGTAGTTGTAATGGAAAGTATATGGCAAAAAACCCACAAATATTCACTGTGGCCCTGTATAGAAAAACCCATCTCAGGATCCTCATGAAGTCACCGATTCCTTTCTTCACAGTAGGAATGGTCTTTCCTTTATATTGGAACTTCAAGTTCCAGCAGATACATTGTTTATGCTTTGTCTAAATTTAACATTTACTATTTTAGATTAAATGTGGGTTGACGGTAAAATTAAACAAGAGTGATTTTATGTACATCCTGTTTATACATACATAAACAAGGACAATGATATATCATTAATGAATCTGCATCATCAAACCCTCATACTAACACTGGGATTGACTTAGGATATTGGACATTATACAGGTTTTGATAAACATACAATGGCATAAAGCCTTTCTCCCCATTGTAATATATAGAGCGTGACTGCACTGCCCTGAAAGCCCTTTGCACTTTACCCATTCATCCCCTGCCCTTCTTCCTCAGCCCTGAAGCTACTGACTTTATTCTGTCCACAGTTTTGGCTTTTTCAGATTTTCATGTAGTTGTATTCATGAAGAATGTGACTTTTTCTATGCATCTTCCATGTCTTCATGGCATGATGGTTATTTCTTTTTATTTCGTTGTTTGGTTGCAACACACTTTGTTTAATATTACACTTATTGAGGTAAATATTAGCTGATTCCAAGTTTGGTCAATTAGGAATAAAGTAGCTATATGGCCTGATTCTATGGAATTTTCAGTTTCCCTACTTAAAAATACAACTGTGCATGGTAACACAAAGTTAATCAAGTTTTGTGAAAACTGCAAACCTCTCTTACCAGCTGTGTTTACTAACCTCACCAGTATTTGATGTTGTTGGTGTTTTGGATCTTGACCATTCTAATAGGTGTGTAGTAGTAACAAATTGTATTCATTCATATTTCAAATGGCACATGATGTTGAACATTCTACTATGTGCTTACTTTTGTTTGATAAGGAGTTTTTTTCAGACCATTGATCATGTTATAACTGGGTTTTAAGAGTTCTTTGTATATGTTAAACAATAATCTATTTTGATAAGTATTTTAAAAGTACTCTATTCCATCTGCAATGTTTGTATTTTTGAAGCATGTCTATTTTTTTAGATGGGGTCTATGTGTATCCCTGGTGTGCCTTCCTTGCAATCTCCCTGCTTTAGACTCTAGAGTACTGAGATTAAGGAGATACTCAACCATATTCCAATTACTTAAACCTAGGAAGCAGTACAGTATGGTTTATGAAGGTATTGCTATAGAGCAGGTTAAGTCCTTGTAAAGGGCTTTAAAGTATTTTTATATAAATTTAGTACATATGTACTAGGTATCTTAGAGAGAATACATATGTAACAAAAAGGATTGCCTTTTTGTCACAATCTACTTTTCATTAGCTATGTAAAATGGTAGTTATGCATAGCATATCTAATTAATACCATTGATATAGAAAAGTAAGGTATGTATTTGATAAATAAAGTATCTCTATGTTGTGAATATTTACTGAAACATTAGCCATTTTCTGTATTTTTAAAATGAAGGCACACTGTATTTTGTGGTTGGATAGTTGTTTAATTCATTGATTGACAGTGTTAATTATGTTCATATATTGTAGGGAGAGAACTTACGTACCCATAACACTGAGCATGCCCAAAAGGGCATGGTTAGAGGTATGTGGTAGAAGGCAGAGATAAAGGATGAGGAGGAAGGAGAGAGCTCTCTATTGGGGTTCTGCTCCAGGCTTGGAGACCAGCAGATTGCTGGCCTCAAGTTCTCAGCTTCTCATGTGACTTCTGCCTAATAAAGTATCATATAACTTCCCTTCCCTGTATACTTCGTGTAGCTTAATATTCCATATCAGTATATTTCATATTTTCAAATAAAGGATTGATGAGTATTTTATAAAAATACTTTTAACCACACATATCTCTATTTTTAGCATACGTGTCCAAAATGTATTTATTTTAATAAAACATGCAGTCATTTTTAGGATTCTTGCTATGTACATCTAAGATGGCCTCTGGAAAGTTTATTTTCCTTTTAATTAACACCTTTGGAGAAATCAGTATAGTAAATACTCAAGAATTTCAGTTTATGAAGGACACTAACTCATATCCATTTACTGTATGATCAATTCTTTCCAACTACAAAATTACATTAAATAACTTGATCTATTCACCATATCTGCATTTGCCTTGGGATTAGTTCAGTTATTATCAAAGACTATATTTAGAAGTCAAAGAGTTGAAATAAATAGTGAAGTTTAAAAGCAAGGGAACACTGGGAAGGACATAGAATTCAGGTTTATGAAGGAGGAAAGGGGAATAATGGGACAGAAAAGGTTAAATGTGGTGGGGGATGGGAAAACAGAGTAGACAAGGGGTATTGGGAGGGATAATTAATACTACAGACATTTAAAAGCAACATATGAAAATCTAGTACTTTAGAAATTTGTTAAAATGTATATACATATTTTAAATGTATGTATATGTGCATGTATGTGTAATGGGAGTTACACTAAATCAAAGAACAATGTCTCCCTTAGACACTGTTGGCTATAAAATGAATGCCCATTGTCAATTTTAAGTAACTTCTTTTGAGTTTTTGGTCATGGCTTCCCATAGATCCCACAAACATTATTTCTATTTTGATGCTCTTGGTATCTGTGAAAGTGATTCTTTATTGTCAACCTGACTACATCTGGAATTAACTAAAACCAAAGATGCTTAGTTCACTTGTGAGGGATTTTTCTTAATTGGATTCCGTGAGGAGAGAAGACCTAGCCTAGATTTGGCATGTTTGTGGTAGGAAGATCCATCTTAAATCCTGGTTACACCTTCTGTTGGCAGCCTATGCAGAGGACATGGAAGAAGGAGATGCTTGCTCTTCACTTGCTTGCCCTCAGTCTCCCTGGCAAGTTCATTTCATTGCTGGTATTAGAAATATCCTGAAGGATTCTGAAGTACACTAAAGAATAGCTAAGACATCTATACTTTTGGACTAAACAGCTATTGTGTTCTTGGACTTCCCATTGAGACAGCTATTATTGAAGTAGTCATGCCACAGCCTGTAAGGCACTATAAAAAATCTCATGTATATTTATGTATGTATGCATTTTATCAGTTACAGTTACCCCTCCAGAAACTGCTAGTAAGAACCTGGAAGGGGAAGAGTAATCAGGAGTCTTACACTGCTCTAACCCTGAGAGTTACAGTAATGACTGACCTAGCAAAATATGCCTATTGGTGCAACCGTGGAACAAATAATTGGGAGTAACCATTTTCTGATAAAGCTCACTCTACTAGACATAATTCATTGTTTATACTGTTAACTGGGCCCAAAAAGTGTGGCTGGCTAGGACATAGACCAAAGGGCCTCCTAATACTAATATTCTGCTAAATGAACATAATAATAAACTGTCTCCTAAATTCTTATCTTTATGCGAAAAGATTAGTGCATTTCACAACCCTCATCAGAAAAGCTTCTTTTTGCATTAGATGGCAATTAATACAGAAACCAATGATTGATCAACATTCAGAGAACAAAAGATTGTGGAGAACTTGTCTCTAAATGGAACAGCTATATCACATATGGACATCTTCAATGAAACAGTTTTTGTTGGAGATGAACATTCAGTCACACACACGAACTGACAGCAGGTATGAGTATTGTGTGTTAAACAGTGTGTTAGTAAAACAAACATGATGTTAAAAACTAATGCTGGGGAGGATATAGGAGAAATTGTAGAGATAAGAAAAGGTAGTGTATTTGATTAAGAAGGATAATACATACTGAATGAAATTCTCAATGCAATAGATTTAAAAAAGGAATCAGAAACCAAACAAAGCCTCAGTGAATATAGTCTTGAAAAATAAATTTAGAAGATGTCCTCAGGGATCTATGTGGAAGAGGAGACAGAATGTGCCAAAGGTGATAGATAACTCCAAAGAAAGTGTCCCTTAGACACAACAGGATATAAATATGAACTCACAGAGGCTGTGGCAGCACACCCAAGATCACAAGCCAGATGGGTTCACAATACTGAGAAGGGTAAGTGTACACGGAGTCTGTTAATCACACCCGAGGGCAGGCCCCATGCCCAACATTAGTTGGCCAACACAAAACAAAGTCCATGGATTTTTGTGGAAATTTGTTTCATTTTGGTACTTTTGACTTATTGATCTTTTGCTTGTTTGTTTTGGCTTTTATTTTTGTGGTGGTTTTGTTTATTTGTTCATTTGCTTTAAAGAGAGTCAGTAGAGAATTAGAGAGAATCTGGGAAGAGTTAAGGGAGAAGAAAAATATGACCAAAATGTAAGCCATAAAAATTAATTTTAAAAAACAAAAAAGTTTTAATGTAGTCTGGGTTTTTAATACATGTTGTTATATAGACAACGATCAACATCCACAATAAATATTTAACTTTCAAATAGAACTTTAATTCTGTAACATTTACCTAGAAAGATTATACCTTAAATGCTAATTGGTACGGTTTGAATAATTAAATCCATTACCTTTTGGTAAATATGGGGATATTAGCAAGTGTTTCCCTATGAGAAGCAGTCTGATACTGTGAATTTATGAACAGTCAAGAATTGGGGTCAAACTTTAAAATTTTGGTATAGCGTTTAACCTTGATAAGCCTAAAATCTTTGTCTACCACAGGGGCTGACCACATACCTCATTAAGATGATGCTCAGGTTTACATAAAATAAAGTATACTGAGCACCCAGTAATTGACCTCATTATTTTTGCAACAATGCCTGGATCTTCAAAGTAAAATAACTCTGTCGTAGAGAACATGTAAACTGTGAAAAAGCATATCCCTAAAGGAAATAAATGATCTTAAATGAAACTCAGAATAGTCTAGTAAAATTTCAACTCTGCCTGGTGCTAGCAATTTCTGGTCTAGATAAGATGCTAGTGGAGAAATTATTATGGTGGGTATAATGTTGGAGTAAAAACAGAATCTTAGCATCTCATTACTAACAATGAGAACAAATATAGAGAAGCAAGAATCCAGGTTAGGCATTGCATTTTGTCACCAAGTGTCAAGGCAATTTTTTGATACTCTGATTTTTATTTAAAAGATTTGGCTCAAGATTAGATGGCACAGTAATGCTACCAAATAAATAATGCTTATATTCCAGTTCTACGGCTGACTGATAGCCTCTGCCTAGAAATTGAATGAACAGTTTAATGGTAGTTCAAATAGTAGCAAATAGTTGTTTGCCAGTTTACAATCACTTATTCTCATTCGCTCTCTGTCATTTTCTGAGCTATGTTGCAGTTAAGAAAGCTGTCATACAAAATGAAAGTGGCTTTTTCAAGCAGAAAACAAATGTACTCTGGATGGCAGACTGGCATTTAATCATTCAGTCTCTTAGTGTCATTACTCTGCTGCTAGCACAAAGCATCCTGCATTGGTTATTGGGGAGGAGATAGGCTGTGAACACCTGGCCATTTTGGCATCTTTTGCCAGCCTCTATATGTAGGTACCAATGAGGTCTTTGTTGTCTGACTGGGAAGTGATCTTTCTTGCTGTGACATCTAAGTTATCAGCAACAGACTACTTCAAAGGCTGTGACATCTGAAGGCACATCTCTTGGCTTAGAAGTGAGAGTTTTAGGATGCCATTCCGCTCTCCCTCTTCTGCTTGTATCATGGTATGAGCCTCTATAGCTCAGTGATTCGAAGCTATTTGAAATAATGTATCTTGGGGGCTAGTGGAGGGACAAGGGATGAGGAGTGGGAGAGGGAGCTGGTATTGACATGTGAAGCAAGCACATTTCTAATTTATATATATATATATAATGAAGTACTGTATCTTGTACTCCTTTGTGATTTCTCCATGATGTAACCAGTTGGCAAAAACAGGAATCGATGTCTGGTGAGGGTAAGCATAATGAATGCCAGGCAGTCTGCAAATGATTGTGAATATCCAGTGTCCCTCTCACTTCATCACAGTACTGTTCATGTTAGCGGGATGGTGTCTTTGGAGAGGGAGGGAAAGGTGTTAATTAATCCCCTTAATAGAGAATGGTAAAATCATTCATGACCACAGGTGGGCACTTGCTGCCTCCTATCAGTTCCAGGTAGTAATGAATCACATGATGTTTGCTAAAGATTCAGATAACAAATATTTTCCTCAGGATGCTATATGTGCCCTCTAGCAGAAAGTAACCAGTAGGGACTCAATATTGCAGAGGAAAGAGCAGTACCTGATTCCTGCTCCTGCTTGTATATGGAAGGATCAAAGTAATCGTAAGCATTGTCCTGAATTTGGTTGGTTCAATAAACAAAAAATGATGTTCTTCTTTTATCATCAACTCTTTATTTTAGTATGGTGTTCAGGAATTCAGTAGGTGTAGGCCATGAAGTCCAGTCATCATAGAGAACACTGGGTTTTTTACTTCTTTGTTCTTTTATATTTAGAGATTTCTTTGTGGGAGAACAATGGTATAAAAAAGTTTTGGTTTCCTTAATTTCTTACAGAATATAAGTTGATAAAAGATCAGACATATTGGTAAGGAGGTCTGACTAAAATGGATTGTTTAATTCCAATGAAAGCTAAAGTCACCGAATTTATTGTGAAAAACGCATTAAATTAGTGACTTATATTGTTTACAGTTATATGTCAAGGATGTTGATGTAGACTCAAACCATGGATTGGCTTAAGGTTCTTTTGAAATAAAGCCTGTTACAAATAAATAAATGCCACTTGTCTTTAGTCTTCTGTGTATTTGAGTTTTTCCCCAAAAGTATGCCACGTAATCTTCCCAATCCAATTAGACTTCTATCCTTCTGTTAGAAGACAGGCTCTTCTAGGCTTGTCTATACTGTAAAAAATACTCTCCATTTCACCCCATGCAAGAAAGATCAGGATTAATCAATGCCCCAATTCATAAGAACATTTTTATTTCTACCAAAATCTAGAACAGAACCATGCTGAGCCTTCTAAGGAACAGGAAATAAGAGAAACACCAAGAATGCCTTCATACTAGCATGGGCAGTAAAGCTTTCTCTAATTCACCAATTCCCAAAAATGCAAATTCCAGAGATGAAGTAAAAACCACCATACACTATCAGGAATTGGTAATAGGTTATTTGCTTTTAGTAAGAAATAGAAACATCTTACTCCTGTCAGAATGGCTAGAATCAAAAACACCGAAGACAATTTATGCTGGAGAGGATGTGGAGAGAGAGGAACACTCCTCCACTGCTGGTGGGAATGCTGACTCATACAGCCTCTTTGGAAATCAGTATGGAGATTCCTCAGGAAAATGGGAATTAATCTACCACTAGACCCAGCAATTCCACTCTTAGGCATTTATCCAAATGAGGCAGGTTCATACAACAAGGGCATCTGCTCCACTATGTTCATAGCAGTATTGTTTGTAATAGCCAGAACCTGGAAGCAACCTAGATGCCCCTCAACTGAAGAGTGGATAGAGAAAATGTGGTACATTTACACAATGGAGTATTACTCAGCAGAAAAAAACAATGGAATCTTGAAATTCGCAGGGAAATGGATAGCACTGGAAGAACCCATCCTGAGTGAGGTAACCCAGTCGCAAAAAGACAAACATGGTATGTACTCACTCATATATGGATTCTAGATATGGATCAGGATAGTGCCAGTCTGCACTTCCACAGATAGAGAGTCTGGGAAACAGGAAAGAACCTAAAAGATATGCATATATGCATAGTACCCAAGAGAAGAGGATGGAGACAAGATCCTCTGAATGGATGGGGAACACGGCGAGGGGTTGGGGGGAGTGGGACCTGGGAAGAATAGAGGGGGTAAAGAGGAAGGGAGTTGGTCATGGGGGAACAGGAAGTTGAGGGGGTGGGGGTAGAATAGGGGGAAGAGGGAATCATAGGATCGAATACAGATCAGGCACCAGAGTGACCTCGAGTGATCTAAAGGGATAACATCAATTGGCAAGCTAAGCAATAGTGGAGGGACCACCTCGAATGCCCATTCCTGATAATGAACTTGATGTCTATAACCATCCGGGAGCCTTCATCCTGTGACTGATGGAAGCAGAGGCAAACACACAACTAAGCACTGAACTGAACCCAAGGAACCCAGTGACAGAGAGAGAGGAGTGATGAGCAAATTGGCAAAGAATGGGCTGGCAAAAGCAGCAGAGACAGCTAATCTGAACAGGGGAGTGCTCTTGGACCCCAGACCGACAGTGGGGAGGCCAGCATGGGACTGATCTGGACCCCCCAAATGTGAGTGTCAGTGAGAAGGCCTGGGCAACCTATGGGGCCCTGAGCTGTGGATCAGTGTCTATCCCTGGTATACAAACTGTCTTCATGTGCCTATAGCACAAAGAGAGATGCTCTCTCAGCCTGGACTCTTAGGGGAGTGCCTTGACCCTACCAAGAGTAAAATGACAGACTCTAGATATCCCCTATGTGGAAGGATTTGGCAATAGGGTGGGAGGGAGGGGGGAAGGGGAGTGCGGGAGGAGGGGAGGGAGAGGGAACTGGGATTGACATGTAAAACAAGCTATTTAAAATTAAAATAAAAATGATAAAAAAAAGAAATAGAAACATAAAGGCCAGGGGGATGAATAAGCTACCACCAGTTAAAATGAGGTATTTGTGATATTAAAGTGTCAGGCAGAAACTTACAACCATGTGGGCTTATGTGAATTGCCTGGCACATCTGAAAGTCAGACTCATCCTTCCTACATAGCTGTGTCTTTCCTTTACACATCATACAGCCACATAAAGGTCCTTGCTATTAGATCTGCTTTTATTTCCATCCCTTGCAGAAACTTGTTTAATGCTATTGTCAACACCAGCAGTGCTTGGGACATTTTAATCTTGTAAAACATTCCCCTTCCTCACCAGGGGTGTCTGCTTTTTAGCATTAGGTGTTATCATGAATGATAAGGGCTCTGTGTGCACATCCCTTTCCAATTTAGTTTATTAGCTTCCCTGACATCTCAGATAATTTTGACTTACAGTCACATATCATGTACCTTAACAATTATCAAGTGAATTCTAAAGTTATCTCTGTAAATACATCCATTTTCATCTTGGTGTACAGTAGACTGATGTTTTAACAGTAATAGTAGAAGGGCCTGGTTGAGCTATGGATAGGTAGGATCATGCTGCCAAGCAGAATGCTAAGAGGAAGATTGATAGTTCCTTTGGGAAATAATTATCACACAGGAAAAACAAAGAAATGAGAGATATTTATGGAATGAAATTCACAGCAGAAAAAAGGACATGGGAAAAAGGAATACAATGACTTCTGATATCTTGGTTTGGACAAGAAGATGGTTTCTTACAAATCATTCATTAAGGATTATTTATTGCTTTTCTTAGCTAGCAGCATGTATGCAAATGAAACCAAAGAAAATTTTATTCATTTGATCATTTGTTCCTTCATTCATTCATCACCTTCCTGCCAATGTCGCCTATGTACAGTTACTAAAATCTCAGAATTCACAGAGAAGTTAGAACAGCATCTTTGCTTATGAGCCTCACATATCCTGCACATGTGCCTAGATTATTTGCTTCCATAGGAACCATCAAGAGTGGAATATGTACAAATGACTACATAAACCGGAGGTAGAATGGATTCCTTTTTGTGTGTGAAGCTATGAAATAGAGAAGAAAACCAATGGAGGAGACAGTATAAAACAAGTTCACTTAGGAGATGACATATAAATAGGACTTTGAAGAGTAAGCATCCAATAGAAGGAAAAAAGAAAAGAAAAGACTGAGTTCAGAGTGGGATTTACTTCATGCAGAGAGAAAGCAGAGAAGTACACAGTATCCTTGTATCCTGGATTTCACATTACCTTGTTTTCTTCTACATCCGCTGAACATGCAAAGGTGGCAACAATCTTCACGTCTGAACAGAGGAAAGGAGTCTTAGAACTCTTCTACTGAGGTGTGTTTCAAAGTAGAATCAGGGAAAGGCAGATGGAAGCTTTGGACCTAAATCAACATAGAAGTTTCTGCTTGTCTTGAAAGTGTGCAACGTCTGAATAAACATATCCATAGTGAAGTAGGGTTTGCTGACACCAAGCCACACAGGAAGGAAACTATTATGCCTCACACAAACAGTACATAAATAGAGATGGACAGATCAAAGAGTGAAATATATCTTCTATCCAAGAAATGATGGGGGTAGTTAAGAAATCAGCAGGTATACTGAGCTTTGGTAATCAGGAGTGACTGACAGCAAGCAACAAGACACCTTCTCGGTGACCTTCCTAGAGCCCTGTCTTTGGAGGTCATCTTTCTTTCCTTTCCTGTTTCTGTGATCAAATACTCTGACAAAGGCAACATGAGGGAGAAACAGCTTATTTTGGCTCATAGTTCCAGTGTACAGTCCCTCATGGAAGGGAAGACATGGAAATAGGAACTTGAAATAGGGTATCCACAGTCAAGAGTGCAAAGGGAGACAAAAGCCTACGGTTGGCTTATGTTTGTCTTCTATTGGATCAATGATTCCAACTGGTGTTGGCCACTTTTAGTGTGGACCTTCCCATCTATTAATCCAGTCAACATAGTCCCTCATGAGCATGTACAGAGTCTAAATAATCCCATATTTGTGTGTGTTAGGAGGCATGATTTCTGGGTGCTTCCAAATCCTGTCAAACTGATAAGTAACACAAGCTACATAGTGAGACTATAGGCTTGATGTTTAAGGATAAGTTTAAGATTTATCTGTGCTCTTAGATAAGCACAAGTTTCAGTATAACATACTGATATTGGCAGTGGAGTTCTAACATATTCCTATATTCTCCCATCACTGAACCCTGGAAAGGAAAAAAATTAGAAGCTCTTTCCGATTTCCTGTTTTGACGTGCTAGCAATAAAATAACCACTCTCAGGAATGCTGCTAAGAGAACACTGCTTACCCACCACATTCTAAGACATAATTGGCATTATAATTCTCAGTTGACTTCTTTTGCCAGCAGATATCACTTTACTGATATTGATAATATACTGTAAGCCTTGAGCTCATTAAAAACAAAAGAAGAAAACAAACATTGAGTGCTTGTGATTCTGAAGCACTCAACATTATTGGGATCAGTGGCTTCAATTGGAAACATTTTATTTGTTCATATAATAAAAAGCACATAATTGTTATTGGTCCCATGATTCCTTCTGGTGAATACAAGCGTGTTTGCCTTCACCCAGACTTCATTGCTTTTTATTCTGCATCATGCACTTTATTGATTTTTCTGTTACTATTATTTCCTTCAATAAGCCTTTTAAAAATAACACGGCTTCTTTTTTCATCATTTCCCCCAGTGCTTTGTTCTTACCCACAGGCTTCCTAAGAAGTGGGAATAAGACTGCAGGGCAGGTTTTTTACCCCTACTGTTTCACTATTCCTCTTGTTGCCTTTCTTATTTAGTTTCCCTATGATATTATGTGTCGAGGTTTTAGGTGAGGCAACTCCTCTTGAGTTGAAGAACAATTAATTGAGGGGAAATATAGGCAATAGTCAAATAGAGATCAAGATGTCAGCCTTTACTTCTGATAAGCTAGTTGTTGAGTGGGATCCCAGCCACTGATAGTCCCCTCTGGAGGTAGTCAGGCTTAGACATGAAGACCACAGTCAACTTCATCATATTGAAGACTCCTCTCAGGCAGGTTGTTCTTCCCGGCTTAGCCATGCTGTGTGACTGTCTCTGTCCTCTTCATAGGCTGGCTCCATGAAAGAGCAGAGGAGTTCGAACATGGTATGTTGTGACATATCTAATATTCCCTGAATCAAGTCCCCATTTACAAATATAATGCTTTTATAAATTTTTTGCTGTTCCCATTCTGGACAATGTATGGGAGTGTGTAAAATATCCTGCAAGGCCTTTGAGGCTATAAAATACATATAGACAACAACCACCACCACAGCAGCAATAACACCCGTAGCCCTAGTTTTAGCTGTGTTTAGTTCCCAAGCGAAGCTCATAAGTTGTTCTTTGAAACTGAGTTCATGGGGAAATAACTCAAGTGCAACCCCCGTTCATCTCTCCATTCTCTCAGCAGGTACCTTTGTATCCCACATGGGATTACGGGATGGTAATCACTTAGACCAAGTAAGCCTTGTGCTTTGACTGCCTAGAGTTAAGAGATGCACATTTCCAACATTACTGCATTGAATATTGTTGTTACCATGATCCTGAAGAAATAATCTTTGCTGGTTCAGAACAGATATGAACCCTTGTCACTGGAAACAGAAACTCAAATGAATAATGTTACCTCCATTTTAATCTTCAGTGTTCAGTCAAAGGATTGAAATTGAGTTTTCTCCGTCCTCTGCAGCTTATATTTTATCCTAATCTCTTAAATGGTAATGAAAATAACATCAGTGGATTTAACAATTAAAGGTAGAGACCCATGTATTTGTGCCATGGTGTTTTATCATTTCATTAATTCTAATTCCTTCTCTTTTCCCTAACACAGCCATACTGTGTAAATGGAAATTCAGACAAAAAAGGAGGTTCAAGGTTAGGAATGTTGGAAGTTGCTAGGATATCTGATTCAATGGAAGACCTAGCAAGGTGAGGAATGTGTGAAAATGACCAGATAGCCTGGAGGATAAATGCATGGGATAAAAGCAGCTCAGTAATTGAGATGTGTACTTCCAAAGTGGCCCCAAGGATTTACTCTTTGTTTTTCTTTTTACATGTGAATATATATCTAAGTCTCCCTATAAGAGATAACATGTAAACTTCTTTAACAGTATCCATTTCATATTTTCCCTAGAACTTAGAAAGGAAGGTGACATTATATGATAAATATTGGCATTGCACACTCACATAGTTTCAATATTCGCAAAGTGTGAAGCTTAATAGTGTGTGCTCTGTAGTCCCACTGCCAGCCTTTCAGGCTCAGCCCTGGGACCATGAAGGTTATTTCCCTTTGCTAGAAATAATTTTCCTCATTGGTCAAAAGGGATATGGTAGTAGGGCTCTTGTGATGACTAAGTGAGAAATGTGCACAAATGTAATGCAGAAACAAGGGCAACATGAGCAGAAAACCAAACTTTAATAATAGTTCAGAGATTTGAGGGGTGGACAAGGACACCTAGAGGAAAGGGTAAACAAGATAAACACAAAAATATGCATGCATGTGCATATAAATGTATGTGTGGGTATATACTTGTAGAGGAAATGATATATCCCTCTGAGGAGTTCCTCAATTTTATTTTCAAGACAGTGTTTCTCTGTGTGTAGCTTTGTAGACCAGGCTGGCCTTGAACTCACAGAGATATACCTGCCTCTGCTTCCTGAGTGCTGGGGTTAAAGGTGTGCACCACCACCACCCAGCTGTGTTTCTCAAATCTTAAATGGTATCATCTGTTTGAAATCTTTCTGGAAAAGAAAATGACTACAATACTGGAGGGAAAATTTGAAGTCACTTCTATGTCTCTTGAGTTCCTCTCTGTCCCCAGAGTAATGCAGTAATGTGGAATTGATATGTACTGTTTTGACTACACTTTCTTATTTTGTCCTATAGAAAGCATGTTTAGTAACATACTGTATTTGTTACTTTTCTTATCTTCGATCAAATACCAGAAGCTACTAAAGGAATGGTTAATATGTTCCTTTTAAGTGGATAATTCCACTTAAAATATGAGGAAGGTATGGCCTTGGACAGCTCTGTGGTAGTGGGAGCTTGCAACTAGGGCTCCTTATCACCACTATAATGTACATTTTATTACCAAATTGATATGTGCTCTTTGTGCCAACTGAGATGTTAGCTTTGGAGGCAGGGTTGTACCTCACCCATCATTTCAGACCAAAGCACATCTCAAAGTATCCTCCAAGATCTCTTGTCTGGAGGTGGGCTGTACCCCACAACCTCTCTATTAGGGAGGGGAAAGAACAGCAGAACAGCTGAAGCCAAAAAGTCATTGATACTACTTCTCACAGGTCTTACTACTGTTTATTCCGTGATATACCTCACCTACAGTGAAAGAGAGAAACTGGAAACTCAGCTATAGGATGCTCATCACTGGAGAGAAAGTTCAGTCGGGAGCCAGAACACATGACTCTGTCATTCTGCAGGGTGTTTGTAAGTTCCTGACTTGATGATGTTTCCCTTCACTGTTACTTATTCTTTTACTTAGAAGTTTTATCTGAGGGAAGACTCTTCTCTGACAGGAACTCTTTCTATCAGGAAATCCGGTTGACTGCCTCAGCATGGATTTTCCATGTTTTAACCACCTGTTTGATAACTTGATGATCTCTCTCTTTTTTTTCACTCTCCATCCCTCCTACACTCCCTCCACCCCTATCCATATCTATCTGATATCAACCTGGCTGTTTCATGCCTATTGGCTAGCTTCCATGGTGCTGGAAGAAAGTCTGCATGCTACAGATGGAGAAAAATGATCAACAATTCTATCCAGTTCTAAACCCCACTTGCTCCAATAATGACAAACCTGGAAAGATATGACAAATGGTGCAATGGTATCATGAATGTCACAAAAATAACCAACCACTTTCTAGTTGGATTAAAGTCTATGAGCTGCAACCCATGCCTGGTGCAGTTCACTGGGCCAAGACCCTATAACTGGTTAGCTCTTGGGCCATAGGTAAGAACCCAGTACTATTGTTCTGAAAAATGAACATAGTAATATACTGTCTCCTAAGTAAATCCCTCAACCCTCATCAGAGAAGCTTTTTTATTTCTGTAGATGGAAACTGATACAAAAACTGGTCATCATACAAAGAATAAGATACTATGGTGTGCTCAACTCCAGATGAGAACATGATATCACACCTCAACCCATGGGTTCAGTGATCATCACAGAGCAGGGGACAGAAAGATTACAAGAGCCTGAGGGAACAGATGTCTGTTTCCAAACAGCATTTCCCTGACATGACAGTGCAGTTTCACACATGAACTTAAAACAATTCAGCCTACATGCACAGTAGACCATCAAACCATAAAAAAAATCTTGCTCTGGCTTGAGGAGTGGCTCATGAAGTCCTGCCTCTATCAGAGGAGCTATGGGTGATTGACAACTACTGGGAGAGGGACAGTCAGTTTTTTTCAGTGTTGTAGACTCTAAAAGGCTACGTATGTTCCAATAGTCTGTCACTCATGTACACACAGGAGGTACTAAATAGACTCATTAGTCATTAAATGAAAACCAGACAATACATGAAGTTGGGAAGAAAAAGAAAGGGGTAGATTGAATCAAAACACACATATGCATGAATATTAAATGAAATATTTCATAAATTAAAAAATAATATCTGATATTAAATATTTTAAGTTATGACAAGCATCCTCAAAGTTCACGCTTTTCATCCAGTATTACATGAAAAGAACATGACAGTAAAATGTGAATATGAGGTCTCATAAAAAAAAATCTTCTTCCACATATTCTTTCAGTGTGACACTCTGTTGGGGAAGTCCTGTTATTTGCCTGTTATTTGTCAATAAAGTACTGTTGAGCCTATAGGAATCTAGATAGGTGGGGCTAGGAGTCCAGGAGGATGCTGGGAAGGAAAAACACAAAGGAGTCAACATGTAACGCCATGGGAGTAGGAGGCCTGGAACTATTCTCCGGTAAGAGACATACTTAGATTAACAATTATGGGGTAATTACTTAAGTCAGAGCTAGCCAGTAAGAAACAAGCAAGGCCAACAGCTTCATAATTAATATAGCCTCCTGTGTGTTTATTTGGGACTGATGCCGATCTAGAACCAGGCGGGCAGGAAGGCATTCTCTCAAGGAAAAAGTTTCTCGTAACAGAATGGTGTCAGAAGTGGGATTGAATTTCCATGCTAAATAACAAAAGATTTGAAGGAATTTTGGAAGCAGAAGAACGGAGAGAAGCACAGATTTTTGGTAGCAGCATTTTTCTCAGGTGGGCTCTGTTTTGCTAACGACAAGCCGAGATTCACACGGCTCGCTTACTGGAGTCTTCCTGACTCGGCATAAAAAGAAAAAAAAAAAAAAAACAAAGACAACAAGGTTGTTTTAAGAGACTCTGCTAAGGTGTGTACGTACAGCTGGAAGTGGCAGCATTTGCTGGATGTCAGCATGGACTGAGGCGGTAAGCAGGAATCATGCTTACGCCCGCCATCTTGAAACGGCAGTTTAAAACAGCTGCGGTTTTAACAGATAAGACACGTGGCCAGAAAAACATAAAGATTTACAGTAAAGTCAGACTTGGATAAAGGAAAGCCTCTAAAGGTTTACAGTGTGTTTAAAAATATACGTGAGATTGAGAGAGAAAATGAAACGGCAAAGTGGTAAATAAATACAAAAGCCGGCGTTGTGGTGGCGCACACTGGTAGGATTTACTCCAGAGGCAGAGGCAGGCAGATTTCCAAAGAGAAATCCTGTCTCAAAGAAAAATAAATAAAAATAAAATAAATAAAGTAATAATATATAAATAAATAAGCCACGTAAAGATGGAAAATACACAGAGAGTCTGGATACTGTACGCTATTATGTTTTTCAGTTTTTTGCTTGCTCAGGAAGGAACTGCTACTAAAGTACACTTGATTATAAATGCTGCTGAATTAATTCAACTTATATCTTTTGAAAATGCCTTGACTTCAAAATTTAAGTATAAGGATATGTTACTCGGAAAAGGAGTTTTTGCTTATGTTTCTACAGAAAATGAAAAGCTGAGTATTCCTTCCAGGCTTCTGTGGTTCGACGAACCAAGACCCCCGGAAGCAGTGGGCCAGATGTTTCAACAATTGAGACAGCTAAGATGATGGAGTTTTACAGACCCCGAAAATACGGACTTATACAGGTTTCTGAGTTTTGTCATGACCCCCATGGTATGAAAAGCGCCCCCTTCCAGCAGGAAGCAGTTTGAAATGAGCGACGTCCTAATTCCCATCTTGTTTATAAATCTTTGTTTTCATTTAAATGGGGTTGGTTATAATTGGCTAATGATCACAGCCAATATTTTTTTAATGGTAAAAAAGGGAATTATGGTATGGGTATTGTTTTTCATTTATTGATACAAATTCAAGGTCAATTTTGTGATATGTATATTTCTCCTCTTGATTAAGTATTGTGCTTATACTGATCTTTTAAAATGTAATGCATAATTGAATACAGACTACAGATAGTTACTTTTAATAGACAGAATTTATAGTTAGGTAAGTTAGGTTTTCTAGATATATAGAGATAATATTTGAGACAGATAGATAGTCTTCAAACCTTTCAAAGACCTTCAGAAAATGGCATTTAAAAATGGTTTAGGGTTTTTCTTGACAATGAGAAATGTCTGCTGCTGGCAGCACCAATTATGTCTGAGAGGAAGATGGGCATCGAAGAAACTTGTTATGGAGTTTGCTTTCAACATGGCAAGGTTAGCCATTTGGGCAAGAAACTGCTTTTGCCTGGACTGCTTAACTGTTGCTGTAGAATATGGATATGCAGGACCCACAGGAAAGTGACTGCTGAACTCAAATAGTCCTTCAGGGTTCCTGCTTCATGAAAGAGTCTACGAGACTTTCTGCAGGACACAGAAAAATGACTGACAGATGCAGATGGACAGTTTGAAATTTCCTGCTTTGCTGAGAAGTGTTCCAAACACATTGTGGCCTATGGGCTGAAGATGGATGCCCCAACGTTACAGAGGAACTTCGGGTGACTGTCCAGGCAGTAAGATATCTCTGTCAATCCTAGTGTTTATATATTATCCTTCTGTGGTCTTTGATGGAGTTGAAGATAGATAGTTATAATTATAGTTTTCCTTAGTTATGATAAAAGATAAGCTACATATAGGACTTTGGACTCACAAGAATGAGATAGATGATATTTTCTTTAAATCTTGCTAAATGTTGATAGACAAAATATTGTAACTGTATTCTTACTTGATAACAGTTCTGTTGTATATGTATATGTATGTGTATATGTTGACTATGTTAAAGTTAAGACCTTTCTTTTGTTTAAACAGAGAAGAGGAGACGTTGGGGAAGTCCTGTTATTTGCCTGTTATTTGTCAATAAAGTACTGTTGAGCCTATAGGAATCTAGATAGGTGGGGCTAGGAGTCCAGGAGGATGCTGGGAAGGAGAAACACAAAGGAGTCAACATGTAACGCCATGGGGGTAGGAAGCCTGGAACTATTCTCCGGTAAAAGACATACTTAGATTAACAATTATGGGGTAATTACTTAAGTCAGAGCTAGCCAGTAAGAAACAAGCAAGGCCAACAGCTTCATAATTAATATAGCCTCCTGTGTGTTTATTTGGGACTGATGCCGATCTAGAACCAGGCGGGCGGGAAGGCATTCTCTCAAGGAAAAAGCTTCTCGTAACAACACTCCCCACCGCCCAGACAATAAGAAGAGTTGGAAAACCTTCCATCAGAAGTGCAACCTGGCAAATTGGAAAGTCACCACACCCAAACAAAGGTCATGGATGAACAGGATGAAAGTTAAATTTGTAGGAATGTCACTTAACCCATGTGCTAGCTTCCTGCAGATGAAAATCACATCGTTTATCTCACAGATAAGCAATGGATAACATGAAAAAAAATCAAGAGACTATACCATATGTCATGATTATATTCCTGTCTAAATCCCCTGCACCGATCTTTTAAGTTTAAATTCAACGACCATATTTTTAAGTTTAAGATTTCAAACTGTTTAGTAGCAAGTACATGATAAGCACGCACCACTTTGCATCTACAATGAAATCACTGAGTCAATATGGAAAATCACATGCAGACCCTTCCAGGGTTTACTTTGGATTTATTCCAAAGTATCTTTACAGGGTAGCAAGTCAAGTTTAATGGTTTTATTCCCAGTAAGGGATATCCATTAATAGAGAGTAGTTTATCCATCTTATTAATACTTAAGTGTGCACAGGGAACTGTATAACACCGAAACACAATTAAATGTGGGCAGTCAACAGCAATATAACCAAGCAAGAGACTTGCTTGTTCAAGTCTGAGGGGGAGGAATATACAGGAAGGAAATAGTTGGGGATCAGTTTTATACTAATCTCAATGTTTCTTGTCCAATACATCATTGTTACATGAGAGGATATTATGGTTGTTTGTAATAATAAAATATTGATTTTGGATTATTTTAAAGTACAAGGATCAATGTAATGAAATGTTGGTTTTTTTAAAGGTAAATGAGACTGATGAGCTCCCAGATTAATTAGTCAAAAGAAAGAAAGAGAATATTCACATTAATAAAAATAGAAATTAAAGGGAGGTGTTACAACAGATACCACAATATTTGAAAAATCAGGTCATATGTTTTAAACCTCTACTTCTATGTTCTATGATCCAGTATGTAAAGGGTAGTACCAATAGAATATGGATGAGGGAAGGAGTTGGGAAGTTGATAAACATAAAAAATTATATGAAATTTACAAAAAAAATAAGCATCAGAAAAAGAAAAAACATTTCATTCATTGTTAACCCAAATTATTCAAATGTTTGTATTTAATTAAAAACAAACTAGAAAATTATCTTACAAAATCATCACACTTACTGTGCTTAGTTAAAAGGTAAACAGTGAACCATACATGCTTCCAGAAGAGGAGGTTATTGTGAAAGGATATAGGAAAATCCAAAGTCAAAGGGAAGGAGAAGGAAAAGGAGAGAGAGAGAGAGAGAGAGAGAGAGAGAGAGAGAGAGAGAGAGAGAGAGAGAGAGAGAGAGCATGCTTCTGAGACTAAGAGAACATAAGCATTATTGGAACCAGAGTGTTTGCTGGACTCACATAAAGGAGGGGATGGCTTAGAAGAAAGCATATATGGACTAATGTTTATAAACTACTTAGAAGTCTTTGAGAAAGGATGGGAGTCAGCATTTATTTTCATACAAGAGCAGATTCTCACAAACATAAATCATTTAATCATTTCAATGGAAACATACCTTCCAAAAACATAGCAGAATAATGAATGCCTGTATATCAATGTAACTGGTACATGTTCATTGTCATTATTAACACTATTTTTATTTTTCCACCTGTGATATACATGGTTTTATTTTTTTGAGATTTTAATATAATTATATTTTTCCTTTGCATTCCTCCTTCCAAGACCTTTCATATACCCCTTCTCACTCTCCTTCAGATTCATGACTCTTTTTCATTAATTGCTATTGCATCTATATATGTATATTGCATATGCACATGTATATTCCTAAAAGTAGTCTTCCAAGTCTATATAGTGTTACTTATAGTATGCTTTCAAAACACATAGGAAAATACTTGAAATTTGAAAAATCATTGAAATTTGAATGAAAAGAAAAAATACAAATGAGGGCATTTCAATTCATCTTGTCTGGATTCACTGCTCCCTAACTTTAGACTACTCAGTTTGTCATCTAGACTCTAAAAGTCAAATTTGATATACAGTATCAAAAATGTGCTGTGAATAAAAGTATGGTTTGTCTATTTAGCTTGTATGAGCCCCAAGAAACATATTCTATAATCATAAATGTTTTCTGATTGAGAAAATAATGGTAAGCATCACTTCATGAAATGTTGATTCGCATACCAACCCATGTGTATATAAAAAATGGACATGGGAACACCTATTCCAAATTTATAGCTATAATGTGTTATAGGTTATGATTGGTGAGTATGATATCAGTCTTAACAATGAAGAGGGGAGCCTCAAATTCCTTATTTTTCTATAATCTATTATTACTGTATCAAGGACTATAGCCATTTTGTAATGAACTCCCTTCTTATCTAAGGAAAACCTATGTGTTCCCATCCTATACACTTAATGTTACAAAAATAAAAGCATGATTCCTATCTTTAAGAAATACTTTAAATTTAGTGTAGTCAGCCTTTAACAACATGAATGACAGTCACTAAGTGTCCAGTATGTTTCTGAATCTACCTTAACACTTTAGACCAAATCTATATGCCATCTTATTCTATAATTCATTGATCCATTTTCTTATTGAGCACTTTTCTATATCATTTTATTAGCCAAAAAGAAAGATTAGTTAAAATACAATATATAACCTTCAGTAATTAGTCTATCCAGTAGGAAACCCTGTATGTATAGCCCCTGTTTCCTATAACATTATAAAGAGTAAGGGATGGAGAGATGGCTCACCAGTTAAGAGCAATGGCTGCACTTCCAGAGGTCCTGAGTTCAATTCCCAGCAACCATATGGTGGCTCACAACCATCTGTAATTGGACCTGGTGCCCTCTTCTGGCCTGCAGTCATATATGTAGGCAAAACTCTGTATACATAATAAATAAATCTTTTAAAATTTTTAAAAAAGAAAGAGTAAATAATGCATATATAAGTAAAGGATGAGGCCTCTTCTGGGAAATTGCACTGTGAAGTTCAAATCACATAATCTGTGGAACAAAGAGCAGATCATTTTAAAAATAAGACAGATAAGAGATGCCTCTTTTATCAGTCTCTATGTAATCAGAATTTAGAGTCAGTCTTATATCAGCACCAGGAAATCTTTAAAAATCCATATTTTGATATCTATGAGTGAAGTAAGGGAACTCCATAAATGCAATAGACAAGAGAAGTGTGAATTTACAGAAGGCAGTAAAGTTCATGATCAATGATGACTGAGAGCTATGCTATTTGAGGAAGACTAGAATAAGAAAAAGGAGAGGGCACATGAACTCAGGAGTGTAGTAAAGTGAAAGATTTCCTTTTAAAGAAAAACTCATATTAAAGAAAAGCTTTTTTTTCAAAGAAGAGTAGCATGCACATTAAAGGAAATGGCACACATGTGAAATACTTGGATGTTTGTGTTTAAGACTTGAGTCTAGATGCAGCAGAACAAACAGAAACAAGACTAATGGGGATTCTCCTCAGACAACATACTTTGTGGCATGTTCAAGACTGGAATTCATTCTTCCTCAATGGACCGCCATCATCCAGAGTAGAAATTTGGATAACAGAAATTGTGTATTGGTAAGGACCCTGGGTAACCAGATTGGCTGACTCATGCAAAGGTAACTTGAATGAATGAAATTTCAGCCAACATCATGTAAAAATCTGCATCAAAGCATCTACCATTTTGTCTCAATGTCTTTTGATAAACTAAGTAGATTATATTAAATAAATCAACTAAGCAGGGCTCATAGGGGCTCACTGACACTAAAATGACAATCATGGAGACTGCATAGGTCTGCAGTAGGTCCTCTTCATCTATGCTGTGGTTATTTAGCTTTGTGTTTTTATGGGACTCCTAACAGTGGGAGTGGGGATGCTCTCTGACTCTTTTGCCTCCTCTTGGGACCCTTTCCCTCCTTCTCAGTTGACTCATTCAGCATAGATATGAGAATTTGTGCCTAATCTTTAATTCATCTTTCTATGTGCTGTTAGATTGATATCCCTAGGAAGTCTGCTGTTTTCTGAAGCAAAGTGGAGGAAGAGATCTGGACAGATGAGAGGAGAGGAGGGAGGGGAAACCGTGGTCATGTTGTATTTGTAAGACAGAAGAATTTAAAAAGAGAAATAGTTGGCAAGAAGATGAAGAACTAAATTTTAAATAAAACAAAATTATGATAGATATGTGAAGGGAGAAGTTTACATGCTTAGAAAGTAAAGACAGTAGTCAAGGTACTATGCTTAAAATGAAAGTTGTTGAAACCTTTTCCAAATTGAAAAAAAAAACTACTTTATAATCCCAACGTACTCAGCTGGAACAAAGGCAGGTTAATTTGTGAGCATCTCTATACTAATAAGAATACAAAATAGTCAAATCCGGCTAATATAAGAAAAATAGCATAAGGAAGAGGCTTATAAGCAACAAAACATAATTTTGAGGCTACTAAGATGAAGGCCATGTTTGTTGAGACCTTACTTCTTTTTCATAGATGGTGGCTTCTGGCTGTATCCTCATATGGTAGAAAGGGGCATGGGAGCTCTAGGCGCCCATTCATACAGGCACTTGTTATATCAGGAAGGCTGCATTCTCATGGTTTTATCAAAGGTCTCACCTTCCAAAGTCATCATGCTGTGGTTAGACTTTCAGCACACAGCCGTAGGTTGGGAAAGACCATTAGACAATGGAGACCAACCAAAGAGTAAAGACCACCTCAAATAAGAATATGACACTCAGAGTTAATGTCTTCATAATAACCTTAGAAACTTTGTTATAAAGTGGTGTCTTCAGTGGGGCTTTGATGGCACATGTCTTTAATCCCAGGAATTGGGAGGCAGAAACAGGCAGATCTATGTGAGTTTGAGGCCAGCCTGTTCTATAGAGTGATCCCAGGACAAGCTCCAAAGCTACACAAAGAAACCATCTCGATTTTTAAAAAATGGGGTCTTCAAGTTTCAAGTAATTTTAGGAAAATTAATAACTGTCAGCTTGAATTCTAAAACCAAAGTATCACTTCTAACAAGGAAAATGAAATTTTAGCATATACTTATTGTGCAGAAGTCTGAAAATGTAATTTTTTCCTATTATTTTTTAATGCAGGACAACCACTTAACCACAGTTACACAGAAAAAAAAATTAACTTCATGGAGAAATGGCACACAAAAGACTTTTTGAAGCTGTGTGACCCCAGTATGCTGTCTAAGCTGGTAAGAAGAATTCAACTAATTAAAAATATAGAAAAAAATCAAAGTGTGAGCAGAGTAAGAACATAGAATCTCTGGAGATTAGAGTGGAAGGAGAGTCTGCACTGGTCGGTGAGCTATTCACAATTTCTACTGGGTATTTCAACATAAATATTGGACAGAATACAATCCTCAAGAAAGACTTCTTTAATGATTCAGGAATGGACAGAAGAGGAATCAGTGCTCCAGTGGAAATGACATATAAAACATGGAATTCCATCTCAAATTCTTAACTCCTAACTTTTACCATGGGATGCACAGCTTGAGGTATTGTAAAAGGGCAGTGGACTCCTTCATTTGTAAGTACACTTGTAAGCACTCATCACAGCTGTGTAGAAGAAAATGTTCCACCACCAGAAATCGGAGGACTCTGTCAGAATATTAGAGACCAGTTACTGGAATGATGAAGCAAGACATACCAAGACTCGAATGAACAGAAACTGTCAATGAGACTGAAGGAGAGAAGTAAAGTCTATCTGTCATGACCTACTACCACTATCAATAAGCAACAGCAGCATACTACTAGTGTAGTTCCAAAAGTATGTGGAGAAACTGGACAGTGATTTACATAAAGAGAAAACACAAAATTCAGGAATGGGATATGGAGAAAATTCTTCACCAAGCAATCTCTTTGCTTAACCAAAAGGTAACTGAGGAATAAGAAGACTGTGGTTCACTGAGGTCAATTACATCCCCTAATCTGGCTTCTGCCTAGACAGATTTAACTACTGCATTATAGACCAATAGAATCAAGGTTTGTCTGTTCACAAAAGAACCTTTTTACCCTACTCATTACTGTTTTATGTTGCAAAAGCATAAACAGGAATATGCAATGCATACAAAGCTTATAAGAAAAACAGTACAATATCAAGACATACAACCATCAATAGAAATAGAGACATCTGTATTAGAAATGTTTAAATTCTCGGTTTAAAAAAATAATCACAGTGAATTCTCTAAGAAATTTAGTCGAGAAATAAACATCATGCATGATCAAATGAATAACATAAGCATATAAAAACCTAAGAAAGATTGCAAATGAAAATATTACAAGTGTACCTTTAATGGACTTGTAAGCAATTTTGACCACATCGAGAAAATAGTCAGTGAACTTGGATATGTGGTAATAGAAAGAAGCCAAAGTGAAGAGTACACTGTAAGATGGATACTTGAAGTATTAAAGCTGAAATAATGAGTTTTTATGTACAAATAAAACAGCATGCTTAGAGATTCATATATTCTTAAAAAGTTTAATGAATTTGAAAATCTAGGAAGGACTGAAATAGAAATACTGGTAAGCATTGTTTTTCTGATATAAACTCATTCTCTTTTGTTCTATAATAATGGATGTGAGTTTGTAAATATTTCTCCATTGCCAGCTGGTATGCTGTTCAGCTTTGTCAATAGATGATCCACAAGGGATATGAAAGAAAGAATGATTTCTCATCGTTGTTCTTCTTTCAATGTTTTTGTTGGGTTTAGTGTTCTGTATGTAGCACTATGGGAGCTTTTTCCTAGGTACTTGGCTCCAACAAGGGACTCCTACAATGGGCTCCTCTAAATCCTGGGCCCTGCTGCATGAGGTGCTTAGAGCAAGACACTAATCCTAGGTAATTAATGCTGAAGTTAGGAGAGATTGTCTATAGATCAAGTCAATAAAAGATAAGAAAAATGAGAGCACACAAAAGGCCTGAACTTTGTTGGTATAGATCTCAACTGGCTTTTTTCCCTTTCAATTATGTGTGCATTCATATATATATATATACATATATATATACATATATATATATATATATATATGTATGTATTCAATTTTCTTCCATCACAAGCAATTCAAATCATGAACAGTCACCACTACCAGAGGAAGGCCTTCTTGAATGTCTCTTATTTCATGCTCCAGAAACAGCAGCCAGTTACACATCTAGCTCACAGACATTCAAAAACAGAAAAGACACCTTCTGAAATTAGGGGGAAATTCCTTCACTTATCATTTCTCAATTTGTATAAGTTCAATCTCCTTTTTTCTCAAAATGTAAATATGACTCTTTAATTTCAAAAGTAACTGGCCATTCCACTTAAGATCCACCCTGACTTTTCTTTTCCATCTTCTCAATTCATGTTTTTAAAAGCATTAATAACTTTTAACTTCTCCTTGAACCAAGGGAACACCCTAGTTCCCTGATGTTTGCCTAGAATTCCAGAAGTAATCTGTCTTTGCAGCCTGAAGATCAAGTCTGAATTATTCTGCTTAGCATCCAATAGAAGGAAAACATCTGGTTATCCTTATATGACTACATTGTGAGAAAATATAAGACATGAATTTTGCAACCTGAGAGTTGACATTTTGGAACTTTTACAGGGATTAGAGTTTAAGAAATGCTAACATTATAAACCAGCCCTTTACTCTCATACTGGTGTTTATATTGAAATGTCTCATGATATTCACAATACTTATCCCAAAGTTTTCCACCATTAATGACTGTGGGATTCAGTTGTCAGTTCCCCTTCTTCTCTGTGCTGTTTCATGCGGTGCACTCTCAATTCATTTAAGGGCACTTTTTCTCTTGAAACTCTTTGTGAATCTGGACACTCTGATTACCTCTTAGTTCTTTGCCCCTGTGCGTTCAGGTTTTATGGCATTTCTTCTTCCTTATGTCATCTGTAACTGCTTGAATAATCAGAGTCTCTACT
Organism: Mesocricetus auratus; assembly: GCF_017639785.1. Taxonomy (NCBI): domain Eukaryota; kingdom Metazoa; phylum Chordata; class Mammalia; order Rodentia; family Cricetidae; genus Mesocricetus; species Mesocricetus auratus. Next base: position 83,007,767 of record NW_024429184.1, on the reverse strand, counting down.
TCAGGACTGGGTTTCCTTTCTTTAGATACCTACTCTTTCATAGTGTGACATTGTTAAAAACTTTGTGTGAAGTTCACATGTTCACAATTGCTAAATTCATATATCTAATTGTGACCACTCACTTAAAAATTAAGAAGTGGCTCTCCTATCACCACACACCATTTTTTTGTTGTTGTTTCTTGTATAACAGTTCCTCAAAATCAACAAATGTAAACCTGTCTTGCTTTTTCCTAACACTCTTGTTTCTTCTGTTTTGTGACATAAATGGCTCCAATACTCAGTAGTTCAGTCCAAAAAATCTTGGTGCAAAGTTTTGTTTGGTTTTTCCAAGTCTCGTAACAAATCTGTTTCTATTATCCTTGCCTATCAAATATATTCATTTTTGTCTATGCCCAATGCTATACTAGAAGTTTGTATTTTGCTACTCATTTGTCATGAGTGTAAATGCTACCAAACAATAGTAAATCAATGACAGACAAAATTTTCTAAGTTTGCTAATTAATTCTGATCTGTGAAGCAAGGCCAATATGACTTAACTCATAGAAGACAAATCAAAAGATATAGTGGGAAAAGACATGAATGGGATAAATGGTTGTTAAGAAAACATTATCTTGAGCACTGTAGGAAAAATGGCTTACCGTCTTATATTTTATATTAACCCCATGATAGAAATGAAGTTTCAGATATTCCTTTATCTGCTTTGAGGTTATGGGCCCATAAGCATACAAGAAGCTAAAAATACTGTTTAGTTGGAAATACAGTTTATGTACTTGTCCTATGGTTGTATGGCACAAATCCTGTGGTAATATGAACAAATTTCTCCTAATCTAATAAACCAATGACATACAAGAATAAGTATACCACTAACAGTCAACTTGGTATTTGTCTTAGATAGGTTTCTATTGCTGTGATAAAACACCATGACCAAAAAGCCAGTTTGGGAGGAACAGTAGTGTTTGTTTGTTTGTTTTATTTTTTCTCATACAATATATCCTGACTGCAACTTCCCCTCCCTTCACTCCTCGCAGAACCCCACACACACCTCCCATCTCCCCTAGATCCATTGTCTCTCCATTTCTATTCAGAAAAAAAATCAGGCTTCTCAGTGATAACAACTGAACACAGCATAACAAGATGAAAGGGTTTATTCATCTTACATGTCCATATTATAGTTCATCACTAAGGAAAGTTAGGACAGGAATTCAAGCAGGGCAGGAACCTGGAGGCAGGAGCTGATGCAGAGGCCTTGGAGGTATCCTGCTACTGGCTTGTTGATCATTGCTTGCTTAGCTTGCTTTTCTATATAAGTCATGACTGCCAGTCCAGGGATGGCATCACCCACAACAGGCTGAGCCCTTTCATATCAATCACTAATTAAGAAAATGTCCTACAGATTTGCCTACAGTCAGATCTTATGATGTTCTCTTAATTGGGGGTCATACTTCTCAGATGACATTAACTTATTCATTTCAAGTTGATATAAAACTATTCAGTACAGTGTATCAATGTGTTTTATTGGGTTTAGTTATAGGAGTATGGGTGAGAGTGAGAGGTTATATATAGGAGCAGAAATGACTCAAAGACTGCTGCATCACCAAAAGCCTACTTCAGCGTGGGTGACAGCTCACGGAAGGGCCTTCTGATTCTTGTCAGTTTCAAGTACTTCCTGACACTACTGAGTTTACTTCCTGAGTTTAGGAAACTTCTCTGCTGAGTGAAATGTATTACCTCCCCTTATAAGATCGTATCTCCTAACCTCCCTTTTAACATCTTGTATCTTAACAAGTTTCCCTCCAAGATAGAAGTTTTTAATGTCAGAGGACATTTCTGTCAGAGGAAATATTACATATAGAACATCAGAGTAGCAACAATTTACCCTGGATAGCACTGATTGTTTCATTCTATAACTACATGGTTGACTGGGAGTGGCAGTAATCTGACATAAGCTAATTCAATTTATAAATGTTATTAACTATTTACATACTAACAATGATAGCTGAAATTCTCAACTTAAATTAATGTAAATAATGAATTTTACATACTAGTATTTTTAGAACCACAGCCCTTTTCTTTTCCATATTTTGGGGGTCTCTGAACAATATATGTGTCGGAAATCTGTGAAGATCAAAATAGACAAAATGCAAAATACTCAATTTTCTATTGACTGTTCATCACAAATTTAAAAGCTAGCTTCAAATACCCTGATAAATCCCTAGAACGATATTACAGATATACAGGAAACAATGAATGGAATTCTAGAATGTATGCAGTGCAGTATTTCAAGGCATTAATAAACAGAGCATTATTCACCAATGAAAACAAACAAGTCTTTTATTTGCTTGTTTGATTTTGAAAGCTTTGTCATAACTGATCAATAAAATTTTAATGGGTCCACATGTTACATATGAAAACATGTATCCTAGATAGAATACATTCTGTTAGGTGACAAGTATGACCACCTGACTAATTTAATTTGTTGTGGCCATTTGACTAAGAATTAATAGGCTTTGGCTTTAGTAGAGCTCACAGATTACTACAAAAGGATACACCTCAGAACATTGTTTTTGAATGTTGTATAATCATTTTGTTTTAATCTCGTGAATTGGAATTTCTTAAAGTATTCACTGGGAACTTTCACATTAAGGCAAAGATGAATCTGGTTGTGTGTGATGGCATGGATATTTAATCCTAGCATTCATATACCTGAAGCAGGAAAATCAAAAGTTTGTAGCCTAGAGCAGAAAATGAACTCAATGGTACTTTTGGAGATGTTGTACTGCTTTGTTTGGGCATATTTTACCTTACTGGTATTTATTTTATATATTAGTTTCTGATTTATTTTTGGTTTGGTTTGTGTGTGTATGTGTGTGTGTGTGTGTGTGTGTGCTTGCTCATATGTGTGAGTGTGAGCTTCTAGTGCTTTTAGTTTTTGTTGTTTATTTTATTTGCCTGTTTAATTTCTAAGGACAGAGAAAAAAATGAGTTTGGAGGGTAGAAAGGTGGGGGATAACTGGGATGATATGAAGGAAAGGAAATCTAGTCAGAATATCTTTTTAATTATTTTTAAATAATAATTAAACATAAATTAAATAATTTTGATTGTTTAACTATTAATTAAAAAAATAACACCTGGAGGTCAAGTACTAGAGAGATTGCTTAGTGATTAAGAGTGCTAATTTTTCTTACAGAGGAATCAGGTTTAAATCCCAGTACCCACATGGAGACTAGAAACCATCTGTAAATTCAATTCCAGGGAGTGTAACACATTTTCCTAGCCTCTGAGGGTACCAGACATGCATGTACTACACATACATGCATTTATAGACATAAATAAAATTAAATAAAATCGCTCTCTCCCTTCTTCTCTCTTTCTTCGCCCCCCTCTTGCTCTCCCTTCTCTGCCCCACCCCTCTTCTCTGCTTCTTTCTCTCTCTCCCCCTTTAATAAACTCCATGCGGTTAATTAAAATAAATAAATAAATAGATATATAGATAAATAAATAAACTCTTATGCAAAAGTGTTGAAGCTAGTCTGAGGTCACAGTCAGGCATGGTTTAAATGAAAAGCAAAGAAAAAGAAAGTTTGGGCAAGCCTTATGGAAGTATGCATTGTTTTTACCCTTTCCACATGAAGAAGACAATGATGCAATATCAGAGCCCCTTTCATTGTGAGGAAGATTGAATAGGCTGTACCTGGTTACACAAAAACTACAGGATTAGAGAATTTCCTATTTAATTTTGGAAATTGTAAACAGTGTCTTGACTTTTGGAAAAGGAATGTTTTGATTTATTTTAAATCTCTTTCTACTTACTAGACAAATATTGCATTTGTGGGGAAAGTACACTTTAAGGAACAGTGGAAGCAGGGTGGGATTGGAAGATAATTACAGTATGTATTCTTCATTTATAGTTCAGATTACTCACTTATAATAGAAGATCACATGAGCAGCAGCATTTCAAATTGGCTCTAGGAGATACAAGATGGCAATTTTTCCAGGACCCACAGCTACTCTTATTGACTCACTTTGAGGTCGGAGGTATATTACTTGGTTGTCTATCTGTTCCCATAACTTCAACTCCTGCTGAGACGCATGAGACCTCTGACCCAGGGTGAAATTGGAGATCTGTGACCTAATTTTTCATCCCCTAGCTTGTGTCACACCCCTGCAGGGACCAGCAAGGACTCTGACCGACTGACTATAAGGTCACATATGCATGACATGACCTTCGTCCTGGTTCTCTCGCTTTTCACTGCCATTTCTACTAAGACCAGTGGGACTCCGACTGTCCAGTGTGAGGACACAGAGAGGTGATTCACTTTCTGACTCTCAATCCCATCTTCGAACTGTTGTTTACTTTTGTAGAAACTGTGACTGATCCACTCCTTCGTGGAACTGTGGGAACTCTTACTGAACCATATTGAGGTCAGGAAAGTATGATATATGACTCTTCTCCTTAAGGTGTATCTAGGCTCCTGCTGAAACTGTGACAATTCTTAAAGAGGGTATGCAAAGTCAGACCAATAGTTCAAATTACTAACCTGTCACCTACAGGCAGGATTGTGTTAGGATCTGCATGGACACTGTTTAACTCTGTGTAAAGATAAAAATCACAATGCACTACCTTAGAACTCACTTCTAGTTCATTCACACCACACAGTTCACTTCTGCAGGTCAGGAGTCATTGAAAACTTCACTCCCAATGCTCTTGAATTCTGTGGATACTTTTCCAGAGGTGGGAATCAACTCAGTTAACTTACCTGTAAATTAGTATTGAATCTCCCTATGATTTAAATCCAAGAATTATGCAGCCTACCTAAGTCCAAATAACATGAAAGACCACCAAGAATGGATTACAGTCACTCACTCAACATAGTTGTATTATAAAAATTCATCTAAAAAAGTAGCTCTGGTTGTACGAATTTCAACAACAAAAATCCCAATAAGCCATAGGAACAATCAAGTTATTATGCCTCCTCCCAAAATTACCAACTATATATTAAAGTTTCTTAATGAGAAACAGTTAAATTAAATTACAGATAAAGAGTTTCAAAGAAAAATTATAGATTTGCTGACAGAATTCAAAGAGACAAGAACCAAGTCCTAAAAGGAATTCTAAGAAAACATGAACAAACAGCTACATTTAATAAGAATTAGAAATATAATTGATTAAAATGGTAGAAATACTTAAGAACCATGTCTCTCCAGACTTTTGATTAGTCCTTATGGACCTTTCCTTCAGGAGTCCCTCTTTCCACCCCAGCTACATTTCCCTGGTACATTTCCTCTTCAGGAGTTCCAATAGCACAATGATTTTTAACTACTGAATTGTAACCCCTTTGGCAAACATTTATGTCCAAAATATTTACATTATGATTCATAACAGTAGCAAAATCAAAATCAAATTTTTGATAGCAATGACAATAATTTTATGGTTGGGAGTCACCACAAACATTAAGAACTGTATTAAAGGGTTGTAGAATTAGGAAGGTGAAGAATCATTACTCTAGAACTTTCCTATGCCCCTCTCAGCCCATCTCCACTGTGTGTTACCTGCCAACCCAAAATAACATTCTCTAACAGAGACCACACAGTCACCACACTAGGATCTATAGTGAGCAATAGCAACCAAGGAACTTATTGCCCACTCAACAAAGACAAGATCAGATCTATACAAAGAAACAACTCACACGTCATAACTCTAGATGGCTAGATCCAAATGCATAAACACAGACATGAAGAACCAGTATTCTAGGCCTCCTCCAGAAGCCCAACAATCATTTTATAATGGGCCCTAAAAAGTCCTTGTTTAGATTGAGAAATTCTCTTCTATGAATTTGTTAAAATTAATTTCTCTGCCTTTCACCTTTCTCCTTTCTCTGTACCTATTTATTAACCATTACTTTGGCAACTTCAGAGTGTCCTAACTTTCCTTGATAATTTATGCCTGAATTTTTTTAGATTTAACATGTTATTTAAACTGAGATACCTATTCATATTTTGACTTCAATGCCTGAGATTCTGAATTCTTTCCATGTCTTATAATCCATTGGTGAGGCTGAGTTATGAAGCTGGAATCCTAAGACTTAATTTCCAATTTTGTGTCAGCTTTGGTTTTCTTATTATTCTAGTTTTCTCTGATGTTTTGGAATACTTTTATTATTTAATTCAACTGTTTGTGTTTTCACTGTCTTTATTAAAGTAATTATTCATATTGGGTTGGAAGTTCTTGAACATATTCCTAATTGTTATTTTGAGTCCTTGTCATATGCTTGTGCTAAATTGAATTTTTCAGGGCCCATTACAAAAGGGTTGCTGACTTCAGGAGGAGGCCGGTATACTAAGTTTTCATGTCTTTTGTGGTTGTGTATCAGACATTACTTGACTCTAGAGTTTCCCTGTTCAGTTTTTTCTGACTGACTTGTCTAACGGCAAGGGTGGGGTATTGTAGTTTGAGGGTCAATTCATGATTCTAGCTGTAACAATATTTCATTTATAGACTTCAATGCCCTTGAGTTGGGTGCATAAGTCTTTAGAAATGCAATATTCTCTTAGTGGATTTTTTAAAATAAGTATTTAGTGTCCTTCTCTATTTCTTCTGATTGGCTTTGGTTTGAAGTCTATTTAGTGAAATACTAAAATAGCTACAGCTTCTTGCATCTTCCACCTATACTTGTTTGAAATATTTTTCCATCCTTTTAACTCAAGGTGATGTCTATCCTTGATGGTAAGTTGTGTTCCTTGGATGCAACAGAAAGATGAATCCTGTTTTCTAAACCAATCTGTTTTTCAGTATCTTTTTTATGAGGAAATTTTGACCATTAATATTGAGAGTTATCAACAAGCACTGTTTATTTAGTTCTGTTTTTTTTTGTTGTTGTTGTTGTTATGGAGTGTGCACCCCCTTTTGATTTACTGTTTTTCTGTTAATTCCTTGTCTTTCTTGGGTACAGATAATGTCTTCAGATTGAATTTTTACTTCTAGTGCCTTCTGTGGAGCTGAACTGGTAGAGGGAAATCATTTAAATTTGAATTGATCATGGAAGGTTTTTCTTTTCTGTAGAATGTGATTGATAGTTTTGTGGATATAGTAATCTGGGCTGGCATTTATGGTCGCCCATAGTCAGGGCCTCACTTAACACACATCAAAGAAGCTGCTTCTTTCAGTAGCTGGAAATTAACACAGACTCACAGCAGGACTGATGCACATATCCACTCACAGAAATCAGGGAAACATGTGCAAGGCCTTTAATGGTTCAAACCTGATGAGGTTCCTGTACTGAGAAGAGGATGAAGACATGACACCCACACTTAACCAAGAAGCTATGTGCAGCTGAAACCTGATGGCAAAAGGAGAGTAAGTTCTCTTCAATATAGTGTCACTGGATATATCAATCACATGCCAGAGCAGGCCCCCTTCTCAGGGGTAGTTTACCAACACACACAATGAATCCATGGTATTTCTGTTAATGTTTTGTCTGTTTTGCTTTTCTTGGAAACTTTCTCTTATTTCTCTTTTGCTTCTTGATTTTGGTCTGTGTTTCATGGGATTTTTCTGTGTTTATTTCTTGGTTTTGTTTTCTTGCTTTGTTTTTGTTTATAACAAAGAAAGAAAGGAAAAGAACTAAAATAGTTAAGGAGATGATGATGATCTGGAAGTCTTGAGGAAAGGGAAGACATGATCAAAATGTATTGAGTACTTTTTATCAAGAAAAAGATATACTTAACAAATAACGTAAATATGTCTGGAAATTAAAAATCCAGTAAGTTATTTAAAAGTTCAATATCTGCCTTACAATAAAATTTATCCTTTAAGAACAGAATATTGGGGCTTAAAAACAAGTAAAACGAGGAATTAGGTCAGTCATTCAATCAATGAAAAGAATATATTCTAACTGTATGAACAGAACATGCATGATCTTTGTGAAGTCATAAAATTACCACATGTCTAAATTATGAATACTGAAGAAGAGAAATAATTCCACACCAAAACGTTTTCAATAAAATCAAAAAAAAATTTCCCCAAATCTTGGGAAAGAGAAGCCTATGGAAGTATACAGAACACTAAGTAGATGTAGTAAAATGTAAATTCTTCACGTCGTGTTTTATGCAAAATACTGACTATGCAGCACAAAATAAGTATACTGAAAGCTGCAGGCTAGGCCAGAATCACATAAGAAGGCAGGCTCATCAGATAACTGCAGAGTTTAAATGTAAATGTTAAAAAGACAAAGGGGATAGTAAATATGCTTTTTAAGTTTTGACAGATCGAAGTTGCCAAACTGTAGTTGTGTACTCAGCAAAAGTATATATCATCATCGGAGGAGAAAATAAAACTTTCTGTGATAAAAACAGTCTAAAAAATTTACACTCTGAGTGCCACAGAGAATATTGTAAGAAATGCTATGGACTAAAGGAAAAGATAAATACACCCACGAGGCTGCAGAAAAAAAACTAAACAGCACTATGACTGTTAAGTAATAGAGAACTAAGCAAGCACCAAACACTACAAAAAAAAATCCAATCAAATCACTGTGACACCAGCAAGTTGGATCCGAAGACAGAATGACAAGGAGTACACATCACCATCTTTTCAGTGTAGTACTTTTGAGTCTTAGCTGTGAGACAAGACAAGACAACCATGAGACAAGAGAAACAAATGAAGGGATACAAATAGGAGAGAAAGAATTCAAATTACCCTCATGATCCTATGCATAAGAGAACTTAATAGTTCAACAGAAAACAAATAAAGTTGATAAACACTCCCAGCAAAGTAAAAGGTTACAAAATTATCATACAAAACTTTTAGTCTTCTGCCAATGATTAACAAACTGAGAAATATTCAAAGAACCTTAAAATTTCCAAAACATCTTAAACATTACTAAGGAAGTGAAAGTCCTCTATAAGAAAAATTTTAAACACCAAAGAAATAAGGAAGACAGTGGAAGAGAGAGAGAGACTCCCTCTGCTCATGAACTGAGGGAATTGATACTGTGAAAATACCCATCCTTCTAAAAAAAATTCAAAATCCCAATACTATTTACTGAAATAAAATTAAAATCTTGAGATTTATATGATAGCACAAAGAACCCAGAAGCCAAAGTTTAGTGTATAAAGTGTTATCATATCTGAGCTAAAAATTTTACTACAGCCATCTTAGTTAGGGTTACTAGTGCTATGATAAAAACTCCATGAACAAAAAGAACTTGGAGAGGAAAGGGTTAATCGCAGTCATACTTCCATATGATAGTTCATCACGAAAAACCATGAGGTCAGGAATTCAAGTAGGGCAGGAACCTGGAAGCGGTAGCTGATGCAGAAACCACGAAAGAGTACTGCTTACTGGCTTGCTCCTCATGGGTTGCTCATTCTGTTTTCTTACACAATCCAGGTTCACCAGCTCAGGAATGGCCCAGCCCTCCCCCCTCAATCACTAATTAAGAAAATGCCTTACAGACTTGTCTACAGCCTGATCTTATTGAGACATTTTCTTTGCTGATATTCCCTCCTCTCAGGAAACTTCTGCTTGTGTCAAGTTGATGTAAAACTAGACATCATCGCAATCATAATAAAAATAGCAGGGAACTAGTACAAAAATGAACATGTAGGTCAACAGGATAGAAAAGATGATGCAGAGAAAAATTCATGCAATTTTAGCTACCTAATTTTTTAACAAGGTTGCTTAAATTATTTACTGGAGACAAAACGGTAATGTCAAAGTGGTATTAAAAAACTAGATAACTATCTGTAGAAGAATGGAGCTGCATTACAATCTCTCACCATGTGCAAAATTAAACTCTGAGTGGCTCAGGTATCTCATTGTCAGTCATGAAGAGTTGAAATAGAGGAAAAAGTATGAAGTGACATTTCAGTGTTTAAGCATAGATACTTTCTGAATAGGATCACACTTGGTCAGGAAACAGTCAAATAATAAAAATTAGAAAATTGGCACTTTGTTGTGGGATATTTTTATTGTACTCTGATACTCCTGAGACTTGCCAATAAAGTTAAACCTTGAATCAGGGGATGTAGGCAGAGACTAGTTGAGCGGAATTGGCCATAGAGAAGACATACAAGAAGGAAAGGGCAGTGACTTGAGTTATAGAGAGGGAGGAGGGATGAGCAAAGGAGCCAAGACTGTGCTAGAAAACCCACAGAACCAGTTGACCTGACCTAGTGAGGGCACAGAGATCCTAGTCATAAATCTGGGGAACCAGCATTGGACCGAGCCAAGTCCTCTGAATGTGGGTGTTAGCTAGGAGACCTGGGCAGTCTATGGGACCTCTAACAGTGGTGCCGGTGTTTATCCCTAGGGAACAAATGGACTTTGTGAGCCCATTCCCTATGGAGGGATACTATTGCAGCCCAGATACATGAAAGAGGGCCTAAGCCATCCCCCAAATGAAATGAGAGACTTTGATGATCTCCCGTGGAAGGCTTCACTATCCTTGGGGAGAGGGTGAGGTGTGGGTTGGGGGGGTCGGTGGAGGACATGGGAGGATGGGAGGGAGACAGAACTGGGATTTATATGTAAAATAAGATTGTTTCTAAAGCAAAACAAAACAACAACAAAAGGATCAATGTCAGGAAACCCCAAGGAACAGAACGATGTGGACATAAAATGATATTTTAGTTAGTAGTTACTTTCCTAGAAGATTTAGCTCTGGAGCCGACAATGGAGACTCTACTGACAAGAAAAATGTTATGGCTGTGCTAAGTGAATCCCTCCCATTGAAGGCCTCCAAAATGAAGGGAAGAAAACTGATTTGAAACGGTCTGAAAGCTTAATTCTGTTAGTGGGAATGAAAATTTATAAACAACATTTGAGTGACCTGCTGGAACAAATAGATTCTTGATACAGCAGGAATCCAGCTGCTATTACGTTCCAGATGAGCAAGCATTACCTAAATAAATAAATCCCTTCTTTTCCTGTACATGCTTTTCCTGCATTTATGGAGTCGGAGAAGAATTCAGGCTGCAAAGGCACGGAATAACCCTCTCGGAGATGGTATAGAATCAGTAGAATAGTTAGAAAGGTCACTGAGCTCTAAGGGTGGTGCTGTGTATTTAACAGCTTTCTCATAACAAAGCCTGCTATTAACATAGAGGCATTTTGAATTTATCAAGCATCTCACTGCCCTGAGCTTCAGTGAGAACTGCAAACACTAATTAAGCCTCATGATATCCCTCAAGATGTTGGAATAGATTGTTCACATCTCACAGATGATGTGACCCAGAACCCAAGAGGCTAATCCAGAGAACTAAGAAATATAGGTCAGCCAGTAAAATATGAAAACATGACTACAGAAATTGCATATCCTTAACACTGGGGGAAAAAGTGAGGAAGTAGACATCAGCAGGTGAATGGAAGGAAAGAAGCCCTGTTCTGGGGGCAGCTGGAGAGAGAATCAACTGTGACAGAGTTAGAGAAAGCAGCTCCTGCCCCATGACATTTTTTTCTCAACTGCAGGAATCAGAATCTATTTGCTAAATCTAAAAAAAGAAAAAGAAAAAAAAATGCAATCTTTCACAAAGCAAACGGAAAATAAAGAAATCCTACATCTAACTGTGTTGCATTGAAATCACTGATGCTTAGTCATTTTAATGGAGAAGAAATTCATTTCTCATCCCCCATGTAAAAAGTGAGATCCCAAATATCTACTTCTTATGAAGAATGCTCCTTTGGAAAGAATAAAAAGGAATGAAACTTTTCACCCAAAAGGAGTAGGAGATGTCACTTATCAAAAAGGCAGGTTTTAGGCATATTTGACAAATGACAGCAATGACATTTTCAGAATCACAAAAGCCAGAGTAGTGTGATTCTGAGGTGAAATTTCTCCAAGTTGCAAATGGGATTATAAATAAAATGCTGTTAAAAGACAAATCACAAAATCATTTACCACAATGACTTAAAATAGAGCGAAAGGACTACATTTAAGGTGAACAGATACATTTTACTACCTGCCATTTTAATCTCTGGAAGAGTCAACGTTAACAACAATATCAAAGACAGGTTTATTATCACAGTCCACATATTCTATTTTACAAACTCTCACTAACAGCATAACACAAATGGAAGCTGCAAGAAGTTACGCTGATGCAACATATCATTTAGTTTCCTCAGACAGGTTTACTATTCTTTGAAACTGTAAATTCATTTATTAGATAGAAGTGGCTTGTTAGACTGTGATATATTATTTTGTGTTTGTTTGCAAAGATAGAGCACTATCTCTTTGATATATAGTGTGTTGCTGAAAAGTGCTTCTGCTTATATTGGTGGGGGAAAATATTGATGACAGACCCCAAATTAAGTGTTTTGTTTTATGCTTCTGATTGAACTCAGTGAAATCAGTAGCATAAATTAGGAAACAGAACAGGTTATGGATTTTTGTGTAGAATAGGGAATTAAGAGTTTAGAATTTTATCCTTTATCATAATATAAATGAAGGATTTTTAGTCTTGTTCTGAGTTTTCTTACAGAGTATATCTTTTAGCTGGATCACATGGTCTTTTCTCATATTGACATTCATCTTTAAGTGAAAATTATCTAAGACCATCTTACTGCCTATTACAAACAGAGTGAGAAATGCATTAGGAAGGACTGTATGCAGAGAGTGCAAGGCAAACGAAATCAGTCTGCACTTATGATGTATTGCTGAAAGGATGAAATGCAGCGAGTTGGATACATTTGGGCAGTTCCAAAGTATGCAACAGAGTTAGTTATTGGGTATTTGGGGAGGTGTTAGTACTGGCCAGTCCTTGAAGTTCTCACAGGGTACACCCTCAACTGCAACCACTGAGAGCACATTCACTACCTTCCCTTTTAAAAGGCCCTGCCTACCAACCATCCTTCTCCCTCTTGCTCGCTCTCTCTCTCCCCCTCTTTCTTCTCTCTCGCCCCCACCCCCTTTCCTTTTTCCTCTCTCCTGCTGCTCCTTCTCCAGAGGCCAATCTCCCTCCTTCCTTCTCCCCTTTTCATTATTGCTTTCCCTAATTAAAAACAAAACAACAACAAAACACTCTCTACTTGATCCCTGCCGCATGGCATCTTACTCTCACACGATGCTTTTCTGAAATTACAACACTAGTTCCCATACCAGCAGTTGAACCTCAGGGCCACCTGAATGAAAACCTAAACACTGAGACTACCAAGGACAGGCCAGTACAGATGCCTGAATACTAACATTTCTCCCTTTTTATTTATTCTAAAAAACTTGAACAGTTAGAGAGGGGTAGCAGATGAGGTAGGGATGAGGACACTGTGTTCTCAAGAGTACTTCCTGTTCAGTTGGGGGCCATGGCTCATCTTTGGGGGAACTGGTAAAGCTGAGGTCCTAAACATATCCCGGAATAGCTGGATGATTCATTTCACTGTCTAGGCTCTTCTGAACCATCAGGAGCCTCCTGAACCTGGAAAAATGTCAATGTCATTCATGGTGAACCCAAATCTACTCTTAGTGGCAGCAGCTGAGGGCATATCCTGTCAGAACTCCAAGGACAGACCAGTACAGATGTCTGAATACTAACAGGAGGGGAGAGTGAAAGAGTACAAGGTTGTCTTGGAGTGGGGATATGAGAGAAGCAGGAAGGTAGACAGAGAGAACAGACAAGATAACAAGAGGGCAACACTGTGACTGACAACACTTTTAAGGGGTGGGTGTGTCACAAAGCTGACCTGCCAGCCCCTGCTGATGTAACTGTTGCCACTGTCAATGCAGGCTGTGGTGGGAGCTCACCGATTATAATTCTGTAAAAATGTTCACATTAAGTTAGGATAATCGACAAAGGTCACAGAACCCATAAAAGGCAGGTCCAGTGATTGACCCAGACCTGTGTGTGTATTCCCAAGGCCCACAATCTTCTCCTCAACATAGAGATTATCAAAAGCATTTTGGTCATACTTTCTTAATTATTCACAGCCAGCCTTATTCCAAATGAGATATACAGAGATTTGCAACTGTGTAAATATTACACAAAACTTAAATATGTTTTAACTCAAGGCAAAATGAAACAAGAAAGTAAAGGACAGAAAAATAAAATGCAAGTTGAAGTGCAGTTGGGGCACACATCATGCTTTTAAATTTACTGGATGAGGAGCCTGCAAGTGAGCTGTGTGTTTTCCAGGTATAGAAGAAATGATGCATAATGGCCTTCAAATTCTGTTTATAAAAGTGAACAAGTTACTAGAAAAAAAATGACCTCTCATCTGCAGGGATTGAATTTTCCTCAGTTCTCAATTTTCATACGAGTGTGTATTTTGTAAACAACATCCTTTGAGAAGACATAGTGTCAAGTTTAATTAGGATCATCGCTCCTAAAGCAAGTTTGCAATGTGACATCAAAACTCTAGTCCACAAAAGTAACTACACATGGTATTTTAGATCTTGTGAAGAACAATGTGCAAACTTTACTCGGGTCCCACATGATATTAGTATCTGGTATAACTCAGGGCTGGGAGTTGAAATTGTAAAACTGGGTGGAATATATATAACACCACCCTCAAGAAGTCCTGATTCTCAAGTGGATGTTGCTTTTCTTCCATGAGAGCTTAAAGGTATTCACTCTCGAATGTCAGAAGATAATCCTTGACAAGTATCTGGAGATCAGCAACACTCTCTGGCCCATTAATTGTGAATCTCCATGTTTCAATAAGATCATCAGAGGGCTTACATATGAAGCATTAAAAAAAAGATCTTGTTACATAAAGGTGCATTATCAGGAATTAAGATATTATCAGGATTAACATCTTAGTATGAGGGAGTTCTACCAATTAGTTATTAGACAGTAGGGGCCTAAAGGAACAAGACTTTACTTTAACAGGTTCACAAATGTTTTTCAACATTTTCCTTCCCCAAAGCCTGTAACAGAGGCAGCCATCCCCCAGCAAAAAGTCAGGAAAAAAACCAGAAGTGTATCAAGGAAAATGTGCATTATACTGTTGTACCGTTTAGGGGATCGGGTGGCTAGATATAGAAAAAGTAAGAATTTGGGCTCAGCAGGGGAGTATTACCTATGGATGGAATAGAACAAAAGTGTTAATGAGATGTAGGACTGGTCTTTTAGCAGCTCATCAGACAGCTTCACTCTTGTGCTCCATTTCAGGGAGTCCTGGATTCTGGTAACTTTGTCAAAAATGGCAACCTTTCTTACTTTGACAGCTAATCCATGTCAACTAATCCATGCTCCTAGCTCCCTTTTCATGTAACAAATGCCTGACCTTTTAATTTTGCTATGCATTTGGTCACTATGATGCCCCCCAAATTTATGCTTATATGGTCACAGTATGGCCCTACTGTTGACCTTTTAAACCACAAATGTACCTGCATATCTCTTTAACATTTCTGTATGCAACCAGAATGGTATGTTGCCAGAATGGTACTATACTAACACAGTGGTTTGGAGAGACTCTTGAAATTTAGGCAAGTTTAGATCCTGTGATTTGCATTTGTTTGTGTCTGTGTATGTGTGTGACCCAGAGAAGGAGAATGAGGCAAGATCTCCTGAGCATGGGGGGAGGGGAAAAGGAACCAGGAAAAAGAAGTGGGGAGAAGAGCAGGGGAGAGGATGACATGCAGGAGCAGGCAGTTTGTTTCAAGGGAAGAATAGAAGAGAGCAGGATGAGAGATACCATAATAGAGGGAGTCATTATAAGTTTGAGGAAAGTTCTGACACTAGTGAGATTTCTAGAGATCTACAAGGATGACACCAACTGGCAAACTGAGCAATAGTGGAGAGACACTAATTGCCCCTCCATGATAATGAGTTTGATGACTACCTTATATGACATCCAAGAACCTTTATCCAGTGTCTGATGGAAGCAGAGGAAGACACCCACAGCTACACACTGAACCGAACTCCTGGAATCCAGTGACAGAGAGGGAGGAGTGATGACCAAAGAGGTAAAGACAGGGCTGGTGTAACCTACAGGAACAGCTGATCTGAACAAGGAGCAGCTCTTGGACCCCAGACTGATGCCTGTGAGGCCAGCATGGGACTAATCCAGAACCCCTGAATGTGGGTGTCAATGAAGAGGTCTAGGCAATCTATGGGGCCTTGTGTAGTAGATCTGTATTTATTCCTGACATACAAATGGACTTTGGGTGCCCATCCCACAATGAGGCATGCTCTCTCAGCCTGGACTCTTGGGGGAGGACCGAGGCCCTGCCCTGAATAACATGACAGACTCTGGACATTCCCCAATGGAGGGCCTCACACTCCCTTGGGAATGGAGTGGGGATTAGATGGGGGGCTGAGGGGCTGGTGGAGTGGCGGAGGAGGATAGGAGGGAGAAGATGCTAGGACTGACATGTGAAGCAATAAAATTAAAAAGGAAAGATAGGATAGAAAGGGAAGAAATATGTGGGGACTAGGTAAACTAGAACAGGGAGAGGTTTGCCCTGTGGCATCCCTCCCTTTGGAGACCAGGGCCCCAGGGGATAGGAAGGGTTTTGGCCATTTTTGATGAGGGTCACTGTTGCGCCGCCAGCCCCCATACCCATCACATGGCTATCAGATGATCCGGTATGGGTGGAACAGTGGCCCTTACCAGCGGAGAAACTAAGGGCGGCTCACCAGCTAGTTCAAGAACAATTGGAGGCAGGTCATTTGGTTCCTTCCATGTCCCCTTGGAATACCCCTATATTTGTAATAAAAAAAATCTTCAGGGAAATGGAGGTTACTACAAGACTTGAGGGCTGTGAATGCGACCATGTAGCCTATGGGGGCTCTGCAGCCTGGCTTGCCCGTGCCTGTGGCCATTCCTAAAGACTGGCATTTGATTGTCATTGATTTGAAGGATTGCTTCTTTTCTATTCCCTTGCATTCTCAAGATAGTCCTCGGTTTGCGTTTAGCCTTCCTTCGATTAACTTTAGGGAGCCTGCCCTTTGCTTCCAATGGGTGGTGCTCCCCCAAGGGATGGCTAATAGTCCAACTATATGCCAGATTTATGTAGCTGCCTGTTTAGATCCCCTCAGACGTAAGTTCCCTGACCTTTACATTATCCACTACATGGATGATATTCTTTTGGCCGCGGCCGAAGAAAGACAATGTTACATAGCCTTTGCAGAGCTACAGGAGCTTCTGGAGGCCTGAGGATTTATTTTGGCTCCTGAAAAGATCCAAAAGAGACCCCCTTATACTTATTTGGGTCATCAAATTCAACAAACTGGCCTCCGGCCACAAAGACTCCAGATCGATTGTTCAAATTTAAAAACACTTCATGATTGGCAGAGATTTTTGGGAGAGGTGCAATGGTTTCGCCCTTCTCTTTCTATTAAAACAGGGGCTCTTAAAGCACTTTATGATATTCTTCCTGGGGATCCTGCTCCAACGTCCCCTAGACAGATTACCCCAGAGGCCAGGGAAGCCCTACAATTGTTGTTAAGAAGTATAGAGCAAGCCCACCTTCGGCGTATAGATTATGGGCAGCCCCTTGTTCTGGTTGTACTTTCATCTAGCTTTTCGCCCACTGCCGTGTTTTGGCAGACTGGTCCTATTTATTGGGTACATTTGTCAGCCTCCCCTAAGAAGGTAGTGACCCCTTACTATGATTTCATTTTACAATTGTTGTGGAAGGCGCACAAGTTTAGCATTCAAACCTTTGGAAAGAGTCCTGATAAAATTATCCTTCCTTATGGTAAGGAGGAGGTGGAACATCTACAGATCTTCCATGATGGGTGGACCCTGTTTATTACATCTACAGGCGCACAGTTTGATAACCAATATCCCAACAGCCCCTTGATGTCTTTTTTCAAACAACACCCTGTGATCTTTCCCAAGATTTTAAAGGAGAACCCTCTAGTTGGAGCTTGCTCAGTCTTTATAGACGGCTCCTCCAAGGGTTTCGCGGTGGTGGTTTCTTCTCAGGTGCAGAAGAGGGTACCCATAGGGCAGATGTCAGCACAAGCCGCCGAGTTGTTTGCATGCTTGATGGCTTTCCAAATGTTTGAGGGAGAGCCCTTTAATTTATATACTGATAGTGTTTATGTTGCCAACATTGTTAGACCTTTAGAAACTTCTCCATATGTTCTTCCAACCTCCCAGGTTCGTTCCTTATTAGTTCAGCTCCAACATCTTATTTGGCAGCGCATCCACCCTGCTTATGTGGGATTTATTCGTGCACATACTAACCTTCCAGGACCCCTTGCCCAGGGCAATGAAATTGCTGACTCCTTGACCCGCCCTAGGGTCTTATTTACTCAGGAGCAGCTGGCCCACCAGCTCCATGAGCGGTATCATCTAAATGCCCGCTCCATTAAATTTCACACTGGGTGCCCCTTATCCATAGCTACACAGATTACCTCTCAGTGCCCTGATTGTGCCCCTTATCATAATTCTCCCAATGAGGGGGGTAAATCCCCGGGGCCTCAGGGCCAACCATCTCTGGAAAATGGATGTCACTCACCTGCCGCAGGCAGGGAAATTAAAATACATGCATGTCTCGGTGGATACGTATTCTAAACTGATTTTTGCCTCTCTCCACTCAAGAGAG
Source organism: Mesocricetus auratus (assembly GCF_017639785.1). Classification (NCBI taxonomy): domain Eukaryota; kingdom Metazoa; phylum Chordata; class Mammalia; order Rodentia; family Cricetidae; genus Mesocricetus; species Mesocricetus auratus. The sequence goes on along the minus strand of NW_024429184.1, from coordinate 82,989,278 downwards.
AAAATTAAAGATGTTATTTCTCATTGCCTGCAGGCCTTTGCCTACATGGGTGTTCCAGATGCCCTAAAAACGGACAATGGCCCTGCCTATGCCAGCAATCGCTTTGCTGCCTTTTGCAGGGAACATCACATTGTCCATTCTTTTGGTATTCCTCACAACTCCACGGGACAGACTATTGTGGAGCACACCCATGCCACTCTCAAACAGTATTTTAAGAAAATAAAAAAGGGGGGAGTTTGTTACCTCCCCCAATATTCAGTTATCCACCATACTTTATATTTTAAATTTTTTGACCATAGACAGTAATAATTTGTCTGCTATGGAGAGACATTGGAACAAACCCTCCCAGTCTTTGGGATGGGTCAGATGGAAGGATTTGATTACAGGAAAATGGCAGCCAGCCACTCCCCTACTAGCTAGGGTCCGAGGGGCTGTTTGTGTTTTCCCTCCAGGAAGTGAGAAGCCTATTTGGGTCCCCAAACGGTGCATCAGGCATGTTGACCCCGACTCTGCTCCCGACACTATGAATGCTCGCCATGATAAAAATGATCCAAACATTGCCAAACTCCGGTAAGGGAAGTATGGGCACTGGTGAGGAAAACCCCTCCCACCGTTTTGATGCCAGTTAGTCACTGCAGCTCCCCATTCATCGCCTTTATAACACTAATAATACATTGGGAGTGGCTGCTGCCAACACAAGAGTCTGAGTTTCCCCCTCCTAAAAGGGGAATCTCTGCTTTATTAAAAATATTTAATATCTCCATGATTAAACCCTCAGTTGAAAGTTGGATTGGATTAAATGTCTAGGCCCTCACCTAACAAAGGTCAAAAAAGAAAGGGAACCTAAGATAAGAAGTTGCCCTCAGTTGGAGGGTAGATTGGAGGGTCATCCTCAATGGAAAGATAGATTAAAGATGGGTAAATTAAATAAAATGGTAACAGTTAATAAATGAGGTATTAGTATTCAGTAAAGAAAAAGACAAAGGTATATAAAATAAAAATGTTTGGTTACATTTATATAGGGTAGGTTATTGAATTTTGTGAGTCATCTCTAAAAACTTTTGGCAAAAGCCTGGCCTTTCCACTTTGCATCTACAGAGTTACAAGGAGTGGGTATGGCTGTAGCCCCTGAGTGTAGCTCAAAACTTCTCTAATGAAGAAATGATGAGGGACATACAGGACTTTTTCAACCTTTTGTTTTAATTCAAAGATTGACTGGAGTTGTTCTGTTAAAGAAGTTTCAGTTCAACAAACTAATCATAACCTAGGCAAGGAGAGATATGTATGCATGGTCTGTGTGTATGGACGTGGCCACGTCAGTATGTATGAAGTGTGAAATGTAAATGTGTGAATGTTGACAAAAGCAACTGTTCTAATTGCCTTGGATATGATTAAAGGGATACTTAAATCCCTTCAAACAGTTAAAAACTACCTAAATCGATTTAGATATAGCCAAAAGAAACATCCAGTCAGTCGGTTAATATTTTAACAAAAAATTCAAGTTAAGCCCTCAGAGCCTGTCAGAGAGAGAGAGAGAGAGAGAGAGAGAGAGAGAGAGAGAGAGAGAGAAAGAGAGGTTTTTTCAGGGAACTGTCCTGCCGCTTTGGCAGGCCCCCACCCCCAAAGGTGTCTGTGTAGATGCAAATTAGGCCTTGTCAGCTCAGATGCAAATGAGGCCTTGTCAGCTAGTGAGAGCTACAGGTTAAAAAAAAAAGGGACTATTTGGGACATAGTATAGTTTACAATCCTTAAATGATTCTCAAAGGTACTTAATGGTTATGTCCCTTTTAAAGGACATCTACTAATACTTTAAATAGTGATCCCAATTCACCTAGATAGTTGACTAAGGAGGGTAGACAAATCCTTCTACTGTTATGGTCCAACTTCAACAGTTAAAACAAAATTTAAAAATAAAAGGGGGGAGTAATGTCCCAAGTCCCCACATGATTCATTAAATAATCCACTCCTCATTTAAAAAATTTTAAAATGTAAATGCCAGTGAGGAATCTGCTTCAGACAGATTCTGACGTAATGAAAGTTAAACAACTATTGCTCAGGTCAAATGGAAACATCCATACACTAGACAGTAGAGTAGACCCTAATTTGGGGTTGAGGGCATGTTTGTGTTTTCTTACAGGAAAAGAATAAAGCTTCAGTAGCTGTCACAACATTTGGTGAGATGCATGGAGCAGAGAAAACTGGACCTGAGACCATGGGAGCCTGCTCAAGCCAGTTCGAGATCTCCTAAGTCGGTGTTCCTGACCCTTGATGTCATCAAATCTACAGCCCGAGAAAGAAATAAAACAGTCAGTTCGAGATTTCCAGTTTCTCATCAGGCTTGCTACATCAACCTCCTGGACCCGTGAGTTTTTATCCCAAAGCCAACAACACTGGAAGATTAGCAGCTAGCCTTTGATACACCTTAGAACAACAGAATTCATTTTGCCAGCTTTTCCCTTTGGGGGAAAAAGGACCCATTTAAAACATTTAGACATTGGTATGGACTGTGATGAGTGGCAAAAGCCTCTTTTCAGTATTTGAACAGGACATGGTCACTTGAAATATCAGACTTGGTAGTTCCTGTTTCTGGAATCACACCTATGCCAGTGTGTTCTTCTGGAGAAATGTGGTTTGTCCTGGTGCGACAAAAAGACTTTGACTCGGGTTGCATGTTCGGCTGATACTACTGACATTAAATCTACAGACTACATCACCACAGGAACAAATTGGTACTCTGTAAATAGTGCAACAAGCCTCTTGTTCATATTTTTTATAATGCTACATGTGTAACATCAATGATTGTACCTAATGTATCTGTGCAAGTGCACTCTCTAATGCTTTCCTAAGTAGATCTTAAAATGATTGTAAACTTTATCACTGTTTTGACCGTCAAATTGTAACTATAAATCACCCTTGTAGCAAAGAAAGGCTGGTGGTAGAATGCTAAGGCCCAGATCGGGGGATGGGCAGGTGACAGAGAGGCGCTATGTCAGTGGGGGTCCTAGGAATGGTAACAGTGGCAATAGGCATTCTGGCTTCATGCTGAGTTCAAAGTGCCTTAGCCCATGGCAATCCCGATAGCCATAAAGCCTTATTACAAATGATTTTAAGGGTGGGGCTACTTCAAAGACGGTCAACCTGTGGGGAAGACCCACTCCCACCTAACAGGGGTTCAAGGTCCCCCAAAGACGGGCCAGGGAGGGTGACCCTACTTGACCTAAGACAGGAGTGCCTCATTTAAAAAAATAAAAAGGGGTGAATTGTGGGGACACCAGACCTTGAGCAGAAACCCACTTCCCCTTCGGCCTGGGAGCAGGCATCTATGTAATGTTTACTGAAAACAATTCAGTGCTTTAGGGCTCAGATAGGGCTTACTCACTGAAATACCATGCCTTTCACACCCCCTATGGCTAGATGCCTCTTCCTGTTTCCCTGTGGTGTCTCCCCGATTCTGGGGCCGGAGATTAGACCACCAGCCAGGAGGAAAGAATGGTATGTAGATGAATGGCAGAAGTCCTTAAAAAGGGAAGCTCCTTTTTCTTGAGAAACTTCTCCTGAGACTTCTCCTGAGAGCTCTCCTAAGCGGACCGGGGTCTCCTCCTAAGCTGACTTGGGAAGCATAAAGTTTTCTTAAAGCAACCGACCGGTCTCTGTGTCATCTATCCCGACCACCTCGCTACATTCTCGGATGCGGGCCGCACAACAGGTGCGACAGAAATAAATATAAAAAGAAACAAGGAATGAAGGAGAAAGAAAGGAAGGAAGGGAGGGAGGGTGAGAGAGAGGGAAGGAGGGAGAGAGAGAGAGAGAGAGAGAGAGAGAGAGAGAGAGAGAGAGAAGACAAACCTAATCAGGACTGATTCTATGAAGAAGTAATCAAGATTGTTCACCAACCAAATATAAAATATCATTGTATTGTTGTTGCTAGGTTTGAAGTCAACAATGGCTGCCTGAGAGGCATAACTGCTTCTTGGAAAGGAGAGTACAAGAATAGCACACTGGAGAGAGATTAGCAGAATCATGGAGACACAACCAGAGATTGAACACCTCATAGGCAGAAACAGCCAGAGAAGAGTAGACTGTGGGAATTGGAAAAAGAAGTATGATGCTAAGTCTGAAGCTGTGATTTCCCCAGGACTGTCTTTAAAGGAACAGCCTGACAAGGATCCACTCTGGACAACACTAGGTAAGGCAAAACACAGGAACACATTAAGTGTGCTAGTGAGCTTTACACAAAACCAAAGGAAGAGCTGGATCTATGAAAAGATAAGAGTCACAGACTACTAGTCAACTAAACCACAAAAAGAGAGAGAAGAAATGAAATTGGAGGTAGAAAAGGAAATAATAAAACAGAATCAATGAAATACAAAGAACTATTGGAAAAGAGGTGATGAGAGTCAGTATCAATCATAAACTTGATAGTATCTGCAATCACATGGGCTGGGTTTCAGCAAAATCTGAAATGTGTAGAATGAAGAGAGGTAGCTGAACTCTGGAAAACATCCATCTCTCTCTGCTTTCTGACGGATTATAAAATGTAAGCAGCAGCTTCAACTACCTGGAACCTTGATTTCCCTCCATGATGAAATGAATTTTGACCCGTTATCTAAAGTAGACAATTTATTTCTTAAGTTGCATTTGTCAGATATTTTATCATGGTGACATTAAAAAAACTAAGACACATACATTCCCCTAAATGGAAAACCCAAAAGAAATGTAAAAATTCCTAAACACACATAATACACCAAATTGAAATCAAAGTATTAGATGGTACTATAAGAGCAACCTCAAACTCAGAGCAAGTAAAGATATTGGAGGAGAAATCAACACTTCCCAGTAAGTAAACACGAGACACAGACATATTATCTGTTGAATTCAACAAAATGTTTAGAAAAAGTTAATACCAATACTTCTAAAACTATTCTACAAAATCAAAAACAAAACAACAATAAAAAATAAACCTGGCAATGGTGGCATACACCTTTAATGCCAGCACTCATGAGGCAGAGGTAGATGGGTACCTGTTAGTTCAAGGCCAGCCTAGTCTATAGATTGAGTTATAGGACAGTTTCCAAAGCTACAAAGAAGCCCTGTCTCAAAAAACCAATGAAAAAAAAACAAGAAGAACAAATAACAAGTTCATTCTATAAATCTAATATCACTATGAGATGAAAACTGGGTAAGGACAGAGCAAAGAATAAAACTGTAAACCAAATTTTCTGATGATCATGGATACAAAATTCTCATTAAATACTTAAAAACTGAATTTAAAGGAACATTAAGATGACTATACATCATGACCAATTTGGTTTGATTAGTTCAACGTACACAAATTAATACATGTCATACAGCATACAAATTGACTCTAAGGGAGAGACATCTTATGATCATCTAGCTAGACAAAGAAATCTTCAACTTCCTTGCATAATGAAAGAACAGAAGGAGCAGAAAAAGAAATAGATTTCAACCTAATAAAAGCTATATAAGTAAACCTACAACTAACATTATACTAAATGGTTTTTAAAAAGTAACAACATGTAGCAGGATTTTTTTTCTTTTTGGGCCACCAATCACCTTCCAAGCCATGATAAAGAGACTTATTATTAGGTTTGAATGCCTGGTCTAGCTTAGGTACATTTCTGACTAGCTGTATTACCTGAAAATGTTTCTCTTTACCTTTTGCTTCAGGGTTTTTTACTTTTCCTTTCTTCTGTATGTCTTACTTTCACTGCTTCTGGTGTCCAGCTGGCTGGTAGCTGCCTGGCCTCTTTCCCAGGGCATGTCCCTCATTCTTGTTCTTGCCTCCTTCTTCTCCCTTTTGTTCTTCTTCCTTCTCCTTGGAGCCTAGATTTCTCCTCCTTTTTATTCTCCCTGCCTGCCCCCCATGCCTATCCTTTCTCTGCCTAGCTATTGGCTGTTCAGCTTTTTGTTAGGGCAATCAGGTGCCTTAAGCAAGCAAGAAAAAAATGCAATGCATCTTTACATGATTAAACAAATGCCACATAAACAAAAAGTAACACAACCTTACACAGTTAAAGTCATATTCTGAAGGACAAACAAATGTAACACATCTTTGCCCAGGTAAAATGATATTCCACATTAACAGTTGCTCTAAATTCTGGAATAAGACATGGATGGCAACTTTCTGCACTCCTATTAATCACAAAGCTAAAAAATATCTTAGCTCAGGCAGAAAGAAAAAGGAAAGGGAGATGTGGGGTACACAAATAGTAAAGGAGTCATTATCCTTAATTACAGATAAGATGATCCTATACTTAAAAGGCCATAAAGTCTCCATTAGAAAACTCTGATCTGATAAACACTTCCAACGAAGTAGCAGGATCCAAAAGCAACATAAAACAGTTTATATAACAACATAACTTGCTGAAAAATAAATTAGAAAAATTCCCTTCATAGACATATATTTACACCTAGAAGCAAGCCTAAGGTAGGTGGTAAAAGAAACCAAAAATGGAATATTTAAGACAGTGAAACAGTGAAGAAGACACTAAAAGACTGATACATCATCTATGCTTTAGAGTGCCAGAGTTAATTTTTTTACTTTTTATTTTATTTTTTATTTCTTAATTTTCTTATTTTATTTTATTCAATTGAGAAATAATCTTATTTTACATATCAATACCAGTTCCCTTTCCCTCCCGTCCTCCCATTCTTCCCTCCGACCCCACCATCCCATCCCCCGTCCACTCCCCCGGGAGGGTGAGGCCTTCCATAAGGGATCATCAAAATCTGTCAAGTCATTTGGGGCAAGGCCTAGGTCCTTTCCTTTTATATCTAGGCTAAGAGAGTATCCTTCCATGGGAAATGTGCTCTCTAAGTTTGTACCTAAATTAGGGATTACCTGGCTCCACTGCCAGAGGCCCTATAGACTGCCCAGGCCTCCTAACTGACACCTACATGCAGGGGCTTGATTCTGTCCTATGCTGGTTCCCCAACTGTCAGACTGGGGTACACGAGCTCCCACTTGCTCAGGTCAGCTGTTTCTGTGGGTTTCCCCAGCATGGTCTTGACCCCTTTGCTCATCTCTCCTCCCTCTCTACAACTGTATTCCAGGAATTTGGCTCAGTGTTTAGCTGTAGGTGTCTGCTTCTGCTTCCATCAGCTACTGGATGAAGGCTCTGGGATGGCATTTAAGGTAGTCATCAATCTCATTGTAGGGGATGGGCATTTAAGGTAGTGTCTTCACTATTGCTTAGATTCTTAGTTGGGCTCATCCTTGTGGATCTCTGAACATTTCTCTAGTGCCAGATTTCTCTTTAAACCTACAATGGCTCCCTCTATTAAGATATCTCTTTTCTTGCTCTCCTCTATTCATCCTGTAATCAACTCAATCTTCCTGGTCCCCCATGTTCTTCTCCACCTCCTCCACCCCTCCTCTTTCTTTTACCTCCCTCCTTTTCCCCCACACACTTCCCCCTGTGCTCCCAATTTGTTCAGAAGCTCTTGTCCTTTCCCCTTCTCTAGGGGACCATGTATGTCTCTCTTAGGATTCTCCTTGTTTCATAGCTTCTCTGGAGGTGTGGATTGTATGTTGGTAGGTTGGAAGTCCTTTGCTGTATGTCTAATATCCATATATGAGTGAGTGGATACAATGTTTGTCTTCCTGTGACTGGGTTACTTCACTCAGGATGGTTTCTTCTAGTTCTATCCATTTGCCTACAAATTTCAAAATTCCATTGTTTTTCTCTGCTGAGCAGTACTCCATTGTGCAAATGTACCACATTTCCTTTATCCATTCTTCAGTTGAGTGTAGGGGAAAGATCACATACCCAAGATACTGTCCATGTCCCATGGACAGGGGTCCGTGGGACAGGTAAGGGATAAAAGTAGAAAGTAAAGCTCTCTATCTCTGGTTGTTGCAAGGATATTAAAACTCTTCTCAGTAAGCGATTTCTGTATTCATTAAAATATCTTAGACCTCCTTTTCAGGTAGCATTATTTACATCAGCAGCTGGTGTCAGAAGTGATTGGCCCAGCACCCAAAACTCGGGCAACAGGTCAGGACAGAGGTTTCCCTACATCTCTCAAATGCCAGAAAGACCTCCCTAAGGTTTTTATGCCCTTTCCTATGGTCTTCCTCATATCTGTAGCTGAAAAACCAGCCACGATAAAACACCCAAATGGTTTCGTTGCTTATCAATGGAAGCCTATACAGATGAAGGACCTAAAGGGAATCAAGGAGGCCATTGTTTCATATGGTCTTCATTCGCCCTATGTCAGAGAGCGCCTAACCTTATGGGCCACTTCAAATAGAGTAACCCCAAGAGAATGGGCCCAATTGGCCTTGACAGTGCTCGAAAATTCATGTCAAATTCAATGGGGAGCTTTATGTAGTCAAGAATCAAAAGCCCTAGAGAATCAGGGATTAAAGAACGGCTATAAAGTGCCCCAAGACAAGATTCTTGGGAGGGTGCTTATGCTGACCCGCAGGTTCAGTCTGCATATGAGGAGCAAATGTTGTCTTTATGCTGTACAGCTGCTTTGAATGCTTTGGATAATGTTTGTGAAACAGGAGGGATAATGCAACCCTATACCAAGGTAGTACAGGGTGCAAGGGAAAGGTTCACTGAATTTTTAGAAAGATTGTCCAGAGCAATAGAAGTACAAGTAACAAATACAGAATCTAGGTGACTCCTTATAGAATCTTTGGCATATGAGAATACAAGTAGGTACTTTGGCCATTAAAAATAAGATCAGCCCCATTGGAGGAATGGGTCTTATATACAGCTAACCTTGAATATAAAAGTCAGGATACAGGAGCTTGGGTAGGTGAAGCGATTTCTACAAGTTTGAGGAGGCACCAGGATGCCAAATGACAATATAGAGGACTGGGTAGGGGAGGCAGTCTCCAAAAATTTAAACAGACATAAAGATGACACATGCTTTAACTGTGGTAAAATAGGACATCTTAGTAGGACCTGTAGATGAAGCATTCCTAGAAATAATGCTTCTATCAGGAATGCTTCAGACAGAAGGCCTCAGCCTTCTGGTCTCTGTAGGAGGTATGTCAAGGGAAGATTTGGACCAAGGAATGCTGGTCGACTACAATCAGACATGGTAGACTTTTACAGCTAGGAAACTGGTCCAGGGTTCTCATGGAGGCCCCCAAATCCAAGGTAGTCCACTCATTCCTAGTGACAGTGGAGAACAGCCTCTCCCAGGACAATGAGAATGTCCACTGCCCATTGTAAATACGACTGCGCTGGATAATACATTATCTACAGAGCATGCGTCAGTTATATCAGGAGGAAATATTGGCAAAATTCTAGACAATATCATAGACCCAAGTTACCAGTTAAAGTAAATAACACAATGATTAATGACATTTTAGACACCGGAGATTAAGTCACCATCATAAATCAGAAGTCTTGTCCTTCGATTTGGCCTCTAAAAGAGGTAAGAGGTAAACGTTCAGTTCGTAGGGATTAAACAGAGCATTAGATGGATTGACTTTATTGGGGCAGAAAGACAGAGAGGAGGGTTAAAGCCATATGTTGCAGATATTGCTATAAATCTCTGGGGCCGTGATCTATTACAGCAATGGAATGCACAGATTAACATTTGTCCTGTATCAGATAGGAATTATAGACAAGTTCTTGGTGGTAGAAAGAATATAGTAAGGCAGTACAGAAAACAGATGCCAAATAAACATGCTGTAAAGAAACAGGATGCTAGTGTCAAACATACAAAGCAACCAAAGCTCTACCCTTAATGGCTAACAGATGAACCTGTCTGGGTAGATCAACGGCCTATGACCTTTGAGAATTTAGAGGCTTTGGAGAAGTTAGTTCAGGAACAACTAGATGCTGGACATATTGAGGAATCAACCAGTAGATGGAATTCACCTGTTTTTGTTATCAAGAAGAAGTGTGGGAAGTGGTTACTGATCTTAGAGCCATCAGCAAGGTAATTCAGCTTATAGGGTCTCTACAACCTGTGATGCTAATACCTTCTCTAATACCTAATGATTGACCAATTATAGTTATAGATTTAAAGATTGTTTCTTCACTATACCATTAAAAGAAAATGACAGAGAAAAGTTTGCCTTCACAGTACTACCTATAATAATTCTGACCGGTATGTAGATTCCAGTGGAAGGTGCTGCCTCAAGGTATGTTAAATAGCCCAACTTTGTGTCAATATTTTGTGAATATATCTCTAGAAATAATTTGTAAACAATTTCCACATTCGTTAATATATCATTATATGGATGACATATTACTGTCTGATTCAAATAAAGGTACATTGGAAAAGGTTTTTGAAGCAGTAAAGGGAACTTCGCCTTGCTGGGGATTATAAATTGCCCCCCAAAAAATACAAAGAGGAGATTCTATTAATTATTTAGGATGTATAATAGACTCTCAGAAAATTAGACCGCAGAAAGTACAGATCAGAAGACGTTGTTATCAGACTCTAAATGATCTTCAAAAACTATTAGGAGAAGACTCTCAATTACAGACAATTATCAGTGTAGAAGGGCATGATTTAAAACACCTGAAAATGGCTTTAAAAGCAGACAAAGACCTAAATAGCACACGAGTACTATCAGTTGAGGCTGAGAAAGAATTAGAAGGGCTAGAAACAAGAATATTAGAAGCAAATGTGGACCGTGTGGATCCAAAACTGGACTGCATTCTGGTTATTTTACCATCTAGAGAATACCCCTCAGGAATTTTAATGTAAAGAGAAGACATCATACTACAATGGGTATTTCTGCCACATAAACAAAATAAAAAACTGAAAACATATATAGAAAATATCTCAGATTTGATATTAAAAGGTAAGTTAAGGCTTTGTTAACTGACTGGGAAAGAACCAGCTGAAATTATTGTACCTTTAACTAATGAGGACATTTTGTCCTTATGGAAGGATAATGAGTATTGGCAAATAGCTTGCAGTTATGTTTTGGGAACTATTAGTTACAACTATCCCAAAACAGAGAGAATCAAATTCATAAAGATAACAATTTGGATTCTACCGCATATCATGAGACAAACACCTATTTCTGGAGTTCTTCTACATGGATGCAAACAAATCAGGTAAGGCAGGATATAAATCAGGTAATAAAGTAAAGTAGTTCAAAGCCCTTACAACTCCGTACAAAAGGCAGAGTTATATGCCATTCTCATGGTACTTAAAAATTTTACAGAGCCTCTCAATATAGTCACAGATTCTCAGTATGCAGAGAGAGTTGTCTTGCACATTGAGACTGCAGAATTAGTTCCTGATGGCACAGAATTAACCTCATTGTTTTTACAATTACAGGAAACCATCAGAAGAGGGATATATATATATCACACATCAGATCCCATACAGGTTTGCTAGGTCCTCTGGCACAAGGCAATGATGAAATTGATCATTAATTAATAGGTGATGTGTTGGAAGCTTCAGAATTTCATAAGAAACACCAAGTTAACAGCAAAGGTTTAAAGAAGGATTTTTCTATCACCTGGCAACAAGCCAAAGAAATATTAAGAAATTTCCCCACTTGCTCATTCTACAATCAAACTCTGTTATCAGCAGGTTGTAATCCCAAAGTTATTCACAGAAATGAACTTTGGCAAATGGATGTATTTCACTTCCCAGAATTTGGAAGTTTGAAATATGTTCATGTAGGGAGCCGCCCCCACATTCTCCGTTACAAGATGGCGCTGACACCCGTTGTCAGTTGGAGTAAACAACCTTGGTGCGCACGTGCCTGCTACTTTTCTATCCCTTACTCTCTGCCTCTCCCGTGGCGTCATATGGGCTGACGAGCAGGAGCCAGTCAGGAGATGACACGTCCGAGGCGGGGATTGCTGAGCTATATAAGGGTTGGGCTTTTCGCTCCCCGGGTCTCCACTCTGTAAGCTTATGCTCTCCCTCTCAAGACGCATTAAAGCTGTTCTGCAGAAGGATCCTAAGTGTGCCGCGTCGTTCTTGCTGGCGAGACGGTAGCGCGGGACATGTTCACCATACCATAGACACATTCTCAGGCTTCCAATGGGCTACTGCCCTCAGCTCTGAAAAAGCTGATTCTGTTATTACATACCTCTTAGAGGTGATGGCTATTATGGGTATACCTGCACAAATAAAAACTGAAAATGTTCCAGCATATGTCTCCAGTAAACTGGAAAAAATTTTTAAATATTAGCATATAAAACATGTAACTGGCATACCTTACAATCCCACCGGACAAGCAGTGGTTGAAAGATCTAACTAAACCTTAAAAGAAATGTTTCATAACATTCAAAGACCCCCAAACACAGGTTACATAATGCATTACTAACATTGAATTGTCTTAATGCTAATGAAAAAGGACAAACTGCTAAAGAAGGACACTGGACTAAAAAGAAGACTTCTGAACTGAACCAACCGGTGTATTTTAAGGATGTTATGACCTCAGTCTGGAAACCAGGATATGTGTTACATTGAAGAAGGGATTTTGCCTTATTTCCACAGGAGAAGAAAACTTTGGGTCCCATCGAAATTAATTAAGATTCGATCTGAACAGAAGACATCTCAGGAGGAGGAAAGATAACAGCTCATCTACAAAATCATATTCTATCATTGGTAAAGTGACCTCATAAAAGGAAAGGGATGTGTTTTGTTTTTTTTGTTTTTATATGTAAACTCAGCAAAAAATACTGGACATATGGATACCTGAAGAAGAATGGATAGCTACGCTGAGGACCATCAAACAAACAATAACTCACTGTGTGATATCAAAGTCTAAGTATCTCTCTGTTGTTTTTTATAATACCCATTTCTTTCTGTTTCTTAATATGCTTTAGTCCCCATTCATTTAACTGAAGCTGGCTTTGGAGTTGGATTGGCTCTCCTCCTCTAAATTCAAGCATATTCTTTAAAGAAAATTCAGAATTTCTGTAGTATATCAAAGAGCCATTGACATAAGACAGAAGAAAATAAAATTAGGGACTGTTATCTATGGATTTCTTTTTCTGAAAAATCTAATCTCCTTCATGTTAATCAACTTCCCTATTGTCACCTTTCCCATATAAACATATAAAAGTTTTTAAAAATTTCTTTGTTAACATTAATGTTTGAGTTTTCGAGAGAACAAGGGATTTCCTGACAGTAATCTTCAACTGCTTTGGAAAGAGAATGGGGATCCACTTCATCGACTCTACCTGATTCAATTGGATGCATTTGAAATGCTCCATATCATTGACTCCACCTGACAAACACCAGCCTGAAACTGGCTTGGAACTACATCACTCGACACAACTCAAGATCAAGGATCTGATATAGTGCACCTCCTACAATCTGGCCCGAGCTTCAGATGAGAGCTTCAATCAACACTAGAACACCAGTCAGGAACTTCAATCAAGCATCTCCTGCCAAACAGAGACTGTCTAATCTAATGAAGATTTTGTTACACTAACATTTTTCTTCACACAGGTCCCCATGAGATTGTCATTGTCCCATGTCAGCAGGAAGTAGTTTTGAGAATTCCACGCTCCCTCTGCCTACTATTGATATTATAGGATAGTTTACCCCTGTTAGTGTTACTTTTCAATTATTTTAGAGTTGGGATTGGAAGGAGGTGTTCAGACTTGGCTGTTTCTTTCAGATAAGTTTAGGTTTAGATAGGATAGATGTTTGAAATATTTTGTTAATTGACACAAGTTAGTTTTGTTTTAACATTAAATATCTTTTTTAGACTAAAAGGGGAATTGTAGGGGGAAACATAGGATTCTGCCATTAGCCATGTGGCGCACTAAAGACGCATACAGATGTGGTAACGATAGGGTGGAACGCCACCGGTAACCACATCCACTTTGTGCATGACTAGAGACAAAGTGGCGGAACTACGCCACTAGCCAGGCCCACTTTTGGGCGTGGCTGGGGTGTGCACGGAGGAAGGAATAAAAGACTGAACAACAGAGCGCTTGCTCTCTTTCGGCTTCCAGTTCAGTGGTGGAAAACTACTCGACTCATCTGGGTTGTTCGTTTTTCTCTTGTGAGTAATTTCTACAATAAACAGTGACCTATAACCAGAATAAGTGTGCCATTTATCATTGCAGCATCACAGTGGCCAAGATTCAAGGGAGAGATTTGTTTTTTTTTTTTTTATCCTCACCTGTCCCCTACAGTTGATGGACATCTATGTTGCTTCCAGGTTCTGGCTATTTCAAATAATGCTGCTATGAACATAGTTTAACAGAATGCTGGAGAGATGGCTCAGAGGTTATGAGCACTGACTGCTCTTCCAGAATTAATATTTTAAAAGAACTATTTGCCAAAAAGGTTACAGTAAGAAAATGGTCAACAAAATTTTAATGATAATCTTCATATAATAAGAAAAAGTACAAATATGCTTTTGGAAATAGAAAGATTACAGAAGTTCAAAGCTGTTCTAAGAGGAAAGAGTAATGCTGGAGGTATCACAATGTCAGAAATCAAATTATACCACAGACTCTACTGATAAAGACAGAATTACTAGCAAAACTTCAGATATTCAGAATCCTGGAAAGAACAGAGATTGCATAGGGGCTTTGCAAACTAAGAATTTTTATATATCTCTCTCTCCATATATATGAATGCATGTATGTATATGTTTGTATAGGATACTTATTCATACTAAGGTTCATGTGTGGAGATCAGCAGACAACTTACAGCAATCTTTTCTCTCCTTCACCATGTGGGATCAGGGAACAAACTCAGGTCTTCAGGCTTAGCAACTCAATATTACCTACTGAGACATCTTGCCAGCTCAAGCCACATAATTTTTGATAAAGGTACCAAAAACATATATTAGTGAAACGATGCCTTTGCAACCAATGTGAGAAAACTGTATATACACATGTAGAAGAATGAATTAATAGCCATTTCTTTCTCCTTGGAGGAAAAAAAACAATCAACTACAAGATGACCAAAACCTCACCAAATAAATAAATACATAAATAAATAAATAAATGTTGAGAAGAACATACGGATTTCCTGAACAGGATTCCATCTGTACAAAAGTAGTTACAAAAGTAGCTAAACTGAATTACCTGATTTTAAGAAGTTTATTTTTGGAAAAGCAGAAAAAAAAGCCAAACACCAGAATAAACAAACAGCATACAGAACAGGCCAAAATTATTATCAACTGTTCTGTCCTTGGGAAAACTAATATATTGAATATATAGACTGCCATTAAGGTAAGATAAATATATCCAAAATGATCGACAAGTTAATTGAACATATAACTATAACTGTAGTTGTTTATACAATATTAATTTCAATATTAAATTTGCCCCTTCCTTGGAGCATAGGAGCTTTTCCGTAATCCTCAAGTACCCCTCTCCATGGGGAGCTTTGAAGTTTTCATTGTAGACATTCTTTATCTCTTAGATATGTTTTTTGCAGATTCTGTCATATTTTTAAGAGTATAATATAATTATAGCATTTCCCATTGCCCTTTACTCTTTCCAAGTCTATCCATACATCACTTCTTGTTCTCCTTCAAATTTACAGTCTCATTTTTCATTAGTTGTTTTTTCATGCATATATGTATACACATATGTATCCTAACTATAAGAATTAGGACATATGATGTTACAAGTATGCATGTTTCCAGTGCTGGAACTGGAAAACCAATTGATAAGACTTTTCCTGGGGGACCACCTATCCATTCTCAGTTTTTCTCCATGGCCTATAATTCTTTGCCTAGGGTTGAGACCACCTGGGCTTTTGTCATCCATGTTGGCATGCCCATAGTGTTTTCCTATTCAGCTCACATTTGGGCACCGTATTGAGAAGACTTTTTGGGGGTAGCTTCTGAGGTTACCAGAAGATACAATTTCATAGCAAATTTTCTAATCACCAGGCTTTTATAATACCCCTTCTCCCCAGCACAATGTTCCCTGAGCATTAGATGTAGGAGAGTTTTGTAGATGTATCCACAGAGCCTAGGCTTCACAACTCTGTATTCTGTGGTTTTCTATGTCAATCTGTCTGCTGTAAAGAGATGTTACCCTGAGGAGGAGTGAAGACTTTACTTGCCTGTGGGCATAAGGACTATTGTTTGTACATTGTTCTTACGGACTATGCTGGTTTCAAAACTAGTGGATTCTCCTTCAATAACCATGACTTCATCAGCACTGAGTAGTTATGTAGGTTTCTAGTGGCAGGCATGGTTTCCTCCTGTTGGGATTTTGTTTTTTGTTTTTTTTTAAAGAAATACTGTGAATTGGATTGTTTCCATGATTTGTTCTGTACTATGTTTGTCATTGGTACATAGAAAAGTTACAGTTTTTTTTAATATTAGTGCTGTATTTACATTCTGCTGAAAATGTTAGATTCAGTTCTAAAAGTTTTATTTTTAATTCTTTAGGCAGTGGCTCTCAACACGTGGGTCAAGACTCCTTGGTGGTTAAAAACCTTTTCATAAGGGTCACCTAAGAAGCATAAGGAAGCACTGATATTTACAGTATGATTCATAACTAGCAAAATTACAGTTATAAAGTGGCAATGAAAGTAATTTTATGGTTGGGGTCATTATAACAAGAGGAACTGTATTAAAGTGTCACAGCATTAGGAAAATTGAGAACCAATTTTTTTTATTTTATTTATTTAGGTTAGAAACAACCTTATTTCACATGTCAATCCCAGCACCCTCTTTCTCCCCTCCTCTCCTTCCTTTCTCACTAGGTCCCCCAGTCTCTTGCACAATCTCCAGTCTGATCCCCAAGGAGGGTGAGGCCCTCCATGGTGGATCTCCAATAACTGCCGTTTTATCCAGGGCAGGGCCTACGCCCTCCCCCAAGAGTCCCGGCTGAGAGAGCCTCCCATATTGTGGCATGGGCACACAAAGTCTATTTGTATGCCTAGGATAAGTACTATCCAAGGACCCATAGATTACCTAGGCCTCCTCACTGACACCCACATTCAGGAGATCTGGGTCAGTCCCATGCTTTCCACACAGCCATCAATCTGGAGTCCAAGAGCTCCCCCTTGTTCAGGTCAGCTGTTTCTCTGGGTTAAACCAGGCCACTCTTAACTCCTTTGCTCATCAATTCTCTCTTTCTGACACTGGATTCCAGAAGTTCAGTTCAGTGTTTGTCTGGGGTATCTGCCTCTGCTTTCATTAGTCTCTTGATGAAGGTTCTGTTTCCTAGATTCTCTGGCAGTGGGATTGTATGCTGGCAATCCCCTGATCCATGTCTAAAATCCATAAATGAGTTAGTACATACCATGTTTCTCTTTTTGTGACAGAGTTACCTCACTCAGTATGGTTTCTTCTAGTGCCTTCCATTTGCCTGCAAATTTCAAGATTCCATTGTTTTTTCCACTGAATAGTACTCTACTGTGTAAATGTAAGCACACTTCCTCTGTCCACTCTTCAGTTGAGGGGCATCTAGGTTGCTTCCAGATTCTGGCTATTACAAACAATGCTGCTATGAACATAGTGGAACAGACATCCTTGTTGTATGAATATGCATCTTTTGGGTATATGCCTAAGAGTGGAATTGCTGGATCTTGTGGTAGACTGATTCCCATTTTTTTCACTCCTGTCAGAATGATTAAAATAAAAAATTCCAACGACAGTTTATGCTGGAAAGGATATGGAGAAAGTGGAACACTCCTACACTGCTGGTGGAAGTGCCGACTTGTACAGCCATTTTGGAGAACCAATGTTTTAGTGTCATATTGGATATGAAAATGGGTACTTTGACTTCTTTTTCTATTTTCTTTGCTGTTGTTTATTTTTAATGATAATAGTTTTTTCTCATATAATATACAGTGTTTGTGGTATTCCCTCCCTCTAATCTTCTCAGGACCTCTCTCTTTCCCTCTCATCCACTTCCACTCCTCTCTCTCTCTCTCTCTCTCTCTCTCTCTCTCTCTCTCTCTCATTAGAATAGCTTCTTGGGTAAGGGTGGGATCTTCTGTTCACTTCTGCTCCTTTGTGCTGGGAATTTGTCTGTTTTGATTTTGTGTAGATCTTGTGCATGCTGTCACAATTTCCATGTTTTTTGTTTGTTCATTTGTTTGTTTTTTATTCCAATATATGTTTATTTAAATTAGAAACAAACTTGCTTCACATGTCAATCCCAGCTCCCTCTCCCACCCCTCCTCACTTGTCCCCCTCCAGTCCCCCCAGCCCCCCACACAATCTCCACACCATTCCTCAGGGAGGGTGAGGCCCTCCATGTGGGATCTCCAGAGTCTATCATTTCATCTGGGGCAGGTCCTAGGCCCTCCCTAAGTGTCCAGGCTGAGAGTGCATCCCTCCATGTGGAATGGGTTCCCAAAGATCATTTGTATGTCATGGTAAACACTGATCTACTACTACCCAAGGCCCCAGAGATTGCTGAGGCCTTCTCACTGACCCTACATTCAGGGGGTCTGGATCAGTTCCATGCTGGCCTCTCAGCCATCAGTCTGGGGTTCAAGAGTTCCCCCTTGTCAGATCAGCTGTCTCTGTGGTTTTCACCAGCAGATGATATGATAATCATTTACGTAAGTGACCCAAAAAACTCTACCAGGGAACTCTTACAGCTGATAAACACCTTCAGCAAAATGGTAGGATACAAGATCAACTAAAAAAAATTAGTAGCCCTACTATATACAAATGATAAAAGGGCTGAGATAGAAATCAGAGAAGCATCACCATTTACAGTTGCCACAAACAACATAAAATACCTTGGGGTAATGCTAACCAAACAAGTGAAAGACCTGTATGGCAAGAACGTTCAGTCTTTAAAGAAAGAAATTGAAGAAGACACCAGAAAATGGAAAGATCTCCCATGCTCTTGGACAGGTAGGATCAACATAGTAAAAATGGCAATCTTGCCAAAAGTAATCTACAGATTCAATGCAATCCCCATTAAAATTCCAGCACAATTCTTCACAGATCTTGAAAGAACAATTCTCAACTTTATATGGAAAAATAAAAGACCCAGGATAACCAAGACAACCCTGTTCTCCATGAGATTTTTATGTGCATCTTCCCAGTTATGTCTAAAAAAATGCTATTTCCTTGAAGTTCTTTACCATCTCTTTCTCTTATGATTTTTTTTTCTGGCTCTTCCACATAGATCCCTGAGCTTTGAGGGGAGAAGTGTGACACAGACATCCCACATAGGCCTGAATGCTCAAAAGTTTTTTATTATCTATGCATTGATCAGTTGCAATAGCAGTAAACTGCTATTTTGATCATGTCACATCAGCCATCCTTAGTTTGTCCTAATATTGTGGATACTGACTTTATCACTTGGCTGAGATGATGCCTGTTTACAGATTTATCCACTATAAATTTTCTCTTTAGTCTCTGTTTCTCTGAACTGTACTCTGGAAGGAAGTTACATATGTACATATAGTTAAGGGGTTAGGAATTACTTTGCAATTATTTAAGGGTGTAACATTTCATAAATCATTTAAAATTCTCCTGCATCTATGGCTTACTTCTTTATTTTTTATCATAATGAACTCATTTCATTTATTGTGATCTCTGAATTATAAGTCAATAGTTATAGTATTTCTTAAACTGTTCCAATGAGGGTCATTGGGAGTCCCCAGTTTTTATCTGCATCTTCCATAACTTTGGATTTCTTTGAAGGGCATCTTGTTATTCATTGGTAGCATGAGAAGCTACTCAAGTTATCTTAAGCATTAACATTTTAAATGAACTTAATTATATTTATAAGGATTCATAAAAATATTTGTATGAATCTCCACACTGTCATGGCATAGTTCTGAGGACAGATGTGGGAATATTTGTAACAAAACAAAAGAAAAAATGGAAAGAGAACCAAATAAAAACTTTTCCTTTTTCTTTATTTTACAGAAAATTAGTCTTGCTCCAGAGAGCAATTCAGCCATATCAGGAATCCTTTAAAATTTTGCCTCTAGCTGTTTGGAGCTTGCTGATAACATGCAGGGTGATATAAATATTGCACAACCCTATATTTCAATGTTATTCATCTGATTATATGAGGGAGCTCACTGAAAGGTGGTTGCAGAATTTAAAACAAAGCCATTTTAAAGCAGCAATCTAACGACGCCTGGGAAATTATCCCATCATTCCGTAGAAGAAGTAAGACTGTTTGATAACATCACCATATGGATATTTTAGTTACCATTCAAAGTATAGCCTGACATTTATTCTCTAAAGATGCAAGCCTTTTATAAAAATATTTCTATAGTCTGTTCACAATTTTTTATCTTCATGCCTTTTTCTAACTAAATAAGAGATTTTGCTAAAATTAACTGAAAACTAGAACTAAACTCATACAAATATCAATATAAAGTTATAGTTCTTTAATTCTAATTAGAATAACAGTTTTAATTTTAAGAAAAATTAAAATATTAGTTGGTTTTCAAAACTATTTTAATATTTATATCTTGTTTATTACCTAAATCATGCATATATCTATTATTTAATAAACTTGTTAAAGTACATCGATGAGAAGAGAAACTATTTTTTTTTCCATTTTAGAAATGTGAGTTTCAACACATTATTGTAAGTCTAGCTGGCAGCAATCAGAATACAAACCGTGAGGATCAGATTGTTGATGGCTAAAGAATCACTGACTTAATGTTAGTCACCATTGTCAACAAGATCAGATTTAGAGTCACCATGGCAACAGACATGTGAGTGTGTCTTGAGGGTATTTCTAGAGAGGTTGAATTGAATGGTGGCATACTCTGAGTGTGGGTGGCTTCATCCTGTGGGCTGTGGTACCAGGTAATAAAGAGGAGAAATCAAGCTGACTTTCAGTAGTCCTCTCTCTATGCTTCCTGATTGATGACACAAAGTGACTAACTGCTTCCTGCTGCTTCTGTTCTCACCACCACACCCTCCCTGATATGATGGACTCCACCCTCAAAGTGAGAGCCAAAATACTTCTTTCCTTCAGTGGCTTATATCAGTTATCACCAATAAGTAAAGTAATTGATGCACTAATTAGTTGTTTACTAAGTGACTTTTCTTTCCTGGGTGAGGCAGGTATATCTTTACAAAGAATAACATATCAGCCTTGAATATAATAAAGGAACTATGATATATTTGTGTTTCCAAGGTTGTGGTTTGAAAATTAAATGTCCCTACCATAGACCTGTGTGACTAAACTCTTGGGTCCCTGCTGGTGGCATTGTTTATAATGGTTTTGGAACCTTTAGGAGATGAAACTTTGGACAAAGGGGATTAGTGGAAGCTGGCCGTTAGGATTTATAGATTGACCTCACTTCTGTTCACTCTACTTCCTGACTGTGGATATATTGTGAAGAGCTAGACCCCTGCTCCTGTTGTCTTTCCCTCCCCATCAAGATGGAATATATCCCCTTGAGCTGTTAGCCAGAATAAACCCTTCCTTCATTTAGTCATTTCTTGTCAGATAACATAGCAAGGAGAATAATAACCAATACTCCAAGGTATAGTATTAATAGCAAACAAGATAACAGATATTGTAATTTTACCTTGACCTCCTAATCCTAAACTTAACCTTGAATAAACGCTTTTATAACCAGAATGGTGCTTTATAAATGAAAATTTGAGCCTGACTTTGTAAAATTCCATCATGCAAAACTCTCATTTCCCTACTGCTTATAGGGTAACAGTTTGGCTTTCAGCAGCTTTAAGACCCATGCCCCCAAGGCTATCTTCCTTCAGACTTTCATTATCATTTGCTTTCAGCTGGCTAGGAAACAGCTATCTTTTTGCATATGCCTGCATTTCTCAAACTTCATTTGGCATTAGAATTGCCTGGGGATCTGGTTAGATGGATCCCAGGGACCCAGCACATAGCAATTTTTTTTTAATTCAATAGGTCTTCCAAAAGATCTAAAGCTTGCATTTCTATTGAACCCCTTCAAATGTTTTCCCAAGTGAGTCAAATACAGCTAGCTGGTCTAAGAGTATGGTGGAGCTCAGACTTTCAGAAATGTGTCTCTATTTGTTCCTGCTCCAGTATCTGCAAATTCTCTCCTCAAATATCTGGTTTTTTTGCACTGGAAGACCAGGAAGTAGCAGTTATAATTTGATCACATGGGCAAAACAGTCCCAAATGTCAGCCAATTTATGAATTTATACTACCATCAGAAGATGTATTTTCCTTACAGAAAAGTTACTAGAGCAAAAGTATTCCTTTCAGTGGTCTCTGGTAATCAAATTAATTCATCAATTTGAAGTTGCAATATTATTTTCTCTAATTTATACACAACTGAATCATGTATTATTTTACTAGTTTCCAAAAAATTCAATATTATAGTAAAACTGATTATATAAATTAAAGAACAAACTCACCACATCATGATCTTGTAAATTTTAAAATTAAGTTACACCATTTTTGTGTTTTTTAATTCTATACTTCACAAATTTATCAGAGAGTTATAAGTTCTATGTCTTCAGCTCTCTCTACTAAGACTCAATGGCTATGATTGCCTTTTCTGGTTGTCTAATATGACCATTGGCTATAACTGAGAACAGCAAAGTGTGTTGATACCATGGCCCCTATGAAGCCTGATGGCATTCATGGCAACTGATGTTAATGAGCTCAAACCACATACCAGGCCTAGAGTGAAGTCATTAGCACCTTCAAATCCACAAGTTTCTATAGTGTTCCCTAGACAGTGGCCTAGTTCTGCCTAACTCCAAAGGTTTTTAAATAGTACCTCTATTACCTTTCTCAAATTTGCAAAACTATGTATTACAACATGACAGCCATATACAAACTCTAGGCAATAATCAAGGCAGACATTAAACACCATTTTGCGAAAGCTGTATTGAGTTTTAGAGAGATGGATGAACTCTGAAATTGGGTGTACCAAGCAATATATTGGTGTACAAAGTAAGACTCTCTAATGTGATCATATGAGCCATATTCCAGTATTCTCAGTGGAAGTAATGTTATATTTCAAAACACTTTATTAAATCTTTCATTTGCTGGGACTGCCTCTTTGTCTATATAACAATAACACTGATTTCTAATACTACAATATAAAGTTTTCACCTAAAATTTCTTTGAATAACTTTTGGTCTGGTCCAAAATATAGCTGTTAGTTAAAGTGATTAACATTTAGCAACAGTGAAGGATTCAGACAGCAAGACCTGAAGAGCTTAACAGGTTTTTTTAATCAATGATAAATAATTAAGATATATTTTATTACCTTAATATCAGCCTTGGAATATATTTTATTACCTTAATATCAGCCTTGGAAGTAAAATCTGATATAACAAGAAATGGACACAGCAAACATAATAAATCAAATGCATGCTAGACTTGTGGACTTTCTTAGCAGACAGAAGACCTTCCCAAGCAGACACTTGTACTGCACAGCCTGATTATTCCGTTGAGTCTCAGGGTCTAATGTATGGCACTAAAGGAAGGAGGGGAAGGAAGAAGTAGCATTTTAGTTGTTTCTGGAAAAATGTGACTCTGCTTCCCTAAGAAGCGACAGATTCTAGGAAATCCAGCTCTTGCACAAGCAGTTGCTAGCAGCAAACATGCACTATAAAGATGCAGAGGTAGATAAAAAGTGACTTACTGATAGATGGTAGTCTTGGGGTCTCTTCCAGTTCCAAGAAAACGACTTCAGGGGAGACATTAAGCATTGTAATATTCATGCGTCCTTCTAATTATACTTATTTCTAGCCACACTAATCCAGATACATTGCTGTCTTAGGGTGTACTTTAAATGGTAAGCTAAATTATCCTACTATTGGTAAAACAACACAAGAAATTGTTACTAAATCATGTGTATGGATTATGTAGTTACAGAAAATCTTCAAGAACATTTTGATTCATAAATCACTATGTGATTTTCAGGTATTTTGATATTGGTTCTAATGCTTGGTACATTTTTATTTCCCCTCTCGGTTTGGGTACTCATTCTTTTCGTCTTTGTTCCACAGTTTGATTCCATGGTCATCTCAATGCATTTGGAAGAGGATGAACACAATATTTTTTCTCTTTTGCTTTTTCCGTGTATTGAAAATACTAAGCATCCTATTTACTTAAGATGGCCTATTTTACCTACTTAAGGAGATAGATAAGAGCCTGATATAAACGAAATTCCTACTGAAAAGGATGATTTAGCCTTTTTAAAAGACAGATGATCATCTTATTAGTGTAAGATTTATATCTTAAAATTATTTTCAAAAATACTGATGCAAAGATATTATCATATAAAATAAATCTCATAGAATACTGCTGCTTTATTTGACTTTATAACTAATTAAAAATACATAGAATTGTATTCAATTTTTTAAAAGCATATATATGTGTATATATGCAGTAAATTTATTTATGCAGAATTTGTCTTATACTTTGAGCAGGGAATGCTGTTGCTAATGATTCATTGAAATGTTTCAGGCTTTTTCTTTCCTGATGTAAAACAATTTCCCTGAAAGGTTGAAAATCATTTGAATGAACCTATAAAATATGTGGTAAAATGGTTTTTAGCACAGCTAAGGAGGTAGCGTGCTGGTCTTAATGAGGTGCTCACTTATGAAAGAGTATTATCATACTTACACAAATCATTTGTTTCAGTGGCATTAGAAGCAGCTATTAATGCAAAAAGTACACCTATAAGCCCCACTGTACCATTTTGTTTTACATTATATCCAAGAGTTTTGACAAGCTAGACTACCCACATGAAAATTCCTTCTCCCTCACAGGAGACATTGATTTTGTTTGAGCACAAAAGATTGTCAAGACTTGGAAGATCTTAAACAATACTGTCATGTCATTCTGCATCATTGCCTTAAATATGAATGCAGTTTCGTTACATTTAGGAATCCTCAATAATCTTTTTTTCTAACTGATCACATAGTTTGAATATGAATTATCTAAAACTAACAATCAAAATAATCAGTGTTTACAGTATTATTGGCATATACAAAAGGAAGCATGAGTCCCGCTGTTGAGCAGACTATACCTGAATAGCAAGTTTAAGAAAAGCTCTGCTCTTTGTAGACAGGGTTGCAAGTCTTTTTCTTGGTGTATTTCATTGACAAGGAAAACTGTACTTTGGAGGGAATATTATATGAAGCTTTAGATATCAAATATTTCAAATATCATCCAAGACACCAATTGTGTTCAGGTTTCAAAGTATGCTGTGATGGAGAAGCCAGCCTAGAATGTAGCTATCTGTGGTCTTCAGTTTACAAAGAGAATATGCTATTTTATTTTAGATCCCTGGGACAGGACAGGCACTTCTAGTTGATTTGTAAGCTGTTAATGCTTGATTCTTTTAGGAATCTAGGATTAAATGGCAAAATGTCATGAAAATGAAGAGTAACTTTTATCTCTGTATCTGTAGGTACTGAGAATATTCTCCCATGGGCTGGTATTGGTCTCCTGACTCTCTTATTTAGTGTTTCAGATATATGTACTTTACATCAGTCTGATGATTGCATGTATGTATCACACACACACACACACACACACATCACTCAAATTTAAGTCTTTCTCCAAAGGAAATCTGAGACACATGATATTATATGAATGATGCTGAGATATTAAAAATAGAATCTGTACTTTTAGTGATCATGACCCAGCTTATAGCAATAGTCTATTGGGAAAGAAAACATCAGGAGTTCATGGTATATTAGAAAAGCAACTTCAGTAATTCTATGACATTTCATGCATAGACTCTTATTATGTTCAATTTAATAGACACATGGTTAGTTTATGCAGATTTTTCACTGGACTCACTTTTAACAATTTTATTTAAGTTACAGAATACTTGCTGCCAAACCACACCAGAAAATCTGAATAAAGGGTGGAAGAATGGATACCCTCACCTACCTGACATCCTCATCCACTGATCTGACAGTCAATGAAAATGTGACTCTTGGGCATTTATGTGATTTAAAAGTTGAAACAGAAGTGAAATTAAATGCTGCTTTAAAAATATACACTTTCTTAGAATATATGCATGTATTCACAGTTATACATGATTGCTGCAGTGAACAGTCACTTCATTAGGCCTTTCAGGAGAGTGACCTGGGCAGAGAGAGGTTGGAAAAATTGTCCAGGTGGTCCCAACTAGAGGCTAGTCAGAACCACTAACTGGGGGATACATAACTAGGGACACAATCACCTCTTCTTCTGTCCTCTCCTTACCCAACGTTTAATCACACAAACACAAGTGCCATGACAAGAATGAAACTGTTTAATGTATGGGGTTCCTTTAGCTACTTTTTCCTAAAGATACAGGAAATGATGGTTTAACCAATGCCAATCAAAATAAACAGTAGCCACTTGAAATTTCTGATGGAGGCAACAAGAGAAGACAATAGAAGGATGTTGCAACTTACAAAGAAAACTCAAGCATTTCAGGTATCCAGAGCTTTAAGGAATCCCAGCCATTCTTAGAAAAGGGCTCCTACACTTACAGCTTTGTTGTATATGATAATAAGATTATTCTATTTTGTAAGGTCCTGTTATAGACACAGAAGATATTTTGATTTAAAACAAACAAAACAAAACAACAACAACAACAACCTTTCTTTTTAAGGCATATTATAAGACCAGCAAAGCATTATGAGAGTGGACCAAGATGTTTCTCAGCTTGTGCTAAGTATATTAGAAAGAACTGGATGCTTGGCAGGACTGTAGGCCAAAACTTCCCTGTGTTACAATAACTCTACAGGGCTATAATGCATGTCTAAGGTGAGCTGAAACCAGAAGGCACTTCCTTTAGTAATTGAACTATCTGAGATTTGGGGCTACCCACAAACATATACCAGCAGGTGACAAAAGGAAGCAAGGCCAAAATGCATTTGTCTCCAGCATGAATAATGGAGCACATGGTGCACATCACCAGCAAACTCGAGGTGAGGAAAACAAAACACACTACTATGAGAAGATTAACTGGGCAAGTGCTGAGCTCGTAAATATTAGTTCTCAGTAAGTTTGTAGCCTCTCAAAGTCTATCTAAGCCAATGAGCTTCATAGTGAGTTAGTAATCTACAGACACTCAAGATAGCCCAGCATATATTTCCTTTGTTCTTTAAGATGAATAAAAACCCACAGAGCCTTTTTTCTTGTATGATTTCTCAACATTAATGCATGAGCAGGTTGGAAAGGTTGGCTGACAGTGCCATGCTAGTATTTCCAAGTGTAGAAGCTATTGTCACTTTAATTCTAGCAATGAAAATGTTGGAGAATACAATCTATGGTAATACATAGTAAACATTTCTGTGACTCTTAGAACTTCCAAATTTCAATAATGAACATTTAGCTCATACAAATGTTTGCTAATCAGGGGTTGGAAGAGGTAACCAGAAAAGCCAACTGGTGGTATAAAACAAAAAAATAAAGTGGATTTTTAGCTTTTTTTGGTGTAACATTTTTAAATTTATTTTTTAATTTCATTTTACATTCCAAAATTCTCCCTCTGACCCCTCCACCTGCTCTCCCTTAGCTCCCCCCACCCAGTCCACCCATCATCTCCTCTCAATAGGTAAGGGCTCCCATGGGGAATCAACAAGTCTTGTACATTAAATTGGGGCAGGACCAGCCGAAGGTCAAGATCGTGATGGTGAAAACTACAGAGACAGCTGAACCAAGCTTGTAGAAATCCATAATCTCTGGATTAATAGATGTGCAACCTCCATGAAACCAAACTATGCCCTGTATAGGTGGGAAAGAGTTGTGAAGCTTGAACTCTCTAAGGGGCCCTTGGCAGTGAGACTAGAATCTATCCCTGATACATGAGCTAGGTTGTTGGAGCCCATTCCCTTTGATGTACCAACATTATAGAGAAACTATTCTGGTAGAAGATAACTTTATTCATCTTTTTTCCTTACACTCTGTACTGTGTGGCACTCCATGGTGTAACTTTTAAACACTATAAGAGTTAGGGAGGTACAGGAGGACTGTGTGTGGCAGAGTAGGCCCTAGCAGCTCTATCCTCCATCTTAACCCCATTGCTTGTCATTGGGTTAACAAGCCTGGCCAGTGAAAGGAAAGGACAGTTGTGAAAGTTGTTCATGATGTTACTTTTTATTTTTCTAGATCAGCAATTCACAAACTACTGGTAGTGACTCCTTTGGGGAGGGGGGGGTCAAACAAGTCATTCACATGGGTCACATA
Source organism: Mesocricetus auratus (assembly GCF_017639785.1). Lineage (NCBI taxonomy): Eukaryota > Metazoa > Chordata > Mammalia > Rodentia > Cricetidae > Mesocricetus > Mesocricetus auratus. The sequence continues at coordinate 82,961,226 of NW_024429184.1, read as the reverse complement.
TCAGATACCCTACATATCAGATATTTATAATTTGTAACATTAGTTATGAAGTAGTAACAAAATAATTTTATGGTTGGTCACCGCAACATGAGGAACAATATTAAAAGGTCATAGCATTTGGGAGGCTTAGAACCACTGTTCTAGGCTGAGATATTAACAACATAAGCAGGTCAATAGCAAGCCTTTTTTTCTTAGAGTATTTTTTACTTCTTTTTTCCATTCCCTTTCCTCCCTTCAAACCCTATCATTAACTGCTTCATTTTCCTTCAAATTCAAAGCCTCTTCTTTTCACTAGTTGTTATTGCATGCATATATGTATATGCATGCATATTCCAAAGTATAACCTTCTTGGTCTGCACAATGTTGCTTGCATGCATGCTCTTTTCTGGAAAATGCCCCTACCCCATTTGAAGTTTTACCAAATGCCTGTAATTCTTTGTGTAGTACTGAGACCACATGATCTTCCCCATCCACTTTGCATGTCCATTGATGCTAACCATGTTCAAGACGTATTTGGGCAGTCATGTTAGTGAAAGTTTTTGTGTGTACTTTCTGATGTTACTAGGATATATACTCTCCTAAAAACAGCTTGGTCCTTTGGTACTTACCATCTTTCCACTCCCTCTTCTGCAGTGCTCCCCTGAGCATTAGGTGCAGAAATGTTTTGTAGATGTGTCCATTCGGAGTGAACTCCACAACTGCCCATTTTGATTGGTTGGGGTTTTATATAGTGGTCTGCTGCAAAGAGCCACTTCCTTGATGAGGGGTAAAGATTACACTGATCTGTGGGCATAAGGACTAATGTTTATACACTGTTGTGGTGGACTACTCTAGATTACTGAAAAGGAAACCTAAGTATCTACTCTTAAAGCTGTTTTATGATACCTATCAAATAAATAATGATATTTAACACAGAAGGCCTTGAGTTAGCAACTGGTATATAACCTATTAATTTTTTTCTTCAACTATATATGAACATGAATATTCATGATACATAATATATGGTATTCATAAATGTAAATAAAATTTATTATATAAGTATAAAAATTCACTATAACAGTTCTACTACTATATTGGTAGGCATTTAAATTATATTTGATTATTATAATGTATAACATAGAATAGGTAATGATAATTCTATAGACCCTGGAACTTAAAATGTAGGTATTCTATGAACTATAAATCATATTGCATTACAGCCCATGCTAAGGACCACCTGACCTAATGATGACAGACCCTTTCATTAAGTACAGTCACATTGTGAGATATTGGAATGAATATTTAAGCAATTCTTCAGATACATATTCAAATTAGGTTACAAGAAGACTCAGTGGGTTCGCTTTAACTCTGTTTTTAAGAGTAATAGCCAAATAAATTCACAATTCTGGTACAAATAGATATATTTTTCTAAATCTATTTTTACCTCTGTTCTCTACAGCTATCCTCCCCCAGACCTGAGCTTGAGTAGGCCACATTTTAAGTCACCCTGGGAAGTTTAGGTTAGGGTTAAATTTTGTTTTGAAAATTTAATCCTTCCCTTGTGCTAGAGTGTTCTGGATTTTATCCTCTGGATGGCTTATTATCAAGGCTTTTATTTGGCTTTTGACATTTATCTAGCATGATACACCTTTAACTGTCAGCTTACTGTGCATCAAACCAAAGGTTATATTTGCTCTTATAAATTCCCTGCTCAAACCTTTGCCTTCTTTCTCTCTGGAAGCAAACTAGAGAGGGAAGATAGAGAAAAAAGATCATGCTCCCATCTGCCCAGGTGCAACATGGCTTTCAAAAGTAGCTTTTCTGAAGCACACAGTTGTCAAGCTCCATTTGGCCTTCACTCTAGGAAACAGTGGGTGACACCTTTCCTGTATGCCTCCGTGCTGGCCTATTGCTACATGCCTTTTCAATGTTCTGCTGAAATATTAAACAAGTTCACATACATGATTTCCTCTGAAACCTGGGATATACTAAGTACTATTATAAGATTCTATTCTTAACTCATATATGAACATCAATTTTAAAAAGAGAATGTTATAAAACATGACTTTGACTTTAGGTTGAGAACTATTCTGTAAAAGATAACTTCATATGAATGTTAATTAATTAGTAAATACTTCACACACATATATGTATATATATGAATATATATATATGGGTATATGCCTATATGAATATATTTTAGATGGGAAAGGGATTAGAAGAATAACTCTGAATTCTCCATGGTGATGCATCTGATAACTCCAGCCCAATGGGGAATTGTGAAGAGAGATTTTATTCCATAAAAAGTCCTTCTCTGTGTAGAAATGACTTTGTCATTGTATCACTACTTTACTGAGTTATTGCTTGGAGATCCTTTGGGGAAGATTGAGGTTTCAAGTGTTATAACCTTGCTCAGTCATTGGGTAAAGACTTCTCAATGTGATGTGGGCTCAGAAGAGGTTTGACAGAGAGAGTGTCTGTTAATGATAGTCTTTGAACTGCACAATTCACCCTTTCTTGAATGTAAATATGAGTTTTACAATTATGGATTGCCACATAAACTTCTTTATAACAAGTTATTTAAGTAGATTCTTATTCAATGAAAATATTTATTTATGAAAATGGTGATCTTCGTTATTTACTATCCAAAGTAAGGCTAAGAATAAAATGTGGCAGTTACAATGTCTGCATTCTTTGGTTATTTAAAAACCATCTAAAGCTCCAAGAAACTCAAACATAATCACCTAAAAGTTTGCCTTGTCCATAATGTATAATATCAAGACATTTTCTTTATTTTTTAAAAAGTGAGACATTGATGTGCTAGGAAAGTTGCATTAATGGACACATCTGGAATGACAGTGGTCTTCTGTACTTCTTGTCTGCACTTCTTGGCATTGGTGGTGTCATTGTGAGTCCCACACCAGGAATCCTCAATGTGGTCTCTGTCTACTCTACATTCTGTAAGAGGCTGGTTAATATCTCTAAATATGTTTCTGAAACTGTGTTTTTATTTGATGTGCATGAGCTTATTCTAGATCATATATGTATCCCTTAAATATGGATGATGGTTTCATTGCTTGAATTTGCATGTGGTTTGCTCATTAAATGGTGCTAGGAATTTTAACAAGCATAGCTGGAGAAGAAAGCAGAAACATATTCATTATTTAAGTGCCCATGCTGAGTGAGGGCAAAACTATTTTCAAAGATATGTAAAAGGAGATTTTGTGAAGATGTAATGGCTTAGAACCAATTTGAAAGCAAACTTGGTCTTTAGTTGTGTGTACTACCTATTATGATATTCTGAGAGATAATTGATTTGAGTCTCTTCCAAAACATTTTACTTCAAAATCATCAATTTTAATGTTTGTAAATTTGCCATTTCATTTCCATTTAACTCATCAATTTGGTTCTATTTGTTGTTGAATGAACTTATATCTCTAAGAATTCATATTTTAAAAAACTCTATGCATAACAGTTTAATAGTTTAATTGAAATGAATTAATTAGCAGCTGTTTTTCTATCAGTGGTACATTTTATATAGGGGTGTGTGTGTTTGTGTGTGTGCATGTGTATGTGAGTGTGTGGTGTGTGTATGTGTGTGCGTGTATATGTGCATCTGTTTGAGTTTATATTTGGGTGAATTCACAATGGAGAATATAAATGAAGAATTATCAAATTAAATAGTGTCAACTTTTAAGGTAATAATTAAATATACCAATATTTTACTAGATGAAAATTAATCTAAAATAGAGGAAAAGAACAAATAACTGATGAATATCCATTTTTATAATCCAGCCTAAGTAGTAACAATGCATGGATAGTTGTGTTTTACCAATGTCTCTGTCTCTCTGCCTCTACAAACTTCAGCTACCTACAGTTCCCTACCTTATTTTGAAGCCAATCCCTAGCACTACATTATTTTGTCATAAATATTTTAACATGTAAATGTAGCAGATAAGAACTTCTATATTTATAAACATTACCTCAATTGCATCATTCTATCTGAAAAGGTGACAACAAAATTTTTCTCAAAGTATCTTCTATAAAATTTCTTCTAATAGCCTCATTGATGTTTTCATGCTTAGTATATTTCTAATCAGCATCTAAGTTACATCTGTCAATTGTATTTGTTGGATTATTTTTCCTTAAGTTTTGTCTCCATTGTGTTACTTATTGTTATGTTTTAGAGAATGCTATAGGATTTCACTTTGGGTATTTTTATTTTTTTGTTTATTATGTTTGTGCTATTGCTAGTATTTTTCCTTTTACTAATTACTGGAGAAATTAAGTCATTTAACCAGTATATGGAGGATTGTGTCTTTCTTTTTTAAAAAAGATTTAGTTTTAGCTGAATTTCAGTCTCACATAATCATGCATTTCATAATTCTCTGTATATTTTAAAATTTTAGTTACTAGTGACTGTTTGTGAATTGCAATGTGTGTATATGTGTTTGTGTGTGTGTGTTTGTGTGTGTATGTTTGTGTGTGTGTGAGTGTGTGTGGTGTGAGAGTATATGTATGAGTGTGTGTGTGAGTGTGTGTCTAAGAGAGAGACAGACAGAAAAAGAGAGTGTGTTGAGAGAGAATGAGAGAGAAAAAGAGAGAGAAGAAAAGAGAGAGAGAGTGAGAGAGATTGTGTGTGTGTGGTTTGGCTTTCTTCTGAGAGGTAGACTTTTAAGTTCACTGTTGTCTGTTTCCATTCAGAATTGTATAGAGAGATTAGTGATTTCTCTTTGATGATTCTAGCAGCCACAGATAGCCATTGGCCTTTTCTGTTTTTCAAAGTGGACATTATATTCCCACCATTTTTCTCTAGCTTATTGATTGGACTACTTCTTGAATGCTTAACAACAATTTGTTTATCCTAGTGTAGAGTTGTCAAAGAAAGGAGAACAAATACTGGATTCTGCCCCTTTTATTTATCAATTTTAAAAATAATGTAAAGATTCTTTATTATCCCAGAAAGGCCACAGCATATGTTTTTGTAAGTTATTGATATACCAACTTCTGGAGCCTGGCTATATCAGCATGAACATGTGTTTGTTTTGATCCATGGCAATCAGGCACCAACAATGAATACTAACAAACACCATGATCACTAATATAATTATTAGAAAGTGTATTTTATACAGTTTTCTGTGTGTTATAGTGGAATATGCAAACAAATTATAGTATAATTTGGTTTATTTCTACATTATCAGTATCAACTGAATATACAAATGAGTACACATAGTTTTGTTTGTTTGTTCACTTTATGTTATAAAGATATTATACTTCATCTTAGTTGTAATGGTTAACATCAAGAATACCAGTGACAACAAATGCTGGCCAGAAAAGAGGAATCTTTTTCAATATTGGAAGGAGTACAAACTAGTGACACCATTTTGAGAATCAGTGTGGAGGATTCTCAAGAAAAACTAGAACTGTCATCTTGCTCAGCTAGACCACCTCTAGGTATGTACAAAAAAGACACAATCAAAATGGAGAGATAGCCTACACAGCCATGTTGCTGCTCTATTCACAGAAGCTATGAAATGGAGTCAACTGAGATGTCTAAGAAAAAAATGTGATACATATACACAGCAAAATATTCCTCACCTGTAAATAAAAATGAAATAATGAAAATTTCAGGTAGTGGATGAGTTGGAAAAAATCCCTTTGAATAAGGATGTTTCGGCACAGAAAAGCAAATGTTATGTGATCTCCTTCAAATGCAGGTCTAGGCTTCAGTTCCTTAGTTCTGTTTATTCAATCTGGAGTACTCATAGAAGCTGAGAAATAAGAAAGGGACATGGGATAGGCTACATTAAAGGAACAGTAGTTGGAGAGCATAGGTAGCAGGAAATGAAGAGTGGAGACATTGGGAAAGAATAGTTTGAGTGGTGAAGGAGAGGGGTATTGGGGAGACCAGGGTACAGGGAAGAAGATTAATCAAAGTGAAAAGTACATGCAAAATACATATAGAAACCAACTATTTCATAACCCAAACAAAAATACAAAAGAAAGTTACCCTGTATATGTCCTCACATACATAAGGTGTCACAAAACAAAAGTTCTTCTTACTTTCTTTCCTACCATATCCCTACCCATATACATGTACCAAACTAAAGGCAGAATAAAAATAGTTTACACATTATATAATATCCAGACTCATGTAACTATTAAAATGAGAGTTGCACTCAAAGATCCAACAGTCTTCATTGTACAAATTTTTGGATATTTTTCTCAGAAATCATTCAAGTTACTGAATAGAAAAGCTATGGTAGTTCTTTGTTCTCTTAGATCCCTAAATGCCTAGTGTAAGGCAAGGTAAACTGAAGAGGATGGAGTTAACTCCATCCTCAGAAAAAGGCACCCTGAGAAATTCCCTGCATGGCACAAGGCTGACTCAGTTCCAGCCAAGGCACCATAAAAAGTTCCAAGGAACACCCAAACTGCCCACTCCAGTCAAAATGACCCCATCTGGGTGGTCAAGCAATGACTAATTCTGGTAAATAACATCTTCTCATCACAAATGTCCTTGTGGGCAACTGTTAGTAACAATTTTGAAATTCCCCTAGCCTCCACATAAATTAATCCAAAGGTCACCTACTCTTACCCAATCCTGAAGAGCCAAGGCACATACCACCTTGCTTGCAATTTTTCCTTTAAAAATTGAGGCCAGGCACACTTTTCGGGCAGTTGCTGTGTCAGTATGCTGGACAGGGTCCCTGCCAAGGCATGTAACTTAGCATTAAACCTTATGCATTCGCACCAGTGAGTCGGCTCCTTGAGGGTCTCTTTTGGGGTCTCACAAATTTGGCATAACACCCAGCACTCTCAAAGTGCCATATTTTGGGAGTCATGGGGATGAGTTAACTGTCATTTGAAGGTTTTGAGGCTATCTGAATGTGGAATATAGAATCACTTGCTAGAGTGGCAATTTTCAGATGCTTCTCAGTTGGCATTTATGATCTTGGAAGAATAAATTGAATATTTTCAAAACTGCTAGCAAAGTTAGAGGATTTGAACTTCTTTATTCTATTGGAGCAGACAGGCTTTCTTTTGTTTGTCCAGTTATGGAGAGTTACCCTTTCCAGCACACTCCTAATTCTGAAGACCTAGAAAGGAAGCAAACACCATGCTTGAGTTTCCTTTTGTATCTGTTTTATAGATCAAGATGATACTAATTATTGATTCACAAGAACAAGGATCTCTTTTACTGCCAGTTTTTCTAGACAAAAAGGGATCAAAATGAAAATGGCATTCTTCCATTTCTCTTATCCTGTCAATTTCCGAAACTACCTTAGTAAAGAGACATTTGAGTTTTTGCATCATGCCTTCTATTCTTCACCTGTCTGCAAAAACTCAAGGTCTACATTTGCTACCTCACCAGCTATGACTTTGGTTACCTGGGTAGTATCAATGAAGTTTGAATTTTAACTGTTTAAAAGTATTTAACAGAATACAATTATCAAGTGTTAAATACGACAAGCTGCACATTCTCCTCAGTAGCATTATTAGCTGCAGCCAACATAAAAACCTATTTTGGTGACAGAAAACATTGAGGAGAGTTTTGTCTCATGGGGATAAAGGCAATGCAGCCTGTTAAGAATGATTAGCATGCTACCTTTGACTCAGGAAACTTTTGAGTTTACTGCCAGAGTTCTTGTTCACAGTTTTTTGTCTTCATGGCTTACATATGTAAGCCAATGTTGACTGTTTCATTTCAGGCATTCATCAGTTATTGCTGTAAAATAATAAGGGGAAAGCAAAACACATCTGGAATGATTGAGAAAGTTAATGGCCAGTGGGGTCTCCCTTACAAAGAACACTGAGAAAACTAGCCTGTCGATTTGTCTTCATATTTCAGTAGTTCAACCAGGACATTTGACTTCAACAAAGTCTGAGAAAGCACCTGGCAAACATATCAACAAAAGAATCCTATCTTTTAAAAATTAAGAATATAAACTTGGTTGCCATATTATTAGCTGTATAGAATACATGGTACAGGGTGCCTCCAGAGATCACTTCACCTTACCAGGCCTGTAAGGAAAGCACAATCTCATCGCCTACCTTTGATAGTTTTCTTTCAACACAATATATTCACAGACTTTAAAGATACATAAAAACCAGAGCAGTCATTATTCCAATTTATACACACACTTCATACACACTTTTCCCCCTGTTTTCTACTTGTAACACAAACTGGTCATTCTCATCTTTCTAAGTTCTCAAGAAGCACGTCTACCTCAGTTGTCACTGGCTGGAAACTTCATTCTCAAAGTATCTATTCATGCATCTCTCTTTATCTCTGCCACTCTCTCTATCATTTATCCATCCATCCATGAATCCATGAATCCATTCATGCATCCATGTAACTATGCATCCGTGTATCCACCCATGCATCCATACATCCATCCACCACTATCTGTGGATCTATCATCCATCCGTCTATCTATCTATCTATCTATCTATCTATCTATCTATCTATCTATCATCCATCTATATCTGCATGTTTATATATACCATGGGTCAACATTAACTGTTTGTTGTTTTTCATGAGTCATTAATATTGTTATTTGAAACAGGATCGCTCACTGTGATCTATAACTTGCCCAGTAAGATAGGCTAGCAAGTCCCAGAAATCTGTCTGTCACCACCTCCTCCCCAGCACTGAGATTACAACTTATGCCACCCTCCCCAGTTTTTTTTATATATTTTCTGGACATTGAACTCAGAATGTTCATTCTTATAAGGAGAGGATTTATTGGTTAAGGTATTTCTCAATCCCCCTGAAATTAATTATAAATGTTGAAAACTTAGCATATACAGATGTTCTTAAATTAAAACTTAGTTATGTACATATAGTGTCAAGGTACACAAAATGTTAATACTATATTTGTGTTTTTCCATAGTGTTTATGTTTCTAAAAATAATTATTCAGTACTTAGAACAGAATAGGTAAGGAGGAAACTAAATAGACATGTTAACACAAGCAGATAATAACAAAATTTGAAGAAGTAAAATAATAGAAAATTCTCAAATTGCAGAAAACAAACAAATGTGCTTTTTTGATTATCTCTTTCAAAACCTAAATATGTATTGTCTTACATAGGGCATAGGTGACATCAACTATCAACATTTCCTAGTGTCTCATAATGTCATAGTAATTCAATATAAGACAGGCATAATGAAGCATGGTTATAACCCTAGTACTTAGACTAGAAAGATAGGAAAATAATGAGTTCAAAGCTAGGCTTGGCAATATAGTGAAACTTGTTCTCAAAGACAGAAAAGCAATTTAAATATTCTGCATTGGTACACTATTTTTTCTTTTATGGAATATTAGAGTGTTAAATATACTAAAGGAGTTGATATTTTAATGATTTGTTTTCCTTTTACAAATCTCTGTACATTCTGCCTTTGATCTCTATAATCTGTATTAAAGTTTGTATTCCATATGTACACAGGAGGGAACAAATGTTGAAAGAGGAAAGAAACTTGTGCAATAACATTTAGACGTGAAAGAAATCTCACTGCTCATTTGATACATGGTGTTTTCTCGCATATCTCCCATGCTTGACCCAATGGTAAACAATGAGCGTTTGGGTTCAACTGTGTAAAAGGACTTAGATGAGACTTGTGAAAACAGTGATTTTGTTTGTTTGCTTCCTTGTTCCAAGTCAGAAATACGATGTTATTGGAGAAAATGTGTTTCCAGGTTTAATGATATGGCCAAAGGCTCTAGACAGTAAATCTGCAACTAGAATGATGTTTCTACTCTGTACTTGATAACTGGCAGAAGAAGTGAAATCTGTCATGTCTCTTACACATATGTAAGCCAAGGAGATACAATTAGTTATTTGTGGTTGATATATGCAACACAGAGCTGATCACATTTTCTTTGTGAACCTCACTGAGGATCATCTTCTTACACAATAAAAGATCCAAAAGTCAGATAAACTTCATTCTGGGACCTCAAACTTCAAGATAATTATAATTAGGGTTTTACCAAACAAAGTCTTTCATCACCTCATCTGCCTCAGTGATTCTTTTTGTAAGATTCCGTGATTCATAAATATGAACTCCTGGTAAGAAGTTGTACAGAAAACTAATTGTACAAAACTAATTGGTTGTGCTCAAATGTCCATAAAAGGAAAAATAAACACATAAACACCATTAAATGGTTCTACGTCAACACCACATCATAATCATAATGCAAAGTGAAGAACTGTTGGCAGTTGACAGAATATTGAAGATACTCTCCAGTGAATTCTTGATGCATCTGAGAAACTAAAAGAAGGAAAGGAAAAGGAAATATGGAGAGGAAGGTGTCAGTAAAAGAATAATGAAATTGGAAGAAAATGGCAGTTAGGCGCAGAGATTTCAATGAGTTCTGTGTCTAAATTAGCAATTAAATTTTCTCAGTGGGGACTGGTATAGTATATTCTCGACTTTTATCAAATGTGGGATTTATTCAGTTGTAATAAAGTCCAAGATGTGACAGGAAGTGGCTATTTTCTAAGAGCATGGATAGAAGTCCTCAAAGGTGTTAAGAGTTCTGGATTAATTTTCATGGTTAATATAAATATCAGAGTTTCCATAGATAATAGCGTAGAAAGGAAAGGGACAAAAGGGTTCACCCACACAAAGTTTCTCAATGGCTTAAACTGGATTTGGGGGTGGGGATTTCAAATGACTATAAACCTACCAGATAAACAATGGTATATCTAGATAACACATATAGACACAGAAGGTAGCATTGTTTCATAGCTTAAAAGAATTGTGGTCTGAAAGCAACTGAGAATTTTTGAGACCATCTCCAGATTTTACATTACTTGTGATGTGAGAACACACATATGAGTTTTATAGAAACAGTGAAAATTCAATTCGAAGATGTTGCATAATCCATGGTAATTAATGTCTAAAGGACCGTGGCACACAGTTCTGTAGTTCCAGGACTAAGCACAACAATCTTCTGAGTACTGAGGAGATTTTATGAAGTGGTTACCCATGCACTATAGTTACATAAGAGGAATCCTGGGATGAAATCATATTGAAATATTTTTAATGGATAGTAAGAATATTTAACCTATTCGCTGGAGGAGGAAATAATCTTTGTTAAACCTGAAAACTCAGTACAGCTCCCCCTTCTCTCAAGAGTATGATCTTGCCCAATTTTGCCTTTTTAGTCTTAGGTTTTCCAAGTCTACAATGACTAGGTAATTGTGAAGACATGCCAGCAAGTCAGGAGATGTACCTGGGCTATTGTTATTGTGTCAAGCCTTAGGTTATGTCCTATATCCTTATGTCTTTCTGTTGTAATGCTCTGTGCAACATATTTCTTCTCATGAATCTGAGTGTCAGTCCAAACCTCAACTTACTACACAGTTGAGACAAGTGAGCACTGTTCCTTAGCCAGCACAGTGCTCACACGGTGGGAATTCACTCTGCACACATAATTTTCAGTATACTATTTCTAATTCCTTAGCATTTAGCTGATTTACTCAAACTACAAAATATGTCCAATATTTTGGTATTTTGAGAAATTTTCCCTGTCTGTGAGAAATCAGAGAGGAGATTTGAGAGCTAATGGTATTTTTCATATAAAGTTTCCACTGGTCTTATTTTTTTAAATCACTCATAACTAAGAAGTACCTATCCTCCTGCACCCACTCACATGGGTTTTCCTTGTGTCCAGTTTCCCTTGTGCTATGATTAGCCTCTGCTTTTCAGATTTCTTTTTTAATGTCTGCTACAGTTTATTTATGTATTGATGGTTCCAATGTGGAAGTCAGAGGACACCCATTAGGAGTTTTCTCCTTATCCCCATGTGGGTCATGCAGTCAGCAAATGCCTTTATCTACCAAGGCATTGCAACAGTGCTTTCTCCTACTTTTTGCTGTATGCTTTTATTGTTGACTATAACTTCTTTTAGTTTGAGTGAGATTTTCTGTTTAATTTCTTTATGAATAAATAAAATGGAAACAAAATCCACTGATGGAAATTTTAGTGTTGTACTGAAAGCGAGCCAACATAAGCACATTTGATCATATCTTTTTTTTCCCCAATGCCCATGCTCTAGTAGGATTTTTTTTTCTTTTTCAGTGCTTGTATAAATCTGAATTGCAGACTTTTTCCCCTTTAGCACTTTATAGTTCTTGCTCCACTAGCTTCTGAGTAAAACAGCTTCTAATGAAATTCTTTAATAATTTGAATTACTTTTAGTTTATTTACTTATTTCCAAGTAAATGCATTATGATGCTTAATGTGTAAAAACAAATATTGCAGGATTCACACAGATAGTAAATGGGTTACTGTAGTGATATACTTCAGTAATCTTTTTTCAGTAATGAAAGCAGCTAAAATCTCATTTAGCATAAACTTCTAGTATAGTGCACTACCATTGCTTCTATTCATGATGCAGATCCGAATCCCTCCATATACACCCCACTCTTTCAAATACATGGCCTCTGATTTCATTAATTGTTCTTATGCGCATATATGTATATAAATGTACTCTCTTACATATAATCTATATTTTCACAGCTGACCATTAGGTATTCAACGACCAATTGTTGTGCTCTTCCCTGAGGAAGACTGTTTCTCCCACTTCATCTTTATTTGCTTGTCATTCTCTGTGAATTAAGGGAACATGAACTTTTCACCAGCCTCTTTGACACATCCGTTGGTGTCACTGCTGTTCATCTCACGCTTAGCAGCCATGTTGGTGAGACTTTACTGGTATAGCTTCTGGCATTACTAGGAGAAACAATCTCACAGCAAACTCTGAGATCTTCTGGCCTTTCCAGTCTTTTCTGTCTTTTTTCTTGCAGTATTTGGTAAATATAGCCTTCACCTCTCATCAAGGAAACAACTTCTTGCAGCACAGAGAGACTGCTGCAGAAAAATAAGACCAAACAAAATGCAGACTTTCACAGCCCTGTCCCACTGGATGCTCTTTTGCTCCTCATTTTATACATTTGATTTGTTCCCTTTTTGTTTAATGTTTGGTTTTGTTGCTGTTTGTTTGCCCAAGCTGAGGGATTTTCCTTATATTTATTTTTAGCAACTTTGAATGTGTCTGAGGTCTGTGGGTGTCTCACACGTTTTTTTTTCCCCTAAATTTCTTGGGAGTGCTAATTTGTCTTGAATTCAATTTATAAAAAAGTTGTTATTTCTTCTAATCTTTTGACAGTTTCTGCTCCTCCTACATCTCCACTTCCGTGCAGGCTAGATTATTTGAAATTGCCCTTCTGAGGTTAATACTTACATTTACCTGAAGGATGCGATTTTTTTGGTTTTTATTTTTTCCCTCTTTTAATTTATATTTTAGGTAAGTTGGCTTGCTCACTCCTCATATGTCTGATTGATTTTACCATCTATCCATTATTCTGATAAGCATGCCAGAAGACCTATTCACACAGGCTTGGAGTTATTTCATTCTGGCACTCCCATTTCACTCTTTCTTTCAGTCTTCACGTCTTCCCTGACACTTCTTTGTACATACTCATCATCCTACTCTCTTACCGGATTAGTTCACACATTAATAATAATCAAACCATTACCCAACAGTTCCAACATCAGAAGCCTCTCTTAGTCTATTTATTCCAGGATTCCTATAATTTTGGTTGAAGGCTTTAAAATTTGTGTAGAAGGCCATATATTGAAGTAAATGCTATTTTTTCCTGAACTAGCATATCTTATTTTTCAGCTAGCCATGATGAATTATACAAACCAAACAGGTAGTGTAAATTCTCCCTTCATTTTATAGTAACTTTCAAATTCCTTTACAGTTGGCCTGTGCTGGATAAACAGTTTGGAACAGCAGAATATTATATCCAATGTCTGTTTGCTGCTACCTTCAGCACACAGTACTCAAGGAGTCCCTTTCCCTGCTTTTGCCTTTCCCTCTGTTTTAAACTTTTGTTAACAGTTACTTAGTTCTTGGCTTCTATTGAGCACAGGGTGTGGCTCTTATGGTCAAGAAAAGAGTTTACTCAACACTATGGAAGCTTTGTGTAATTACCACCAACAACAAGTTCCTGGGATCTTTTCAGATGGACAGTATTTCCCAGCCTTTCCCTCTGTGAATAATAGACTAGACCTCAATAGAAAATCTCCTTTCTCCTACAGTCAGAAATGTTTTTCTCTATGTTCATCTAGAAACCATTAGTTTGTGTTGAAGTACAGAGTGTGGAGAGTCTGATAGTCCTGCTCCCATGGTAAATAATTGTTTCTAAAAGGAGGTATGTATAGATGTATAGGCAGACAGGAGACAGTTTCTGTCTGTCCACCCACCAGCACTGTCTCTTGTACCACAGACAGAGGTGATCTCCTGTGTCCTCTGTACCCAATAGAAGTCCCAGAGAGGAGCTTGCAGATAAGAAAAGGCAGACTTTTCTCGTATCTGGGGCTCACAGTGATTCAAAACTAACCTAGAGTCAGCACTTAAGGTTCAACTCATTTAGTTAATTTCCTCCCAAATTACTTGGCTTGAAATAACTCTTCTGAGGCTGGAGAAATAGCCCAGCAATTAAGAGCACAGACTGATCTTGCAAAGGGACAGAGTACAGTTCCTAGGGTGGCTCATAACCACTTGTAACTCTAACTCCAAATGATCTGAAACTCTCATTTGGCCTCCTTGGGCACCTGAACCCCTGTATACTCACTATCACCCCAATTCAGGCATTCACATATTTACATAATTAAAAGTAAATCTCTTTAAAATAATACTTTCTTCTTTTCCTCTACACAAAAGCTTTTTTAACCCTGTGTGTCCCAGTAAAATTGTTACACTGAAATTTCAAATTGACAAATTCAACAATATACTAGATTTAGCTAAATTTAATATTTTTTATAGTTTACCCAGGAGTTTTAAAATCATTGTTATGATGAGAACATTGCTTTCTTGTTTTACTATTTATTTATTTATTTATTCCATCATGAACAGAAATGGAAAATTTTAAGTTCTATAAATTTAAAGCCAAGATGACCTCAAAATTTTAGAAAAATTGGCATCAGGCATTTTAGATTGGTGAAATTCATTGACTTGTGAATCAAGCAATAAGAGTTGGGATGTCAGAAAGAATGGTAAAACTAGAAAACAATAGTGAAACAGAAAAGTTTTAGAAGTTACTGCACTTCTCATTGGTCAACCTGCCTTGCTGGCTAGCGATGCCTATCAAGCTTTTCTACATCCTGAGCACAGGAACCACCCATTCTCTTTAAAATTTGTTTAAATAATTTATTTCATTTACTTTTACAGACCAACCAATTTCCTCTCCCTCCACTCCTCCTGTCCCATCCATTTTCCTATTTACTCCCCTACCCATCCACTCATCCTCCATTCCATTGAGAAAAAGCATGGTACATCAAGTTGAAGCAGAACCTAGCTTGGAGGTAGAATGGGGGTCCAGGTAATCTAGCATGAAGAAGAGGTTATCAAAAGCAAGTAAGCTACAGGGAGAGGTCCTGCGCTCCTTGTTAGAAACCTCCCTAAGAGACAAAGCTACACGATTGTCACACACATGCAGAGGTCCCATCCAGGCTCCCTGACTGTTGGTCCAGTGTCCATCAGCTCCTGAGAACACCTGGTGCCAGGGAAACCCCCAGGAACCCACAAGAATGAACCCAATTATGACTCCTGGAAATGGTGGGGAGGGTGCCTGAACTGGCCATGGACTGTATGCAGATAGCTGACTTCCCTAATTTCCATCAGAGATACTCTATCCAGCAACTGATGGAAGCAGAGTCAGAGATCTGAAAACAAGCATTGTGCTGAGTGCCAAGAGTCTTGACGAAAAAAGGGAGGAGGGTGGTGTCATGATGGGGAACCCACGGAGATAGCCACCCATTCTTAAAAGAACACAGATTCAGTCTTGTACTATGTCTCCAAATGGAACTATGCCTTTTATTTACAAGTTCTGTGTTGTGTTGCATTTCCTGCCCACCCCAAATATTATTAAAATAGTTTGCACATGCTCATGAAACAAATGACAGTTCATTGTAAAGAATTTAGTTATTTGCCATTTATCCAACTCCTACATTTATAGATACACAAACAAAATGGAGGTTAATACTGTCACATAATAGCAGAGTCAATGATAAAATTCAGGTCTTGTGATTTTAGTATTCTCAGTTTACAAAGTCAATGTTCTACAGGATAGATGTAGGTGGTGCTGAACTGTGGTTTTAAAGTCTACTCAAAGCTAGGTAATAGTTTCTTCTAAAATTGCTAAGATATAAAGAGATAAATTCATATTTGTTATTCTGTTTATGGAAGAGCTTAGGAAAAGCAGAGGGGATACACCATAACTAATTTCTTTTGCCTCTCCCAGTGAGTCTAAAGTATATGTCACATTGATGCTGATCTATAAATGCATTAAGCTAGATATTGCCTTATGATGACAGATTTTTGATGGCCATTTGTATAGCATATATGATTATTAGATAGATAATACAAAACATCTTAAACATCACCCAATGCATTTGAAGATTCTATTCCACTTATGTTCAATATGAAAATTGTCTTGCATTGGTGGTATAGTGGTGAGCAGACCTGCCTTCAATATGAAAATCAGTGTATCTGTCTTCAGTGGGCTTATAAAGGAAAGTGAAAGCAGTGTCTTTATAAATATCTGTTCAGCCCCTCCTCTTATCCCACTCTCTTTTTCCTGGCTCCCTCTCCCCTCCCCCGATGTTCCCAATCTGCTCAGGATATCTTGCCTCATTCCACTTCTCTGGAGTATCATGCATCTCTCTTGGGAACATCCCTGTTTTCCATACTCAGGAGAGCATGATGAGAGATACCTTAATAGATTGAATCATTATAAGCTTGAGGAGAGAGCTGACACTAGTGAGATCTCCAGAGATCTACAAGGAAAACACCAACTGGCAAACTAAGCAATAGTGGAGAGACGACATTAAATGTCCCTCCTTGATGGTACGGTTGATGCCTACCTTATATGCCATCCTAGAACCTTCATCCAGTGACTGATGGAAGCAGAGACAGATACCCACAGCTAAACAATGAACTGAACCCCTGGAACCTAGTGACAGAGATGGAGGAGTGATGAACAAAGGGATCAAGACCATGATGGTGAAACCCACAAAGACAGATGACTGTATAAAGGGGAGCTCTTGAATCCCAGACTGATGCCTGAGAGGCCAAAAGGGGACTGATCCAAACTCCATGTATGTAGTCGCAGTGAGGAGGTCACATAAATCACTGGGGCCTTGGGTAGTAGATCTCTGTTTACCATGGTTTATGAATGATCTTTGGGAGCCCATTCCAAATAGAGGGATGCTCTCTCAGCCAGGACACATCGGGAAGGACCTAAGTCCTGCCCTGGATGAAATGACAGACTTCAGAGATTCCCCCCAAGGAGGGCCTCACCCTATCTGGGGAATGATGTGGGGATTGGGCGGAGAGCTGGAGGGCTGGTGGAGGGACAAAGGAGGAGGGATGGGAGAGAGAGCTGGGATTGACATGTGAAGCTTTCAGGTTTCTAATTTATATAAAAACATTACAAAAAAGAAAATAAATAAATAAATATCTGTTTAGGGCATACCAGACACATCACACAGGGCCTATGGCACAACTAATCCCTTAAGACAAGATGATTTTTGATAATTACACACTGATTTAATTAACTATTTTAAAATCCAGAGACCATATGTGTGTGTATAAATTATATATAAATTTGGCATATATGTTGTACAAAGGTTAAATTTATCTAGTTATTTTTGGAAAAGTATAATAATAATAATAAACTGGACAGGATAACAGAGATGAAGCAGAAGGTGCTTTAATCTTCTTTGTTGAAATTTAGAGGCTACCAAGGTTGGATCAATCCCCACTCTTTAAGTTGCTCAAGAGTTGGATAATTCTTTTAAAAACTGAATTAATCAAATGCTCAAAATAAAATATTTCTGGAAAAGTTTCATACAGGTCTATAAATTATGAAGTTCTAAATTTCAAGTCTGATGTACTGAATTAGTTTAGTGTGTCATTGGTATAAGAATTGCAAGTCAACTAGTTCCTGCCAAAATCCACTACTTCTACACATTTAACATATGGAAACTAGAACCACATAGATTCTCCCTCAGTGTTTACCTCTGATTACATAGCATATCATCACCTTCTATCCAGAAAAGAGGACTACCTCTGTGTATTTTAAAGAATAGGAATATGGCATATGGACATGATTACACTGTTGACATAATAAACCATGCAGTTAAATAGGGAGGTGACAGTTAACTAAAGGATTAATCATGACACAATGTTTCTAGTACCCAAAGGTGGCAATGATTTAGAAGAATGATTGATGTATTCAGATCCATAGGTCCAGAGACCTCTCAGAGAATGTAGAACTACTATGTGACTCCCCATGGAATTTGAGGTAGAAGACAAACACAAAACTTCCCCTCTCCATCCTGATAGTTCTCATCATGCTATGACTAGTATGGAACTACATGGAAGAGAGCTAGAGAATACAGAAGAGGGTGGAGGACTGAGCATAATCATGGAATGACTGACTCTTACAATTATGAACAGAGGTGGCACTGGATAGGATGGTGACTGAGACTCTAAAGAATTCATACTGTTCTATTTTTGGCAACAAGTAGTTCTCTTCTCCCTATGTTTTACTAATTTATTTTTTACATTCCAATCCCAGTTCCCCCTCTCTTCACTCTTCCTGCTCTCCTTACTCCCCACCTACCTACCATCTGCTCCTCTTCAAAGAGAGTAACTCCTCCCCTAGCAAGTCTACTAAGTCTGTCCCATCATCTCATTGAGGCAAAATCAAGGCACCTCATACCCGTGTGTCTAGGCTGAGCAAGGTATCTGTCCATATAGAATGTGCTCCACTAAGTCAGTTTGTTCATTGAAGTTAGATCTTCGACCCATGGCAAGGTGGTCACATATATTGTCCCAGCCACCTTTATCAAGGGAACCTGCATAAGACTGAGCTAGACTCTCTTCTTCCTATTATTCTACTCAAATAATTCTAGTAAATTTGGGATCTCAGTAATTAACTTCCTTTAACTAATCCTCTAGTGGTCCTGCTTACAGGAGTGAGTTATTCTAACATAGTCTCAACCTATTAACCACAATAATAAGTATATTTCAGACATTCTGTCTTCTTAATTTCATCATCTGTTTCTGACTTAAAAAAGCCATCTGTAGGCAGTATTAGACTAAGGACTTTCCATCGATTCACACTGCTCTTCATTGGCAAAACTGACTTCATGAAATGCTTGTTCTCAATAACCTTGCTAGCAGCCTCCAAAGACTAAGTTAATAAAGTCTTACTCTTTTATTAAGTTGTCCATGATTCCCTTACCCTTCTCAGCCTCTTCTAACAATTTGTATAATATAGAAGAGTTAGCCATACTACTTAGCAACTAATAACTTGCTATCCCATAATTAATAAATGTTTCGTGTAGATTATAACTGATGATACAATGGGCTTTTAGTACTCATAATGTTTACCAGCTACTGTTTAATATCCACTGCTCCCATCTGCGCAATAGAATTAACTTTGCCATCAATTTCATCTTCCAGTCTACATGTTACCTTGGGCCCCTAAGATGATGTGTAGTTGCTAACACTTCTTAGAATTGACATATTTATCCAATGGATATTTATTTGTAATCCCAATTGTATTTTCAACTGGCAAAATTGAATTTTCATGAGAATGAAAGGTTAACAGTTTCCAAGGATGCAGATAACGGTAATGAGGAGAGCAAGGAGCAGACCTGCAGGCGGGAGAAGGTACAGAAGTGAAAACCAAGACAGGGCTGGAATAAACACTGCTTCCTTCACAGTAGTGCCACGGATCCCATTGTTTATCTCCTGAACTGGCTCAAGTGACTGTCTTTATAACATATAAAAGAAAAATACTATTTCACCATTTCATCTTGAAATATAGACTGCAGTAGAGAAATCTTGAAATAGTATCACAGAAGCCTCTGGCTCCACTGTCTCCACAACTTGAACCCAGATGTTTCAGAAGTTACCTTCATTCTTTGTAGGGAAGTCTTGAATCATACACAGCACAACCATACAGAACACCAACGGTGTGCTCCCCTCTCCTTCTCTGCCACCGCCTGTCCTCCCTTGCTCTCTTCTTTTCACTGTCACTCTTGCTCTCTCGGGAGCACTGCCTCTGAATGTCCTCTTTGTCCTCAAACAGAAAGCTGGGTTCTTACTTTTATATCCATACCCCACATGTACTTCTCTCCCTGCTGTGTATGTACTCAGATGTATACGTAGGCATGCATGAATGTTCATATACTCTACTTCAGTTAAAGCCACATGCTTCTGCTTTCTCTCCTCAAACCCTAACAACAGCGTCCTTTTGGGAAATCACTGTTGTTGCTCTCGCTTACTCTGGAAACTTGTTATTACTACTTCTTCCCAGCCAGCCCAAGCACAAACCACCCTTCACATTTGCTGCCATGCTTGATGTTCATTTTGTAGTAAGCCCAAAAGAAGCGCAATGAATGGCTAACTGTTCAAAACTATACTGTACATTCTCTTCCTGAGACATACTTAAAATAGAACTCTTCAAATTGAGTTCAATAAATACCTAAGCAGGTTTCTGTCTTTTACCTATGGTGAAGATAGCAAAAATAAGCAACAATCCCAACTGCCAGCATCACATCAAAACAAAACACCAGACTAGCTGCAAATTGACAGTTGTTTTGGTTCCATCAGAGAACTGAAAACAGCTAGCCCAAAATATAAGGACCCTCTAAGGAGAGGAAGTATAAAATCACATGCTTAACCCAGTAGAGACTATTGTACACCGCATGTGTTGACAAGGACAAATCATTTTAAATATTAAACAAATTGGTAAGACAGCATGTGGACTAGTGTGATAACATATACTCCACAGACAGATGCAAGGAAAATCTGTACCCACTGAAAGTCTCCTTACCCACATAGCTTTGGCTGAGAAGAAAGTTCAGGGGCAGTGCATCAGAAGCAAGAATTCACTGTGATGCAACAACAACTATGGGCAAGGTATAGAGCTTAAGACCCTTTTACCCTGCAGAATAAATGGCTGCAGACATCAAAGAAAGAGAAAATTTTGTCACTGTAGGTCTCAAGGGAAGAAGCATGGAGGCTGGGGAAGGAAACAACTGAAAACTGTTCCCCTGAGGGAACACAAGTATCTATCTGTCACCACCAATGGGACGATCACTGTCTCCTGCCATTGGAATCTGGAACAAAACCTTAGGACTAAGGGTACTAGGATCTTAGAGCTATTTACTCTTTCATCTCCAAGCCACCTGGATTGTTTGTTACTGTGCTGTTTAGAGTTTGTGAACTTGCCATAAACCTAGTGTCATCTAGAAAAAGAAAGATTGCCAATATCCAAAGTTTGTGAGGGATTTCTCTTGATTAGTGATTGATATGGGAAGATCTGGTCCACTATGGGCAGTGCCGACCCTGGACAAATGGTCCTATGCTATTTGAAAAAAAAACAACAAAAACCTGAGCAAACCATAGGGAGCAAGCCTGTGAGCAGTGTTTCTCCACAGTCTGTTCTTGCCTGCAGGCTCCTGACTTGCATAAGTTTGTCTTGTCTTCACTCTATAATAGACTAGGATTGTAACATGATTGGAAAGTATAAGTCAACTCTTTGCTTCCCATGTTAATTTTGGTCATAGTGCTTACCAGCATTAGAGAACAATCTGGGACAGTTTCTATATCTCATCCCAATGCTGAGCTTGGTTTTTCATTATCATTATTGATGCCTAGACATAATTTTTCTAAAACCACACTCTTATTTTTTCTCCTAGTCATGGTATAAGATTAAGTTTTTTGACTTTTTTGAATGGCTGCCAATGAATGGGGTTTAGACAATCCTTTTACTGCAGGGCTTTGAAAACAGACAATAAATAGAGAAATAGAAGAAAAATATTAGAGGATTAAAAATTCAACAGCCCTCAGCACTTGGCTGTGAATTTCCTCTGTGAGCCTTCCTCTAAGTTTCTTTTCTTTAACATTAGGTTGGATGGAATTGGAAAAGAAGAAGATAATAACTACATAGGGGGAAAATCTCCTGCTCTCAATAATTGTTCCATTTGCCTTGTACTTAGGTGGCAGATTTAGAAATGCAGGGGTAAGGAGAATAGACAGTAGCATTTCCATGTAGCTGAGGGGTGTGATTTCTCTGCCAGTGTCCTGTGAGTCCATCTGCAAAGAGCAGAGCAGGATGCCATTCTTTCTGCCTTCCTCTAATCTCCTTCATGTGTCCCACCTTGCAGCTCTCCCTGTGTTTGTTGGGAGAGACTCATGGGTCCTGTTGTACTTGCCTTTTAATCTTTTCTTCGATCATCTATCCTTCTGTTCTTCAAGCCAGTGAGGGATTTTCAGGTTTCAAGCAGGACATAACTTCACTCTCTCTGTATTATATTAAATAAGAATAATGACATTTCCAGATCCCAGCAGTAATGAACCAAAATAAAATAAAAGAGAGATAATTATGTTTATATTAAATGCACTCCGCATCTTTCTGTTTAATCCCCCAAAGTTCCCTAAGACACTGCTTTCAAAGTCATTTAAGAAAAAGGCAGACATAGAAAAGAAAGGTAAAGGGGTTACTATAAATAAAGTTCTTAACTGGTCTAAGTAATAAATACTCAGGGTCAGATATTTGTACAATTACAATCAAGATTTCACCACAGGTTACATCACTCCGAAATGCCAGAGCCTAGTGGTTTCACCATGTTTAGGTGGCTTACAAGGGATGTAGTCTATTTGTTTTATCTTGCTACTGATTGTAGAATCAGTGTTCCTGGGTGAACACTAACATCTTCTTGAAGGCAACAGTGATTTTTTTCTATAGTTGGCATCGTAAGTTTTAGGGGAAAACCAAGACCCACTTCTTTCCCACCCTGCTTCCTTTTTTGGCAAATTTTTAACACCTTTGTGTATGAAATTCTTTGCCGTTCTAATACCAGTTGATTAGAAATAAAGGGGGAGGATCTCAAAGTGAACAAAACAAAAACTCTCTGTAAGAGGTATCTATGTGGCTCTATCTTCATTTTAATTAGCTGAAACTTCACTGTAACACAATTTATCTATAAGGATGAAACTTAGGAGCAGGTGCCAAGGTGGCCAATGAGTATGGCCACAGCCCCAATTCTTAGTCACAAGGCCTCTTGAAACAACTCTCTAAGTGGGCGTGTAGACTTTGACATGAGATTGAACTTTCCACACACATCTGCTATAGAATCTGTCTCCCCAAACGTTCCGACTTAGTTTAGATAATGAAAAAACCAGACACACATGTACCCTGTTGCTGCATTCCCTCTGGTCATAGGACAAGGGAAATGAAGATGGAACTCAGCTTCACACTCACCCTTTACTGACAGATATTCATAGACTGGAATGTACTATGCAGATTGATGAGAGAGAAAATTCAGAATACAAAGAATCCTGGTCAAATGTCTATAATTAGGGAGAGCATTAGAACTATTTTTGCTAAATGGTTAGGTTATCAAACTGTCTTCTAATTGTTCATGTTTTAAGATTTTTTAAAAATTATTTATTTGGTGGGTGTGTGCACAAGAATACAGTTGCTCTCAGAGATCAAAGGCATTAGTTCCTAGATCTGGAGTTAAGGTGAGTTGCAGCTATTGGACTTTGGTACTAGAAAAAAAAACAGGTCCTATGTAAGAGAAGTATGAACTCTTAACTACAGGCTGCTAAGTAGACAGGTTTATACACAAAGACTAGCACTATTCTCAGCTTGGTGAAGAAAAGCTCTTTTTGCAATGTATGCTATTAAACACAAAGTGTCATAACTGAAAGTGCTAAAATGAATGACTGCTGAATATTTAGCCATAAATGAAACATCTGCAACACTTCCTGCCTCGAAGGCCCAGGGGATATCAAAGAATAAATGAAGGGAAGTTGGAAAGAATTGAAGATGAGGAGAAGTACCATGAAACACTGTCATCCAAATATGGCATGGCCATTGCCGTCATGAATCCATGCAGCAAAGGAAATTTGTAGAAGACTGGGTTCTTCAACATTTCATCATGGGTAGAGGGGATGCATAAAGTGTCTTCTCTCCTGAGGACTATTAAATATTAGGGCCTTACTTTCTTTGGTAATGTAGTCAATTGGAGACTATTTGGGAAGAAAGTGCTCATAGGAAATGAAGGGAGATCACAGAGGAAAAAACATGTAAGCATAGCTATAGTGCATTGCACATGTGTATGAAACTGTTAATTACAAAAAACTCTAAGTACCAAAGGGGATTTCCAGGTTTGTGATTCTTGGAGGCTATTTTAATGGCTACAATACATAAACAAGTCTGTCTTTCCTGAAGCACAATTTTCAAACTACAGAGCTATGAAGAATTATTTATCTGTTCTGTAAGAAACAAATGAAAAAGCACATAAAGTATTAGTGTTCTAAAAACCTTCACTTCTATAAGTTTAAAAATTTTTAAGAATAACATTCATTTATAATTTTAGTGTCCTTGTAGGGAACATTTGCTTTGCATGGAACGCTCTTCTCTAATATTCCTGGCAGGTATTTTTTCTGTCCAAATTTAAAAGACATGATCAGCAAGATTTTTTGAGGATCCAGCTCATTTTATGAACAATCATTACTATATAAACTTCTTCTTTTGTAAGATGAAAATATTTGGCTATTGTTTTCCTGTGATGTTTCCACAGCCTATATAAATGCACAGAACAAGTACTATTTTCCCACATTACAAAAGTCTCTAATGTCACCAACATTTCCTCTCTGCCTGACACTTTGAACCCATCCAAGACATACCTTTCTTGTAATGATCTTCTTTCTTTGTCCCTGGAATTTCAGACTCTTCTCACACACTTATCATTCTTTAGTATCTTGCAGAAAGTAGAGATATGTAGATTTGAGCACAAGGACCCAACTGTAATCAGGTTCATATAGACAATTTTTACATTCTTTAACCTGAGCACTACAGGTCACAGTGGCATTGCAAGCATACCACAATGGCATTGCACAGTCACCCAAAATCACCTAATATAATTGAATGAAACTAAATGAATGTATAGCCTTTGTGAGCCATAGAGATGATAGGTACATCAAATGTAAAAATCAATAAATTTTTGGCAGTTGCACTATCTATTTATGTAATAGAACCTCATGCTCATGTATTGCAAAATATGCAGAACCATTATATAGCAGAAAAAGATAGTTTTAATATTTTTGGGATATTAGTATTTATTAATGAAAGATACTTTCACCAAAGTTATCTTGGGTGATTAATATTTTATTATTAGTTTGAACAAAGTCTTGTTGATGTAGACACATGTATGTCTCTATAGGAAATGAGTGCATTCTTAACTGTTTAGAAGCATTGATTGGAGCTGCATAAGTAGCCATAAAGGCTGCTGAGGTGTTACAATACTTGAGGTGGGTCTGAAAAGCTGTAAGTTTGACTAAAAGGAGCTAGAGGAGAAAGTTTCAGAAGGAGCCAAAAGCATAAAGGTGGGACAAGATGGGACATGTCAGGTGGGTACACAATGATTGGGACCTAGAAATAATATAGATGAGAAAGGAATAAGTCTTACTATACTAAATGACTTTGGTTGGCCTAAAGAGGATGGTCTATCTATCTGTCTATTCTTTTACTACCCTATTTATTTATTGTGAGAGGGTTTGTTTCTTTATTATTTTATATTTATTATTTGAAAATTTTATGCATTTATACAATATATTTTTATCATATCCACCAATTATTATCTAGACTCAACTGGTCCTTTTATCCTCTAATCCACTCTTCCAATTTCATATACTCCAATTTTGTTGTTGTTGTTGTTATTGATAACCTTTTGAGTTTAATTAGTGCTGCCCATAGCCACACAGATATGGGAACATCCTAGAAGCCTTGTACCTAAAGAAGAGTTTCCTTTCTTTTTCAACAAACCATCTGCCATCTGTGTTGAAATTTCGAATGGCGGGTCTTTGGAGAAGTATCCATAGATGCTGTGACTTGACATGAGTAACAGCCATGCCATATCCTGAAGTCAGCATTTTATAGCACTCCTCATCCTCACAGATATTTTCATTTAATGAACCATATATTCAGGGTGCAGCATTGTCTACACTTTCAGGGTACATCTGTTCAAACTCATTTTATTAGTGCATCTTTTAATTAATTACAAATTAGTAGAATTTCATTAAAAGTTTCAAACATTCTTAGTTTTGGGTAACCCATTCTCTATCATCTGCTCTCTCCTACCGCCTACCCCATCTCTTTAAGTTTTTAATTTGCTTCTCAAACAAACACACAAGAGACACATAATTCAAATTGCTTCAGTGCAAAGATTATATAAGGCATCTCTCCCACACCACCCCTTGTACTGAATTTATTTCCTTCAGCAGTTGTTGCACCTGTGTTCAGGTGGCTCTTGCATTATGCAAATCACCAAGATCTTCAAAACAATGTTCTATTATAGTAATGTGTTTGGGAATATTATGAGTTTTTTTCTGTAACTCAATATTTATAAAGAATCTAGTATAGTCAAATTCATAGGAACAGAAAGAACTGTGATTTTCAAGGTACTAAGGAAGAAGAAATTTGGAGGAATAATGACTTAAATTATATAAAGTTTCAAATTTTATAAGATAAGCTTTAAAATCTACCATACAGAACTGTGTCTCTAGTAAACATTTCTGAATGTATGGATGACATTGTAAAAAGAGGTCAAACTGAAAGCACCTAAGAACCCAACAGGAGGGACCTAAACTGCTTATTAGCAAAAACAATTATTAAGCCACAAATATAATGTCTGTATGGACAAGGGATGTATTTTTATGTGATTTTATTGCAATCTCAAAAATTAGGAAATGTGTTGGATGACATTATTCAAGGAAAGCATATGGGTTTGAGTCAAATAGTTGTAACAATATGATATTCTGCTATGATTAGTGAGTATGTACATAGAACTCTAAAATGTTTAGAATAACAGAGGAAGAAAAATGAGGGGAAACTAAGTTGTAATTTTTTATCAAAGCATTTAAAGGTAGAAAATTTCATTAAAGTAATTTTAGCATTGCTTCCCTTTTAGTGAGTAGGGGAGGTTGTTTTCCAGGGAATAATAGAGTTATTAACACTCAGACATTTACTGTGAAAATGAAGTCTGTTTCAGAGGTTAGCAGTTCAATGTCAGCTTACAAGTGAAGCCAGGCCAAATCAAAGGTATATTCATCCTCCACCCCGCTGTCTGACATTCGTTTTCATACTCTAGAAGGAAATAAGGCCCACCACTTAAGAGTACAGACTTTGCAGTCTGTCAAGGTTTAAATTCCATCTCTGGTACTTTTTAACTTTATTTCTAAATACTATTTCTCTTGAAACCAGAGTATTCCTAGATATGCTATGAAAATATACAAAGAACCTGTGTGTAGTGCAAATATTCTAGTGAGAATAGTACAACAAAAATATTGGAAACATAAGATATGATTGCAAATGATGGGGATAAAGGACAAAATGCAGAGATAAAGGAATGTCAGGAAGCGTGGGTAACTTAGATATAGAAAAATTATATAGAGAACACTGAGGAGGGAGATATGAGGTACTTGAAGGAGGTGAGAGGGTAATTTTATATAGGATAAAAAGACTTGAAACTCTTGTCTGGTCTGGTATAGTTAACAAAGAGCAGGAAGCACTGTTTTGTATCACTGTTTGAAGAAAGGAGACAGGCCAGACAAGCTTGTGTGCCAACTCACTTTATGATCTTTGACTTCTTGGAATAAATGTATTTAAGCATAACAGTGACAAAGCTGATTTAATACAGACCTGTTCCTACATAGCACATATTAAGTAAATTATAACCAGAAATTCTTATTTACTTTATTCATAGCCCACCTCTTCTCAGACCAACTGAGAAACTGGAAAACTGGTGTCTGTGGTACATGCCCATCATGCCTGGGTAATAGCTCCAGATCATCTAGCTTGATGCCCAATGCTCTGCATTTACATCTCTCCCAATTAATCTTTCTGCTAGTTTTCCTGCAGATAAAATCTCTTCTCCAAGATGACCTTGTTTTATAGGCCATGGAGTTAACAAGTTAGTAATGCTGGTGTGCATGTGTGTTGTGATGTTTTCTGCCCATTCTACAATGGCTTTAGGAAGCTAAAATTGTTATAAGTCTGTCTCACCATAGCAGTAATAGACCCATCACTTGTGCCAACACATCATTGAGTAAATAACTATTGGCTCTGCCATGTATTTTTTTCATAATTAGAACCCTGTACTTTGGTGCTGCATATGCACAGTTACAGAAACAAGATTTGCTCTTTGTGTATCACAAGGTTATTCACACAATAGGTTTATGCATTAGATTCTACCTGAGGACCAGTAGGATGGCTTAGCTGGCAAAACCACCAAGCCCGGTCATCTAAAATTCTTCCTTGGGATTCACCTTATAGAAGGAGAACTGACAACTGCAAGATGCCTTCTGTGGCTTATGTTTGTATTCATGTGCACATGCACTCATACACACACACACACACACACACACACACACTTAACATGCATGCACACACAAATGATATTAGGTAAATAAGTAAATGTAATAAAATTTCTGAGCATGAAACCATAGATCAAATTTTGGTTTGAAGAAAAAAATAGGTATATAAGAACAAATATATCTGTAATTATGATAGGGAAGAAAACCATGCCCATTTGGTAGTATAATGAACTAGTTAAAACACATAAACAATGAACAGAAAGACATGAACATCACCAGGGTTTGGTGGCCTACACCTGTAACCCCTGAACTCTGGAAGTTTTGAAGGAAGACTTGTCTTGCATTCTAGACTAGTTTGGGGTAAATAATGAGTTTGAGATAGATACATAGCCACACTGAAGAGTGAAGTCTCTCTAACTCTCTCTCTCTCTCTCTCTCTCTCTCTCTCTCTCTCTCTCTCTCTCTCTCTCTCTCTCTCTCACACACACACACACACACACACACACACACAATGTAAACATCAAACTGAAAAGCAAAACTTGTAAGTCATGACACATACAAATACTTTTTAATATAAGGCATCTTTCTAGTGCTGTATATATAATCAATAAAAAGTAAATACTAAAATAAGTGGCAACCAGATTTTTGATGAACTTTAGAGAATTTCAAGCAGTTCTCCCCACCAGCATAATTTCAGAAATATTCAAAACAAAGTTTCATTCTAAGTTTAAGCATCTACAACAAGCTAGAAAGGAACAAGATAAGTAGAAAGAGCATGCCATGAGATTACAGGGATAAATCCCTAAGCTGAAGGGTACAAGATCGTAACACAGAATATCAAAGGAGGCTTCGGTGACCTCTTCTTTAATATCCTCGGGAAAGACAGAACCTCTGCCAATGATGTTTGGGGATCTTACTTGAGGATAAAATAATACACAGTCTTATGTGAATAAACCCAGTGCTTTTCAAAGGATGGAAATATAACGTGAAAATAACTGGTTTTTGGTTTTGTACTATCCATATCCATAACCCTACCTGTCTGAGTAACTGGATATGTCTTCCGTTTCAGAGTTGTATTCAGGATGCAGATAACTTTTGAATTGATAAATGTTATTTTCATCAAACGTTATTAAAATTGGGGGATAACAAAATGAAATCTTGGACCATAAGTTTCTTTCTGACATAGGCACGTATTCTAGGAGTTTGAAACTTCAGCTGACTTGACATTCTTTTGGCCTTCCTTCTCAATGGTCACTCCGTACAATAATCCCCCTCAGTGAACAGTACTTTTCTCTCCTTTCTGCTTATTCTTGAGCAGTCAGTCATATGATGGTTTAACAGACTGCTAACAATTCATGGAGTCATGGAATTAACAAAATGGAATCAACCTTACACTACCTCTGGTATGTTGCTAAGGACACCTGGAAGGATGAAGTCTCTTAGTTCAAGGAAAATACATTTATTTCACTGTGTGTTTATCT
This sequence comes from Mesocricetus auratus, assembly GCF_017639785.1. Lineage (NCBI taxonomy): Eukaryota > Metazoa > Chordata > Mammalia > Rodentia > Cricetidae > Mesocricetus > Mesocricetus auratus. Next base: position 82,931,283 of record NW_024429184.1, on the reverse strand, counting down.
TCCCATGAGGTCTTTCATGGGTAGGTTTTTGAGCTAATAAGTAATTGAATGAATACTAAATACGGAGTGGGGAATTCTTAGCAAGGAGTTGCAAAAGAAAGCCTGGCCCATTCTGAAAAGCCCAAACAGATTTTTTTCTATAGAGAGATTACATTTAATTAGCTCCCAATTTGCTTCAAGTAACAGAAGGGATTTAAGAGTTTATGGTGATAATATGCAAAAGGTTGAAATGCCTATGAAACATATGCTAAAGTTTGCCCCTGAACAGAATGTAAGATGCTATTGGTGGTACTGATTCAGAAGGGGAGGGCAGATGTGGGATAGGGAGTGCCCTGAGTTCCTGAAGTACATAGCAAGGCAGCTGGCAGAGACTCCCAAGTATGCACATTTGGATGCAGGGTTATAATAGGTTATACTCAGAGTGAACTGTCCTTGGCAGAAATACACTATATTCATGGTCAAGGTAAGCAGGTGAGACTGCATAAATTTTCTAATAATAATAGCAAATTATTCATGGAAGCTTAATGTGTACTAGCCTCTATTTTTGAAGAGTTATATGAATTAGCATAGTAATTACCACACAGCATAGGTATGATTACCTTTATTTTGTAAATGAGGAATCCAAGACACAGAAATGTTAAAGAACTTTGTCAAAGTCTCATGAGTAATAAGTTGCAGTCAGAATTTAACCCAGGCAATTGCTTTCCAAACTCAACATTCTTTATAGATATGCTGCAGTGTACTCCCTCCAGTTTATACTCCAAAGTTTTACTGTGACCATTGACTGTGTTAGGAGCATTAGGAGAATCTTAGGACATTTCTTGGAACATAGAAGTATCTGTGTTACTTTTGCTGTACATGTTTTTCTAATATGGCATCAATAAACATTTATTCACCAAGTAGAGTACCCATGACAGAAAAAAATAACTACCTAAGTCTAGCTCTTTGAACCTATGAGTTTGTTAAGGTTACTTGCAGTGGCATAGATGACTCAAAGGCTATATATTACCCAAATCCCATTATAGACAGAGTGATGACTTATAAAAGGAACATCCCTAGATCTCCATGAATGGGCTGAAGGTTGGCTTGATAAACTGTTTCTTTACATAGTAGTCGTTATAGCTTAGACAACATTAGGGAGAAGCTTTCTGAACCTTGTAAATTTCAAGAAACTCGTGAGACTTGTGAGTTGTTTATTTGGATGAACCTTATGGGCTTTATTCTTTTCTTGAGTTTTAAGGACACTTTCTCTTGGATAGTGTTTCAGCTCTGAGGACATTGCTGCATAAAATTCTTGAACACCTTTTCTCTTTTTCTCTAGTCTGATGCCTAATTTGGACACCTATTTTTTTCTTTCTAATCTGAATTTTCTCAGCAATCACAAGCATATAACCAGTTATTGTCAACTTCTTTTTTCCTTCCTTCATTCCTTCCTTTCCTCCATCCAACCCTTCCTCCCTCTTTCCTTCTTTCCCTTCCTTTCTCCATTTCTTTCTTTCTTTTTCTTCATGTTCAGTCTATGTACCTCAGATTGGTTTTTCATTAGGCTCCTCATGTGTCAATTTTCCAAGAGTTTGGAAGACAGATGTGTGCTTCTGTGCTTGGGCAACTAAATGCTTTCCTGTTGAGTTCATTCAGATGACTGTTGGGATAAGCAGGAAAAAGAAATGGCTGCATATGCACAGTGGTAGCTTATGCAACACCGGATGGAGCTCTTTTTGGGACTCAAAATCCCCCACATAGCAGTTTAAGCATAGAGTGAAGATCAGGAAGTACTATTAAAAACCAAACAAACAAACAAAAAACAAGAAAACAAGTAACCTGGAGTTGTTAAAACCACTTATAGCATCATCATGTATTTGCATATTGTGTCCCAAGGATAGTCGTTGAGGGTCTGAAATGATAATATAAGCACTGAAAGATATACACTACAGGGGCTGTGGAGATAGTTCAGTCAGTATAGTATTGACCTTGTATGTTTGTGGACCTTTGTTTGATTCCCAGCATCCATGTAAAGGACTAGGTGTGATGAAGCAAGATCATTATGTCAGCGATGAGGAAACAAGGACAGGTGTATCTCTGGGCTCACTGCCCAGCCATCCTAGCCAAGTCAGTGGTCTTTGAGTTGAATGAAATCTGAGTCCAACAATAAAGTGGAGAGCAACTGAGAAAGATACCAACTGTCAACTTCTTGCCTCTACACACATGTGCATCTGCATACCATGATCACCTCTCTCTCTCTCTCTCTCTCTCTCTCTCTCTCTCTCTCTCTCTCTCTCTCTCTGTTGCTCTCTCTCTCCACAAATATTATGTGAGAAGCAAATATGGGGAAATAAAACAGAATCAAACATGGGGCATTTTATGTTGTGACATCATGTGTTACACAGTGCAGAAAAGTTTGTGGCATGGGTGACAGGTGAGACAGTAAAGTAGTTGAACTTTGTAGCCATGACTTGAAACCTGAAGATGTAAAACAGTATATGCACACATTACCACAGTGAATGAAGCCATATAATCACTCAAACTCAGACTTATCCAGCGTTGACTTCTCTGCAGAGGAATCATAATATCAAAAAGCGGACTGCTTTGTGAAAGATTTGGCCATAGGGCTAGTCTGTTCTTACTTACAGCTGATAAGAGTCAGATAACAAAGGAGACCTTGGTAAGTTCCAGAACAATGTCTTACAAGCAGGGACCACTGAGAGTTGAGACTATTAGAAGCCTCAGGTTCTGGGGAAAATTTTTAATAGACTGCTGAGCAGCTTTTGTGGCATGTGAGGATAGATTGGTATTCTGCAGTGGACCCTGATAGACACACAGCTGGGGGAGAAACAGCAGCTGACGCTAATAATAGAGTAGCCTGGAGCACAGACACAAAGGCTGTGGAAGTCATGGTGGGCGACACAGACCCACAGGGGAACACGTGAGTAGCAGTTCTCAAGGCCCTTTCTCTTACCCTGATGAGCAGAAATGGCTGTCATCAGCATTTGAGGGAGTTCAATATGGGATGGAGCTCTGGAATTGATTCCCAGCTGAGGCGCACGATCTGATCTCCAAGCATGTGGGAATGCTTTGGCTTCAGATACTGTTTCCTGAAAGTGAGAAGGATTACTGAGGTGTGTTTGTTTAGCTGTTGTGCCCATGAGGCATTTTACATCCTTTACTTCATTCACCCTTGACTGCAACGCCTAAGTGGCAGGAAATCTTTCCCAAAGCATTTTCATTTTTGCACACAAGAAATGGAGGATTATAGAAAACAGGACTTACTTACATCTTATGGAACCATGATTTGAGTGTAATTTTGTTTGGTTGTAGAATGTACGATTGTAGCACTTCTGCTCTGTTACTTTCTGGTGGCTGTTTTGTGTCAGTAGAGTGCTAGAGTGACACAGCCTCTATTTCGGTGTAGCGCATGCCATCATCTAGCCAGGTTTCCAACCAGTCAACATTCCACCTTTCTCTTTGTTAGTCACAGTATGTAAAAGCTGTGCGCACTGGTGACCCTGAAGTCCTGCAGAAAGTGAAGCAACAATTTTAGCAGGGTTGTTTTATGTAGAATCTATCCTAAGAAACTTAGTTTTACTCTACCAATGACTATCTCCTTGGGACAATTAGACATCTTTCAGAGGCTTGTTATTTGACTGGTATTGCACTGAGATTCAAGGATGAAGCAACTAGTATGACACAGAATTTAGATACCATCATATGAAGTACTAAATTATTAAATCGTTCTTTCACACAAACATGTTAGCATTAGAACAATAGATAGACTGTGATGGTTTTACTTTACAGTTTTCTCTTTTCCTTAGGGATGTTCAGTATTCCCCATTCTTCATTTACAGACAAAAAAAGGTATCTAGGATGTGAGACTGGGCTCTCTCAACTGATCAGAGGTTGCTATATACACTGACTTTCCACATATTCTCACCTCCATCATAACCTCCACTGAGACCTTAGCAGTTCTTAGTCCCCTACTCTGACCTGTTTCGTGAAACTTATTATGCTGGGTACAAATTGGTTTCAAAGTATGTGAAACAGGAGAATTGAAATTAGTTATAATGAGAAATAGCATTGTAAAGGAGAACACAGGGTTGAAAATACATTTCAATTTTCATTTATATTCTCTGGAGAAATAAAGTGTGGTAGTCTAGATAAATAGTCTTTCCACACTTCATCATGTTTTGAATAAATTTTTTGAATTCCTAACCAACAACTGTAAAGTGAAATAAATGATACATTGTGACAAAGTAACTTAAGTCCATTTATTAATTGTGGACTGACTATATACATTACATTAAAAATATTAAAAACTAAAAAATATTGTACCTTGTGGTGATAAAGAAATATCTGGAAGTAAAGTAAATAACCAATTAAAGTGGAAGATTACACTTAGGGAGCATAAACAAGGGTCTAGGATCCCATAATGAGGCAAGACTGTTCATTACTGGGTCATGGTAGCCCTGCCTGGACATCAATGCTCAGGCCCCTGAATTTTCTTTTGTAGAAAGAAGCATAAAGTCCTTGTAGCAAGTGTTTAAGGATAAGATAAATAAATTTCTGGTTTCTAGAATACCATCAGGTCTGGATGAATAAAATTGCACAGAGCAGCCTCCTTAGAGGACAACCATTATGCTGGCATCTGAGAGAAACATTTTGCTCTTCATTTAGATTCTACTCAAATGCCTACTGAAAAGGTGATCAGACTATTTGGATAGAAGGCTTTTGTCAAAACAATGCTGAGATTTTTTTCCAATCAGCAGAAAAGCAGAAGCCAGGCACCCTTCTATTGAAACATAAATCTCCTTTTATTCATTTACTGTTTTCTCTACTTATCTAGAGGAACATAGTTGATTTATTCTTTTGTAAAAAAATAAAAAAAATGATGACTGCATATAGCTCATGGTGACTAGTGCTGTCCCTTTTCAGAGACACACAGTGTCCTTAAATCCCTGGGATATGCCCAGAACAAATGCATGCAAACTCCCTTTCAAATGAATTGTTCCGGCTTCCTCAATGAGGAATTTCCTAACACATCTCACCAAGAACACAAAGCCAGCCCTCCCTCAAACCAGGTGAAACAGGAAGAAGTTTGGTAGTGAATAATGAACTGATTCACACTCAGGGCTCAGAATTTAACCCTCACAAACATTCTATGAAGTGCTTTAAAACCAGTTGAAGGAAATTCTGGAATGTGTCATAATCACACAAATAACAAGAAATAGAGCTGAGATTTGAACTCTGGTCTTCTGATCTGTAGACCTTATGATTTTACTACCACACTGTGAGAAACTTTTTAAAATAGGTAGAGACTTTCTGTTTCCTTGTTGATGATTTATGGAAAAAAATTCACCAGATCTCTTTTGCTAAACTTAAAGCTACTTCTGCTAGTTTGGCAAAGTTTTGCACAAAAGAACAAACTGTAATTTTGTCCCTGTGGGGTAAAAAGTCCATTACACGCTCTACTCTGCCATTGTAACACCAGAGCAGTCATAACTGATAACATGGTTGTGTTCTAACAAGAGTTCATTATGAAAGTAAATCATTATTCTACAGACAAGCAGTCCCATTGCATTTCTAGAAGAGAAGTTGAAGGTGTTTCCTGTGTGTTGAAGCTTGCAAACCAGCCAATGAATACAATACCCTGATATGAGAAGTGATCTTAGTAGAAAACTCTCAGACCAGTCTTAGATCCACATGTCTAGCTTTGTCTTCTGAATTTTAGCATAAAATGTAAGTTATGCTTTTTAAACATCTTGGAGGGAGCACAAAACTAAGAGAGAAAGAAGGTCATGTTATTAAATAATGCCATTTATCTGAGTGAAATTCTAGTATTCCAACATTGGCAATTAAGAAGGACCATTTTATGTCCATTACCTGTTCATAAAGGGTTTGTTGTTGTTGTTTTCAAGTTCTAGGAGATGGAAAATATTTTATAGTTTTAACTTTTTGAAGTTTCATATGTGTATAAAATGGATTGTGAATAAAACACACACACACACACACACACACACACACTACCCTCTGGGATTCACATTCATATCCTTCGGAAATAGTTCTTTCAATCTAGTCCCATGTCTGAATGTTGATATCTTCTTATTTTGGTTTAAAATATTTGTGATTATATGGGGATATAAGCTACTTATCTAGTATGCATGAATCTTGGGATCAACCCCAGCACTGCAAAGAATGAAAAAGACCCCACCATAAACTCTCAGATATTTAAATCAGTCAATGCCACTGAATTTCTTTCTCTTCCTATTTGTGTGGTTGTTGGGCTATATGCTTAGAAATAGCTAACAGTTGTATGAGAGAATGAAAACAGACACTCTCACCTTTTTTACTAAGGTAAGCTATGCTTGCACTTCTATGATCCTGTGTTTATTGCTGTCCATCTGGCCTCTGAATATTTCCAGTATACCCACATTACTTAACAAATGACAAACCTACCTATTACAAAACTATATTTCCTTCTTTAACACCTAAAACCATGTTCCAAGGGATTTTTCTCAAGGATCCCAGATGACCTTGGAAAAGAGTCCATGAGAAAAATCCCTTCAAGCATGGCTCTGGGTTCTAAAGAAGGAAATATAATTTCGTAATAGGTTTGTCATTTGTCAAATGGTCAACTCTGTTAGTAGCTGAAACTATGTTGTTTAAACATAAAGGTACTGATGCTCCATCAGATTATTAAAATAATTTGAATGCAGCTTCTGATAATTTCTCTGTAATGAGAACACATACCTGTGTTTCATGCTTTTGGGTCAGGAAGGGCAGAGGGAATTTTTCCTTGATTATTTCCTTATTATATGATATACAGTCTTGTCCTGACCTTGACCATCTTTGAGAAGATGCAACTCCATATCCAGCTGACTCCATGAGAGAAGATCAGAGAGATGTTCTTCAGCAAGGTCAAGGACAATAGTCATTCAACTGACCAGAGCTCCCTAAGAAAAATGTGCCAGTCTTTTTCCTTGGGCAGAGTGTTTGATCATATTTCCTTGCTTATCTCTGCCATCAGAAAAATTACCCCAACCCGTCTGGAATGGTAAAGAAATATATTTCCTTGACAGAGATCTATATTTTTCCATCTTCTGAATGATAAGATGTAGTAACAATGCCTTATTATGCATCTCAAACTTTTTTGACATTGACTATGACAAATCCATCTCAGAGAGAAAGAAAGAAAGGAAGAAAAGAGGGAATGGAAGGAGGGATGGAGAAAAGGAGGGAGGGAAAAAGGGAGGGAGGGAGAAAGGAAAGGATATATAAATAAATCTCTGCTAAGCATGCTACCCTCAGAAATACAGATTAGTTCTGTGCTCCATATGAGCTCTTTCTGACCCTTTACATCATGCTGGATAATATTTAAGAGAAAATTAATCTTGTTAGGAAAATGTGAGGGAAAAAAATCAGCAAAGTTTAGAGTTTTCAATCTCACATCCAAGTACTAGCCAGGTAAAACCTTGCTTAAGACAAAATCTGTCACTTTCAGGGTGATCACAAAATATATGCATACACACACACACACACACACACAAACTATATATATTGTATATATATATATATACATATATATATATATCAGCTTACATGTTTTTATACTATAATGGGAAGAGAATTACTTCCAACTCAACAGCATCCAGTACTAAATAAACCCCTGGTACCAGGATTGGGTTGCCTCCTTTAGAATTGTTGACTAGTGAGTACTCATATTCCCCCTAAATGTTACAGGCTTTGGCTACTGTTCTTGGTTACCCTCAGTGCATGATGGTAAAATCCTATTGCTAAGACACTACATAGTTGACAGTCATGGAACATGAAGAAGTCTTCATGGTATTCAAGTAGAAATTTCATCCCTGTGGCTAGTTTTCTTTCATATTGCTAGAAGATAATATGTACATTACTGGAATAGAAAATTTATCATCAATTTTATCCATTCAAGAAATCTGAGGATTATAATAATAATCTGTCTGGCAATATAGGAACACAGGTACAATAGCAGGAATATTTGGGAAATAATCTTTTAATTTTATTATTATACTCGCTTCATAAAATAGAATCTATATTTGACACTGTCAACAAGGCCAAGAACCTGTAGATATATATTTTGTAGGCCCTAAGGGGAAAGCAACTATTATTCCACTTCATAGGCAGAACAATAAAATGACTCTTAATGACTTACCAGTAGACAGATTGGCCTATCTCAACCCTTATCAGAGAAGCTTCTCCTTGAAGACGATGTCAATGAACACACACCAACATCTGGACAAGTTTCATAGATTATGAGACTTTATAGTGCTTTGCATTCATGAGATGCCTATATCGTATCCTTCCCCTCAAGGAAGAGAGATCTATGCAGAAATTGAGGAAGAAAGATTGTTAACGCTAGAGACCAGGAATGTCTACAAGAAAGCAGTATTTTATGACCACAGCAGGAGAGTTCTAGATATTGACTCACAGTGAGTGTGATAGCATTCATAAGAACTATATAAAATAAAGCCAGGAAACATTCCAGCATGAAAAGGGGAGTTAGGCATGACAGGCCTTTGATTGCTTCTGTAAGAGGGAAAGTCAGGTGTCTTTAATGGTGTGACACTTGGTATATATCAAGCGCTCTTCAGGGATGGTCCCACTCAAAGAGAAGTCAGTTAACACAAATTAGACTCCCTGAACCTAGGAACAAGAGAGAGAAAGAATCGGTACAAATTTGAGTGGGTAGGGAAGTAGGGAAGAATCTGAGAGGAGTTGGGGAAGCAAAATGAGTATGATCAAAAAGACATTATAGTAAATTCTCAGTTAATAAAACACTATATATACATACACACATATAGGGATGAAAAAAAGCAAATACAAAAAGATTATTCTGTCTCTAAATTTGGTTTGGGTTCAGAATTCATATTTTGTTCCAATAAAATTTTGTTCAATTAGAATCATGATGCATTTTTATTTGATGTGAAAACATTGCATCCAAGAACTCTCCTTCAGGAAATGTAAAATAACATATTAAAACTAATTCTTTCTACACACAGATGGATTCTGAAGTGTCCATCTGTTTGGGGCAACAGTAAATTCAAAGATCAAGCATATTTTCCACATGTATTTTTTGGGGTGCTGTATATCATGTCAGAAAACAAAAACTGAAGGTTTCTAAAAGAAAAAAGCAAAAACAAATCCCAGAGTACCATGCAATTGTTCATTCATAACCAAAAGAACTACATGTTTATTCAATTGTAGTCTTAAGTGTATCCTTGCCCAGAGCTCTTTTTGAAAATCACTTCCCTACTGAGATTCTATGAAGTTTAGCTTATTTTGTTTTTCTGTATTTGTTAGTTTTGTGTTTTGTAAATCCTTAGGACACACATTTTGGAGAGCTCTGTGTTGCAGAATATCTCTCTAGGAGTTAATTAGCTAATAGTTGATGAATCATCTGACCAACTAAAGAGCACTCCCACTGGCTTCTTGGAATAATTGTCCTATAAATTGTTCATGATAAAAGGTGTAGAGCTGTATCTAGAAGATGATGAATATTTTGCTACGTGGAAAGAAACTAGGCTGTGCAAACTCTGTGACAAAGTTCTCCTACGAACAGTCTTTGAGATGCAACATTGGCCACACAGCATGATAGGGGTACGAAATCAATAGAATCTTCAATTAACTGTTAAGGTAAACAGGTACAGGTACTCTTTTGTACTGATCCTATGAAAACCAGACTTACTAAAAGCACGACTCTCATATCCATGAATCCCTCTTACTGAATTACTAGCATGACATGGTAAGTTTTAAAGGGGGGAAATGTAAGGATGCAATAAACTTAGGGACTACTTTTCTTGCTTCTGTGTTCAGGATTCAGTTTTACTCTTATTGTTATGTAATGAATATTTACAAAACATGAGGATCTCAGCTCAGTGTCCATCTGCCTCAGCACTGTATTTCTCACCTAATGCTCTAATCTCCTGACAGTGATGTCACAGCCCTTTCTGTCTAGGATTGGTTATAATTAGGGCTCCAGGTAAAACTTCAACAGCAGGAACAGATGGGCCTATAAGAAGCCAATTGTCTATACACATGCTAATTTAATCAGCACTATAAGACTGAAGAAAATTGGAAGAAATGGTCTCAGGCCCATATCAAGCATCTGTATGATGCGATGCAGAGGGGTTGGAGTCAGAGGCCCTTTCAGAGGCCACAGGGGAACACAACTCGGCCATTGAAATTCAAAGCTGCTGGCTTTTGATGTGTGTTGGGGGTGGGGACTGGAGGGGGTGGCACGGTGACTAGGCATAAAGAAGTGGGTGTTCACTTGTTTGCCTGGGGTGGGGGGAGCTGCAGCCCAGGCAGTGTCAATCTCTATTAGCTCCTTTAAAGAACATTTGTATGTGCCATATAATAAAAATGATACAGCCCTGTGAAGTGGAAAGCAGCGGTAATTTCAGATTCTTCTCAGTGAGTGTTTTATATCCTTGTGACCCTGTATTATTGAAATCAGTGAATTACCAGTTGAGTGTAAGAATAAATGTCGCCGTTTATTTATTAATTTAGGTGGTTCCAGGAAGCTTGTAGGATCAGTTTGGGACTTGTGGAAACGGAAAGGTAAGAAAGATAGGTAGAGCTGCCCTGTGTTCTTTCTGCATAGTCAGAGCCAATCCAAACTGCTTTCCTCCCCTATTCCAATTTATAAGTAAACTGTCATTACATTTTTCTTTCTCACACCGGCTGAGCAACCTTGATCAGCATGCAGCGACTCACAGTCATCCCTTCTCCTTTATGGCAGTTGATATTTCCCAGTGTCTTTCTCTTTCTTGCCTCTAACAGTTAAGCTAGCCTTCACTTGGCTATTCCACACAGAATTTCCTAAACAACTTTTTACAACAGATCTCAACTCAGATCATATCTGCTGAGTCCCTGGAAGAAAATCTAAGCGGCAATAAAATCTGCTTTAAGAAGGTTTACAAATAGCCATGGACTATGAATATGAAAATCTTCAGCTCAACATTCCGCTCCTAGTTAGATGTATGTTTCACGAAGATGTGCGTATTAGTTAGTCAAAAGACACATACTAGACTGGGACAGCATGACTCCTAATAGAAACATTGCTGGTTTATTTCTACAGGGAACTGTATGTAGACTGAGAGTGCTCAATCCGTAACTCTGAAGAATAATCATAATGGTAAGGAATGTTCATTTAAGAATGAAAGCAGTGGTCATGTAAAGAATAAGAGATGGCCCCGAGGTTAGGAGCACTTGCTGCTCTTGCAGAGACCATGGTTTGATTCCCAGCACCCACACCTAATGACTCCCAGCTATTCACAGCTCCAGTTCCAGGGGATCCAATGCCCTCTTCTGACCTCCCAAGTAACTAAGCACACACTTACATATTTGCTGGCATCCAAACATAAAATAAACTGAATAATTCTACTTTTTTTAACTTAAAGAGTGAAAGCAGATAAAGCTAACTTCTATTTGAGTGGCTCTTCTTACATGATATAGAAAAGGAGACATACAGGAAAGCTGAAGGGTCAAACAGCATTCTGTTCTATAATGTGTTTGTGAGCTCCATGGTTTTTGTTTTGTTTGGCTTATTTTTTTCCTGTGCAAGAATTCATTGTGTCATATGCTTATGGAATGTGCAAAATGTACCTCAAAAATAAATTAAAATGTAAAATATAGAGAAAATGTCCCAGAATTCAAAGCTTTTACTCCTCAATCATTTACTAATTCTTTGAAATGGAATTTCTCATTTGTTTGTTTGTTTGTTTGGTGGGCATTTCTTTTTCCTTGGACATATAGTAAGGTGCTGTTTATTGTTTTTAATTCCTTGCTGCTTCATTTACTTTATTCTTACACTCTATAATGTATTTTTTAATTCATAAGTTTATATCCAATTTTGAGTTCTGCCTTATTATTTTTATATTTTTTCATGTATTTTTAGCTAATTTTGCCAGGACTTTTCAATCATTTTGACTAATTCTTCCTTCTCAGCCATATTATATTATTCTGTCTTTACATATAGGAATATCATTCCACCTATTTTTTAATCTCTTTCTCATGTTTTTATGGTAACATTGTATAGAATTACACCTTTCAACTTTACCCCTGATTAATTTTAGTTTTTATGAGATTTTTTTAAGTGGCATTCTAATAGATGGCTTTTCTCTATAGATGACCTTCTCTTTGTTTAGGATAAAAGTAAAAACTGTGATACTGAGGTTTGCTGATTAGCTTATTTTCCCTAAATTTACTTTCATTTGGACATTCTTATTCCTTCCTAAGCATTGTCCAAGCCTCTCAGTCTGAATTCCTGTCCTACAGTTTCTCCTAGGGGTGGCACAAGTCACTGCCTTGTATGTAAGTGCCAGGCTGCTTCAGCTGCCTCCCTTCCTCATGTCCTTCCTTATAGTCCCCCCACCATTGAAGTCTTTCTGTTTCTTTAGCACACTGCCTATTGAAGTATCTTCTTCTGCTAATAAGCCCACCACAGTTCCCTCTGTTTTCTGCCCTGCAGATGCCAGTGATATGCAGGTCTATTCTATCAAGGCTTTATCCTCAATGTGAATTCATATGAAAACACCCTCTAAGCTGTCTTGAAATCACAGTAAGAAGGTTTGAGACTTCCTCTCTATGTTTTATTTTTCTCTGAAGATTCAGAAGGTCAGAGACCATGCACAATACAAGTGGAATCTTTCCAGAATAAACACACCTATTGATTTTTCATTACGTATAATATGTTATTTACCAGATACTCATAGTCATTACCTACAGCAAGCAGCATGACCTCTGTGTCTGTGTCAGTAGTCCTTGTCCTACAAGACCCAGGGGTTGGCAGAGAAACTTAGGTTGGACATCCACATACAGGAAGTGCCCATCAGAGATGAGTAACCTGGAGTTTAGAGATGGACAATGTTTTATATTAGGCTACAAACTAAACTACTTGTGATTATCACATTTCTGTGTCATCTTGACTAGTTTTTATAGGACCAGACAGTATCACCAAATACTAATCTAAATTATGGTAAAGCTATGTTGTAATCATTTGATCTTTAATAAAGGAGATTACATTTGTTAACATGCAAGGAACTAATTAGTTGAAGGCCTTAAGAGTAGAAATTAGAGAAGATATTCTTCTTTTTACCCGTATCATCAACTCCATCCTGATGTCTCTAGCAGCATGCTGATTGCCCTCTGAATTTCATACTCACTAGGCCCATATGCACATTCAGCAAATTCTTTCAGTAAAATCCTTTAGAAATATCCTTTTGCTTTTAGCTGATGCACCATTCTTCCTATCGTGTGTGTGTGTGTGTGTGTTATACTTGTCATAAAAAATCTATACTAGGTTGCAAAGTAAGTTTTTGTCCTAATCATTCAGGTTTGGTTACTATATAAGTTACCTTCATAACTTTGGGAACACGGACAGCCAGTAACTGCAATTCCAAGAGTTTCAGAAGTAAGAAAAATCTATGGGAATTATTTCTAAGAGTAGTACTGAAGTTAGCTAGAAGATTTGTCACCATAAAGTACAAATCAATGTATCAGTCTGAACTCACTCTATATCATGTATTCATATTTCCCTGGTTCTACTGGTAAAAGTTCAGGAAAAAAAAAGGGCCAAAGCAACACGTATTTTAAATCCGGACTTTCACTTAGTTACCCATTTCTCAAGAGGATTTATGAAGGAATGTTGCTCTTTGGGGTCTGAAATATCTTGACAACTGAGCGCAGATTGTAGACCTATAGGGTAACACCCATGTTAACTAGGAACTAATATGAAGAGATTTCTACATGGATGATTTGAACATAATAGGCATAAGAATCAAAATAAACTCAGACTCAAGGTAACTGGCCACCTTCCAAAGATGTTAGAGAACCAATTAATTATCTTGAAAAGTGGGTAAATAAAAGGAAGACATGCACTTATCCGGCTTTTCGTACATGAACTGCTTGTGGATAATTGGAGAGACAAGTAATTAGCCATAGTTCACATAACTGGCCAGAGACAGAAGACAGAATCCAGCATTGTTTTCTACTTGGTAAATATGTGCTTCTATGTTATGCAAAATTTCTGTTATGATATTGACAGGTTTTAAAGTTTTATTTTTTTCATGGTTTGATATGAAAGCTCTAAGACAAAGGCTTTTTAAGTCTTGATAGTCTAAGTTTTGGTATGTTTACTAATATATGCTAAGCCAACTTCATAACAAAGGTGTGCTTCTCCTGTCCTTGGAATTTTCCCTTGGGTTTGTCTTTCATAGACTAAGGCAACAGTGTCCATCTTGAACATTGTTAGTTGCTTGTGTGAGAGTGGGAGTGGGAGGTAGCTGTAGAAAGTCTTACAGACATGGACTAGATAACTGGGTTTTTATTAATATGGAGATAATAGTCATCACTTACTTTCATGATTTATTTACAAGGAAACTAGTGACATTATCCTAACCAATCACAAATAAACCCCCAAAAGCAATTCTGTTATAACCTTAAGTGCTAGAAAAACTAAGCACCCTTGTTAATTACATTAACAATTCCTGAAATACTTAATTTACCATTTCTTATCTACCACAATTCTAGGTCCAAAAACAGAAGTCATTAGTTATCCGTATAGTATATATTAAGTATGGCTAATTATGATGGCTTCTGAGCAAACATATATATTCTAAATTAATATTAGCAATTATTTTGAAACCAGAAGATAGCCTCAAATATCCAGAAATTCATAAAGTATTAAGTAAATGTAGCCTGGAAAGGAATAAGTACTGTGCAGTGGACATTACCCTCTACAACCTTCCTTGGGGAAAATTACAAATGTATGTTCTTCACAGTCCGTTGTGGATATTATCAGGGCAAGAGATGAAACTTTTCTACATAACCTTGTAGAACATGGGAATCCTTTGTGATAATCCTAAACACACAACAACAACAACAACACAGTATGAACCAATGTCATTTACAAAAACAATAACTCATTTCAAAGGGAAGTGACTTCTATTGGTTGAACTCATTTCCTATGTACAACATTGGCCCACAGATGCCATTTCAGATCCCTGCAGAGTCACATTTGCCCCTATAGGCAAAGCTTATTTTGCTTTTCTGTGTGCCTGTCTTTGTCATAATACAACTTCGACATATGGATGAAGTCATTGTTTTCCTTCATGACTCCAAAACTCTCATTCCTCACTGCCTACCTCCCAACCATTGAGTTTTTCTTTTTCAATTTTCACTCTCCTTTCTACTTCCTTTTAATTCTCTTTCAGTAAGATTATAATTTTCTGATCATGGTAAGCAGAACTGGGGCCTAAATGTTTTGTGGGCAAGACTGTTGTACACAAAGTAAAGTCAGAAAGGTAATTTAAAATTAAAAGGTAATTTAAAAGTAAATTTTTCTCTTCTTGTTTTCTTAAAATGTAAAACCATCAATTAAACCTTAATTATGTAATGAGATATATCTGACAATTATCAAGGGAAAATTCCCAGAGTCAGTTAGGAATTCCATAGCAAGGGATGCAAAAGTGGATGAATCCAAAACGCTATGTCATAGCTCGAGTTCAGAATCTCAAACATCAATATAGCAGAAACAAGTCAAGAATCAGTCTATGAAACTGACAAATAAAAGGAAACCAGCTAATACAGTAACTGATTGGGAATTTAAGTCTGGGTTTCAGTGACAGCCCCACCAAGCACATGTAAATATTTATTAATTTATGACTCTGAAATATCACCCTGGCCATTTTGCAGTTTCTAGAGAGAAAGACTCAATTTAGTCAAAAGAATACAAGAACAAATGAAAGTGGGAAAAATGTGTTCTAGTGGTGGTAGTGGAGGGTGTGGTGAATATATTCATGGTGGTGGTGGTGGGGGCAAAACCTTGTAAAAGTCGATCTCTTTCTTCTTCAACACGGCACTGCTAATAGATCAAAGAACAATACATTCATATGCACATACATATATTCATATACACATATACACCTATAAAAATATCCTTGTGTTTCAAAGGAAAGGAATAGGCTGTCTCAGCACCTTGAGTTATGAGGAAATAGAAACAGATGTACAGCAAGTTAATAGGTTGCTTTTGCTGCCTGCCTTGTCCTCTTTCCCTGCAGTTGGATTCTGGGGAATATTTAGCATAATATATGACAACATGTATCTGCCCTCCAGTACATCAGTAAAAAAGAGATATTTACAATTGAATAGCAGTCAGTATGGGGCCCAGTGGGGCAGCTCTACTGCAGTAACTCCATTATTTACAGTTCTAACAGGCCTCATTGTTCCCCTTGTGACTTCTCAGCTGTCCTAACAATAGAACAGTGTCAGAAAGGCTTCAGTGGACACCTGGAAATGCTAACAATCCCCTTTGAGTTGACACATTGACTTCACGTATGGACAGAGAAATAACTTTCAACACATTTCAGGAGCCTTCCAAAGACCCCCCTATCAAAAATAACTAACTGCTGCTGCCTGACCCTTGTCTTCAGAAGACAAGGACACTCTGAGCTACTACACTGTTTCTAGTTCTAAAGCAAAGGATTTCAACTATTAATATACCAGTAAAATTAAAACAAAACAAAACAAACTACCAGATCTTTCTTAATTTTAAATCATGAAATTTCTCAATTAGGCAAGTGCATAGAGACTGTAGAAGTGGGTTTAGCAACGTATTTCCCACAGACCAAATCTAATCCAGTATTTATATGTAAAGAATATTCAGCATACAGTCACCCTTGCTTGTTTATATATTGTCTATGACAAAGTTTAATGGTTGCTATAGAGAATGTACGGACTACAGAAATATTTATGAATAAGTCAGCCAACACATGATGGACTACAGACAACCTGCTCAAGTGAAAACTGAGACCTAGAGGAGCTGAGAGACATGACTCAAATCACACAGTTCTTACAGACACTAAAATATCTCAGCCACATCTCTGATTCCAGCTGTCATCCCCACCATTAATTCATATTGTCTCTTAGATTTGTTGATGAAAAAAAAAAACCTGGGCGTTGGTGGCACACGGCCTTACTCCCAGCACTCCGGAAGCAGAGGCAGGCAGATATCTGTGAGTTCGAGACTTGGTCTACCAAGTGAGTTCCAGGGCAGGCTTCAAAACAATACAGAGAAACCAAAAAAAGAAAGAAAGAAAAAAACAAACCATGGAAGGAAAGAAGGCCTGTACACATCAACACATAGCCAGACATCTGCTTCTATATAAAGATATTGCGGTACTTTGTAATGAACACTGAAGCGTTAATCTAATTAATCTTTGTCAATGCAAAATTGGGAATCAAATCTTGGATTACGCACCTGGAAGATCACAGAACAGAGAGCAGCCTCCAGCTGCTTCTCACCTCTTTTGTTCCTCCATCCAAAAGGGCCATGATCCTCTCTCAGGCCCACCCTACTCCTTCCGGTCTCCTCTCTCTACAGTCCTCCAAACTTCTATGGTTAGCTTGAGGATAGCTCTGCCCTCTAACTCCAAGTAAGCTTTATTTGGCAGAAAACAATCAAAATATCACATAACAGAACACTGTTTGTGGTTCATAAGTTTTCATTGTACTGTTAACATGCATTTGAAACAGTAAGTAACCCCTATATACTAAAGTGGAAATATTAAGGAATAATTTCTTCATAACTTGAGCACGGTTCCCTAGTTAGATCTCAATGACTCTCTAAAAATTTTTTCTAATACAGTGTATGCACATGTATGCGTTTTATCTGTGTATATATACAAACACCATAAGCAACTGAACTGGGTAAAAAATAAATCTTAAAAAGAGGATGAATATATAAAAATGTATAAAATTGCAAATAAGGCTTTAGAATTTCCTGGATGCTTATGACCTTGGGAGAATTTTACTCCCCATATATTGTATTGGATAAATTCTAATTTCTTTTAATTGTTACTTTGTCCCCAAACATAGTCCCCAATAATTGGATTTCTAGCCCAAATCTGATTGAATTGAAGGATAATAAACTCATCAATTTATAAACACATTCAGATAAATCCTCTATTTATACATGCCTTATTATTGCAAAATCCTTTTGTTTTGAACACAAATCTCTCCATATATAACTTTTAACAATCATTCCTCCTCTCTAATCTTTTACTTTTTGCAATGTAGTTCTCAGACAAACAACATTGCATATCAACTTAAAATATGTTCAAGGCTCAGAATCATCAGTTTGATCCAGCCCTGGACAATGAGGATTTGATTTTAACAAAATATCCAGAGGTTTTATTTGTACAATAAAGTTAGCTAAATGCAGCTAGAGCATAGTAAGATTCAGTTAAATTCTATAAGGCACACTATAAAGGCAAGTGTTAGTGATCATACTTCAATCAAGTAAAAAAACAACAATAAAATATGCAGTTGTGAAAAGAACTAAATTCAAAGAAACATTTACTGTGTGCTTTTTCAGGGCACTGTGTCCAAGAGCCTCTGAGAATGCAGAAGGAACATGGCAGAGCCCCTAACCTCAAATAACCCCAGTTTAATGGATGAACAGTTCTGGGTGAAGCACAGGTAAAAAAAAAAGTGCTATAGGATTCTGAAACTTGTTGAGATAAAAAACCTTTGCTGTAGAGACACCTCCCAGATAAGATTTGGTTGCAAACCTCTAAAGATCCCTGTAGGCAGATGGCTTTACTAAGATCAGGAGGAAATCGATGCTAAGGCAGAAAACCATGCAAGGGCTTATAAGGCTACATGTTACAGTGTGCCCATTCCCCAGTGAGCTAGATGCTAGGATTCCAGCCTCTGCACATCCGCTGCTCATGAGTGTTGGGAAAGTCTAGTGACCACTCACACAACAAGGCAAACTGATGCACAAGGTTGACTGATTACTATCTGTCCTGTTGGCACTTATCCGCTAACATGGTTTAATCCCTTTACTTGTTGATGAAGCAAACTGTCATAATATAAGCTGTGCAACTAAGTAGTCAATGAAGCAGAGAGCTGAAAGAGGCTTCCAGCCAACAGTTCATGAGGAACTGAGGCCTTAATCCAACTGCTCATGAAAGACTATACACTAAAACAAACACAGGAGTGAGTAAATAACACTATCTTTAAATTAAGTTTCATGGCCTTGTGAGAGCCTGAACCAGGGGATACAGACAAGTTTATGCTTCTCACACAGAGCCTATGAGAAATATATTATTTTTTCTAAGTTGGCAAAAGTTGGAATAATATGCAACCTAGGAATAGATTGGTATAACCGACCTTCTAATGATATGATCAACTCTTAATATTTAAACCTATGTTGTCTTAGAAGGAAAATATTTTGCAGCTATGATTAAGTTCAAGAATTTTAGGTAACTACATTGTTCTAGATTATCCAAATGAGTCCTAAATGGAATCACTGATGTCCACATCAGTGGGAATCAGAAAGAGATTTGAGATAGACAGAAGAAAGGAAATATGACTACTCATGAACATATAGGTGTGATGAGGCTTCAAGCTAAAGGGTGCTAGCAGCATCAACAACCCAAAGTGACAAAGATTCATATGTTCAGAGAGAGTGTAATGCTTTTAGCACTCTGATCTCATCACAATAATACTGATGTTGGATGTGTGACCTGCATGAATGTGAAGAAACAAATTGCTGTTGTTTGAAGTCACTAGTCCTTTGGAACTTTATTACGGCATTCACGAGAAGCTTATGTCATAAGCATGGGAACTGACACGTTTCATGTAGATGGTGCAGGGAGTAAACTGGGGGAGTGTCATGAAGATGGTTTGGAAGAAGAGCTACAGCCAGAATGTTTAAAGGGTGGTGGAGGAAGGCACAGTCTGTAGTTTGCCCAGTAAGTCAAAGGCAGACATTTTTTAATATACATTTATTTAAATTAGAAACAATCTTATTTTACACATCAATCCCAGTTCTCTCTCCCTCACATATTCCCATGCACCCCAACGATCCCCCATCCAATTCCTTATCCACTCCCCAGGGAGGATGAGTCCTTCCATGAGGGATCATCCAAATATGTCAAGTCATTTGGGACAGGGCCTTGGCCCTCCAAGAAGTGGAAAGAGAAAATAGCTTCTTCCATGGCATGAAATGCTGCAGTTGCATTAATCCAAAGCTTTCTAGAAGCATCATATAGCATAGATAGGGTAGGGGAGCCTGAATGCCTTTAATGTCATAAGCAGCGAGATGAGTAAGAACTAACAAGAATTTGAGGAAACTATCAGAAAGACTGGATTCACAGAAGCATCTTCTAAAAGTGAAGACTGAAGAGACAAGTAAAACTGAGATTTCGGCAGATAGAGGGAGGAGAAGAAGTGGGAAGATACTGAACAGTAGGAGCAGCTAAGTGTGTTTGGAACTACAAAGCTCTTTGCAACAATCACTCCATAAAACATTTGGGTATAGGACCAGAGCATTAGACAATCTTCTGAGTCCTAAGAAAAGAATAAAGCTTGGTTTCAAGGACTACTGATGTAAATACTGACTTTCATCTGTGATCAGAGTTCAAAGTCCATGAAACACTCATCTAAAAGTATTCCAAGAAAAAAGAAAGTATGCACCAGACACAAAAAAATGATGTTAGAATACCAGGGAAACAGAATCACAACTAACCAACTGACTTCTGCAAGACTGCAGGCAGAGTTGGTATGGGCTATCATTGAGCTAATCTAGCCAGCCAGAAGCTGATTTATGCCCTGTGCTGGGGGCTTAGCCTTACGGTACTTCAGTAACTGAATGTTTAAACCAATAACCTTGCTACAGTAGGAGGAATATAACTTTCTTTTTTATTATTTTTTATTTTTTTTATATTTTATTTTCCAGTTTAAATTTAGATAAGAAACGAGGTTGCTTCACAAGTCAGTTCCAGGTCCCTCTCCCATTCCCTCCCCTCCTCCTGTGCTCTCCCCCAACCCCCCCCCCCGTTATCCCCTCATTCCCCCATGGAGGGTGAGGCCCTCCATGGGGGTATCCATAGTCTGTCATTTCATATAGGGCAGGGCCTAGACCCTTCCCCAAGAGTTCAGGGTGAGAGTGCACCTCACATTGTTCTATGGGAGTCCAAAGTCCGTGTGTATACTTGGGATGGGTACTGATCTGCTGCCCAAGGCTCAATAGATTCCCTAGGCCTCCTCACTGACACCCAGATTCAGGGGGGTCTTTTTAGGTCTGTGGAACATATGTAGTGATTTTGCTACAATTTACGAAAAAAATGGGACAATTTTCTTATTTATTGTGATATGGATTCATTTTATGCTTTAAAATTTTTATTAATGCTTTGAGAATGCTATATATTGTATTTTGATCATATTCACCACTTTCTCAACACCTTAGAGATATACCCACTAATTCCATACCCATCTGATTTTGCATCTTCATTTTATCCTCTTAAAAATGTAGTCATGTAACCAGGCAGTGGTGGTGCACACCTTTAATTGCAGCACTTGGGAGGCAGAGGCAGGTGGATCTCTATGAGCTAGAAACCAGCCTGGTCCATAAGAGCTAGTTCCAGAATAGGCTCCAAAACTACACAAAAAAATCCTGTATCAAAAAACTTAAATAAATAAAGGTTAGTCATGTCATTTATGTCATTTGCTCCTATCAAAGATTATTTTATTCATTGAAAGTTTCATACATTTATGAAGTATATACATAATATTCACCTATGACTAACCCCAAGCTCTTTAGCGTCCTCTCTTTAAACTATTGTTATAAATAACCCCTAATTGAAATAGTACTGCCCTTATTTACAAGGATATGTGGCCATCCACTGGGGCATAAACATCCTACCACTAGCTGTATCCTCAAAGGAGAGTGAATCTTCCTTCCTCAACATCAGCTGCCAATAGCTCTTCCAGTGTGGGACAGTCTTGGGGTCCCCTCCCCACCTGTGCAAGAAATTTATCTGGCTTCATCTTTTGCAGGCAACCGCAGGTTTTGGTAGTTGATGTAGGCAATAACCATGTCATATTCAGAATCATGTTCAGCATTTCATAGCTTTCCTTCACATTGCATTTGCTCTGTGCCTGTCTTTGAAGTCCTCCAAGACTTGGATAGTGGGAGGTTAGTATAGATGATCCATCCACACCGGAGCACTCACTGTTATTTATACTTTTGTATACTGACCATTATGACCATTAGTTACTGCTCTCTGCATTAACCACAACCCACTGCATAATTCTTCTCTAACCTAAGCTAATAGTCATAAAAATCTATGAGTATGTGGTTGCTTGAATGATATGACCCCCATAGGTTTCGGGCGTTTTTTTAGCTATTTGATCCCCTGTCGGTATCCCACTTTGGGGAAAATTAGGAAGTATAATCTCATTGGAGGAGGTATATCACTGGTGGGTAGTGGGATTTGACTGTTAAAAGACTCCCTCCATTCACAGTGTGTTCACTCTTTCTTGGTTTTACTCCAGCATCATACCTGTCTATCTGCTGTTATACAGTTTGCCATGATGGTAATGGCTCCTATAGTTTTTTTTTAAATCATAGTAACAGAAAATTAACCAATTCAGAGAATAAATATAAGTATTGAGAATACAGTTTGATAGTGCAAGAATTTAGCAAAACAGCAAAAACAAGTTACTCCTAGGGACTATCCTCTCTCTATTTCCAGACTTTTGACAGGTGTTATAGTACAAGGCATTAGATCCGTTCCATGGAGCCGGCCTCAGATTTACTCAGAAAGTGATTAGTTACCGCCATAACTATCATGACACTGTTGTACTAGTGGGTATATCCTCCAATTTTGTAAGTGTTAATCATTCAGGGTCCAGTGCTTGATGTGACCATTGTTGTCTTTCTGTACCAAAAGCCTTCAGAGTACCTTCTGACATTAATCAAGCTAGTCAGAAGGGAGAGAGCTTTCTTTCTGGTCAGTTCAAGGGTGATATTTCTGTTCTATATCCACAATCATCAACATAATCTTATCATCTAATTATGGTGGACCACCAAGGAAAATATCAATTGCCTATATTGTCTTATGGCCCAGGGTACTCCATGACCAATCACTTGTAAAAGGTATCTAGTACCTCTCATTGAGATTCTGAGATTTTCATTCACCCATGTTTTCTGGAAGCACCATTGTTCACCCATGCAGAATATTTGTGTGTGTGTGTGTGTGTGTGTGTGTGTGTGTGTGTGTGTGTAATACATTAATACATTAAATTAACTTACCAACCAGTAGATTTCAATAGGGCACCTTCATGTATTCTTGGTTTTTTGCTAACTCATCCCATCTTCACTCTCCAATCCCCTATACCCACTTAAACCTTTAACTCCAACTATTTCTTCCCTCTTTTTACATGAGTTCTACTATTCTCTCTAACTGAATTTTTTCTTGTGTTGGAAGACCATAGGTTTCCATATAGCTTTTCATAGCCATTTCATGTTGAGTCTTCTGAACAAATATTGATTCTTTATATTCCTCATCACTGTAACCTCATACTTAAACTTTATTATCTCTAGCATTTCCTCTCTCTACTTTCATTTTAACTGTATTTAATTATCTCTTCTACTTTAAGGAATATACCCTTAATGACCTGTTTCTAGTTTCCTGGCTTCCTCATATAGTCTATATTAAGCACACAAAACAAATTATAAATTATATATTTGTAGGATAAATAAGATACACAAAGGATAGCATCCATCTAATTAAACATATTGATCCACATTTGAAAGTAGTAGCCACTGCTTAATTTATCTTTGTAAAAGTACTAATGTATACTAGGAAAAGCTTCTAAAGCACTACTTGTAATTAAGCATGACTGGCATCTGGATAAACATTTCTAATTTAATAACTTAATTATAATGAGAAGCTTAGGTCATTTCTGAATCAATTATTAAATCTACTGACCTTATAGGTGATTTCAAATATTTCATTTTAAAACATGAAGCAATAATAATAACAACATATTCAAATACAGTGCTTTCCAATTTATGGCTCATATGAAAAACTATGATTACTGACAGATTCTGTGATATGCAAACTAAACAAATGTTATATTTTTCTGAATAGTCTTTAAGTGGGTAAAAAGAGGAATCAGAGTTCAACACCAGCTAAATAGTTACACCTTTTGGAAAAGATGATAGAAAATGAGTTCAGTAAATTTAAATTGTCAGCCTGGAGGCCATTAAAGTTTCTCCATAGCCCAGAAAACATTCCGATACAAATATTCAATGTCTAGTTTTACAGCAACAAACTATGAATATGCACTACTTGTATATGACACCTCAGATTTCAATGTCCCTATGAAAGTACAGTGAAAATGTAGATGGAAAGAGAAAGAAGTCAGAAAATGAGACTGAAAGAGAGAAGGAAGAGTGACTACCCATTCCTATCATACCTCTCTTCTTCTGGGTATTTACTTCTGCACATAATCCATTCAGTTATTCCACTTCCAAAATGATAGAAAAATAATAAAAGATACATTTAAGATTTTAAAATGTCTCTAAGGTAACACAGAAACTACTCAACAGGAGGATTTTTGTGTTAAAATACATTAAGTATCAGACTATTTTTGTCAAAGTACAGTTGAAATAGCAACAAAAGATTAAAATAATTCAATTTACTTCCAAGGGCATTAGTGTTTTCAGAAAGGACTTTTGTCCTTTTTTGATTCCTTGTTTTTTCTTGTCACTTTTTCATCTTGTATCCAAAGGGGACGTTTTAGTTGCCCAGTGCTTGACTGTCCCTGTAAGACAGGCATGTAAGCAACTGCTTCTGATGAAAAAACTATCAATCTGGTAGGTACCAGGAGACAACAAACTCTACAGTACTGTGTTCAAATGGTAGAAATAAATATTAAGGAACATATAATTTTCAAATGTAGAATTATGAAGTTTAGCTGCATTCACTATGACCTTTTGTTTGTGCATCTGCTTCTGGAGAATAAAATCCAGAGGACAAACATTTATGATTGGGAGATGGACACAATTTGGAGAAAGCAAAGATAAACAGGAAGCTGCAAGAGTGAACCTGTGAGGACCAAACAGAACTTACATCAAGTGCTTAATTTCCTCCACATTATCTCCAATTCAAATGACAAATGCATTTTGGACATTCATCTTACTCAGGATGGGGAAACTTGGAGGAAAGTATGAATGTGCAGTGGGGAAGTTAAAGGCTAGATTCTGCCATGCCAACAGAATAAGCCAAGTGATTAGCACTATGTGGGGTGTGTTTCCAGTGCCTCAGCTTTTTGTCACCCTTCACTACTTGTGCAACATGGGGCTTCTCTCCCATCTTCTCTCATTGAGCAAGGTATCTCCTCTGGGAGCTGCAGACATGGCTCATTATGTTTTTACAAAGGTCACAGATTCAATTCCTAGCCCTCACATGGCAATTCACAAATATCTATAACTCTATCCCTTCTTTTCATCTGCATAGGCACCTGGCACACGTAGACAGAGTACATACACATAGATGTAGATCAAACTGTCCATACACATGAAAGAAAAACAATGTCTTCTTTGGTCCACACTAACTCTGAATTATGTATGGAAAGGACAAATGTAGTGCAGATTTAGATAACCTGACAAAAGAAATGCACAACAGTTTGATGGGGGTCATTGCCCTTGTTTTCCTCTCTTATAACTTCCAGCTAATGGAGGACTGTGCACATATGGTCTCTGCTTGGTTTCAAAGAACAATTAGAAGATTCTAGAAGTAGCATTTATTACTTCTCTATTACAATTAGAAGTGAAAATCCTGTAGTAAGAAACTCAGGAATGGATAGGGATGGGGTGGGGGAGGTGGGGAGATGGGAGAAGGGGAGAGAGGAAGAACTGGAGTTGGTATATAAATTTTAAAAAATTAAATAAAAATTAAAATTAAAAGAAACCCATAAGCAAGCTTTTTAAATTTAAAAAATAATAAATATGCTAACATTTCAAGTAGGGGAATATAAGAAAACTAATAAGAAATAATGATTCCATAAAATAATTTACTTTATAAAACTTATTGAAATATTTCTGGCTTTTACTCGAAAATTTTTCTTTTCTGTTGCTTCTCTGAAAATGATTACTCTCTTTGTCTAGTAAACACTATGGCTTATAGTTAAAATAATGGCCTTCAATTATTTATGTTGCTATTTTGAAACTTGACTTTTTTTCTTCTCCCAGACTGCTTCCTTACTTTGTGAATTTTAGGTGAAAACAAATTCGTTTTCCCTGTCCCTTAGTTGGAAGGTCATCATCATCTTTTTAACCTTAGCAACTTTTCCTTGTGTTTCTTTTTAATCTGAATGTGGTGTTTCTCAGATTTCTCACTTTTCCCTTATCTTTCCAGACCCACTACCCACAATGTGTATAAGGAGGATGATCAGTACCCATCCCAAGTATACACACAGACTTTGGACTCCCATAGAACAATGTGAGGTGCACTCTCACCCTGAACTCTTGGGGAAGGGTCTAGGCCCTGCCCTATATGAAATGACAGACTATGGACACCCCCATGGAGGGCCTCACCCTCCCTGGGGGAACGAGGGGGATAACGGGGGGAGGATGGGGGAGGGCACGGGAGGAGGGAAGGGAAAGGGAGAGGGACCTGGAACTGACTTGTGAAGCAACCTTGTTTCTTATCTAAATTTAAAAAAATAAAAATAAAAAAAGGAGGATGAAGGAAGGAAGGAGGGAAGAAAGAAAGAAAGAAAGAAAAAAGAAAGAGAAAGAAAGAAATACAGCATTGGGCAGTGGAGTTCCACCTGAATGACATTACAGGATTCTCTGTGGTTTTAAAAGATTTGAACTTCCCAAATTAAATATGTGCATTCTTATATATTCTTTTAAGCTTGATATGCTAGGCTTTTAGATAAAAAATAGAAATTTAAAAGTATATTTCTTATTTTCTTTTTCTTGGGAGAAAATTGAGCTTTTTTTAAAAACCCAGAAAATAAGACTGTTTGGAAAATTTTTAGCCCTAAGTATAGTATTGTGAATTCCATTAGGATCAATTTTATGGATATTATGTTACATGGGGGAATATACACATAACAAGAAGAAAGGGTTCTCTGACCCAAATATCCAAGTCATCAAGAGAAAATCACACCATACATAATGGAAATAATTTGATTGGTGGAGGAGCAGGAAGGGAGTAAAAGAGATGGTAATTTTGGCAAAGAAGCTTATTTGATAGTCTATGAAAAGACATTTCCTGTGTTTGCTTGCTTCTGAATTTGACTTACACATCAGTTCTTAAAGATCATAGTTCTCTAGAAACAGCAGCATACTGTCAAACTACAAGCTTATGTAATGGACCCATAGTGCTTCCCATGTGCCACCATGTGTAGCTAGGACAGAGTAAGAACCCATGTGCCAAGCAGTTAGCAGACAGCCGTCACACAGCCAGTGGTGTAAAGCACAAATACACTGTGAAGACTGACATGCCCAGCGCTCTAGCTGACAGTAAGAAATGGCTACCTTTTTCACTGAGTTCCTGCTTAATTTCAGTCCATGAAATACATCTGTATCTTGTCCAAGTCGTGTTCCATCCTACAACAGCTGCATTCCAATGCCTGGTACACTGTGAGGTGAGAAAGCTGACCCCAGCCATCTTACCTCAGGATGGGTACCTCTGCCTGAATCCCTGATTCCCATAGCATCCTAAGGCATCAGTTTTGCGTACTCAGAGCTCAGTCACTCTCTCTGTTAAGTCCTGTATCCACTAATTTTTTTGGTAGGTATTGATCCTGCAGATTTTTACTGAAAATTCTTTGCATGTTAAAGCCATCTCAGAACCTGCTTCTAGGGAACTGGTTTATTACTTAGCGCTATATGTCTTTGCCTACAGTGACTGTACTTGCTTCTGTTGGAAAGTTTTGAACTGTATAAAATTACTCTATTATTTATTATGAGAGACAAGATTATATGAGTAAAGACTTACTTTATTACTTAACTTCAAAATGTTGCCTGTGCTCTAAGATAATTGTTTGAATTATATCTACTGAATTAAAATTGTTTTTCAAATTTAAACCACAGTGTTTTCTAGTAGCTTCTGCTTTTAGATTTATGTTCTATGGATTGTGATCACTCAGTGATCCATTTCTGAGAAAGGATAGACATGGTGTTGGAGGGCTTTGAGAAGACAACCCTGAACTTAATTTAATGATGCATATTATATTAACCCATTACATTTGTCATTTTTTCTAAGAATTATTGAAGGTGCTCAAATATAATAATACTCAGATCTCAATAAGTAAATTAATTTTGCAGTCTGAGTAGAGATGTATGTAAAATTGTCACCATGGGAAGGGGTAATGGAGGATAAACATGACAACTTAGTGACCACAAATTATGTGTCACTGTAGAAATAGTGTTCTAAAAATGACATCCCTGTTTCAGTTGTGTTCATGATGGTCCTGGTCACTTATGTTATAACTCAGTTCACACATCAAGAAATTTTTACGATCAGTTGATTAGTGCTGTCCCCTTCAACCTTGTTTGCAGTGAATGTCAGTTATACACTGACTGCTCATGGTACTGAGAACAAGTGACTGTTGAATTTTGAAACTTAAATTGAACACGAAAATCACTATAGACATATCCCTCCAAAGCTCAAGCAAGATGGAATATGAGAGGACAGAAAGAGTTGGAGAGCTAAACAAAAGGGCAATGAAATGCCTTATTATGGACATGACCTTAGTTTTCATGAACTCACAGCAGCTATGATTAGCTGCATAGGTCTTATACATCAGCCAGGTAATGTTCAGTAACAGACGGGTAAGAGCCCAGTGGACTTTTCTTAGGAGCACTGAAGGCAATAGAGGAAGTCACTGTCCCAGTGATGTAGACACTGATGAGCTGCTCATTCCCCAGTGGATATCTTCACACCTGTGCCTATGAAAGTACAGTGGGTTATAATGCAAAAACAAATGAAACCCTGTTATAGTGTGGCTGGTAATTGGTAGGATGAATGGAATTTTATGGAGGTAGGAATGTCATAAAAATGTAGAGGATGATCATGACTATATTATGTTATATACTTGTAGGAAATTGTCAAAGAGTAATTAATGTAAAAAAAAGAAAAAGAAATGTGTAGAGTCAAAATGACAAGATTGGAAGGTTACATTCCATGACATCCTAAAATTTTTCAGCTAGTTTATTTTCCCTGTTGCCTGTTGTTTACCTGAGTCTATTGTGATGAGCCACTGAGTTGTTTGGAGTTACTTACAGGAGCAACCACATCAGTGCAAAGCCCTGGCCCACTGTGGGGGTTTCCTGTCCAACTTGTACACAATCCCAGTTGAGCTTTCTCTTCCTCTAGAAATGGCTACTTCATCAACTGAGCTTCCCTGAGCCTTGTAAGTTTCCTGAAATAGCTATACAACTCTACCAGAACTGTCCCATGTGACACAGATGGAAAAGGCCTCATTCCAGGGTTTCTGCTGGGGAAAATTATTTAGGTGGTTGTTTGTCCTTAGTGATTTGTCTTCTATTCAAGAATATGTTTATATTATGCATACATGGATTAAATTGTTAACTAACACCATACATCCTCTAAAATTTCCAACAAGATGAACATATTTACGAAGTCTTACTCAGTGACTTCAAGTTCCTAGTTAAGCAGTGAGAATACATCACAGCAGCAGATGGAGAAATCCATGCCGACTGTAAGGCTATATGGTACCCGAAACTGACTTAGTTGCACTGCTATCAAATGGCATGGCTATTTTGCCCATACCAAGGTGTCCATCAGCCATATCTTGAAGAACTGTCATGCTACTCCATGTAGTCATGGGAAGGTTTGCATATGAATCGTTGCTGAAATATTAAAAGAAGTTTACTTTGGGTCAAACAGTTAATAGCATTTCTGGGACTATGTCTATAAAATTATCCAAAATTGGTCAGAATTTGTTCATGTTTTGATATTGGAAGCAGGTTTTCTAGCCTTATCCTTTATCAGTGTTTCCCTGAGGTATTTCAAATTTTTCTTACCTCTGTCTGGGTACTTCATATACCTTCTCCCTTGTCACCTGCCTCCTCTTTGTTCGCCTTTATCACACACACACACACACACACAGAGGGGGGGGGATAGACTGCTTGTACAATGAATGCATAGGCAAGAGCAACAATTTGTAAAACAATAGACAAATTCCTGATTGCCTCTTGTATTTATATGACAATTTACAGGTCAAGGTGAGTGTTTAGATTCTATACCTCCTGTGGTTTTCTGAGGAAAGAAAACAGGGATACCTTATGGTATGGAATTAATAAAACAGAAGGATAGGAAACAAAGTGAATGAGGGGTATGATCAAAAGCAAAACAGAGAATGCAGGCAAATGAGTCCATTTTGCTCTGAGCCCACAATAACCATGAGAGCCAGCAGGAGCTAAGAGAGTGGCCACATAATGTGCTGACAATTAAGACAGAAAGAACTGATTTATTAATTGGCTCAGAAACAATCACAGATCTGTGATGTGTCCAGGATTTGCAGTCCAGGATTGGTACATGAATGCACCTCTCACTTTGACCCATCTGTTTCTCAATAAATAATTGATGATGGTTTAAAAGTGGCATTGTCCAGTCACTTCCTTCCTCTGGATCTCATCTCGAAAATAATGGTTCTAGGCAGGATGATCTATGAGGTCCCTCTAACACTAACATCCTAAAATCACATTATTTTTATAACAGAGTTGGGACAAGCTACATGCCTTCCAAGTTCTCATTCTGGATTCAGTTTCTACACTTAGAGCTACTCCTTAGGCACCGTGGAATTCCCCAAGGCAGTGATGGATGAAGATGGCTGGGAGAACAGATGATGTTCATCTTCCTCTGTCTGCACATGACTGTGACTGATGACAGGACACACGTTGCTCAAGATCTGATGATACAAAGGTGGGAATAGTGTGCCCTCCATTAGTTAGTGATAAGAGTGGCCTGATCCACAATCTGTGCAGCCCTATCTAAGTACCAGACAAAGTGAGTCATCACTCTTGCCAAATAGTTTTCTGAGCATGGTTAGTATCCTGAAGAGAGAAATCAGACGCTGCCTCTACGTGAGGTACCAAAACAATCTTTAAAAACTAGATTTCAAAGAATAAACTGACTTTTAAATATCATTGTCCTTTTAGGTAAATCTTTTAATTTGTTTCTCACTCAATCTTTCTGGGATAGAACTAGTAAAATTATTCCTCATTCTCTGTAGATGTACTAATCTCTCTTTTATGAGATTTCCTGGGTTTCTAAATGTATTAGGACTTGTTTCTTTGTTAAAGATGTATTTATTTTTATTTTATTGATATGAGTGTGTCTGTATGTCTTTGCACCAGGAGAATTATTGGTACCCATGTAGGTCAGAAGAGGGTATTAGATCCCATGGAACTGGAGTTACATATGAATGTGAACCACCATGCTGGTTCTGGGAACTTAAACTCTGGTCTTCTACAAGAGCAGGAAGTGCTGCCAACCACCAAGTCATCTCACCACCCTCATTGTTTCAAAATCCAGATTTGAAATAATCAATTAGAAGACAAATGTAAAGAAGGATTAGAAACATATCTATTAGCTATTTTATGTATTTGGGGGGGATTCCAGACAGGGTTTCTCTGTGTAGCTTTGGAGCCTGTCTTGAAACTGGCTCTGTAGACCAGGCTGGCCTCCAGCACACAGAGATCTGCCTGTTTCTGCCTCCTGAGTGCTTGGTTTAAAGGTGTGTGCCATCACCACCCAGCACTATATTATGTATTTCTAACAGAAAATTTGAACATAGAATGCAATATTTTACTTAAATTAGAAACTTCTTTTACATTTCAATCCCAGTTCCCATTCCCTCCCCTCTCCCCCTGACCCTCCCCCCCTCACCGCAGAACTCCCCATCCCATCCTCTTTCTGCTCCCCAGGGAGGCTAAGGCCTTCCATGGGGGAATCTTCAAAATCTGTCATATCATTTGGAGCAGGGCCTCGACCCTAGCTGTGTGTCTAGGCAGAGAGAATATCCCTCTAGGTGGAATAGACTCCCAAATTCCATTCGTGTTCTAGTGATAAATACTGATCTACTTTCAGTGACTCCATAGATTAACCAGACCTCCAAACTGACATCCTCGTTCAGGGTCCCCCCCATCCCCCAGCCCCCGGCAACTGGCACGCATGCCGCACCCAGAAAGTTAAGTCAGGGGCCAGCCCGCCACTGTGCCATTACCACCGGACCCTGTCTCTCCACCCCCACCACGGCCTGGCCTGCTCTGCCACGGTTCTGCCACCCGAAGGCACCCAGGCCCATGGCCCAAGTCCCTGCTGCCGCCCCTACCAGTCGCATCACCTTCACACACTCCTCTCTTTTTGCAGCATCCAGCACAAGCCGCATGCCTCCAGGGAAGAAAGCACTGCCTTGGCTGCACCCGCTGCCCGCTGGCCTGGACTTCCCCTACCAGCCCACTTGGGCTCAGCCGTGCAGCCCTGAGGGGGCCAGAGCTGGGGCCTGCGACATAGAATGCAATTTTAATCAATTTTATTTTAGTTGAGAATAGAGATTATCTGTACTTACAATACATAATCCATACAGACATTGTGAACTGATTAAGTCTAGCTAATCCACACATGTCCATCACCTGACACACTTCTTTCATTGAGTTAAGAACACTTAATTTCTACTCTTTTGACAACTTTAAAATATATAAGTGTTCAATATTATTACAGTCACCTCGATAATCAATGGATCAGTAGAATAGATCCCATTTAATCAAGCTTTGTAACCTTTGACTAATATCTCTCACCTCCTCTCCCTTGACATCTCCAAGTTTATGAGAATCATCACTTAATTCTCTATATCAGAAGGTTTAGATTATGTCGTATTTGTGTTTTGCTGCCTCACTTATTACACTTAGCATGGTACTAAGGAGGACAGATCTTAACCCCAAGTTGCATTACGCAGGAACCATCTGTCCCGCGCTACCGTCTCGCCAGCAAGAACGACGCAGAACACTCGGATCCTTCTGCAGTAAAGCTTTAATGCATCTTGAGAGATAGATGATCAGCTTCTTAGAGGGAGACCCCAAGCTAAGAAACCCAGCCCCTTATATAAGCCTAGGAGCTCCGAGTGAGATGTGTAGAGCCGGGATTGGTGGTTTGCACATCACCCCAGATGACGCCACGGAGAGGCACAGTTTAAACGGTTAACTCCAACTGACAGCGACAGTTAACCCAACTGCAGCGGTTAACTCCAACTGACAGCAGATGTCAGCGCCATCTTCTAACGGCAATAGCGATAGCGAGGGCGGCTCCTCACATCTCCCCCTATTCATTTATTTTTGAAGCAATAGGACACCCACAACTTTGGAGTGGAGATAGAGGTCAAATCCCCATG